>NC_041394.2:216931042-218131042 GCF_900747795.2 Erpetoichthys calabaricus | reverse complement strand
TTCACCCTCAATTTCATGAGGTGAACAGAGTCAAAACTATTTTTAGCATAATGGTTATACTTACCTTTATTTATATGCTAGAATTACACACATATGATGATGTGACTATGTATCTGTTAAATTTGTTTTATTTGAACTAATCTTTGCTTTAATTTCAATGCCTGGGCAAGAGCTTTGTCAACAGCCAGGGCAAAAAAAGACTTTATTTAGCCTATCTGGCTTATGACTTAACAAGGACACAGAAATCCAAACAAACAGAATTAGATTTTATTTTGAATATCACAATTAGTATTTTTTTTTTTTAAATATCCAAAAAAAAATGTAACCTTCTTCCACAAATACAAGAAACAAATCAACTGTCAACTGATAACAAAATAACAAAAAGAAGTCAACATTTAATAGCAGTTACCACTGTTCTTACCTATGTTTTGGCTTAGGCTAGTAGCCAAAGTTGCTTCAAGTTCACTAAAGATATTTTGCATTGATGGTGTAAAGAAAATATTCAACAGATCAATATTATTACAAGATAAATTTGATATGCTAACAAAAAAATTCTCAGCTGAATGAAATGCCTTTAACATTTTATAAAAACATGAGGCTAATAAACACAACCATTTTCTCATATTAATCTGTAAATGTTATAATTCTCCTATTTGCTTGTTGGATTTTTAAGACTAAAAACCTTTTTTTGACAATAGTGTTACTGTGGACATACTGAACAAGCTCTTGTTTGTTGGCAAACATCTTGACTTGTCATAATAGTAATAGGAAAGACTAACAGAAGTACCAGAAAAATACTGTAGATTTACATAAGAATAAACTGTCTTGCACAGACATCAAAGATTCATGTTGATTATGATTGATACATATTTAAGAAGAAAAAACAGCTGTGGATATATTATGTGCAGTGACAGTGTTCTCACTAGGGCCTTTTCGACAGACATATTACTCAGCTGATTTCATAAGCTGCCCAGCTGACATGGCTATGCTGCATTTCAGTTTGACTGGGTGTTGTTCTCACTACCAAAATGGACAGCTTCACTATATTTTTCTCCTCACCTTAGCACACAGCATATAAGGTGCGTTCTCCATTATGTATGCTGTTTGATAGTGTGGTTACATTACATAAAGAGAGTGCACTTTGTCTGGGGCAGGGAGACAAATACTCTAATGCTGTCCATCATGTCTTCTTAACTATGGCTTTAGTGGAGAGAAGAATGTGCAGCCAAACTATTGGAGCTGTCTCATTTGACGTGGGGGTACTTAAAGGAGGGTGCAAAATAGTTTTTGAGAGTAAGAGGAAAGATTTACTGCTAATTTCCCTTTACAAATCGCTGAAAATTACTGCTTGTGTGAGCTGGGTATTATGCAATGATTAAACACCTTAAATATAATTTAACCTAAATCAATGATTTATTCATATTCAAAGCACTACCATATTAAGTCATAATAAGAAAAAGGATACCTAAAAATGACACTATTTAATTGTTTTAAAGGATAGTGATACCAATTTTGCTTAGTTTTCCATTGTACAAGGCTAAATATTGTAGGCTACATACATCTGAGCTTTTAAAAGAAGAATATATAAAACTAGCTACAAGTATTAAAATGTTTTCATTAATGAATGCAAAACAAATACAGCAATCTTCAATTTAACCACCTGGCTACTTACTCATTTCACACAGCAAAAAAAAAAAAAAAAAAAATATCTGGGAAGAGCACCAAGTGATTCTGAAAATCAAAAGAACTAGGACATATACTCAAAGTTTTGACAGTTTAATACCATGCAAACTTAATTGGTCTCAGTTTGTCAAGGCATGCTCTCAAAGAGTGGCATTTGTTTGGATTTACATGGGAAGTTAGGTAAATCTGCACAAAATGTAAACAATGTCAATGCATATTTGATACATAGGTAGAAGAATGTGTCTGGAAGAAGTGAGAGGTGGGGAACAAAAATCATTTCTTGCATATGAACAGCCACTTTTTCACACCTTCCACCCATTTCCATTCTGGAGGCAATACTGATTAGTCCTGAAGACTCACCAACTTAATAATATACAAAAACAACAAAGAACCTTCCTTTCAATAATCCAAGGGTTTGAGAGGAAAATGATCTTGTAATTGTCATCTCAGAAGAGGAGTGGAAGTCAGCCATACACAGAATACACTCTAGCTCTGAATGCACCAAGCACTCAATAATTTAACTTATTAAAAAAATTCTTTCATCGATCACACTTGTTTGAAATTGTCAAAAAGGTATCCAGGGCCACATCCTGCTTGCAAGTGTTGCCACCTAGCTTGGACATCACTAGGCCATATGTTTTGGGAATATAACAAATTCACAAAATTTTGGACAAATATCTTGAAAAACTTATCAGATAGCCTGTGTGTCACATTCACTCCGAACCTATTAGCATGTGCAGTTGGTGTGCTCTCATGTGCGCTTGAAGTGGATAAGGACAAATTGACTGCAATAGCCTATACCACAGTACTATCATTCAGACTTGCCTTGCTTAATTAGAAGAATCCCAACCCACCTTTTATAATAACTCAGTGGAAACTGACGTTCTATATAATTTGAAATTGCAGCAAAAAAAAAAAAAAAAAAAAATCAAATGATCACATAGAAGATGTTTTCAAAAGTTTAAAACACAGAAAGACGTAATTAAAAAAAATAGATTAAGCATTCATATAGGGAGGAAAATATGTTTTTTCTCTGCTCTTGGCTCTCCTCTCTTTCACTTTCTCTCAGGTGACGGATGAATTTTTGTTTTGTTAGGTTTTATTCTTTCTCTGTTCTTTTATTAATTCTTAGCTGTTTTTTTCTAGATTGATTTTGAAATTATTTGTTATGTAAAGACTGTAAACTTTATGTGATTAATTGAATAGTATGTTACTTTTTTGAAATAAAAGAGCATAAATACAAAATAGTAAAAAAAAAAAAAAATCAAAATAACTGAGTAGGCAAAGAAAATGTCTAATTTCATAAGAAACTGGGACTTTTAATTTCTCAAATGGATTCATCCACAACCATTTATTTACACTCTTTTAATAAAAGAGTCAATTCTTTTTGTTAAAGATAGCCTGAAGTCCCAATGATTTTCTATTCCATTCTAGTAATGTACAGCACTTCATTATAAAACTCTGTGAAATACTACACTATGATGTAACTGAGTTTTGGATTCTAGATAAATTTTTTGTGCCCATGAATCTGTGTTCAAAACCTATTTTTCTCATACTATTATATTCTCCATAAAACAAGAACATACAATTAATCTGAACTGTTTTGGATAACAACATTCCATTTAAAAGTTCATGCCACTACCCTCTTCTTTACTTACTATGCTGCAGAGTCATTCAGCTGATACTCTCTTGACCTGTTGAAGCAGGCTTGAACTCCAGCATCCTTCCACAATCTCTTGATTACTCCAGCTAGTTCTGCTGTCATGAATCCTTCTTCAGCAGAGCCAGCAAGCACAAATAACTGACGTGCATCATCCTCATGGAAAAACATAAAAAACACATATTACTAAGTATTTCCATCATAGAATAACATAACAATTATAATCCTGTGTATTCACCTCCAAAATGGCCTCAAACACATAAAAAAAAATCAAATGACTCCTGCAAAAACTCTAGGAACAGCTAGTAAAGGTTAAGATTTTTTACACCTGCAATGGGAAACAAACTGAATGATACTGAAATAGAGGGTTAGTGGATGAATTCTCTTTCATGTTCTTCTATTAAGAAACAGATATTAAAAACTAGCTATTATCTTTAAAAATGAATACTAAAAACTCTTCAAAAATATTCGGGCAAAACCATTAAACATTAATTTAATTTAGCAATAATTTGATAATTTGCTCATCGTTGCTCAAACATTATGCAAGGGCCAACTCCCTACTTTATTTACAAAGTATGATATTACATTCTGAATTTTCAGAATCAAACTGTCAAGCTATATAAAATTAAAACTGAACTAGAGAATGTTTTACACAAGATTGCCAACTGGCACTACAAGCTCAAACATGTAGATTACCAGAGAAGTTGATTTTTTTCTATGAGTAATGATCTACAAGGAAATTAATGTGAATTTGATTTCAGTTTTAAAGCAGAACACCACCAAATAAAAATTATCTATGGATATTTTTCTGAATTTCCATACACACATTAGTTGTGATTTTAATATTTTTCTTAAAACACTTACTGCTCTAGCAGAGTCACCAAAGTCAATCTTCAACCTCCCCATCGCTCTTATGATAGCAATTATTGATTGAATAGTATTGCTGTAAACAACAGCTTTATATTGTTTACATTCCTCTTCTGAATAACCAGCTTCATGAATAATTCTAAAACAGAAAGAAATAAAACCTATAATAGCTGAAGAACATTAAATAAATGATGAAATGCATTTTATCTTATGAATACTTACTTCATCTGTTTCACAATAGTACTTTTGCCTGACTCTCCAGCACCTACAAAGGGGGGTGAGAAAAACATGTAAAACCAGTCTGAGGCAATAACATAAACTCTCTAGTACAATTAATTACACAACATAAATAAACTAGTGCATTTCAGTTAACAGTATTTGATCTCCTTTTTATATAACTATAGAAACCACTCTTTAGCAAAAAAAAATCCCTGGACAAAACAGCAACACACAATGTTTCCAGACTATTTAAGACATAAATATAACATGACTTGAATATTGTATTATCAATTGAAAGTAAAGACTTTAAATATTGTAAAGCTACAAATGAAGTTACCTATAATCACTGTACAAAATACCAAATAATCAATAAATAAAGGTCTAATCCCAAAGGTCTATATCTGTAATGAGTTGAAGAAAAGGCAATACCGAATTCTCTTCTTATATTACAAAAATTAAAGAAAATATAGTTCTGTAATATTAAGCACCTTATTTAGTCCCTTATCAGTTGGCATTGACTAAGTAAGCATAGACTAAGCAGTGCTCCAGGGTGGCTAACCTGCTAACACATATCAAATTGATGGGTAAGGGGTCTTAAATTAGGTCTTACAGTAGCATCAAGGTGTGGATGTACTTTCCTGTGGCATCAACATGTAAAATGTTAACAAAAATAAAAATAAAACACACACACACACACAAGGATTTGCTTCTAAATTTGAAATTCCATATGCAAGATATCAAAACACCTTTTACCTTGCAAAGTGCTAATTCTAATTTACAAACCTGAGCTACAGAAAATGACATAAAAAAAGATTTTATATTAGAAAGAAAAAAAAAAAAAAGATTACTCACATGCCACTAACATAATGAGTGAACATTAAGCAAATGGTTATGATACATTAGTTTTTGCTGAGAAACACCCCTCCAGTGTTGTTTGGGCTATGAAAAAAAAAATGCCAGGGACAATGCTTGATTAAAGAAAAATAGGCTAGAATTAAGCTCAGACTTCTTGGTTGAAATGCAAGCACGGTAACCATCACAACATGCAGGACATTGTTTCTCTGTTGATTGATCACACTCCAATAAGCAGCTGCTCAGGTCACCCCATGGTGTATAGCACGGTCTGCAGTTACAGTGGATTCAGAAAGTATTTAGGCCTCTTCACTTTCTGCATTTTTGCCCAACAACCAACACTAATAATGACACATAAAACATGTTTTGAGAAAGTTTTGCTAATTTATTAAAAATCAAAAACCGAAAGCTCTCATATCATATCAAGTATTTAACCCTTATATACAGTATTTTTTGTAGAAGCCCCTTTGCCAACAATTACAGCTTCTTGGGTAAGTCTTTAGAAGCTTTGCACATCTAGATTTGGGTAGTTTATTCCATCTATCCTGGCAGACTCTTTGAAGCTCTATTATTAGGCTGGTTGAGAAACATGTATAAACTGCCATCTTCAGATGTCTCAACAGGTTACACACCAACAGGTTACACACTTATCTCAAAGCCAATCTAGTGTTGTCTTGGTCTTGTGCTTTGGGTCATGGTCATGCTGAAAGGTAAACTCTAGGCTCGGTATTAAGTTGAGTTCACTCTGAAACAGGTTTTCTTCTGCATTCATCCGTCACTCAATTCTGACCAATCTCCTTGTCTCTGTTGCTTAGAAGTACCCCCACAGCATGATGCTGCCACCACCATGTTTCTCTGGAGCAAGTGAGGAGCAATGTCTAATCTTCGTCAGAGATGGTGCATTGAGTTCAGTCCATATAGTTTAATTTTTGTCTCAAAAGACCAGAGAATCTTTTTCATCATGCTTTTAGAGAACTTTAAATGCTGTTTGGCAAACTCCCAACAGGAGTTAGCCATTCTACCATAAACACTCGATTGATTGGGTACTGCTGAGATGGTCATCTTTCCAACAGGTTCTTCTACCTCAGCTGAGGACTTCTAAAGCTCTGAAAGAGTGACCCACACCAAGGCATTTTTTCTCACGGTTACTCAATTTGGCCAGATGTCCAGCTCTAGGACCTCTGGTGGTTCCAAATTTCTGCCATTTCAAAGTTATTGAGGCCACAGTGCTCCTTGGAACATTCAAAGCTTCAGAAATGGTTTAATTTCCTTACCATATTTGACACACCACAATTTTATTGCAGAGGTCTACAGTGAGTTCTTTGGACTTCATGGTTTGGATTATGTCCTGAGATGCAGTATGATTTGTGGGATCTTATCTACACAGGTGTGTTCCTTTCTAAATTATGTCCAAACAAATCAGTTTGTCACAGGCAGACTCCTATCAAGGTCTATACATATCAAGGATAATTAAAGCAAATTAGATGCACCTGATCACAATTTGTGCCACATGAAAGAGCCTGAATCCTGATATTTCAGTGTTTGATTTTGAATAAAGTTGCAAAATTTTCTGAAAACATGTTTTCACTTTGTCATTAGGGGTTATTGAGTGGAGACTGATGGGTAAAATTTGCAAATTTGTCAATTTAAAATTAAATTTAGAACACAAAAAAATGAGCAGAAAGTGAAGGGGTCTGAGTACTTTTGAATCTGCTGTTTATGTCAAAACCTTGACTTAAGGTGAGAAACCTAGCGTAACAATTTCCCATCCTAGACTTGAAAATCAAACTGTGTGAAAAGGACAAACAAAAAGAGATTTTGCTTTATATGTTGGATATAGAGATGGCCTCTGTCTGCCGCATTTAGATGTTCATTCAAGCTTTTGAAGTTCTGGAAAATTTTAATAATGTAACATCATATATACAGTTTCAAATGTCTGTTGTACAAACTTTCTGGCTATTAAAGGTATTACAGTAGGAGCTGATGGAAAGAAGCTGATGAATTAATCGGTATGCCTTAAGATTACAGGGAGTACTGTTGGTGACAAACCTAGCTGAACGCAAACTTGTTACAAGGAATGTTTTTAGTAAACAATTATCAAATCACTGAAATGTCTGGAACCTAGTATGGTAAAGGTGCCTGGATTTACATTTAATATTATTAATCTATTCTGGTATGGTGATATATGGAATAACTAAAAGAAAAAAAAATACAAGATTACAAGATACATTAATACAAGAGTTGTGTCTTCACATCCAATTTTCTATACAACTATACATTGAAATCCCAGGTAGTATATTTATCCTCATGCTTGGTTATAGTGGCTAATTGCTGATTAGTTAAAGCAGCTCTCTTGCAAAACTTTTTATAAGACAACACATGACTAATACTTAGAAATTTAATGGAAAAACCACAATGTTTGCTGGTTTAAAATTTCTTTTGTATGTATTGTCTTCTGTTTAAAATGTCCTTGGCAAATTAAGGGTCAATCAGTAAAACCCAAGACTTGGTCTACAATTTTTATTATACAAGTTATTTTATCCATTAAACTATTCAATGCCGTACAAAAAAAAAAAAAACAGGAAATACCAACTGTGTTTATGTAAGTATGTATGTATATGTATGTACAGTGCATCTGAAAAGTATTCACAGCGTATCACTTTTTCCACATTTTGTTATGTTACAGCCTTATTCCAAAATGGATTAAATTAATTTTTTTCCTCAGAATTCTACACACAATACCCCATAATGACAACATGAAAAAAGTTTACTTGAGGTTTTTGCAAATTTATTAAAAATAAAAAAACTGAGAATTATATATATATATATCTATATATATATATATCTATATATATATATATCTATATATATATATATATATATATATATATACACACAGTAATCCCACCTCCATCGCAGGGGTTGCGTTCCAGAACCACCCGTGAAAGGTGAAAATCTGCGAAGTAGAAACCATA
The DNA here is from genome assembly GCF_900747795.2 of Erpetoichthys calabaricus. Taxonomy (NCBI): domain Eukaryota; kingdom Metazoa; phylum Chordata; class Cladistia; order Polypteriformes; family Polypteridae; genus Erpetoichthys; species Erpetoichthys calabaricus. The sequence continues at coordinate 218,122,786 of NC_041394.2, read as the reverse complement.
TGTTTATATGGTTATTTTTATATTGTCATGCTTGGGTCACAGATTTGCACAGAAACACAGGAGGTTGTAGAGAGACAGGAGCTTTATTCAAACACTGCAAACAAACATTTGTCTCTTTTTCAAAAGTTTAAACTGTGCTCCATGACAAGACAGAGATGACAGTTCCGTCTCACAATTAAAAGAATGCAAACATATCTTCCTCTTCAAAGGAGTGCACATCAGGAGCACAGAATGTCAGAAAGAAAGAGAAAAGCAAACAAATCAATAGGGCTGTTTGGTTTTTAAGTATGCGAAGCACCACGGCACAAAGCTGTTGAAGGCGGCAGCTCACACCCCCTCCGTCAGGAGCAGAGAGAAAGAGAGAGAGAGAGAGAGAGAGAGAGAGAGAGAGAGAGAGAGAGAGAGAGAGAGAGAAAAAAAAACAATCAAAAATCAATACGTGCCCTTTGAACTTTTAAGTATGCAAAGCACCGTGCAGCATGTCGCTTCACGAAGAAGCTGCACAGAAGGGAGCAACATTAAGATAATCTTTCAGCATTTTTAGACGAGTGTCTGTATCGTCTAGGTGTGCGAACAGCCCCCCTGCTCAATCCCCCTACGTCAGGATCAGAGAATGTCAGCGCAAGAGAGAGAGAGAAAAGTAAGTTGGGTAGCTTCTCAGCCATCTGCCAATAGCGTCCCTTGTATGAAATCAACTGGGCAAACCAACTGAGGAAGCATGTACCAGAAATTATAAGACCCATTGTCCGCAGAAATCCGTGAACCAGCAAAAAATCCGCGATATATATTTAAATATGCTTACATATAAAATCCGCGATAGAGTGAAGCCGCGAAAGGCGAAGCACGATATAGCCAGCACATTTTAGATTGCATTTGCCTGACAAAATTGTTTAATTCATTTTGTACAGGCAAAGCATGTCCAGGATAGAAAGATTTGGATCAGATAGATAGATAAGATAGATTTGAAAATCTTGTGCTTCTTCAGTCAACACCTTTTCTTGTCAACAACATCCCAAAAAACATTTAATGTGCAAAATGCTAAATATGGAAATGTTAAATTGAGGTTCTACTATAAATGCTTTTTTATGTAGTGGTCTCCCTCTCCATTATTGGGCGGGCCTCCACAAATTCTGTGCTATGCCAAAGAGATCACATATAATTTACTAATAGTATTTGATGTGCTTAGAGTACAAATTGAGTTGTGTCTTTCTTATAACTATGTAGAGATTTTTTTAATCCTTAATGCCTTCAGGTTTTTGCTTAAGTATGAGCTGCACTCTATCTCATAAAACCAAATTAAAGCTCAAGTCTAGAACTTGACTAGAACTTGACACTTGCAAAATCTTCATTTTTTTCTTCAGGCAAAAGATTCTTTGTTGGTATCAAGATGTGCTTATAGACACTGTAATGCTGAAAGATCTATCTGACAAAATCATAGCAGAGGCAATTAGGTTCTTGTCCATAATATCCTGATCATTACTCAACTTTCACTTGTTACTTGTATCAATAAGTGAAAGTGGCAGCAATTCTCATCAGCATTGCACCACTGTATTTAATGGTGCTTATTAGGCCATTTTTCATTACATACATACCTCTTCTATCACAAAATATACAAAAATGCAAGCAGTCATATTTTAGTTAACATCATCACTTGAATCAATAGTGTTTGGCAAACAATAAGGAGACCACAATTCATATCCCAGGTACTTCCTGCATGGAGTTTGCATGTTCTCCCGTCTGCGTGGGTTTCCTCAAACAGTCCAAATATATGCAGGTTAGGTGAATTGGCAATCCTAAATTGGCCCTGTTGAGTAGTTGGGGGTTGTGTGTGTGTGTGTGTTTGCCCTGTGATGGACTGGCATCCTCTCCGGGGTTTGTTCCTGCCTTACGCCCTATTCTAGCTGAGATAGGCTCCAGCAGACCCCCTGCAACTCTGTTAAGGACTAAGCGGGTTAAAAAAAAAAGACTGATTGACTATCTGGCTTGTTTTAGGTTAATTTGAAGGATTGCCTTACTTAACACTTCAAGCAAAATTACTTAAAAACATGGAGCAAATTACTAAGTAACACAGTTGAGGTAGAACCACTGATGTGGCAACTTTTTAAAAGTATCTGAATGAGATCCTAGGACGACCCAACCAAATAAACATCATGGAATAAACTACATCTTTACTCTAAGGGGTATAATACTGTATAATTATTCATTGAGATGTTCTAGTCATTTTTTTTTTTTTTTTTTGCTTAATATAGTATTAGGGATCGGCGCCATTCTCAATTTTAGCTCATTTTAGTTACATTATCCAATGTGTGAAGAAATGAAACCAGCACCTTTTGATTCCTCTAACCTTCTCATGTGTACTACTTCTAAAAAATGAAAAAAAAACTCTTTAGCATGGAGTCACATTTAAGTAATTATTTCAGATACCATTTCATATTTTTAAAACTATTCAGTTACCTTGGCATTTGACAAAACAAAAAAACATTACTCATTTTCATTTTTCAGCTTAATCAACCCACAGGGTACCATGCTGAACCTCACAGTACATTCCTATTATTACGAGACCAAGCAATGATTAATTTAAATTAATGGATTTTCTGATGATACCACCATCATAGGCCTGAATGCCAACAATAAAGAGATGGCTTAAAAAGGTGGAATATGTCTTCTGATATAGTTCTGTCAGGGCAACAATCTCTCTTTTATGGAAACAGTCATAGGCTTTAGCAAATGGAAGGCAGATCCTGTGGAGAGGGTCAGAAGCATTACACTTCTTGGAGTTGCCATCAATGATAACTTGATATGAGCATAGTGCATCTATTGCTAACATAGCGCTCAAGCACCTCTACCTTAGATGCCTGAGGATGATCAGAAGTCTCCATCTAGGTTAAGTAACTTCTATAGGTGCACAGTGGAGTCTGATCTCATTGACTTCATTACTCCTAGTATAGTACCTGCTCATAAACAACTGCAAAGCACCACTGAGTGACGTTGGCACAGACTATTATTGGCACACTGCTCCTTTAAGTGCAGGACATAGAGTATGAAATACACACTAACCTAGATAATATTAGACAATAAACGTATTCAGGGAATGTTTTTATGCAGAGAACAAGAGCACCTGATGGATGTTCTTATATATAGTCTGAAGTTAAACTTAATAAAAGGTTTTGTATTCATTATCTGTTGTTGATATTAACTTGCAGTCACTAGTGGGTGATAGAAATATAAGTAGGAATTTCACTGTGCTATGTACACAGGACAATAAATTTTATCTTGAATCAAAAATGTTTTTTAATATATTCAATGATATTTCTGATTTTTCAACATAAAGCAAAGCTGTACTATTTGTTTTATATGGCATTTATACTCATTTTTAAAAGATGTGGAACTTTGATTTATTAAACTATATAATAATAATTAAATTTAATTAATTTACATTTAAGTAAGTTGTTCATGTCATGGAAGAAAATCAATCTAGCCAATTATGCATTTACATATTCTGAGCCTAGCCAAGCTGATGAAAAAATCATGATCATAGATACCAGGCAGGCTGTTACACAAACAAGAAGGGTCAAAGTGCATTCAAAAACCAATACAAACAAAAAAGGTTCATTTTAACTAATAATATGTTTTTGGCATGCTGTAAAAAACACATAAATAACAGAGTTGTTATGGACAGATTTGCCAGCAAATGGAAAATACACAAATTTCTGAAAAAAATTAAAATAAGCACAGTTTCTAACCTGAGCCACAATTTCTTTTAAGTACAATCAATACAGTAAGTTATCCTAACACAACCCCCCCTTTCCATACATAGAGCATTCATAGAATGAGTGACTTTTAATCAAACATTGTCCACAACAAAATGTATTTTCAGAAATCATGCGGAATGCGGATGCGGAAAACACAGATGGAATCATGGAATTAATGCATAATAACGAATTTTAGATTTAAAAATGGGGAGACTGAATGGGGTGACTGTTACAAAACTTCCTGATAAATTAAACGATTGAATAATCTGTAGTTTTGTCATTCAGATACTATTTTCTAGTTTGTTGTTTTTCAAGCAAATGCAATTCTTGGTAGAAATTCAGTCATGCCTCTGTCTGTTTGTGCGTGTGTTTCCTGTATGTTTTCTCATTAAAGGCATATGAATTAGCTAGGTACATGAGACAGAAATGCAGAAGAAAGAAGTATCAGATACCCTAACTACATTGAAAAAACTAAGAAACACAAGCAAAAATGAGGGCACAACAATATCCCGGAAACTTTTACGAATCTGGACAACAACTTTTCTGCAGGCTTTGCCAGCATACCATAGACTGAACACGAAAAGATACTTGCAATGACCATGTCAAATCTAAACCCCATCTCAAGAACAAGGAGAAATTAAGATCAAAAAGTGTTCCTCTTCAGGTAACAATAGAGGAAACAACAAAACTGTCAGATGCAAGATGCCAGTTTTTGGAGGACTTTGTGGCCATGCGAGTCAGAAATACCATTCGAAAAAACGACGAAGACGCGTCCTTTCTTTATGAAGCATTGTAAACAAGGAGGCACGCTGCCAGAAAATGAGCAGTTTTCTTCAAACTCATTTGCCTCGTGTCTTTGAATAATATATAGACACTGTTCTTCGAAAGATTCGTGGCAAGAAAATTTATGCTGTAGTTGATGACACCACTGATAGCCGAGAGCACATTGTTCTCAACATAGTGATACGTGAGAAAACATGTGGCTCTATGGTCATTCTTTTATGTTGGCAGTTCGAATTGTACATGATGTATTTACTGTAAATGATTTAACCGATTAAATAATATTTAACCGGTATTAACAGTATTTTCCGTAGAAAAATGTTATTAGTGAATGGCACTGGCTGTTAACGAGTTCCCTTTTAAAAATTAACAATAATGTTTCTGGATTTAATAAATGTTTTGCCTCGTGGTGACGAGGCACTCAAGGTTCACATTTGACTCTTCCGTTATAAACTCGGCACCTACAAACCTGGGTAGAAGAACAGGCTACTCCGCAGATACAATAAGCCCTTAAAAGTAGGTCTCTCTTTTTTTGTGTTTGATTCCCGGACTTAAGAGTCTTTCAGATTAGTTAGCTTTCGCTTCGTAATTAATTATTTTAAGATATGCAGTAGATGAAGCTACAGATGTAATGATGCACGTTTTCATTCTGTAAAAATTCAAGGTTGAAGAATCATTAGAAATAATTTACATAATTACAATTACAGGTACTGAAGACCAGTACTTTTTGCCAAATGTTATCTTTATGCAGAGCTGCAACTTTTCTACCTTTTCACAGGCAGCACTTCAGTCCCTTCAAAACAACCAGCTGAATCTTAATGACATTTTAGCAGTGGTTGCAGACAGTGCATCATACTGTCTGAAAGTATACCAGGAAGTTTTAAAAAGGGTTAAGCCTAACAGTGTACATTCAACCTGCTTGTGTTATATCATCAGTTTGGTGGGAGAGACCTGGCCGCACTACAAATACCTCAGTGAGACCGCATCAATAGTGATGTGGCTAAAGTTTGAACTTCTTCAAGAAGCCTGCCAGGAAAAGGAGATGGGCAGCCTTCTTGTCACTGGAAGAGATTGTGCTGACCAATCCTATACCTGATTAATGGAACTGCAATATAAGTTTCAGTTGTGCTAGTGTGCTGTTTCATTAAAAGGAATGTAAAGTTCCATTTCATTATTGTTTGTTTTGTTGCAGCTGTTGCTACTTTGTTACAGTAAAAAAAAAAGAAAAAAAAGTAAAAACCCAAAAATCTGAATCAAGGAAAAATAAAATGGTGAAAACCGAATTAAACAAAAACAAAGTGAAATTTGTGAAGAAATAAAACGGATTCCATAGGACCCTAGATATGCTTATGATAAGCTCCAATTTTAAAAATGCTGTGACCAATGCTGTCAGCTCCTGAATTAAATTATTCCTACTTACTCGGTTGTTTCAATATTCCCTTTCTTCCATTATATTAAATGGTATTTAGAGAATTTGTTTCCTTTTTGATCTCAAACAAAGATACTGTTATATCTTTGGATAATTAATGCTGGATATTACAGCTGTCACAAAGAACAGTATTCTATTCTTAGTAAAATATTAGGGCAAGACATTTAATAATGCAAAATGCTAAAAAGCCATAGACACACACGCGTGTCTGCCAATACGGGAAAATTAATTTGCTACACAACAACACAGAAGCAATTTTATATTGCTTACTAGAGGAGTTATGATGCATTCACTCAAGCACACAGTAGCAAATCATACAAACAAGTATTTTGAAAGAGACAGTGAGAGATAAAAGGTTGTTTTTTATTTACTTATCATAATACTACCAAAGAAAGTCATTCAGCATCAGTTTTATTTGACACATGCGGGGAGGGTCAAGTGATCATTCAAACTGGATGAAAAGGGCAAGAGCCAGAGGATGCACACATTTTTTTATATTAGTATAAAATATATTTTACTTCCTTTCAGACGTGGAAGGCTTCAATAGAACATAGAACCACTTAAATAACTAGTGCGAGGATGTCCCCACTGGCGCTTGTTCACTTACAACTTTAACAGGATTTAAGTGGCACTTCTAAAGTGTCAAACAAGAGAAGGAAAGAAAGTAAGGTCCACTCCTGAAATTCAGATATTTTTACTGACACCTTCTGCACAGAAGTCCCACTTGTATTTCATTCCTCACTTCCCTGCCCATAAACCTTGAAGTACAGAAACAGAATGTGTCTCAACTCACTGCATTGCATCTACAAAATGCCTTTTTCAGGCTTCCTAAGCTGTGTTCCAGGCTAATCTATTAACTTAATAACTTATCAGACAGTTACCTCAATCATATGTTCAGTAGTGTCTACCCATTGAACACTGCTGCTGAAGACATTTTATATTTACAATATGTGATACACTTTGAAGCACTGAGCTGTTTGATTATTTGCCGCTATTATTGATCATTATATCTATAACATCAAGACGTAATGCAACAACCCTATCCTGAAAGCCATGCTTTGTACTCCTGGTTATGATCCTTACTGCATGATATTCCCAAACCCACTTGATCCAATTCCAAGGTCTTAAGAGGCTGAAGAGTACCCCAGCAACACTGCATTCAAGGCATCAACCAAATCCAGATAGGTCACCAGACCATAGCCTTGCCCACTCTCTAAAAACCCACTGTGGTATAGCGGGTCAACTTTGAACTGCCTAACAGGCACGTTTGACAGTATGAGAGGAAAAACTGTGGCCAGAAAAAAACATCAAGTAGACTTAACACTCTAAACTCCACACAGTGACTGGGTATGGAATTTGAATCTACAATGCTGAGGCAGCTGTGATTACAATAGTCATCAATGGGGCTGTAATAAGCCTACTGTGCTCGCCTGAAAATATATACCAATAGATTTGCTTTTCTTGTTTGTCCTTCATCAAGGTATCTTTTAATATCACCAATGAAAATTTAAGTAGTGCTGGGCGGTATGACCAAAATTCTATATCACAGTAATTTTCAAAATTATACCGGTTTCACGGTATTCAACTGTGTTTTTTTCCCCATGAATTTTCCACTGTAAGTATTAATACAGGTTTGCATGGCCCCATAAAGTGATAGTTTTCAAGGGGGTGGCACTAATGAAGAGAAGGAATCACATTGCATGACAGTTGTAGTCAAAATATAGAACCTTTTTATTGAACAAATTTTGCAAACAACTTAAACAAAAATTTTGACAACATATTTTCAACCATCCAAAGAGGCATTAAGACTTAGTAAAATATCCAGAGTTGCTTGTCAAAAGTTGTATTGCATTGAACATGTCTTAGAAAAGGAATAAATAGTAAATATTTTTTGTAAACCAACTACACTTTCTGTTAATGTTAACAATCTCTGTCCACTGACATGTTAAAGTGACTTTTTAAACAACTTTACCATCATTAAACTGCATAATATTTAAACTAATGATAACAATAAAATAAATAATAGTACAACTTCCAGTAATGATACTATTACTTCAAGACTTTGAGCCCAGGAGCATTACACAGTATTCACCAATTAAAAATAAAATAAAAGTGCAACCTGGTGATGACATCTTTACCAACTGAACCATCATTAAGGCAAACTGCATTAATATGGAACTTGCTTCAAGCTAAGCTATACACATAAATAATAAAACCGCAAATTGCATTTATAATGCTATTTGTGGTATAGCCCTACGGAAGCGTATTAGAGCCACAGTGAAGAAAAAAAAATATGGACACAGTGAAGGAAAAAAAACTGTCGAGAATAAAGTTGACATGTTGACTTTATTCGACATTTCCACTTTAATCTCAACGCTTGTGTCGAGATTGAAGTCGACATTTCCACTGTATTCTCGCCGTTTATGTCGAGATTAAAGTCGACATTTCCACTTTATTCTCATAGTTTATTTTGTCATTAAAGTAAACTAAACTTCATCCTAAAATCCATGTTTAATTCACTAGATTTTCTCAAACCCCGTCATAAGTTAATGTAGCACATTAAATGCCTTGTGTTAAGTGTTCCCTGACCCAGTTGTTAATCGCTACGCGCTTCTTAAACTGACTTCCTCTGCACTAAGAGGAGGCGCAGGCAGTGATCGCCGCACAGAATACATTCACTTCATGATATTCCTGCTCTCTGAAAATTTAGAATGCTAAGATAAATACATGATATCATTTTCATGATGAAATGCATTAAAGCAGGTATTAAACATGCACGGTAGTGTGGCGGTAGTGCTGCTCCCTCACAGTAAGGGGTCCCCAGGTGTACTTTCAGTGTAGAGAATTTTATGGCAGGTGTGACGAGGCTCCAAAAAAACTGGATGTATGAATGGGTATCACACAGGTTTAACTTAAATATTGTGTAAATGTTGAGTTCATGATCTGGTGGTCGGAGACACGAACACAGAATTCAATGGATGTTCTTCTGAGTGGGCTCTCTTTATTGCATGCATGCTGTCTCTGTCTGACGTACCAAACCCCCAGTTTCTATCCTTCCTTTATCTTTCTCCAAATAACCAATCACCACACGATAAACTTCTTTGTGAACATTAAAAAAATCTTCATTATACATATTTGATTATGCCATCCATTCAGGGTTGCACCCATCCCAGTAATCATTGTGTGTGAGGCAGGAGCAAATCCTGAACGGGGCGCCAGCACATTGCTGGGTGACTACGAGCAAAACATTCACTAGCAGAGTTAATATAGCATAACAAAACCCCACATCCTACATGACTCTGAAAGGAAACTGAAGCACGCCGAGTAAACTCACCAGAAAAGCAACCAAATTCAAGGCAGGGAACACCTGGGACACCTTTGCTGCGAGGCAGCAGTGCAACCTCCACACCACCATGCCCACACATGATTAATATATGCTTTAATGCATTTCATCATGAAAATGATATCAAGTATTTATCTTAGCATTCCAAATGTTCAGGGAGCAGGAATATCATGAAATTAATGTATTCTGTGTGGTGATCGCTGCCTGTACCTCCTCTTAGTGCAAGAGGAAGTCAGTTTAAGAAGCACATAGCGATTAACATGACTCCGGGAACACTTAACACAAAGCATTTAATGTGCTACATATGACGGGGTTTGAGAAAACCTAGTAAATTAAATATTCATTTTAAGATGAAGTTTAGTTTACGATGTTCTACTTTAATGACAAATTACGAAAATAAAGTCAACATGTTGACTTTAATCTAGACATAAATGGCAAGAATAAAGTAGAAATGTTGAGAATAAAGTCAACATGTTGTCAGACTATTACACAGTACCCAGGTACATTACACAGTATTGAAAAAAAATAAAACAAGTACAACTTCGCTTGCAGTATTATCCAGTAGTATAGAAACTGTATTCACACATTTGAACATAATGGTCCACATCCGACCAGACAACAGACACGGCTCCTTTTTTCGGCAAAAGTTCTTCTGTGTCATCATGTTCAACTTTATCGTCTGCTACAGCTTCACTTTCTGAATATTCTCTGTCCATTTTTGCTGTTCAATACCTCCACTAACGCATGTAATCCGTTGCATGCGTGTTTAGCGGTGCAGCAGTGAAAAAGGTTTAAGGGGGTTAAACAGCTTCCCGCTATGCCACGTTCCGAATGCTGTTTAGGCTATTTAAACCGGTGTTGCTGTATAAGAAAAATCTATCTCGTAACAAAAATGAACAGTTTTTGGTATGAACCGGTATACCATCCAGCATTAGATTTAAGGATAAACAAAAAAAATATACACTGGAAAAAAGTCCTCGTCATTAAGAACACTGCCAAAATTAAGGGTCCACTCTGACATAGTTTGGAAACTCCTCTATTTTTAAAAAAGAACTTTACTCCATTAGTTTGAATTTCAGAGTAGAACTGCAATAGTCACCCTATCTATGTAAAAATCTTACTACCTGCGCTACCAATCTAAGATGGGTTGAAATCTAAATAATCAATGTAGAGTTCAAAATTAAAGTTTGCAGTGCATCTGTCTCGTTGCTATGTCTGTTCCATATCAGTTGATATAGGATTTTTAAAAGACGGGCTAATGTTTGTGATGTGTCGTCTGTTGGATAGTGAAGACATAGCAACCAGATGGCAACTCAGACACTTGTTCTTTTATTAAAGTGAAAATCACCTAACCAAAGCTGGAAAATCCTATTGTACTTTAAAGAAAAAAAATCTATAAAAGCATTTAGGCATTGTCAAAATTAATGTATTATAGTGTCATTTCATTATGATGGTATTGCAGTGCAACTTCAGAATTTAAAATACTTAGTCGGATGACCAATTACCAATCCAATCAATTGTTTTAAACTGCTAGTGATTCATAGCTCAAACAGCAAAGTTAAAAATGATCCTTGAGCTGGATTATTGTTTAAGAAAATGCCATGCAAAACCCAGAAAAGGCAGCAAAGTTTTTGTGTTTATCTTCCTAATCTAAAAGACACAGTTACAGTTTCCATCTGTACACTTTCCAGCTCACTTATTCAGTTAGCAGACAGGGGGACTCTGCCAGCACCAGACTCAGGACAGGAGCCAAACTTGGACAGTGTGCTTCTATGTTGCAGGGCTCTCTCTCACACACACACACACACACAAACACGCCATGTACTTATACTGAAGCAATCTGAAGTCATCAGTTATCCTAATCTGCATATCTTTGAGAAATACAAGGAAAATCCAGTCAGATTTGGGGAAAAAAGTGTAAATTCACACAGACATTGTCAGCAACAGTTGCAGCAGGGAAAAAATCAACCAAGTCACTGTCATTACACTGAATGAGCAGAGTATTTACTACTTGATGTGATGCTTATATAACAAAATTTTTGGAATTTGATTTTGTTAGAAATTATTTTAGCTGGGTTAGTTTTACAATTACCAAACAGAAAACACTAGTGACTAAATTTAGTATGTGAGCATGTTAAACCTGTTAGTCCACAATGATGATTCTTACCTCCAAATCTCTACAGTCCCATACATTTGTGGTAACACGGAGGAGGTATTCCTGTCCATCAAAAATTTAAACATATATAGCATATATTGGCATGTTCCTAGCTTTAGAAAGAATCCTGGATTCTAAACTTGTGAAATTCACAGATGTCTCAAAATTGAAGGAATATCAAAAAATAAAAAATAATTTTCTGGGTGAATATTTGGAAAATGCAGATTACTATAAACAGTAGATGAGCAAAGTGTTACTGTATAAGCGGACAAAAGGTTCAGTCATAAACAAAAGATCAGAGATGTTGTACTAAAGAAAGTAACCTCTGAGAAGGTTTACAGTTGATGCAACACTCTCATTGGTTGTTACAGGCAACATATAGAAGCAAATTATAATATTTTAGAAAAGCATTGAATATAAATTAAGGAGGAAGTCTAAATTACTGTCGTTTTATTGATGCTCTGTAATTGACGGCGAGCAGAAAACTTTGTTAAAATGGTATCAATAAATGCCACTTTGTTAACTGTTACTTCAGTTGTTTTGGCATGCTCACTATACGTTCATTTACCAATAAATTCTTCAATGGAAGCTTATCAAAGAAACATGGAAAATAAGATTTAATAAAGTAATAATAGTAATAATTATAATTAATAATTCATTACATGACACCCAAGAACTCTGTGCAAATATGAACGGAAATCAAAATAAATATACTAATCCACTTTCACAACATTTTCTCAGGTAGTTTTTTCTGGGTGGAACTTAATTTTTACCTCCAGAAAAACATTCACCTCAAGGAGCCAGTGGCTTCTAAAAGAAAAAAAAAATTAGGAGCCAATACAGTAGCTTTGATTTCGGTGCCAACTAATCAAAACTGTAAAATATGAATCTTTCAGTCTCTTACCTCCATATATGTGTGACTAATTATTTGCCTTCTCCTGTGCAATACATCCTTCCCTTGTGCTTTTATGTTTGTCTTGATGATTTGGGCAACTTTCCAACTATGCACAGTCATTACGAAAAGTGTATTTTCCTCAGGCTATGCGTCTGGGCCATCCAGTGTAATTTTGTCTTTTTACTTTTGTTTGAAGTGAGCCAGCGTTTGACACAGAGCTCAAGTGATGGGCCTTCTGTGTTCTCTGGCTAAATCCTCCAAGGTTGAGACATTGAGTAAGTTTCGTGCTTTTGACTTTATTCTATTCTGTGCTAAAATGCCACACTCACATTGAGCTGCTAAAATAGGCACAACAAGCATGATATCAACAAGATGTAGAATGTTGTGGAAACCTGTGCAATGAAGTTCTTTTGTCAGTAAGACTTCCCACAAACTGTTTTAAGATTTGTCTAAGAGTTGGTCTTTAATCAATTTTTAGCAATCTCCAATCTGTTTGTACACCCTTAACATCACAGTCATTCTTCAACAAGACTCAGTCTCATTTTCTCCAAAAATGGTTAAATCATATGGTCATGAATCATGATAGAAGACTGAGAAGCCACTGATTATCTCAGTAGACCCATGTGAGCTTCCTTGCTGTGTATTACCCCTCGTATTCTCAAACTGGCTTTCCAGTTCCTTGACTATAACCTCCACTGTTCTGAACATGCAATTGAAGGTTATCTCTAAAGCTGGTGAGACTTGTACCTTTGAGTAGAATATTCTGAAAAGTAATACCTGTATTGGTAATACTCACCAAATTTCTCTGCTTTTTAATTTTCAGTGTCTACCTGAGAGCTGTGTGTTATCCTGGAGCACCACATTTTTATACTGAGCAAGTGATTCTAGCCCAGTGTGCTACAGAAGCTCCTGCAACTTTACATTCTTTACTGGTCTGTCTGCTATCCCCGTGATTGTGAGAACACAACTGTCAATGGCTGCTACACACTGAGGCAAAACCAAAGAAGGCAAGGGGCACACATTTCTACAGCTCTGCTCCAGCCATGGACATGAATGCCACCCCACAGTGAATAAGACAGAAGGCCACAATAGACATGAAAGTGATAAAGAAACTTTCTACACCTTTTAAAAAACACTTTGAAGAATTTTAGCTCTCCATTGTTCACTTTGTAAGCAGCAGACATGGGGCATGCATTTTCTGCTGCAGGTGGGGCAATAAGTGTCCTTTCTAGTGGATAGAACAAAAGGGCACAGCACAGTTCCTGGATTCTTTCAATTACATTTGGCTCAATTTTAGCTGTCCAATATTCATGTAAATGGGAGAGCATTTCAACAACAAAGGCTCAGCTGTGGACAATTAAATGTCCCCTCCAGTGGATGGGATGGAGAGGCACATTAAATATGAAAGTGCTATAAAAGACTCTCTATAGTCTTTTAGAATACGTTTTGAACATTGTTATCAATAGTGTTCATTCTGCAATCAGCTTATAGAGGTACACATTTATACAGCAAAGGGTCAGATGGGGAAAGGAGTGCTGGAAGTGATGCAGGGGCACAGCAGATGAACGTGCAATAGAAGACTGCATGATAAGCTTATTAAAGACAATGTGAAACATTTTAACTACACAATGTTCACAGTTTGATCAAGTTTAATCTATAGGAAAAATAGTTTTATAGGATAACGATGTCTGCTGTGAAAAATAGACCCCCCCCAATTTAAAGGGGTAGTCATAACAAGCAAGGGATTTTTTTTTTATATTTCATTTACATGGTTTTAATCACTCATATAGGGTTGGGTATTGGCATTGATGTCCAGATTCAATTTGATCTTGTTTAACAATGTCCCGATTTAATATCAACTTTACCTTGACTGAATTAGCGTGCACTTATATATTTGAAGTGGTAGCTTTTTCAGAGAATACTTAATATTTGACAAACTTCAGTAACACTTTATTTGAAAGGTGTTTATATGGTGATTTCATAACAAATGCATAACATAAGTATGGAATGCCATTTAAGAAGAAATACTTGATTAGTAATGAACAGTTAACACATCAGCATTTGGAAGATGTGGAACAAAATATTGCTCATTAAAAAAAAAAAAAAAATCCCTTTAAGTGAAATAGCATATTGCTTCATCAGAGTTCACACATATTATGGGGGGCTCCTTGTTTTAATATAATGCAATGGCATCTACTTTATAAAACTTCTATATCATCTTGCGAATAACATTATAAAATAAATTATTTAAGAAGCAATATTTGATTATATTATTCGATAACCTATTCGTGTGTTATGAATCTCCATGCAGACCCCCTTCAACTAAACTCTTAACCAAATTTATTCCTCTATTAGACATTTAAAATAATCTTGAATTAGTTGAAATTAAAGATACACCGGGAAGACATGTCTTTCTATAATTCTACAAGTTACACAGATCTTCAGTTGCTGTAACAGCTGCGTTAAATCAGTTTTCAAATGTGTCTTTACACTTCCTCCTCAGACAAAAAGGAAGTGTTTTATAATGAGGACTAGCAAATTGTGCTTGTGAAAATTTCTCAGGAATAAAAGCATTAATGAAATGATGATGAGGGAGACAAGAACATCACACGTAATAGTAAGAAAGGAGATTATTTTAATAAGCAGTGACTTGTGAGAGGACTCAATATTAGAATAGTCACATGATTAGTATGGGATGTTATCATAGTCACTTACAACATCATGAATATTTACAATACAAAGTGTAACATGTAAGTCAAGTTAACAGAACATACTGGATAAGAAGGGAAATGCAGGGCACATGTAAGTCAGTATGTGTGAAGTGTGGCTATCAGATAACGTAGTATACTGATGTCTAATAATTGTCGGAAAACGCAATTTTTTGTAATAACGTTATTGTCAGCAAAAATATTCCTGTGTGTAACCTGCAAGTAACTGTACGTTTAACCTGGGTTTCAATGCAACTCTGGAAAATGTAGTGTACAACTGACCATGGGTCATACAATATGCTAAATGAACGAGGAACTGCCTACGCCGTAATATAAAGGGAATATCTTGTTTTGAGTTGTCAGTGTTATGGAATCCCTGTAGTTTTTCTGTCGAAATGTTTCTTGTTGTCTGGCAGTTTGCCACTGCACTTGAGAAAGGTTGTATAATTCGTTTTTCGTTCACCGTCTAGGTGCAAGACTTGCTGCCGCTGATCTTTGGATAATGTCGCTCTGGTGGTTTGTCATACATTGTCTTTGTTGTTATAAGGCATCTTGCCTGTGCTGGTTGGTCTGGCGTAATGTTTCTGCTTCTGTGCACTGGTGTGAGTATGTAGGCTGGCAAGATAGTTTCTGTTGGTCGCAGCTAGGCTGTATGTGCCTTTTCATTTTATCGGGAGGCTCACCTTGAAGTAAAGGAAAGAGGTGTAAAATGGTAGTGTCATAATGCAGTTTCAGTCAGTAACAAAGTATGCACCAAATAAACAGTCAAATACCACAGTCGATAATTGGTCACATTGAAGAACTGAAGACTTGAAGATAAGCGTAAGACCAAAACTCTGCCAGGAACACTGATTCCTAACTATAGTTGTGGAGTGATATAGTAGTTGTGGCAACCGTTGTTTATATCGTGCATGGATAGACACAAGCGAAATAATATAAAGATGCACAGCTGATGTTTCTTGACAGCAGCATTGGATGTATGAAGCATAAAAGAAAACAAATTAGCCATTGTGACTGACAACACCACTAATATGATCTGTACGGTGCAGCTTATGGAGTTAATCATGTTGGCTGCTTTGTGCACAAGCTCACCTTGGTATCACAAGCTGCTCTGAAAATTCCAACAATGTCCAGCTTGCTTGTCTGGGTGAAGTGCATTGAAAAGCAACATTTGTTGGACTTGCCAACACACAAACTTCTGATAATGTGGTCATACAATGAAACATTCACTGAAAATGCTAGAAAGGTTTTTGGAACAACAGCAGCTCTGTATTCTATAAAGGCATTGGGGTTGCTCCTGCTGTGACTGGCTTGCAGCACGTTTGCCTGCAACACAGTTGTTTTTAATGTAGTGTCATGTGATTATTACATGTGAATTTGCTGCCCTGGATGTTTAGTTGTTGCATGTGAGGGCTGCTCTCTCCCCTGACCTGGGAGACATGGCAATGCTTTGCTTAAGATCTTCGGAAAACCTAGACTGCTCATTGGCTTTTTGGTTGATATTATATAAAGCAGTTCAAAAACCTGTATCATTTGAGGAAAGCCCTCATTTCAACAATTGTGTAGGGGTTCATACCTTTACAGATAACTGCTATATATTCTCTTATTTTTTGGGAATGAGGCGAATTATGGAAGCTTAGAGCTACCTGCTGTTTAAAGTGTGGAAAGTTTAGACTCGCTTGGATGTTGACTAGGATTACATTTATGGGTGACATTGGGATCAAGGATTTCTCAAATTTGTTGTGTTACAACAATATTTAGCTACTGAGATACACAGCTTACATATGGCTTTGATTTTAATCATTTGTTCTTTACAGACGCACCATTTGAATCCGTAAGATGTCCATCTGATTTAAGTGTAGAAGGTGCCGATTAAAGAGTAAAGTGCTTTTTTTGTAGAATGGATCGGACACAAAAAACAAAGATAAGCAAAATTCTACATATAGTACTTGAACAGGATAGAGATTCATGAGATCTATCTTGAGACTTTCAGAATCAATATCGGATCGTTTGAATAAAAATAATCTGAAAAAATCCATATTTTTTCACAGGCCTACTCATATGGCAGAGGTGAAATTTTGAGTTTGACAACAAAGCCTATCCCCTGGAAATTTTTTTCTTTTTTCTCCTAAAAAGGATAAAACTACCTGAGTAAATGTTTAAGAGTAAGGCATCACATATGGCATGACAGCGGATTAGTACAATTATTTTAACGATTTGTCTTTAAAATGTCTTTGTACAGAGTTCTTGGGTGTCAAATAATTAATATTTTTACTAAATCTTATCTTTCATGTTTCTTTTTTGACAAGCTCCTGTTGAAGAATTTTTTGGTAACAGAACATACAGTGCGCACGCCAAATTAACTAAGAAAAGTGGCATTTATTTGTACCATTTTAACAAAGTTTACTGTTTGCCGTCAATCACGGAGCACCCCAGTAAAACGACACTAACGTAAATACACTAGCAACCTTAAAATGCAGACTTCCAAGAAAACACTGTGCATGAGGAAACAGCAGGCATGCGGCTGCACGTTTACTAAAGGACAGACCGGCATTTCGCACAGAACATGCGTTAAATCAAAAGAGAAATGTCACGTAAAGATGTGCAAACACAAAGATCCATAATTTTCACATCCGTAGATCAATGACAAGCACCAAAGGAACACAGTACAGTTAATTAATTGATATGATACATCATCTTCCATACATCCATTTTATAAAACTTTTTTTTACAATTCAGGGTTGCGGAAGCCAGAGTCTGTTCAGGAATCCTCGAGCACATGCTCAGAACCAGTACCAGACAGAGTGGTGGATACTACTGCAAACAACCACAAGTACTGATAAAAGACCAAACTAATCTTAACAAACACATATTATTGGCATGTGGGGGAACAATCATAGTGAAAAAAACAAACAAAAATACATTAAGATTGTAAACACACCAGAATTTGAAGGTACTGCCCTGGAACAGCAAAGTTGTCTTACTGACTTATTAAAGCATGCTGCCAAATTTCTATCTTGGTAATTTGGCAGTACTCTGCTGTGGCGACCCCTAAATAGCAGCCAGGAGACGACAAAGATGAAGAAGAATAGGAGTAATTTGGCAGCATTAGGTAATAAATTACCAAACTGGCAAAACAAAAAAGCGGCAGATTTCATTACCATGTCATAGAAATCTGTATGTAATAGATATACATGTTGTCAAGTAAGCAATTTGGTGTAATTTTTAAAATGTCCCGTCAATAACTAATGCGAAGAAGCACCACCAATCAACCACTTGCCTATGTGACAGTAAGAACATCTTGAACAATTAAAAACAATTCAGCCACAGTAAATAAACCTAAAATAATGAGGTTTTTACAGAGTAGAAAGATTTGATACAATAGACAGAAGGAAATGTAACATATCATAGAAGAAAAATTAATCAATGAGGTACTTTAATAAAAACAACTTTGGAAATTAATAAAAAAACAAAATTTAAAACCTCAGTAAAAGATATTGATTTATCAATACAATATATGTATACCCATAAATAATAATAAATTTAAAGGCAGAGTTACTACCACCTAGAATAATTTTTCTTTGGTACAGAACAATTTTCAGACAAACATATTTTGGGACCTAAAAATATCCATGCATCAACAGATATTTTAACGGATAAACTTACAAGTCTCAAACTGTTCAAGTGCCTTCCAATCAAAGCAGACATAACACTCAACCAGTTATTCTTGTCACTTCTGAGCTTTCATGTCTATTTTATTAATACCTGTTGAGAAAAGCCAAGCAAAATGACACCTTTTATTGGCTAACTAATACCTGTTACAACAGTAGTTCTACTTTCTGTTTATTCTACTTTCTGGCTGCAACACAAAAAGACAATATTTAAAATAAGCATACCTCTATATGAAAAATCAAATTGAAAGGTACTACTCTCGTTGCTTTCCCTCAGAATGTAAACAGAGGTCAAATCAGATTAAAATTCACTCATCCTCATTTTACGTTGGTGTACATGATATCTGGGATAAAATTTTTCGTGCAGTAAAATGTTTTATTTTTATGCAAAAAAGACTTGGTGGTGTAGATAACATGGTTGGTATAGCAAATTAATTTAGTATATGTCATTCAGCTTTGTAAACATCAGAGGCTGCTGAGAATTTTTGGATTTTCTGTTAATTAAAAAAAATGAAAAATGTGTTTTGCTCATATAAACTTGGGTTTTGGTTGCCACTAAGAAACCCTTTGGGAATTTTTAAAGGTTTTTTTTCTCTTTAGAGGGTTTTTTTCACCTGCTCGGGAACAAAAAGTACTGGGTGTTTGGAGGTGCGCTTGGAGAAGTTCCTTGTACTTGCTTTTGTTATCTGTATTTGAACTAGCATCGAGGAGGCAGGGTAGAAAACAGCAGTAACTGATATTGGCATCTGTAAGTAAATAACTGCTGAATAGCAAGAACTAGTGAATAAGTAACTTAAACAGGGATTCCTTAATTAAAAAAAAATTGCAGCAGATAAAGCAATAAAGGGGAAGGCTCAGCAGTGCATACTTAAGTGGCCATTGTTAGGACCCCAATCATGCACAAGAGGCTGTAGGAGCAGATAAGATAGTAAGAAATTAACAAGCAGCAGATATTCACTAAGCAAGTTTTATTCATTTATTTTAAATTTTACATCTGTAGCAGTTCTATAATCTACTTTCTTTGGCTAAATTTTTTAGTTTTACCATTTGAGTTAAAAATATTCATTTTAATTTTTAAAAAAAAAGTTAGGGCAATTTTAGTAATCCTGAATCAAATTTTAACAATGAGGCCTGTGCAATGCAAGTCCTGTTGGATATTGGACTTTTTAGATGATGGCTTGGAGGAGCCAGTCATCTAGGAGGGCTACATCTTCAGGAGATGCCAGCTGATCCAGCACCTCGAGAGCTCAGGGTCGCTGAACTGAAGGAGTTATTGACTAGCCTGTGTTGTAGTAGAGAGTTGGCAGACCTGTCCTACGTGTCCTTTAGAGAGATAGCGTGCATCCCTAAGGTGGTGCGGGAGGAGATTCCAGACCAGCCAGGTAGAGATAGATGGGTCACGGTCACAAGGCATAAGGTAAAGGGTGCACACTGTCCGGGGACATAAACCTCAGACTGTTTTCAGGTCCTGGCAGAGCTGGATGATGTCTCTGATGATTCTGATGTGGTGGGCAGGGATTAGGAGCCCCAGTGGGCCACCTCAAAATTAGTTCACTCAATTTCTAGGGGGATTGAAGCGCAGGTTTGCTCCAGAGACAGAGTCTCGCACAGTGTGATGCCTTCCGGATGCACAGGTGGGAGACCTCCCAGGAAGGGTGGATATGCTCTTGGCCAAAGCGAGGGTGGATCCAATTGTCATTGTCCATGTTGGAACAAATAACATAAGGATAATCTGTCAGTTCTGTGATCCAAATTCAATGAGTTAGGTGCTAGGTTGAGGAGCAGAACTGACAAGGTACTCTTCTCTGAAGTTCTGCCTGTGCCACGAGCCAGTCCAGGTAAGAAAAGGGAGATTAGAAAGCTTAACACGTGGCTCAAATCTTGGTGCAAGGTAGAAGGGTATAAGTTTATGGGGCATAGGGACTCCTTTTGAAACAGATGGGACCTGTTCTGCCTCAACGGGTTACATCTGAACCAGAGGAGCATCAATGTATTCGGGATGGCGTATGAGTAGGCTAGTCGTGGATTGTTTAAACTAGGGAATGGGCGGGGGGCAGGGAGCCTGGCACAGGCAAGGTTTATTTTGAGCAGATGCGGCAAAGTCTAAAGAGGATAGACTGGGATAAGCTTTTAAGTGTGGAGACAGTTGAGGAGCAGTGAAACAGGTTTAAAAATAACTTGCATGTAATGCAAGACAGGTACATACCTAAATTTGGAATTAATATGAAATTAAAAAAACTCCAGAGTGGGTTAATGAAGAGTTAAAAAAGAAGTTGCAAAGGAAAAAACAGCTTTATAAGGCATATAAGCTTAAACTCCAAAGTGAATCGTAGGGCATATGAGAACATGAGGGCAACCATTAAGAAGGATATTAGGGAGGGTAAAAGACATTTGGAGAGGAATATATCAGATAAGGTGAAAGATGACCCCAAGAGATTCTTTCAGTATTTTAGTAGTGAAAGAACAGGCATCAGGAATAGTAAGGGAAATTAAATGATGCAGACAATGCAACAGCGGACACTCAAAACTTGTATTTTTCTGAGGTGTTCACAAGTGAGAAGGTGGTACTCTCAACAGTAAACAGGATTTCTAAGCAAGTACTGAAGGATATGGAAACTGTGCAGGGAGAAATACTGCTCAGATTAAATAGGCTGAAATCAAACAAATCACCAGGACCAGATAATATTTACCCTCAAGTTCTTAAGGAGGCTAGCGAGTACATACATAAACCCTTGACACATATTTTTAGGAAGTTACTGTTCACTGGGGAGATTCTGAAGGACAAGGAAATGGCAAATTATCCCGTTATATAAAAAGGATGATCGGGCAGATCCAATTAACTCTAGGTCATATAGGTTATATATAATAATAATAAATAATAATTCATTACATTTATATAGCGCTTTTCTCAGTGTATATATATATATATATATATATATATATATATATATATTCCTATCTAAATCATTTATAAGTAACAAACTGGTTAAGTTTACAGATGATACCAAAATTGGTGGATTGGCAGATAATTTGGGATCTGTTAAATCATTACAGAAGGACTTGGACAGCATACGGGCCTGGGCAGATTTGCTGCAGATTTAAGTTTAATGTCAGTAAATGTAAACTATTACACATAGGAAGTAAAAACGTTAGGTTTGAATACACAATGGGAAAACTGAAAATTGAGAGTAAACCTTATGAGAAGGATTTAGAAGTCATAGTGGACTCTATGCTATCAACTTCCCGACAATGTTCAGAATCCATCCAGCCTCAGGAGGCACCCAAGACTGAGCTTGTGAACCAGTGGTTTAGACTAACATTGTAACACTACTCAAACACACCCGCAATGCTGCCCTATATAGATTAAACAATTAAATTTATATTCTTTTGCTTAGCAGTTTGTGACTTAAAAAAAGAGGTCAACATATTCAAATAAACATCAGTCATTACCATGAGAGGGTTACTTTACCCATTAGGGATTATTGTGAACAGAAAGTGGTTTGCTAAAAACAAATTATGGTAGCTTATTCACTTCTATAAAATCTTGCTCACAATTATGGTCCAGATCTGTGAGTCAAAAAAGGTGTGCACAATGTATAATTATTAATTGAATTAGACCAAATTTTGCACCGATGGTGTATTTTGTTCTGGGCAGACTTCCAATCACTATCAGAAAATGTCATGCAGAGGCAGTATCCCCAACCTTTTGAAAGGATTTGTATAGTTTCCAGACATTAACTACATTATTACATTTACAGTGGACACAGTAATTTCAACTAGCAAAAGACCAGTAAACCCCTGATTCTCTAAAGAATCGCAAATCCAAGAACGGCAATTACTTTCTGTTACCTCCAATCTTTGTAGGGATGTAAGATCATGGAGGGTGGGAGTGTCCTGAGAAAGTTTTCATTTAATGAAAGAAATATATTTGTAGTACAGCTGTTTCTTTTTGGAACCATGACTCATTTGGTTCTGGTGGTTCAGAAGTGCGTTGTAGGTGCCTTCGTTCATTGTTTTTATCCATGCAGTCTCGTTTTTGTTTTTCTATGGGTGTGTTGTTAGCTAGAAGTCGTTTGCTGTTAGGAATCATAATTGAACCCCTGACCACAGGCACTGTGGAGTAGCTGACTGCTGGCACTGTCAGTTGTCACCACTACCTCAAGTTTAAATACATAGACATATATAGATAGATGCCGCATTCACTGTGTTTCCCAGTAGACACAATACGTCAGCCTTATTGTGAGTGGCAAAAGTGCCATTTAAACTAATACAGGTAGACGTGGAAATCGGGTTTTCTGATGAAAAAACAATAACGTTTAAAACAGTATCGTTTACATACAACAGATTTTGGCGAATCGTTTAAATGCAATTATTAATATCCATTTATACACTAATAATGGAAATTATTAAATAATAATAATTATAATTATTATTATTATTATTAATAACCATTCCTCCCATATAAGTAACATTTCGGGGACTGCCTTCTTCTATCTTCAAAACATTTCCAGACTTTGTCCTGTTCTTACGCAACACAGTACTGAAGTATTGTTTAATGCCCGAGTCACCTCACGTATAGATTACCGTAATGGTATTCTATCTGGCATCCCACAAAAACTTATCCATCGCTTATCCATCTTCAAAATTCTGCTGCTAGGAGAATATCCTGCTGTTGTAAATCCACTGAACATATTACACCTATTCTCTCTCAACTTCACTGGCTCCCTGTTAACTACAGAATACAATACTACAGAATACAATACTAAATACCGCTCTTAACATTTAAAGCTCTCCACAACCTCACTGATCTCCTCCAGACTTGAACTCCTCTCACTCACTCAGATCTTGTAATTTGAGAGTATTCAGTCTGGCAATATGGTGCAGCCTTCGTTTGTGGAAGACAGACACAAATAAAGACATGAGCATAAAATGATGGTTGTCAATTTCAAACTGTGTTTCCTCAATGTGCTCCATGAGAAAAAACATCATCAAGTTTGAGAAATGTTAACAGCTAACAACAATCTACATAGTGACTAAATACGTTTAGCCAAAACGTTGTTTGGAGGCTCACTTGAGCACATAAATGCATAGCTTTGCTAGCTTAGCCTGGCTTAGCTAAAGTAAAGATTATAAAACGGGACTTTCTAACGGCCAAATATAACCAAAACAATTGTTCAGCCTTACCTATGAAATGTAATCCCCCCCGGGATCTGGTTTGGAGCGTACAGCGGTTTTGTACAATCCCAAGCAGCACATTATTCATTACTTCACTCCACAGCAGTGTCACTCACAATATGGTGGTGATGTTGACGTACGATTCTGCAAGTCATGAGACGTCTAGTTATTCTATGTCTATGTTTAAATATGTCACCATGGCAACTTCTTGGCATGCACGCTTTACGTCAAGTTTAGTTTACAGGTTGTGTTGTGTTGTTTGGGCGCCACTTACTGACTTTGGGAAGCCGCTGGGTTTGACTCCTCGGCGCTGTGCGAGTGCGCTTTTGGCACGGGTTGCGTCTGGCATCCATGCATATATACAACCCTCGTAAACATTACTAAACGAAGGTTTTATATGCGGTGGTGTGCGCGTTCAGGCGGCGGTTGTATTGTGACCTGATGTTTAGTTTACAGGTTGTGTTGTGTTGTTTGGGCGCTACCTACTGAGTCTGGGAGGCCGCTAGGTTTGACTCTGGGGCGCTGAGTCGCAGTGCGCTTAGATGCGTCTGGCGTCCTGCGTCCGTGCATATATACAACCTTTGTTTAGTAATATAGATAATGAAGAAAACTCTGACAAGTCTATTTTTTCAAAGTCTCTAAACTGTGGTAAAAAAAAAAAAGTGGTTAATAAGAATTATATTGTATTTGAGGCACTATGGTTCAAATGATGCAAAATAATGTCAATGTGATAACAAGAACAACAAGATATGTTAAATGTGTACTTTAAAAATGGACAAAGAACAAGTATAAAGATACCTTTTAAGACTGCAACTGACAGTAGTAACACACTGCAGCATTAAGAGTGTCTTCTGCAATAAGGACTATATTATAAGTGAGTGCTGAATCACCAGATTTTTTCCTTCAGTTGGTGGTAATATACTTGTGCATGGGTCAAAGTGTACAGAAAAGAATTATGGTAACACTTCTTTTTTGATTATAGTAGTTAACTGAATCCTGACTCAAACATAATGAACACAGTGCTGGATAACAGTAAAGGATCAGAAAATCAATCTTGATCAGGTATACCCACAAGGAACATATTCTGGACTGTAGAGTTGAATTGTAGGATTACTAAATATGCTTTCCTATAAAGAGATTCTTTGTTCTCATCGGTACAACGCTGAACCTAATTTCTGCTTGGCACTTGCATATTCAAAAAAAAAAAAAAAAGATTTTGATTCAATACAAATGCAAGATGTTATATCTGCTACAGTACTCTGATAATTTTGCTTGTTTTGACATCATCAAGACACTATATAAAAGCGGTCAGTATTGTCCTTCCGTCCCGTGAGTGCAAAGCGTAGCAGTATTCCGCTTATCACAGACTTACTACTTGCGGTACGAAGTGATGCGATGTGAGCAGAGTTCTGGTGCTCCCATCGTTCCTTTGCTTTTGTGCACGATGTGCTGGAAAAATAGACAAAATTACGTCTCTGGAAATAATTAATGTTGGAGTACAAATGCCTCACCACGTAGTAAATATCAGGGGAGATGGTGCTTGCTTATTCTCATCTATAGCTTATTTAGTGCGTGAAACTCCGTCTTTAGCGGTACAGATTCGGGCTGACATTGTACGACATGTTTTAAGTAATTGGTCAAGGTTTCAGCCATTTACAATGATGCCGTCAGGAATATCTTATACAAATGAGCTTCAGTATCTCACTGAAATGTCAAAGTCTCAAACTTACGGTACCATTTCTGAGCTAATGGCAGCGGGAGAGTTGTTCCCCTATGAGATTCAAGTATATTATTATGGAGTCCTACACTCCAAGTTTGGACAGGCACTCGAGGGGATAAAAAAAAAACTTAGGTTTTCGGGAGATGTTATGAATGGGCAATTTGATGTTCTCATTCCCTACACTTACATGCCTGATGTACACATGGAGCGCACACAAATTGAGGATAAAAGTCGGTCGCCTTAAAAGGCGGGTGAGCCTAGTTTATTACAAAATGTTGACCGATTTTTTTTTTTCTGCACTTTCATCTTTACTATTTTGCATGCGATATCAGTGCAAGAATAGGTTCAGTGCAAAGTGGAAACCTACATTAGATAGATAGATAGATATTAGGTAATATTTTTAGTTTTCTTTTTGTGTTTTTAGAGAGAAGTGAAACACACTATGTACAGTGTAAACATTAACATGCCGGAAACCGCAAGTGAAACTTGTGACTGCCTATTCAATGGGATAATACGAACCAATGTTAAGGACTTTGAAATATACAGTTTAATTAGGTAGCGGGCATCTGAGCTATGTAATTAGCAAATTGTCCTTGCGGATGGGAAAAAAGATGAATAAATACTGTATGTAATATATGTGTTGTTTTATGGCCATTTGTTTACTATTATTCATAAACTGAACCAACTATATGATAACACTGTCATGAATGCACAGTAGGCCATGTAGGCTTATGAAACAGATCCAAGGCTTTGCATTAGAAAAATGCATTAATTGATTTTTTATTTTATCTGATTATTGCAGTGATTTATTGTAACACTGGTTAATTCATACTAATGGAAATTAAGATCAAATTGTCAGGGAAATAATGAAGTAGTCCAAACTATAAATCAATTTGTTGTTGTACTGCTAATCATCTATATTTTGAAGGCTTTCAAAAATAATGCTACTCTAAAATGTACTATGGCACTGTGCAAAGACTTTATAGTACTACACAAAACCTACATAAACAACTAAAAGTTAACTTTAGTTATTTAAAATTAAACAGCAAAAACTGGCCACTCTATTAAAAACACAACTGATTTCAACAG
Source organism: Erpetoichthys calabaricus (assembly GCF_900747795.2). Taxonomy (NCBI): domain Eukaryota; kingdom Metazoa; phylum Chordata; class Cladistia; order Polypteriformes; family Polypteridae; genus Erpetoichthys; species Erpetoichthys calabaricus. Next base: position 218,096,069 of record NC_041394.2, on the reverse strand, counting down.
ATTGTGTTAATGTTAACTACTCTGATTTATACATACCTGAAAATGAATACTGGAAAAAATTTCAGAGCAAAAGCACATATACAAAAAAGGCCTGCTTAATGCTTCTTGTGCTCCCACTAATCAAATTAACAACATTAAATAAAGATTAATATTAAAAACAGCTGATTCTCAAAATCATAATCATTTAATGTTTAGCTACTGCTCTAAAGGCTACTGAGCACCTGCACTTCCTTGCAAAGCAACCTCATGCTACTATGGTAACCATCAGCTACTCAAATGATATCTCATTACATCTTTATGTACCGAGTGACCTATAGAGCAAGGCAAACAAAGATACATACTGGCCAGAAAAGGTAAAGACCACTTGTTAATTTACAGTCTTCTGAACTGCATAACAATTGTTCATATTAACTTTAACAATATTGTTTAAAAAATATCTTTGATAACTAGTAATTAGTTTTATCATAATGTACATACACAAATACACACATTAGGCTAAATAAAATATGCAACCACTCAGTGGTGCGAGCCAGTCTATAAATATTACATACAAAATTATAGATTTCTAATATTAAAAGAAGAGATAAAATTAGATGCTCTTCAATACATGTGCATTCTACCCATTTTATTTTTTGCCATTGATTTTTGCCTCCATGTCTACATTATTTGCATTTAGACTTCAATCTCAACAGTTAATTTATGGAATAAGAGATTAATTAAAATGATTAAGGAAACACTGGAATTCTGCATTCACTTTAGGCACAGCATGATATTGTTATCTGCAGCTAAACAGCTATTTAACAATTATCTGATGGAACTATATTTATCGATTATGTATCTAAAAACTCTTATCTGTAGTAATGCTTGAGGGCACTTACCACTATTCCTCAAAGATCTATGTGTTAGATGAACTAAATGTGGTATAAATTAATTGTGTGCACAACCAAATATTTACCTTTCAAGTTATTATATCAATTAAAAAATTAGAATTTCATCTGTTTTGACAGATTTATTACAGAGGTGGCAGTTACACTATTCACCAAAATTCTGCTTTAAGGCACTAAAGTTCTTCACATTACTTCCAGTTTATATTAATGTAAACCCAAAAGTTAATCAGTTAAAAAAAGGTTACTAAAATTAAATTTGGAATCATTTTTCTAATTTTTGTGCCATTTGTGCATTTCCTTTCAATCTTGATTTTTATGTTGAAGCCCAACCAATATAGTTAATCAATTAAAGGGCAGTACATTTGAAGTATCCTTGTATAATGCTTTGGTGGACCAGTTAAAGTTTTTTTCCATCACATTATGTTTCAGACGGGGTACAGCTCACCAGAGTCCATACAGAGAAAAATCACCAGTATTAAGGTAACACTTTACAGGGATCCACTCTTTCCAAGTATACCCATTTAAGGGTTACTTTGACTTTAATTTAACAGTCAATTTTGCTATTGGTAAAGAAAAATTCATACTCATTCAAGCCACATTATCATCTTTCAAACTTGCATACAAATCAGTAATTTTCAGTCTCCCTCTCATTTTTTTCCCCTATTACTACAATGCAACATAAATTAACTTCAAGCCTTCTGGCCCATGCCCTTAAAAGTTGTCAGTTAAATACTGCCATGTGGTGTTTGTTAATGCTTCACAGCAATGCTGGTCAGTGAAATTCTGCTTTCATTGAGGGCCTATAAGTTTTAAGTTTATTTTGAAATACAATTTTGAAAGATCTGCACAATATACATTAATTTATTATTTACTTATCAACTGGTTGATTGATAAATTGGCTGTATTATTTGTTCTGTGAATGTGTTTTTGTTTCTACTGCTGTATACATCTGAATTTCCCCATGGGATTAGTAAAGTTTATCTAATCTAACTGAAAAAAGTTTACAAAAACAGTGCTATTTATTCCACAATGCACAAGTCATTTACACGATTTACAATAATTTTGATGTAGCTAAAGCACATTTTGATTAAAAAAAAAAAAAAGGTGTGTTCAACCTTTTCCAATTTAACTTTCATACTTTTACTGAAAACTTGCATGACACCTTAAAGCTGAAATTTGAATTCCCCATATTTTTTTCCACCCAAATAAATTGCCTCCTGGAGATTTTTTCACATTCACAATGTATCCACGTCCTGCGGTGGGTTGGCACCCTGCCCAGGTTTGGTTCCTGCCTTGTGCCCTGTGTTGGCTGGGATTGGCTCCAGCAGACCCCCCGTGACCCTGTATTTGGATTCAGCGGGTTGGAAAATGGATGGATGGACAATGTATCCACAATAAAATAAAAGTGAATTAACACAAAACATATATGTTAACGAGGCACAATGATCTAAAATTGACAACAATGATACTAAATTATATTGTTTTTTTTTTTATTTTAATTCTAGTGATTTGCAGTGTAATAAGAATGTTTTCTAAATACTTCAGTTCCTTGTGCTTTTTACAGAAGAATGCAAGACTGGAAGCATTTACAATAAGTTAATAGATTTTACAATACTGTGCATTTTTACAGCACCCTTCTTCCACAATAAACAACGAAAGACATACTAGCAAGTTATAGAGACAACACTGGCACACATAATCCTACATAAAAACTGTTGATTTAGGGCCTACCGGGTTTCCCTTCTAAGGCAGGTTTGGTTCCTGCCACCATGACCCTGCACTGGATTATGCAGGCCTGATTAAAGAATGGACGGATTTTCCTTTTTTACTCCACTTACAAATCATCTACTAAGGATTACGTTTTGTAAATGTAATAAAACCACCCCAATAAAATCTGTGTTATTGCTTGCATTTTTCACGTATCGCAGTCAAATGATATTTTTGGACACAACTTTTGTAACTGATTAATAAAGTGACTTACACATGGAAGCAAAGAATTCATGTGTATATACACACACACACACTTTAGCTTTTACTTGCACCTGACTATTGTCTTTTTGATAAATTATTCACACAACACTAGAACAAACATGTTTTATTCCTCCTACTTCACTACTACCATATACGTTCTCCTAAGAAAGCATAAAGACCTGCTTTAGGTTACTGAACAGCTAAGTCTTACAAAGTGACCAAAAAACAAATATAACACGAGCTTTTATGGATTACTAAGTGTTATATATGAAGAATTTGCTGCCAAAAATTAGATCGTTTTTTCCTTGAATGCATAACTTGATACTTTCATTCCCTCTCTTTCTTTGGTTATGTAACTCACCTGCAGGTCACTATTTTAATTATGAATACAGAGTCTCATTATGGCTTCCCTAAAGGGGCTCATTTTACCTACAGTGAGAAACTGCTTTTAAATTGAACTCTAGGGAATGTGTCCATAGGTGCAGATGCTGGCAATAAGACTCAAATTTAATTAATTTGCATCGTTCAACTGTGGTTGCATAATCAGATCTTAGAAACTGGCATCTGCGCTCTCTCTCCAGCACTGTAAATTTATTTGATTTTAATAAATTCAATAAAATGTTTAAAAATAAATAAATAACTGCACCCAAAAAACATGAGATAAAAAGATAACATAAATGGCACCATTGCTAACTATGCAAAATAACTAGAAAAAGATGGTGTACAAAAAAATGGTGTACAAAAAGTACAAATGCACAGGAAAACAGCCTTTCTAGGCATACCTCACTAGGTCTTTAACAGCAGTCTAACTGGTGGGGTTAGCTTGCCTATCTAACCACCATAAAATGCCACATCAATCCCTCCTTCTCATCTCAGGTCTCTCACTTTTACAACTCTGCAGTGTCTTCATAAAAAAACTTCCCTCCTCAATAAGCCTCTAGCTTTAAGGTGCCTTTAAAACTGATCCTGGGCAACCTAATGCCAAACTTGAGAAGCATAAGTGGGTCAGGGAAAACCTTACGTTTGCTCCAGTGACTTTTCTTATAGCAGTCCCTTCCAGTACCTCTAACTTTTAGTTGCCTTTAACAGGTTGGGTCTCCAAGGTGAAGACTTTAAAATCACCAGTCAAGTATTACTAATTTCCTACCATTGATGCCTTGATGGATGTATATTGTAAAATGTTTTGCAAACTGATTAAAGACAATTCTAACATTTATTGTTCACTTAAACACCTTTCTAAAAAATTTCCTTAATTTACAAACTATCAGATGTAAAAAAAAAACAAAAAAACAAGCAGATACTACACTCAAGATTCTCTATGCACTATTCTAGCATAGCTGATTTATGTATCTGTTTTTTGTTGAACTATAAAGAAAATTAAATGGTAAAACCATTCTATGCAAAGTACGAATAGCAAGAAATACATAAAGAACGAGATCAAAGTCAAAGAAAAAGAAAGAGATCATTTAAATATACTATAACACAATTTTAATCGTTTGAAAAAAATCATTAAAAACAGTGCATGATTCATTTTTATATCATTCCAATTAATTTATTCCATTACTGTAACAAAAAAAACCTAATAAGGCTCAGTATAATTAAGTAGGTCAAAGATTGTTATAGTACTCTGTTTAGCACTAATTATGAGGGTAACTACTTAATTTTTAATGATTCCATGTGACCATGCTTGTCTTTAATTTCAAGTATTTACTTAGGACGTTTGCCAGACTCTGCTTGGTGACATTACCTGGAGACCAGAATGTATCTAAACAGATACACATACCATACAGTATTCAATGGGTCTTCCCAGGACAGAGAAAACAATGTAAGAAACTTAGTACAGAATTCAAAAAGAATAAAAACACACACAATGTCACAAAATGACTGGTCTTCAAACCACTAAAGCGTACGATGGATGGTACTAATTTATGTGCTGTATGAATAGTAAGGAAAAAATTATATAAAAGCAGAGCAACAAACATCATCTTACTTACTACAACAGCTACAAAGTTTGGTACTAATAAGATGCATGAATAACACTAGTACAATAATGTAATTTGTGTTACTTTTCTGATGTACTTTTAAGTGTTTACTAACATTTTAAATGCTCATTTCAGATTTCTCAAATGAGAAAGCTGTCATTACATTTTAATATAACAGAAGATAAAGACATTTAAATTTATGTTTAATATGGATGGAGCTTGGAAAAATCACATTATGGTAAATTACATTATACAACTGTTTTGCATTTTAAAGGACAGGAAAAAAACAGGATTTGCAGAAGAAAGTAAATTCATCTTTTTAACAGTTAAATACACATACAAACACATCCCCTTACTTCAAACACTATTTAAATAATGATAAACTAAAATATATAGTGCAAAAAGAGAGAACCATTGGTCTTTACCAATTCTGGAAGAAGCTGTAATGTTTGATGTGATACATTCTTCTAAAACACCATTATTTCATTAAAAAGGGCTTCAGCAGATAGAAGTCCATAGTATTAATTTTAAGAACTGTCTAATAAGACACCCACACAAGAAGTAAGTGTACAAAGATATGTATAGCAGGCAGTGTGAACATTAAATCTGTGTGTTTTGTTAAAGGTATCCTATGCATCCAGTCTTTGAATCAGTTTGGTTTACAGTACAACTCCTAGACTGTGCTGTCTTCAATATGATGTATAGTGTTTATCTAAAGAAAAAAAAAGCTGCATAAACAAAATTAAATAAATAATAAAAAATATCAACTAGAGCTACAACTTATTAACATTATCGACAATAAGCAATTATTAAAAAAACATTGGCAACAATCACTTTCATCGATTAGTTGGTTAAGTCATTAAGCTTAATATGTTGTGGTGAGCAATTGCGTCACTACTTCTCTCAGCTTTGAACGAATTTAAAAAAAGGAAAACGATAAGCAAGTGTCAGAAAATGACAGTGCGACCTAAGACTTTCAAGGTTTGGGAATACGTTACTTGGGGTGGGGGTTGTGAGCTGTAAAATGTTCAGGTCTGACTTTATATGGCATAAGAGCACATCAGAGATGCACAAACATTTGAACAGGAAACATACTGTTACAGGCTGTGTGGAGAAGTATGACTTGCCATCATCCCAGTAAGCTGAATGTCACTTCACTGTTATGTGACAGCAGGTATATGAACACAATGTTTGCTAGGGTAGGCATAATGATAGTGCTGGGTGGTATACCAGTTCATACTGAAAACCGTTTTGTATTTTTGTTATGATATGGATTTTTCTTATACCGCAACACCGGTTTAAATTGCCTAAACATCGTTCGGAACGCAGTGCAGTGGGAAACTGTTTAAGGGGGGACCTTTTTCACTGCTACACTGCTAAACAGGCGGAGTACATATGTTAGTGGAGGTGTTGTGCGGGAGCTCTTTTTCACTGCTACACCACTAAACAGGCATGCAACGGAGTACATGCAGTAGTGGAGGTACAAAATAAACTATGGGAATAAAGTGGAAATGTCGACTTTAATCTTGACATGAACGGCAAGAATAAAGTCAACATGTCGACTTTATTCTCAACATTTAGGGTTTTTTTTCTTCACTGTGGGCCCTAATACAATTCCTTAGGGCTATACCACAAATAGCCTTATAAATGCAAGTGGCAGTTTTATTATTTATGTATATAGCTTAGCTTGAAGTAAGGTCCATATTAATGCAATTTGCCTTAATGATGGTTCAGTTGGTAAAGATGTCATCACCAAGTTGCACTTGTTTTATTTTATTTTTAATTGGTGAATACTGTGTAATGCTCCTGGGCTCAAAGTCCTGAAGTAATAGTATCATTACTGGAAGTTGCACTATTTATTTTATTGTTATCATTAGTTTAAATATTATGCAGTTTAATGATGGTAAACTTGTTTAAAAAGTCACTTTAACATGTCAGTGGACAGAGATTGTTAACATTAACAGAAAGTGTAGTTGGTGTACAAAAAATATTTACTATTTATTCCTTTTCTAAGACATGTTCAGTGCAGTACAACTTTTGACAAGCACCTCTGGATATTTTACTAAGTCTAAATGCCTCTTTTAATGGTTGAAAATATGTTGTCAAAATTTTAGTTTAAACTGTGCAAAAGTTGTTCAATAAAAAGGTTCTATATTTTGACTGCAATTGTCATGCAATGTGATTCCTTCTCTTCATTAGTGCCACCCCCTTGAAAAGTTTCACTTTATGGGGCCATGCAAACCTGTATTAATACTTGTGTGCACATTAAAATGTTTTTTTTGTACAATTCTCATGACAGTGGAATAAGTTATTCTGCCAGTCTACTGCAGTAATTGCAGTGGAAAATGTGGTTAACATCCACTCATGCATGGGAAAAAAATACCATTGAATACTGTGAAACCGGTATAATTTTGAAAAAAAAACGTGATATAGAATTTTGGTCATACCGCCCAGCACTACATAATGACATGACTTTCAATTAGAAATGAGGAATAATCGAGTCATAGTCCAATCGTACAATCACCTACTAGCTAGTACAAGTTCAGATAATCATTTGCTGTATATGAGTTTTTTTTTGTGCTGCAGTCACTCTGCTAAATGATGGTGTTGCGTTACAAGCTTGCATTCATGTGTAACATTAACGTGTGTGTCTTTACAAAAAATGGCTGTAAAGAAACTTAAGTATCAGTCCAAGCAGAAAACTTTTCAGTCTCGTGTGCAAAGGAAATCAAAAATTCATTGACAGTGGAGCAGTGAATCCAACAGCACATCAACTCCGACTGAAATGCATATCTCTCATTCTGAATCAAAAGGTAGGAGTGGGGTAGAAAAGCGAATGTTCCAGACTAATTGGCTATCGGACTTCAACTGGCTTGTATACAGTCTGGAAGAAGCCAGGATAATGTGCAATTGCTGCTGCAGCAGGCCTAGTTTAGCTGGTAAAACAGATTTTGTGGCAGGATCACGCAGTTTCAAACATGAAAATCTAACTGCACACACCCGATTACAAATGACATGCAGCTGGCTGTGACAGTGTGTTGGCTGATAGCAAATGTGCCAAAGAATCAGAGGTGGTAAAAGGTTTCCAGATATAAAAAAGAAGAATGGTGATGCAAAAAGAAATGATCTTTCAGTTAAAATGAACTTGGAATATTACATAGCACAGGAACAACAAAATTTCACACAAATGAAATCACTTGTTTTGCTGCAAAAGGAAAATAGCCTGGACATTTCCCCCATCATATGACAATTACAGTAATCCCTCGCTATATCGCGCTTCGACTTTCGCGGCTTCACTCTATCGCGGATTTTATACGTAAGCATATTTAAATATATATTGCGGATTTTTTTGCTGGTTCGCGGATTTCTGCGGACAGTGGGTCTTTTAATTTCTGGTACATGCTTCCTCAGTTGGTTTTCCCAGTTGATTTCATACAAGGGACGCTATTGGCAGATGGCTGAGAAGCTACCCAACCAGAGCGCGTATTACGTATTAAATAAAAACTCCTCAAATATATTGTGAGCACGGGGGCTGTTCGCACCCCTAGAGGATATGGCCGCTCCTCAATATACGCTGAAAGATTACCTTCACATTGCTCTCTTTCTTGCTGGGCTTACATATGGCTGATTTGTCAAGCGATATGCTTCCAGCACGGTGCTTCGCATACTTAAAAGATCAAACAGCACATATTGATTTTGATTGTTTGCTTTCTCGCTCTGACATTCTCTGCTCCTGACGGAGGGGGTGTGAGCAGGGGGGCTGTTCGCACCCCTAGACGATACAGACGCTCGTCTAAAAATGCTGAAAGATTACCTTCACGTTGCTCCATTCTGTGCAGATGCTTTATCAAGTGACATACTTCCTGCACGGTGCTTCGCATACTTAAAAGCTCAAAGGGCACGTATTGATTTTTGATTGTTTGTTTGTTTTTCTCTGTCTCTCTCTCTCTCTCTGACATTCTCTGCTCCTAACGGAGGGGGTGTGAGCAGAGGGGCTGTTCGCACACTGACCTAGAGGATACGGACGCTCCTCTAAAAAATGCTGAAAAACTACCTTTACATTGTACCGGCGGTGCTTCGCATACTTAAAAGCCAAACAGCCCTATTGAGTTTTGTTTGCTTTTTTCTCTCTCTCTCTCTCTGACATTCTCTGCTCCTGACGCACACTCCTTTGAAGAGGAAGATATGTTTGCATTCTTTTAATTGTGAGACGGAACTGTCATCTCTGTCTTGTCATGGAGCACAGTTTAAACTTTTGAAAAAGAGACAAATGTTTGTTTGCAGTGTTTGAATAAAGTTCCTGTCTCTCTACAACTTCCTGTGATTCTGTGCAAATCTGTGACCCAGCATGACAATATAAAAATAACCATATAAAACATATGGTTTCTACTTTGCGGATTTTCACCTTTCGCAGGGGGTTCTGGAACGCAACCCCCGCGATCGAGGAGGGATTACTGTAATTTCAAACATTACTGTAGACTTTAAAAAAAAAATCAAAAATAAAAAATTTACCCAAGATGGTGTAACAAATTCTTCTGTGGTAGAATATTGAGTGTTCTGATATTTAAATGATGATGTGTCAGTAAAACATCTCTTTCACAGAAACTAAAAAAAAAAACTTAAATTACATGTTTAATTTTGAAGTGTATGTTTAGTGTGATTCTGAATATATGAGCCAAAATTGTGAGTTTAGTTAATGTGTTGAAAACTTTTTAAGTTTTGAGTTTTTAAGAGTGTATGTGTGTGTGTGTGAGTGTGTGTGTGCGCGTGCACACATCGAACAACCAGAGCCAGAAGTGGAACTTAAGTGTTTTGTTTTTATTGTTTACTTTCAAAGTATTATTATATAAATGTTGTATAAAAACCTATATTTTGTTTAAAATATCTATAGGTAGTTCATTTAAAAATACATTTCTGAAAAATTTATACAGATCTCTCTATTTGGTGAAAAGTTCCACTTCATGAACCTTGTGCTTAATTTCAAATTAATTATTTTAAACAATCCAACTAATCGATTAATTGACAAAATAATCGTTAGTTGCCACCCTAATATCAACATCACTGTACTTTGTAAAATAAAAACAGTAAGAAATATAAGCTGTGCCTGAATTCTTCTTTTAAAACATTTCAGAATTAAATAAACAAAAGTAAAAAACTGGAGGGAAAAGTTGTCCTAGAAAAACATCTTGTTTAGAGAAACTGACAGACCAACCGCAGATCAACTTTCTAGACAGATGTCTTTAGAGGAATAATGTGTCAGTCCCGCTTCTGATTTTCTCCTCAGATTAACTATGTGAACCCATCCATATACAGGTAATGTTCATCTCATGATGTGATCCTACCCCTGAGAACTAGCCTGAGTCATCTCAACTTCAGCAGAGTTCTGAACCCTGTCTTTCCAGCATTCCAGCCATACAAATATTTTAAACAAACAGTGACACTGGTAACCACACAAAATGAGTAAAGCGGCTGGACAGGCGCCATTCACTGCAGCAACTGACAGATAGCATTAACAAGAAAGCAAATATTCAATTACCTCTACTTATCCCCTACCTTTAGCCTCTCTCCTTTAGTCCATTCGCACTACAATAAAGATACAGTGCATCCGGAAAGTATTCACAGCACATCACTTTTTCCACATTTTGTTATGTTACAGCCTTATTCCAAAATGGATTAAATTAATTTTTTTCCTCAGAATTCTACACACAACACCCCATAATGACAACGTGAAAAAAGTTTACCTGAGGTTTTTGCAAATTTATTAAAAATAAAAAAACTGAGAAATCACATGTACATGTACTCAATACTTTGTCGATGCACCTTTGGCAGCAATTACAGCCTCAAGTCTTTTTGAATATGATGCCACAAGCTTGGCACACCTATCCTTGGCCAGTTTCACCCATTCCTCTTTGCAGCACCTCTCAAGCTCCATCAGGTTGGGTGGAGGAGTCGGTGCACAGCCATTTTAAGATCTCTCCAGAGATGTTCAATCGGATTCAAGTCTGGGCTCTGGCTCGGCCACTCAAGGAGATTCAGAGTTGTCCTGAAGCCACTCCTTTGATATCTTGGCTGTGTGCTTAGGGTCGTTGTCCTGCTGAAAGATGAACCGTCGCCCCAGTCTGAGGTCAAGAGCACTCTGGATCAGGTTTTCATCCAGGATGTCTCTGTACATTGCTGCAGTCCATCTTTCCCTTTATCCTGACTAGTCTCTCAGTCCCTGCCGCTGAAAAACATCCCCATAGCATGATGCTGCCTCCACCATGCCTCACTGTAGGGATGGTATTGGCCTGGTGATGAGCGGTTCCTGGTTTCCTCCAAATGTGACACCTGGCATTCACACCAAAGAGTTCAATCTTTGTCTCATCAGACCAGAGAATTTACCTTCTCATGGTCTGAGAGTCCTTCAGGTGCCTTTTGGCAAACTCCAGGCGGACTGCCATGTGCCTTTTACTAAGGAGTGGCTTCGTCTGGCCACTCTACCATACAGGGCCTGATTGGTGGATTGCTGCAGAGATGGTTGTCCTTCTGGAAGGTTCTCCTCTCTCCACAGAGGACCTCTGGAGCTCTGACAGAGTGACCCATCGGGTTCTTGGTCACCCTCCCTGACTAAGGCCCTTCTCCACCAATCGCTCAGTTTAGATGGCCGGCCAGCTCTAGGAAAGAGTCCTGGTGGTTTCGAACTTCTTCCACTTACGGATGATGGAGGCCACTGTGCTCATTGGGACCTTCAAAGCAGCAGAATTTTTTTCTGTAACCTTCCCCAGATTTGTGCCTCAAGACAATCCTGTCTTGGAGGTCTACAGACAATTCCTTTGACTTCATGCTTGGTTTGTGCTCTGACATGAACTGTCAACTGTGGGACCTTATATAGACAGGTGTGTGCCTTTCCAAATCATGTCCAATCAACTGAATTTACCACAGGTGGACTCCAATTAAGCTGCAGAAACATCTCAAGGATGATCAGGGGAAACAGGATGCACCTGAGCGCAATTTTGAGCTTCATGGCAATGGCTGTGAATACTTATGTACATGTGCTTTCTCAATTTTTTTATTTTTAATAAATTTGCAAAAATCTCAAGTAAACTTTTTTCACGTTGTCATTATGGGATATTGTGTGTAGAATTCTGAGGAAAAAAATGAATTTAATCCATTTTGGAATAAGGCTGTAACATAACAAAATGTGGAAAAAGTGATGCACTATGAATACTTTCCGGATGCACTGTACATCTAGAGAGGAATAGGCCTTATTTTTTTTTCTGCCAACAGAAAAGACCATCACATTACTGTTCAGTTAGACTAAATTATAAAGAAAGACTCCGACACAAACACTAACAAAAAGATCAGTGTGCTGAGGAGTAATTGAAAGCTGGAAAACATGCATGTTGTAATACACTGATAAGGGTTTCAATGTACCACAAAATATGTTTATACTGTAAGAATCCACAAATATTGCATGATGACTTTTGTTTAGTGAAGCGCTCGATGTTAGATTTGTTATACACATTCAACATGTTACTTTTCCATGTACAGGAAGTCAATACCTAGCTGTACGAGAAGAGATGGTTTATCTGAATATTTTTGCTTTGATACATTTGCGTATACTGCATACAAATAAAAAGGTCTATAGTCTCCCACATTCCCTCAACATTTTTTCCAATTGTTTGCTCAGAGCTATTGCATGTACTCTGAATGTGACTGAACAATGTCTGCTGCACAAAATCTCGTATGACCACCAAATTCCAAAATGACCAAGCAATAAATAAAGACTCTGCAAATGTGAAAATCACAACAGAATTTTACATGTGTTTCACTGTATCAGTTTCTAAACATTACAGCCAGAAATAACTAGATATACAGAAAAAAAATTGTTTTTACAGTACCTGATGAGGATGCAAAACGGAAATGTTTTCATGGAATATCCAATCACTATTTGCATTCCCTTTATTTAATACTATTATCTCCAATAAAAACCCATAAAGTCTTCCTTAATCAAACCCCTTAAACTGTATCACTCTATCTCTATTCTAGACATCATATAAATCTCCTTCATGTAATTAAAATGCCATAAAAGGACCTTCCCATTCTTATTACTGTGCTGTGGGGTGAACTGTAATTTACGCCACCATTGATTGGCAAGGGGGTCTGTTCTACCCTATACAAAGGTCTCTTATCTGTTTAATATCCCATGTTCAAGCAGGAGGAATACTTTACTTGCCCTTTAACAAATGAAGCTTTTTAGATATACTAGCAGACAAATTTATTGTCCCTTGCAAAGGAAAAGCTTCTCAAACCACCCATTCCTCCAAAAAATTACAAAGAGTCACAGAGTGTAACTTTTTACTCAGTTAATCCACCTTCATCTTAATAGAATCAGGATTCATAATTCCATACCCATAATCATGAACTTGCGGGTTGTGTTGGACAAGGACTGAGGAAGGTGCAAACTTATGTAATCCAAATATGCAGACTGTACATTCTTGACTCTGACCCACCGCAGGGACAGATTCCAGTGAAAAGGGATTAAATATATATTAAATATTAAACATATAACTGTCCCACTTTCTGCAAACTGAATTTCCCTCTACAAAGTCACTTTTAAGGTAGCACTCCAGGGCAGGTTAAAAGTCAGTACAGTATGAAAGCATCTAACAGGTTAGAGGAAAATATGTAGTCCCTTTCTGTAACATTCAAATTTTCACTTATCTCTGGAATAACAGTGTAGTGAGAGGTCAAGCAAAATTACACCTTTAGTTGGCTAACTAAAAAGATTATAATATGCAAGCTTTCGAGGGCCACTCAGGCCCCTTTCTTCAGGCAAAATGTAATACAGAAACTGGAATTTCCTGTGTTAATATAAACACTAGGACAGAAACGGCATAGGAAACCTTTAAGTGAGATATCTTAGATGTAAAAAATTAATAGATCTCTCCAGACTAAGATTCATTTAGCAGGAGAGGAGAAGAATGTATAGTCAAGATCTTTTGATAACTGTCCAACAAAGTCTTTTGAAGTTTCTGATGAGTTTTTTAATGCAGTATGGATCTGTAGTCAGGTTGTCTGGGGTCAGTCTGAGAGATGCAAACAATCCTCATATCTGGCCATAAAACTTGTCCTCTATTTAAACCATGATGTAAGGTGTTAAATTTTAGCACGAGTTTAACTTCCCATTCTTTTCTCTCTTTCCCATAAGCACTGTGACTTTAAAGTCCCCCCTCACAGACTCAATGGCCACAGGAACATCTCTGTTGCCATACTTAATGTGGAACATGTGTAAGTTCATTATTTGGTGGAGTGTTTGTCCAGTTTCTCCGGTATAGAGTGCAGTTGTCGGGATTTTTCATACAGAGAATTAGGTAGACCACATTAGATAATCTGCAGGAAAGTTATCCCTTTATGCGATGTTCTATTTGGCAGGGTGGTGTAACTACACAATCTGTATCATAAATGTAAGGACATGTTTTACATCTATATAAATGTAATGAATTATTATGGTTATTATCTTTTGTACCATTTCCTGTTGGTTCACTCAGAGAGCTTTGTGCAATTAGTTGCTGCAGGTTTGTAGGTTGTCTTTATTCCAGGAGGGGAGGTTCTGGAAATACATTACATTTTTCAGCATTTCCTCATTGTTTAGCATTGGCTGAAGTTCGTTCATAATTTTCCAAAGTGCTTCAAGATGTGAGTTATAGGTGACAACAAGGGGAATGAGGTTCTTGTTGTCTTTGTTTTTTATATTTCAGAAGGTTGTCTCTGGGTATGGCAGTAGCTCTTCTTATTTGATTGTCTGTTGTTTTTGGGGGCATCATCTTGTCTAATGAAATCTTGTCTAAGCTTCTGGATTTGTTCATCCAGGTCTGAGCAAATACATTTGTAACGTATTGCTTGGCTGAAAATAATGGAGTGCCTCATATGCTTGGGGTGGAAGCTATCACTCTCTCAGTTAGGTCTGCCTGTCCTTCGTTTTGTGAAAAACAGAAGTTACAAGGGTGTTGTCTTTCAGTTGAACAGTGGTGTCAAAGAAGCTGACTTCTGTTTTTGAGTACTTAAGCTTCAGCTTTATGTTGGGGTGTAAAGAATTATATTCATTATGAAAAGGGAGGAGGTCCTTCCCACTGGCAGTCCAGATCACAAAGATATCATCTATGTAACAGAGATACAACATTGGTTTTAAGATACACGTTGACATAAAATTTTCCTCTAATGTTGTCAATAATAGGTTTGCATAGTGAGGTGTCATCCGACAGCCCATTGCTGTCCCCATTTGTTGCAAGTAGAAGTCTTGTCCAAATGAGAATAAATTGTCTGTCAGAATGAATTGTATCATTTGAACAACTGACTCCGTGGGTAAATCATGTTGTTTAAGGCAGGGGTCCCCAACCACCGGTCCCGCGACCCACTACCGGGCCGCAGCCGTCTGACAGCCGGGGCCGCGAAAGAACTGCCGGCAACGGAGACTCACTCAGACTTTTCAGAATGCTTGGTGGGCGGGGCTTTGCAGCGGCCCAGAGAGAGGAGAGAGACCGAGGTGAGAGAGTGTTACAACAAAGTATTTTTATGGTCCCGACAGTTTCCCCATATGACACGAGACTATAGAAATCTCGTTACTACGAAGTACATTCAGCAGATGCTTTCATTACAACGAGGTGACCTTGAAATGCTTGAATGAATCATCCACAGAGCAGTTAGATCTGTGGCCGCAGCTCAGTTGTACACATTTAGGCTACACAACGATCCCCAAACAGAAACATTGTAAAAAAAAAATTCTCTCTTTGAACTTTCCTCGTACTGTTTTTTTTTTGATGTTTTTGTTTTCTGTGGTTTTCAGTGATACCTTTTGCTTATTGCTTGTCAACATCTGAAAAAACATCCATTGGAATTTAACTCATTGTCACCCTCCTATAGAAACGGCAGACACGAAAAAAACGATAAGTGTTAATGTTTGTGATGTGCAGTCTATTGGAATGGCAAATGCAAAGCATATGTCTTTGTTATATGCAAAAAAAAGAAAGAAAAATCTTGGGTTGCAAACGTATGCGAACTGCTTAATAATAATAGAAATGTTATGTAAATTGTGTATAAAACTGCCCCCCCCCCCCCCCCCGACAGGTCCGTGGAAAAATTTGCATCTAATAAAGTGGTCCTTGCTGTCAAAAAGGTTGGGGACCACTGGTTTAAGGTACGTTTCACATGCCAATATGCCATCATCATGGGGGATGTTTTTGTAAAGTGCCTCAACATCCATTGTGGCCAGTATGATTCCCTTAGGTAAGGGGCCTATAGCAGGCAGTTTTTTTTAAAAAAAACAGTGGTATCCTGGATGTAGCCGATTGTATTGCAGGTGAGGGGTTTAAGGATGTGCTCCACTCATTCCGAGACATTTTCTGTAAGGGAACCAATTCCTGAGATTATATGCCTTCCTGGGTTCCCTTCTTTGTGGATCTTAGGAATAACAGCTTAAACACATCTTGCATGACAGAAACAGTGCACAAATAATTTAACATTGAGTATCACTAGTGCTATTATTTTCTGAACAGTAGCAAGAAGTGCCACCAGAGTCACTTTACTTTGTGTCAAAGGTGTTTCTGCTATTTCAGATAATAATGTGAGCTGAAAAGAGAGGCAAATTCTTTTTCACTGAAATGTTTGACAGTTTTTAAAAAGTTCAAAATAGGTCCTCTTAGGGAGAGACTGTTATCTGCGAGGAAAAACTTTGTGGCCTTCAATTACATACTGCTTCATACTGAATCAGTCTTTCAATGTTTTTGCTTTGGTAACTGCATGTGGTCTACCATTCAAAATTAAAAAAATATATATTATTCTCTACAGTAATACATATACCTGTATTTTGTATTGCTTCACAGGGCCAAACAAATACCTATATGAAGTATTAAGATCTTCAGGAACATCTGAACATACAGGTAGAGTTGTCTGTTTACTTATTTATATTTCTTTTTTTTTCTTTTGGAGTTCTGGCATTATGTTCTGTTTTTATTGTATGTCATTTTGTGTTATGTTTTCAATTAGTATATAGCTCGCTGGATTTGTATGTCAAAATGTGCTTTAAAACAATACAATGGATTGAACATAAAGTTTTGCCTCATATCTATCCAGGTTAGGATTTAATAGAAAAACTTGCAGATTTCAGGCTTGATTTCATGGAGTAGGTGCATGGAATTAAAGGAAACAATGGTTTTCTAAAATTTGTGATATGCAGATTTGAAGGCTTGATGCATGATACAAATGATTTCAGACAAAAAATTAAGTATTCAAATATGTGAATAATCACTGTAGTAAACCCAGTTTACACCAAAAAATGAAATTAAAAATGTATTTTCATATGTATGCATTATAGCCAATAAAAAATATTAAGGGATAACCATAAATTAAGATTTACTTTTGTTACGTTTATAACATGCAATTTGTCACTGATCTTTAACAGCACTCCATGTTTCAAAGTTTAATTATACATATCATATACTTGTCATAGTACAATCAAGTACTTGCTTCTGACCTACCAAAGGAAGACCAAGACTCAGCTCTCAAGACAGTGATCGTGAAATCAACAAAAATATCCTAACGAGAAAAAATTAGGCCCATGCACCCTTTAAAGGAATGTTTTACCCAAATATGAAGTTTTGTCTTGTACTGTATGTTACTTAGTACTTACTATACTTTGCAGTGGTGGCCAAGAAAGATTTTAAGGTCATGTTTTCTTGGAGAAAGTGCATAAGAGAGATGGTCATAAATGGAGTGGATATGTAACCAAAGCTGGATTAGTTTAAAAAAAAAAATCTCATTTTGCTTGTTCCCCATAACAAAATTGAGTTACATAAGTAACAAATATTTTTAAAAAAACTTTTTGGGTGGAGTACTCTAATTTTTACCACAGTAAGACACATTTGACAGGAAGAAATTAATAACTTTTGTCTTATAATACATACTGTATTATGTGGATTAGAGTGAGATTGCATCATCTCAAAATGGGTCTTCAATCTCTATAAGCAGCACTGCATGTCAACATAAACTAGTATATTTTCAAACAATACCAAAGAGTAAAGATAAGGGAAGAAACTGTGGTAATTTACAAGTCACACTATGGTCAATGACCAACAGTAGAGATCTTACTCCATGTCATTCAATTAAGTTAAAGTGTATTTGCAAATGGTAGGGTAGGCTAAGAGATGGTTCCAATTATACTTAATGAAAAGTATAAATGTGAATTAAATGCCTAGCCATGTTGCAAAGTTGTTTACAGCAATTTCAGATTGTAGCGGCAATTAAATACTGATTCTTCAGTGAATATTTAAACTTTTAATTTTAAAGAAGTTTCTTCACCTTGCTACTACAAATTTATAGCACTTTGTCATTCGCCATCTGGATAGTACACCTGCAGCCCTGCTGTCAGAACGGACATGCAATTCTAGGAACTTAAAGAATGTACTCCACATTGCTGGCCACTACCGACACCAACAAGAACCTAACCAACCTTTGCAAAATTGGTAGACTTTTTTCTAGAACAGGCAGGGATAGGCAACATAGACAAGTTGGACAACTACAGTTGCAGCCAGTTAAACGTTAATCACATTTCAAAGCAAGTGGTAACTTCTGCATCCATGTCTAGTCAAAAAATGTGATCAAATGAGCTTTTCCAAGCATTTATGGCAAAATATAATTTAGTGTTGCAAATATTTTGTCCAGATGTGCATGCTGCTCAGCTTATAATGCTTTAAAGCATGTTGCAAACCTCTAATGATATGTTAACACTTTATATGTCCCAAGTTCAGAATGGCAGATTCAGTTATAGGAGCTACTAAAATGGCAACTTCATTCTTTGCTGACAGCAATGAATAAATTTGTGTAGTCTGCTACTTTTTAAAGCCAAAGCAATACTCATTAGTACAATAACTAATATAGTATGAAATGTGTAAATGCACAAAAACACATACAGTATTTGACCGATATATCAAATGGGATGCAGTCCCCAGTTACAAGTAATCGGTAATTCAGGATTAGTAGACAGACATTGGCAATGACAGGGTCTAATCAGTTCTGTGAGTTATCATAAACACAACAAAGTACACAAAATACACAATGTCATGTTCCAAATTGTTTTTCTGACCTGCTACCAACTAAGCTATAATTTTCTTTCCTTAGGATAAAAGTATGATTTGTTAGGCAAAGTTGAAAACAGTCTTTAAGGATTATTAGCTTTGATCACTACTCTAATATCCAGCCACAATACTGCATTTTCAGTAACATTTCAGTACTGTGCAGGACTAATAATGAAGCGTGATATACAAAAATAAGTAGTACAGTGATCCCTCGCTATATCGCGCTTCGCCCTTTCGCGGCTTCACTCTATCGCGGATTTTATATGTAAGCATATTTAAATATATATCGCGGATTTTTTGCTGGTTCGCGGATTTCTGAGGACAATGGGGTCTTTTAATTTCTGGTACATGCTTCCTCAGTTGGTTTGCCAGTTGATTTCATACAAAGGGACGCTATTGGCAGATGGGCTGAGAAGCTACCCAACTTACTTTCTCTTTCTTTCTCTTGCGCTTTCTCTGATCCTGACGTAGGGGGTGTGAGCAGGGGGGCTGTTTGCACACCTAGACAATACGGATGCTCGTCTAAAAAATGCTGAAAGATTATCTTCACGTTGCTACCTTCTGTGCAGCTGCTTAGTGAAGCGACATGCTGCACGGTGCTTCGCATACTTAAAAGCTCGAAGGGCACGTATTGATTTTTGCATGTTTGTTTTTCTCTGTCTCTCTCTCTCTCCCTGCTCCTGACGAGGGGGTGTGAGCTGCCGCCTTCAACAGCTTTGTGCCGCGGCTGCTTCGCATACTTAAGCCAAACAGCCCTATTGATTTGTTTGCTTTCTCTGTCTTTATGACAGTCTCTACTCCTGACGCACACTCCTTTGAAGAGGAAGATATGTTTGCATTCTTTTAATTGTGAGACAGAACTGTCATCTCTGTCTTGTCATGGAGCACAGTTTAAACTTTTGAAAAAGAGACAAATGTTTGTTTGCAGTGTTTGAATAACGTTCCTGTCTCTCTACAACCTCCTGTGTTTCTGCGCAAATCTGTGACCCAAGCATGACAATATAAAAATAACCATATAAACATATGGTTTCTACTTCGCGGATTTTCTTATTTCGCGGGTGGCTCTGGAATGAAACCCCCACGATGGAGGAGGGATTACTGTATTATTGTATTGTAATAAGTACAACACCTACTCAAATCTGAATGCACAAATGCATTACTTTTATAATCCCAAATATCTTTTCAGTAGCATATTTTACAAATCAAAACGGAATTCGGCTGGATGCCGCTACTTGTAGGAAAATGTAAAAGATTTACATTTTGTAATTATTATTCCCATTCTGTGTACAAAAGCAAATAGCAAAAGGAACAATATTAGAAATGATTTAAACTATTCAAAGTTTGTCAGATTTTTTTAGTTTCTTAATAGTTAAATAGAATCTGTGTATTGCGGTTGAGTAAGACTGTCAATCTCAAGGCCCAAGGGCTGAATATGGCCATCAGACCATTTTAGAGCAACCTGCTTCATCAATGATCAAAACATGTTATATATGGCCTAGGGATCCTCCGATCAGATTTTTTAGGCCAATATCAATCACTGATTTTCTTTACTTCTTTACAAAATTTATACACTAAACCCATGCTTAACCAGATACATTGAAGCAGTATGTCATATAGTAATGTGTATTTATAATTAAACTATAGACCGCATGTGTTAACTGTTCACTTTTTATTAACAAAATGAAATTCTGTAGGCTTATTTTACAGTGACCATAAAAAGGCTAAAATAAAATTTACTTAAATACTTACAAAAAAATATGTACA
The DNA here is from genome assembly GCF_900747795.2 of Erpetoichthys calabaricus. Lineage (NCBI taxonomy): Eukaryota > Metazoa > Chordata > Cladistia > Polypteriformes > Polypteridae > Erpetoichthys > Erpetoichthys calabaricus. The sequence goes on along the minus strand of NC_041394.2, from coordinate 218,075,354 downwards.
AAAATATGAATCTATAATACATACGGCATAAAAGAAAATAAAATGCTTCTCAATTACAAGCAGTCACATTGTTTCAACATTTCTGTAATGTACCTATCTATAACAAGGCTTATAAAGTAGTTTTCATCATTTCTCTAACAACAAAAAATGTATATTATAATATAAAAAAACTATACATATACACACAATCAATTCATTGGTACTGAAAATTACACTTCTTAAATGTAAATATACCTGCACTTATTGGTTTTAAATCATATTTAATGATTGAAATATACATTTACTATATTTACACAGGTGTGTTTTCTTCTTCAGTGTATCAGCTAGACCTTTATAATTCTTGAAGTTTAAGTGTAAATATGGATTACCATTTTAATAATGCAATATTTGCTTCTTACCAAAACGTTTACTGTATAACACATAGCAATAAATAATGAACACAGTACCAATCTTTAAAAAAGTAACAAAATGTATTAAATCTATCTATCTATCTATCTAAATGTTCACAAGTTGTTTATTAGGGATGCTCCAATCAGGTTTTTTTAAGACCAACACAGATCACCAATTTCATGTTCCTTGATCAACTATTCTGATAGATTTTTTTTTTCCTTTGTCCCTATAAAAACTTTTTACACTAAGCTCCTGAATAACCAGACGCATATAAATGTTATGTCAAATATTAAAGTATTAACTTTGGTATTTTTACAATTAAACTATAGACCATAGGTTTTTACTGTTCTTTCTAATTAACAAAATTTAATTATTTGCCCAGAGAATTACATGGGTAATCAGACTTTATTACAAATACAGGCTCTATAAACATCCACAATTATATTAATAGAAAAGATGTTACATTAAGGGTAACATGGTAGAATGCATTATTCTGAACTGTAGAAACTGGTTAAAAAATGGATTAATGGACATCAGTGGACAAACTGAATGCAATCAGAAATTTAACACCAAGCCTCAGTTCCTTTTTAGTGATTGTGTAGGATATGGTATTAAAGAGCGATTAATCTCCTCATAAACCTTTAACAAATCTGTTAAACAATCACATTTCATCAGTCACATAATTGAAAGCTCTCAAAGCACACACAAATCTATTTCTGAACTAAAAACTAATGTGATAAATGGGGCAATAATAAAAGTCTACATGTATTTTGACTGCAAACCCAAATATTACTATTCCTGCAGTCTCGCACTGAAATTCTCCAGCCTTGAACACAAAGCATTTTCAGATATGACTTCTGCCATTTTTCATTTCGACATGTGTTAATGTGGTGCTGCAGCATCACTACTGGGTGCCATTTTCATATGTAATTTTTACTAATGTTTCATTGTGCCTTCTTAAATAATTAGTCTACTTGGAGTCACATAAATGCTGTACAGAATGACTAGAAAAGCTGGTACTGTTATGTACCCAGAATTTGATACAACTTTGGTACTGCTTTTGTGACATCCCGAATAGATACAAACAAACGGAAAAAAAATGCTGAAGAGGGTCACAATGTTTTGGCTGTATTCCCAGCAGTATTCAGCAGTTACGGGGGTGGGAAATTAACAATTTTTTACCAGGCATTCTCCATTTTCCTTCCATTATATGTACATTCCTTGAATGATGCTAGGGACTCTCGTCCGTCTCTCCATTTGGCAATCCTTCCAAGGAAGGTTACAATTGTTCTCTTGTCTAGCGAGATTCCAACACATACTAATACAGGCCCTGACAGCAGTTACTTTTACAGTATCTTGAGTAATTTTAATCTACAAAGATGTGCACACTTATCAATTTTTAAGTTGGATTACAAACTCTGTTTGGCACATTGATGAATGTATATCATGAATAGCTTAGTTCCATTCTCTGCATGAGGTATTTAGACGTCTATTTCCCTGTATTGCTTCAGATCACACAGAGGTGTGGACAACTAGAAAAAGTCTTGAGATACTGCTAATATTCTCCTCATTTCTAGATATAATATTTTTAATTGCTGATGCTTACACAGTAGAAGATTAGGGAAATAAGGAAGCCTCACTAATTTAAATATTTTATATGGAAGGCAAAAAGATTAATCTATCCTGTAATGGATCTGCAAAGAACACTTGCGTCTTTAATTGCTGTGTTATCACTGCTTTGCTTCTACCCAACCAACAAACCACCCCTGATTCTTTCTGCTCAGCATAGAAGAACTATGCACTTCTGTTTCCCCCTTCCACGAAACATCCTCATTTGCTTAAACAGTCATATCTCACTTGTTTCCAGCTTTGCTTTATTTTCGGTCTCCCATGAAGATACTGTACGTAAAAACTTTAATTAACTTAACTAATTATTTTTTCCTTTCAAAGACAGAATTATTTTTGGGAGGTGTCCACCATTCTATGCACATTTCATCATTGCTACCACTGCTTGAGTAACACCTAAAGATTACTTTGATAATTAAGCTATTAATAACTGAATCAATGCTGAAGGCTTCATATTTAAAAAGTAAAACTAAAAAATGAACAGCATATATTTTCTTTGGAAATTTACAGCAGCACAGTATATTACTGACACCCAGCTGCCACACAAAACACCTGCTGTCTTAAAAAAAAAACAAACAGTATAATTAAAGACCTCATCCATCACACAGAGTTCATTTTCTTACTCCTTCCTTCTAGCAAAAGGTATAAGACCACTGGCACTCACACCAGTAGATTCAGGAACAGTTTCTATCCAAAGAGTGTAACTGCCAATCATTACAAATATTGTAACATAAACACTGCATATACATTGTATATACAGTATTATACCTACAAATACTTGCAAATATATAGTACTGTATATATTGTATAAAATGCTATATATATATTTTGTATGCTACATATACTTGTGTGTGCACAAGTCTTATCATCATCATCATCATCATCAACTCTTCTCATGAGACATGCAAGTAAGAATTTCATTGTACTGTGTTCATTATGTACTATGAGCAGACGACAAACGAACTTAAAAATAAACTTAACACAGCATTGCATTTTTAAAGTTTTTTCAGCCAAACACAGTGTCCCTTCTTACACTTAAATCTTGAGAGTTTGGCTGCAAATACTTTATTCCTACTCTGCAAACATTCAACATAACTCACAAATAGAAGAATGGAGTTATTTTGGAGAAAGCAGAGACACTGTTAATGCCCTTGGTCTATTCTGCTCAAGCAACTCAAGCACTGAAAAGAACTCCTCCCAACACACATTAAACCTGCTGTTCGACCATTTCTTACATTTAACATTTAAAATATGCAATAAATCAACTATATTTGGATGCAGATTAAAAGTTGTGACACTTCCCATATCAGGTTTACAACATTTTCCTCCGCCACCCACACTCCTAAACCCATTCAGTCTTACAAACGGTTATTATTCACTTACTCTTCCTTGTGAGACATATGTTAAACCTGAAGCTCTCAGATGAATGTGACTGGATACATAAAGCTGTACTGACCCTCTTAAGCATCAACCAGCCATCATTAAGAAAGATTTCCAGTTTTTCGCTAGCTTTGGCAGTAACTGCAGCGCTAAGCTTACTGTACTCAAAGGTTTGTCTCACCCATAAGCGAAATTAGTACTTCTAACACAGAAATGAATTTCATGTATATTGATTTTTTTAAATCTCTGAATAAAAATATCTGATAAATAATAATCATCAAAAAAAAAAACAAAAAAAAAAACAATCAGACAAAATGAAAAAACTATTAATAAATCGGGACCTGTTACACAGGACTTCCAGAATCTGTAATGCTATCAAATCTATACTTTCACTCCTACTCTCATTTTTAAAAAGAGAAGAGTAAAAAGAGTTTCAGCCTCTACTACAAATGTGCTTGACACCATAACTAAAATTCTGTGTCGGGTTTGAAGCTGAATGTTGCAGTTTTATTTTTCAAACAGTAGTTTTAGCTGGAAAGAGGATTCACACCTTATACCTTCTATTGTCATAAATTGTCCAATTTTTCTATACCACCTCTAATGTGTCATAAAGCATCATTTAATTGATGGGGGTGAAGATAAACTATTTGAAAAGACTAGTTCTACTGTAATGTACTGAATATACAAGGTCTTGTAACCAATAATATTTAGGTGAAAACCAAATATAAAATTTTTAAAAGTACATTCTCCAGAAGGTGTGTTCAGAATTTAACAATTCATATTGCAAACAAGAAACCATTGGGGAAATTCAGCAGTAGTAGCAGATTTGACTTGGAGCTTATCATATTCACATAGGTTGATGTCGGGTGAAGACAAGTTACCTTTGTGCAATGTTTTCAAGCTTTGGAGATAACTAGAGTTTAAATGCAATTCTAATTATAATAATGATAAATTGCATTTATAGAGTGTCTTTCACAAACCCAAGGCCAGTTTACATACAGAGTAAAAAAAAAAATTACACAGAAGACAAAACTTCATTGAAGAGGAAAGTTTTCAATTGAAATTTAAAGGTGGAGAAAGAGGAGCAATCTCGAGGAAGAGAGTTCCAGAGTTGAGGGGCCATAACAATGAAGGACCTGCCTCCAAGGGTGGAGAGTCTGGTGCATGGGACAGTAAGGAGAATACGGCTCGAGGATCTAAGAGAACGACAAGGAGTGTAAGGAGCTAGGAGCTCAGTGTGGCAGAGAGGGGCAAGGTTATGTAGGGCTTTGAAGGTGAGAAGTAGAATCTTGAATTTAATCCTTGATGGAACCGGTAACCAGTAAAGTTGGGTGAGAACAGGGCAAATGTGAGCAAAACACTTTCTGTGGGTGAGGACTCTGGCTGTGGAGTTCTGAATATACTGTAGCTTCTGTATAGATTTTGCAGGGAGGCCAATGAAGAGGGAATTACAGTAATTTACTGTTGAAATGTATAGAAATGGAGGGGAATTTTAAAAGGATTTTACCAAGAAGGGAAACAAAATAAAATGCAATTGAAACATGGCATAATCACGACAACACTCTAAAACTGATGACCAGACAAGGTAAAAGCTCACCTGGAAGGCCACCAAAAGTCAATTACTGGCCATTTTTTGCATATTACAATTATTTTTGGTACATTTACATTTAAATGTGAAAAGCGCCTACTACAACTGCCATGTCTATCTGCCTTTGTGCATGAAACAAGCTGGCTCCAAGTGGGCTGTTTTAGTCAAAATCTGCCAGTTATTCTGCAAGGAAATTTGTCAAGAAAATTCAAGTTTCGTTTGATATATCTGAAATATAGTACACTGTACAAACTTTTGAAATTTCAAAATCTCTCACTGAAAAATGTGCAAACTTACCCATCTTAAAACAAAGAAACATACTGTGTGACTGAAGTTATGGATTAGTTTACTGTTCAGATTTATCACGAGAGAAGTCACATCAACTTTGTGTTTATTTCCCCTTTAACTCATCCGTCAGCAATTCTTATAGCAAACTAGATTCCCAGTATAAGTTAAATTTCTCAAATGACGCATGCAAGCAAGCCAGCACTCAACAAGCTCACCTCTCCTACTGCTTGAGAAGTTAAAAAAAAAAAAAAAGCAAGCTACTTATCCAGATGTGAATGTAAGAGGAAAGACATTATTTAAGCGTTACTCTATAAGCATACAGTGAACAAATACAGTGGAACCTCGGTTTGCGAGTAACTTGGTTTACGAGACGAGCAAAAATTTTTAATAAATTATGACTTGATAAATGAGCGAGGTCTTGCAGTACGAGTAGTATGTATACGCTTTGTCTGCTGAGCGTCATTTGATCACAACTGAGCTGATGGTTCTTCTCTCTCTCTCGCTGCAGGATTGTGGGCAATCGTCTCCTATTCTCCGTCTGAGTCGGTGTGCCTCACTCATATAGTCAACATCCGTACGAGCGTATACTGTTTACTGCAGCATTAGCATTGTGACTGTGTGTGAGCGTGTGTGTGCTCGCACGCGTGTGTGTGCTGTGACGTGCGAGTCCCCGTCTTGCACCCTAAAGCACGAAGCTGAGTCTCAGTACTTTAGCAACACCATCTTTATTCAGCTTGAAACAGCAACAGCGCGGTTATTTATTGTAGCGGGATCTGCCGCTCTCCTATACACAGACACAGCAGTCAGGCAGGGCCCTGCGCATTTATAATGTTCCTTGTATCACCCATCGATGGCAGGCGCTTACAGCATGTCCACGATCTCTTCGGATTCGCTTTTATGGCAAACTACTACAGCGCTGGGAGACTGCGATTGCTTTGGGACACTCTTCCGCGTGTTGTCCCGTTGGGTGCAATCCCACAAGAGTTTAGAAACTCACTCACAACAGCCATGATTCTTTTCAAAAGGTAAAGTGCAAGTTAATTTGTTTTATGTATTTTTACTTTATATTTTGTATTAATCATTTTTATATGAATAGTTTTGGGTTGTGGAACAAATCATCTGAGTTTCCATTATTTCTTATGGGGAAATTCACTTTGATATACGAGTGCTTTGGACTACAAGCACGTTTCCGGAACGAATTATGCTCGCAAACTGAGGTTCCACTGTATATACTCAGTGTTTAAATTAAATGAAAAACAAGTTCATGGCTGCATTATTCTGCATATTACAATATCAGAGAAATATTAAATGTAATTTTTCTGTGAACTCCGTGAATTCACCAAATATTATACATTTTCTAACTTGCTGTATTATCTGTCTGGAATGTGCTGATGAAGTGACAAGATGGAGTCCACTTCTCATAAGAAAGAATATGTAAACCTATTGAAGTTATCCAAGATGACACACTCAACCTTAAAAAACTACGGTCTGATGAGACCAATGGAGAACCTTTTGGCTATAATTCTAGAAGACATGCTGACATAATTTATCACCCAAAACACTCTGTACCTGGTATCAAGCAGCATATTGTGCAGGTAGCAGTTCTGGTCAGGATATACGGCAAAAATATCAAGATATTCTGCCACACAACCTGCTGCCCTCTGGTAGAAAGTTAAGTTCAAAATTAATTTCACCTTTAAGGTAAAACACCAAGTAACACAGTCAACTGAACTAAGGAATGACCAAAAAAAAAATCTTATTAATGAGCTTGCATTCTTTTGCTAAGAGCAGTGGGGTAAAACAGCTAAATTCTGGTAAATTAAGTTGAAAGCAATTTATCCAAACAAACCTCCTGCTTTAATAAAACACAAAGGTGCTTCCACAAACCAAAAAAGGGTGATCATCATGATGTTATGGTATACTCCATTCTCTACTTAAGTGCTCCCCTTCCAATTTACCATATCAGTTTTTCTCCTTTTGTTAACACCTGGCAGCAAGGAGACTTATATATTCTTGTCTTCTAACCCTGGGGCCAATTCTTTACTATGCTGCATATATGGAGAGCTCCTAAAGTGGTGTGTGTAGGACCTTTCCTGCAATGTGTCTCTTGTGCAAATGTACGATTCTGGTAGTGCTTTTGCCATTGGTAACCATTTAACACCTGAACATCTCTTTAAAAATTATAGGTTGTGATAAAATCTGCCAAAGATCCCTGAATTTAATAAGACTTCTCCAATTGCTTTATATACTTCCATATAGATAACATTACTGAATCCCCAACCATGTAATACAGCAAAATGCTTCTCTACTAAGATTACATATACAATTTTTGTTTTTTTTATCTCACTTATGTCCATATCTTGCCCACTTAAGCATAAACCTACATTTAATCCCACTTACAGCACCAGAATTACACCCTGGGCTGCAAAATATTAAAGTACGGTTAACAAGTTCAACAACACTTTGGCAAGTATGTTCAGCAAATATGTGCCAATCAAGCTACAAAAAATTTGTAAGAGCTTTACAAAAAATAGTTGATCACTTGCTTGAATGACCTGGAAAATGTATTTTCTTCCATACTTTTTTTTTTTTTTTTTAACTATTTATTAGGTCACTTGTTAATTTTTGTTTGCTGTGAATATCAGCTTAGTTTTTATTTTCACTGAGAAACATTACAGGTTTGATGTTCTTAATTTTTACTTTTTGTATGTCAATCTTTTAAAACTGATATAGCAATAACAAAATGGTAGCTACTTTCCTCTTTCTTCAACAACAATGGAAAACTAACATATGCCAGGTTTTACTGAGTTTATCATTATTTTTGAACAGCACTTTCAACTTTGGCAAAGCTCTTCAGCTGCCTTCACCAACACACAGTTTCTCGTTAATCTGGGAGGCTGTCTCACTGTTAGTGTTCTTACACTACAAAAAAAAACCTTTTAGCTTGGTTCAGCTTTATAAAACAAATGAAAAACGTTTAATTCCTCATTTTCCAATTCCCAGTCCACAAGGAAACCGGTTTCTACTTAAGAAGCTGCACAGGTTTCTACTTAAGTTCAAATGTGTATACAGCCACAATCATCTGACAGCACTTCCTATTAGTTCAGTATTGTACAAACCTCATAGCCAACTCACAGCAAAGGAACAAAATGCCATATCTATGGCATATGTTAGTCCTCATTTCTTTATTTCTTACTTGTTAGCTAAGTGCTATGTCTTACTGTATAGTTAACAGGCATGTGAAATTCAAATTCACAATGTTTTTGTTTTGTTTTTATTTTATTGACCTTCAACTTATTTTAGGATATCTTAGTAGTTTATAAACATGTGTACACATTCTCAAAAAGCCCAGTCCAATTTTTGGTCACAGTTGCTCTGTTGGCACACAGACAGCTCCGGAAACATGGCCAAAAACAGCCCTGGGCAGGTTGCTGGTGCCATTCATTGCATACAACCATGACATCTAATGTACACGCCTTAAGGGAGAGAATGTGTAAAACCCACACAGTAATGGGGAGAATGTGCACTCCTCACGTACAACTGGGTGCAGGATTTGAATTCAGGATGCTGGACATGAAAGACAGCAGTAGGGCTGGGTATCAGCACTGATTTCCCGATCCAATTCCAATTCACAATGTCTCAATTCGATGTTGATTTTATCTTGACTGAATTAGCGTGCACTGATATATCTGAAGTACTGGCTTTTTTTTTTTTTTTTTTTTTAGAAATTACTTAACCATGCATAGAGAACATTAATATAATGTGAAAAATTTCCAGAACACTTTATTTGAAGGGAGTGTACATATTGAATTCATAACTTACAGTATGCATAAGCCTGAAATGACATTTAAGAACAAATATTTGATTAGTAAGAAATAGTACTTTGAAGATGTGAAACAAAATATTGCTCAAAAAGCACTGCAAATAACATTATAAAATAATAAAATATTAAATTTATAAAATAATACATGTTATTCAATAACCTTATTCATGTGTTATGAATCTCCATGTAGACACCCTTCAACTAAAATGTAAGCCAAATTTATTCCCTCATTGGACATTTAAAATAATCTTGACTTAGTCGAAATTAAAGATATAGCGGGAAGACTCGTGTCTTTCCATAATTTTTCAGTTGCTCACTTGTAGCAGTCATGTTAATCAATCTTGAAAATGTGTCCTCACAATCCTCAAGCAAAAAGAAAGCAATTTAAAATGATGATCTAGAGCAGATTGCTTGACGACAGTGGCACTGAATGAATGGAACATGAAAGAAAAAAGAAATGGCCATCATGACTGATAATGCTGCTATTATGGAGCTACTTCAAGTCAACTGCTTTGCACACATACTCACTTTGGTATTGCATGCTACTCTGAAAATTCTAACAATTGCTGGGTGAGGCGTGTCGCAAACTTTTTCCATAGTAGTAGTACAGCTAGCCACATGCTTAAAGAGAAACAACGTTAATTGGACTTGCCAACACAAAAACATGTGACTGATGCGGTCATGCAATGTAACAGCACTTTGGAAATACAAGAAAGGTTTTTTGGAACAACAGCAAGCCATCTCAGCAGCTCTGCAAACAGGGAGCGACGATGCTCCTGGTGTGAATGGCATTCAGCACACTCATATACAACACATTCACGACAGGCACACGGTAATTTTTAATGTGTGATTGTCAAATAAAAATCTGCTGCCCTTGATGTTCAGCTGTCCACACATCTGGTTTAAGTGTCAAAGATGCTGATTTTAGTTAAACAGGACATACCATTTTATGCAATAGTAAAGTGTTTTTTCCATAGAAAGCCTTAAAAGGTACATTGGCAACATCTACTGGATCGGGCACCAAAAACGAAGATAAAAAAAAAATAATATATAGTAATTGAGCAGGATACAGAGTCACAAGATCAAACTTGAGACTTTAAGAATCGAAAACGAATCGTTTTTACCCAGGCCTAGACAGTGCCTCAAAATTTAATATATAACATACACAAACAGTGTATACAGATAAAATCTGTATAAATAGTGTAAACAGTTCTGCAGATGTGGCAAACCAAGTCTCTTTGTGAGTTTAAATATTTTTAACGATGGTACCTTACAGCTAAAAGATTAACAACTGAGCCTGCAAACTACTATACACACACGTTAGATTAAATACTGATAAGGATGCTATGTTTTCAATTTTACCTGTTCATGTATATTTACTTTGTTTTAAATTAAACTTGAGCCTTGATACAACCTCATTTTGTTGTTCATTCTTGTGTATTTTAATTGAAAAAATCACCCAACACAATTATTACTTACTGTATATAGTTATTATTTTGTGAGAAAAACATTTTTTAATGTGATAATTTTTGCCCTCATTGCAAAACTCTAGGTACAGTCAGTCACTGGTGAAACAAATAGGCTCAATATCAATCACTTAACACGGGGGGGGGGGGGGGGGGGGGGGGGGGGGGTGGAGGAATGATATCAAAAACGTGTGCAAAAACACTTAAAACACAAACAGGAACAACCACCTATACGTGTAAAATAAAAGGATTAGGAAAATGCTAAACAGATAAACACACCAGTTTTCTAGAGAAAATGCCAATGCTAAATAAAAACAACATGTATGCGTCATCATAAACAACAAAACCGGGAAATATCCTCAGTAAACAAAATACGTATATTATGGCATGCCAACCATTAACAATAAAACAGGGCAACGTTGCAGTTGAAAATAGTCTTCTGTCACAAGATTTAAAAGTGAAGAAGCGCCAGAAAAAGTACTACTCCTGTTTAAAGTAGTAGATATTGCATTTCACAAAGAAATAACCCACACCTCCCCTGTAACTGCCAGCACAGACCAGACAACTGTGTCAACATACAGTTTGTTTACCAAAACACAAAAGGAGTAGAACTTCATGGAATGCGACTACATCGTTTTCATTAGGTGCTGTGTGCAAATAAAACACTACATCTAGGATACATTGACGGTAATTCACAGCAGGGTTTACGCATCCGATGACCACACTGTGGCATCAGAATACGTGCACATATGTTGTTAACAATCTGACACCTGAAATACAATACCTAAAGTATCTTCATTTTAAACGCTGTAATTCCTAATTGTGCACCGAGTTTTACTGAACTTCCGAGTGTATAACTTGTACACTGAATCAAAAACCAAATTCTGAAAAACTCCACTTCTTCTTGACAACGAACAAAACGGGAAGAATTTAATAAGACTGTGTGCTTGCTTTTCGAATAAAAACGAGTCATGTAAGAAGAGGTAGCTAATGAAATACCCAGAATGCATTCAATACGCTAACGAATACCGCGGCGAAAGTTTCCACAAGCGTGAAGTAAACCACAATCAGCCCAAATGGCCAAGTTTTGCAAGTGATGAGATGTTGGATTGCTCACCAAAGAAAACACTTAACACAACGTGTCTGTGTACACTAACAAAGGAACATTTGGGCCTCTAGTTTTTCAAGCCCACTCTCATTTCTCAACCCTTGCCTAGACCGACTCCTGAATGTAACAGTACAAACTCAAAAAATACCCTTTTAAAATCGTTAATCAGAAATGGGTTTTACACGTGTTTCTTTTAATATTTTACAACTGAGGCGGTACACACTTCACGAGATTTTTTTTGCAGGAATGCCTTGCCACCAGACAGACTGACAATAGCACCACGCACCGATGACGGATCTCCGTTTGAATACACCCAAACAACACCCACCAAAAGCAGATCGCCCCTGCTTTTGTTTTAGATATCACAATCTTCATTCGCCCCTGCACTGAACACTTTTTAAGCTAAACAAGATATCCATGTGTTGCATATAAAACAGCACATTCATCGAGGAGAGAGCACATAAAGGCGTAGCCGCAGTCATTCAGTGCAACGCGGACTGGAAAAAAGTTTTGATGGCATCCTTACCAAGTAACAGCAGTTTCACCTCTCTGGCCGCTTTTTCTCCGTCATCTCGTAAATTTCTGTCGATCATTTTACTGCGTTCCACCGCCGCCTTGTCCTCCGTACTAAGCGTGCAGCCCATCGTTAATTATAAAGGATCCTCTTAGCAGTTAAAACAAAATGCAATCCAAACCTTACTGTATTAGCATGCGAAAAACGGTAGTATGGAAAACACACCCAGACAGCAAGACCAAAAATCTTCTAAAAATTACTTATCCCACAAAGTAAAAGAAATGCGACCGTCGTTAAAGGACACTAGAAACCACTCTTCTCTTCGTTTCTTATAGTCTCCTTTTCGTTGGATTTAAAAAAAAAACCCAATAAATTATTAAATTTTTTTGAGACGGGAAAAGGCATTCACACCAGTTTCCCTCAAGCAAGCTCGCCTCTCTCCTCTTCTCGGAGTAATTGCTTCGCAGCTTCCTGTTCAGAAATACTACGCATGCGCAAAGTCGCTTTCTCTGCCACCGCCTGCTTTTGCACTGCAGCGCTCGCGACCGTTCGCGTAACATTTGTTACCGAAAAAGGCGGGCGGTGTCTTTGGTAGGAAGCTGGAGCTTTGTGGCGTGTTTTAATCGACTGATTGATTAAATCAGGGCCAGAGCCGTATAAGAGGATTTACTTCGATTAACTCATGATTCCTAGTACAGGAAGAAGTTCTATTATTTAAGTCATTTTAAATGTATAAACAAGCATAGCTGAGCTTTCGCTGTCAGCTTGGCCTTCTTGAACCAATTGGCAGATAACATTTTTATAAATGGCTTGCTTGTGCCTCGTTTTCTGATTAAAACTAATACTATGGGGTAAAAATGACACGGTTGAAAAAGGGAGTTCAGGCGTGACATCCACATGTCAGACTGCAGACAGTTTTGTGTGGTGCTTAAATCCGAGTGTTTTGTTTCAGCCCAAACGAAAAAAAAGTTATAATAATCATTATCCAGAAAGCTTAATCCTGATCAGGGTCGCGGGGGTCTGCTAGAGCCTATCCCAGCCAGCATTGGGCACAAGACAGGAACAATCCCTGGACAGGGTGCCAGTCCATTACAGGGTGAATACACATACCACCACACCTAGGAGCCAATTGCCAATGCACATAACCTGCATATCCATGGACTGTGGGAGGAAACCGGAGCACCCTGAGAAAACCCACGCAGACACAGAGAAAACATGCAAAGTCCAACCGGGAGGAGCCAGGATGCAAATCCCGATGTCCTTAGTGCGAGAGAGTATTGCTACCACTGCGCTACTGTGCTGCCCAATGTTACAGTAGTTTAAGCTGTTATTTGTTAAATACAAACAAATTTTCCTTTTTTATTTAAAAAATATGATAGTAATTATTTTAATGATAAGTTTATGGATTTATATTTTATGTACTGTATCTGTATTTACATTTTTCTTTTAATGGACAACATCTGTGCCCTCTTCGAATCTGAAATATTTAAAATAGCCTTATGTAAATAGTGTTGAATAAGAATTTATTGAACATATGCAGATAGTTGCGTAAGTCACTAACTCCAGGAAAAGCAATAAAAATGGAGGGCAAACTATAAAGCCACATATTTTACAGTGAAGCTTTGCAAAGTCCCCGAGGCACATTTATGAAAGTAATTCAGTATTAACAACAATACAAATTTCTATAGCACATTTTGATGCACAGGATGTAGCTCAAAATGCTTTACAAGATGTCAAAGAGAAATAGTTACAAAGAAAAGCAAATTCTAATTAGGTAGGAATTATAACAAATTAATAACAATACGATACACAGATAATTTAGATATATAATTAATAGAGAAGTAGATTCCTTATATACAGAATTGTTTTTTAAGCCTCTTAAGATAATTCCAATAATAAAGTTAGATGGCCAATAGAACAGAAAAATTTTTTTGATACATACTGTATGCCTGTAATCCAGTAATTGCATCCTATGTGAAATACTGTACCCTGCAGTTAAGCTAACAGCGCAGTAAAATGAATTGCAATAAATCTCCTTAAAGACAAATTGTTCTGTAAAAAATAAAATAACTGCCTCAGTTAGACACAATTACAAGCACAATATATATGATTAATTGTGATTTATTTTGTTATGTCACTAACATTGCCTTTATTTGCAGATTACTTACATTATTTCCTTTACTGTGTGTGTTATCTGAAGAAATGGGTGTCAAACAAGGTATTCAAAACTCTGTGAAACAACTACAAGTATACCCAGAGTTATAGTACAGAGAAAATGAGATTGTCACTGTAATGTTATTTTTCTACTAGCACCTGGAATCACATAGGTAGAACTTTATTTGCCCTCAGGAGAAAATATGGCCTTTTACAGAAGTTCAATAAATAAATAATTATAACTATATTATGACAAACAACAATCTCCTCTCTCTTCTTCTTCTTCTTTTGGCTGCTCCCATTAAGGGTTGGCACAGCGGATCATCTTTTTTCATATTATCCTGTCCTTTGCATCTTGCTCCATTACACCCGCTACCTTCGTGTCCTCTTTCACCACATCCATAAACCTTCTCTTAGGCATTTCTCTTTTCCTCTTACCTGGCAGCTCCATCCTTAACATCCTTCTCCGAATATTCCCAGCATCGCTCTTCTGCACATGTCCAAACCAACAGAATCTTGCCTGTTTAACTTTGTCTCCCAACCGTCCATCCTGAGCTGACCCTCTAATATACTAATTTCTAATCCTGTCCATCCTTGTCACATCCAGTGCAGATATCCTAACATCTTTAACTCTGTCACCTCCAACTCTGTCTTCTGTTTTTTGGCCAATGCCACCGTCTCCAACCCATATAACATAACTGGTCTCACTACCATCTTGTTGACCTTCCCTTTCACTTTTGCTGGTACCTGTCTGTTACAAATCACTCCAGACGCTTCTCCTTCCATTTCACCCTGCTTACACTCTCTTCTTCACATCTCTTCCACACTCCCCATTACTCTGTACTGTTGATTCCAAGTATTTATAATCGCTCACCTTCGCCAACACTACTCCCTGCATCCTCACCATTCCTCTGATCTCCCACTCATTCACATACATGTATTCTGTTTTGTTCCTACTGACCTTCATTCCGGTCCTCACTAGAGCATATCTCCACCTCTCCAGGGTCTCCTCCACCTGCTCCCTACTCTCGCTACAATCACAATATCATCCACAAACATCATAGTCCATTGGGACTCCTGTCTAATCTCCTCTGTCAACCTGTCAATCACAATTGCAAACAGAAATGGATTCAGAGCTGATCCCTGATGTAATCCCACCTCTACCTTGAATTAATCTGTCACTGTTACCGCAACCTCACCACTGCCACACTTCCCTCATACATATCCTGTTCCACTCTTACATACTTCTCTGCCACTCCTGACTTCCTCATACAGTACCACAATTCCTCTCTAGGTACACTGTAATATGCTTTCTCCAAATAAACAAAGACACAATGCAACTCCTTCTGACTTTCTCTATACTTTTCCATCAACACCCTCAGAGCAAACATCATATCTGTAATGCTTTTTCCTGGCATGAAACCACATTGCTGATCACTAATCATCACCTTCTTTCTTAACCTAGCTTCCACTGGTCTTTCCCATAATGCTGTAGCTTATCAATTTTATCCATCTGTAAAGTTATTACAGTTCTGCACATCTCAGTTATTCCATAAAATCAGCACCAGTACACTTCTTCTCCACTCCTCAGGCATCCTCTAACCTTCCAAGACTGCATTAACCAATCTGGTCAAAAACTCCGCTGTGATCTCTCCTAAACACCACCATGTTTCCACAGGTATGTCATCTGGACTAACAGCCTTTCCATTCTTCATCCTCTTCATAGCTGTCCTTACTTCCTCTTTACTAATACAGTAATCCCTCCTCCATCGCGGGGGTTGCGTTCCAGACCCCCCCGCAAAAGGTGAAAATCCGCGAAGTAGAAACCATATGTTTATATGGTTATTTTTATATTGTCATGCTTGGGTCACAGATTTGCACAGAAACACAGGAGGTTGTAGAGAGACAGGAACGTTATTCAAATACTGCAAACAAACATTTGTCTCTTTTTCAAAAGTTTAAACTGTGCTCCATGACAAGACAGAGATGACAGTTCCGTCTCACAATTAAAAGAATGCAAACATATCTTCCTCTTCAAAGGAGTGTGCGTCAGAGAGAGAGAGAGAAAAAAGCAAACAGTCAAAAATCAATAGGGCTGTTTGGCTTTTAAGTATGCAAAGCACCGCCGGACAAAGTAGCTGCAAGGAAGGGAGCAAGCATTTTTCAGCATTTTTTAGAGGAGCGTCCGTATCCTCTAAGTCAGTATGCGAACAGCCCCTCTGCTCACACCCCCTCCATCAGGAGCAGAGAGAGAGAGAGAGAGAGAGAGCAAACAATCAAAAATCAATATGTGCTGTTTGATCTTTTAAGTATGCGAAGCACCATGCAGGAAGCATATCGCTTGCAAAGCAGCCAACAAAGAAGGGAGCACTGTGAAGGTAATCTTTCAGCGTTTTTTGAGGAGCGGCCGTGTCCTCTAGGGGTGCGAACAGCCCCCGTGCTCACAATATATTTGAGGAGTTTTATTTAATACATAATACGCGCTATGGTTGGGTAGCTTCTCAGCCATCTGCCAATAGTGTCCCTTGTATGAAATCAACTGGGCAAACCAACTGAGGAAGCGTGTACCAGAAATTAAAAGACCCATTGTCCGCAGAAATCCGCGAACCAGCAAAAAATCTGCGATATACAGTAATCCCTCCTCCATCGCGGGGGTTGCGTTCCAGAGCCACCCGCGAAATAAGAAAATCCGCGAAGTAGAAGCCATATGTTTATATGGTTATTTTTATATTGTCATGCTTGGGTCACAGATTTGCGCAGAAACACAGGAGGTTGTAGAGAGACAGGAACGTTATTCAAACACTGCAAACAAACATTTGTCTCTTTTTCAAAAGTTTAAACTGTGCTCCATGACAAGACAGAGATGACAGTTCCGTCTCACAATTAAAAGAATGCAAACATATCTTCCTTTTCAAAGGAGTGCGTGTCAGGAGCACAGAATGTCACATAGATAGAGAAAACAATCTCTGGCAAACAAATCAATAGGGCTGTTTGGCTTAAGTATGCGAAGCACCACGGCACAAAGCTGTTGAAGGCGGCAGCTCACACCCCCTCCGTCAGGAGCAGACAAAGAGAGAGAGAGTTTGTTTTTCAAGCAAAAATCAATACGTGCCCTTCGAGCTTTTAAGTATGTGAAGCACCGTGCAGCTGCACAAAAGATAGCAACGTGAAGATAATCTTTCAGCATTTTTAGACGAGCGTCCGTATCGTCTAGGTGTGCGAACAGCCCCCCTGCTCAATCCCCCAACGTCAGGATCACAGAAAATCAGCGCAAGAGAAAGAGAAAAGTAAGCTGGGTAGCTTCTCAGCCATCTGCCAATAGCGTCCCTTGTATGAAATCAACTGGGCAAACCAACTGAGGAAGCATGTACCAGAAATTAAAAGACCCATTGTCCGCAGAAACCCGCGAAGCAGCGAAAAATCCGCGATATATTTTTAAATATGCTTACATATAAAATCTGCGATGGAGTGAAGCCGCGAAAGGTGAAGCGCGATATAGCGAGGGATTACTGTACAATACAATACAATACAATACAGTTTATTTTTGTATAGCCCAAAATCACACAGGAAGTGCCACAATGGGCTTTAACAGGCCCTGCCTCTTGACAGCCCCCCAGCCTTGACTCTCTAAGAAGACAAGGAAAAATTCCCAAAAAAACCTTGTAGGGAAAAAATGGTAGAAGCCTTGGGAAAGGCAGTTCAAAGAGAGACCCCTTTCGAGGTAGGTTGGGCGTGCAGTGGGTGTCAAAAGAAGAGGGACAATACAATACAATGCAGTACACAGAACAGAACAATTTCTCAATATAGTAAGAAATAAAAAATAAAATTTTAGAAGTACAGAGCAGAATTTAACAGTAGATGATATATCCCATAATAAGATTTGGATTTGTGTAGAGTCCTGGAGACCTCATCCTTCAAGCTGCCTCCCCCATTTGGCCATTCCACGGCTGAAACAGTGCTGGGCCAGCCAATCCGATGAAAGGACCCCTCTTTCCCACGATTCCTGTGATCCTCCATCTGGAATGACTTTTCCTTAGGCAGGCAAAACAACTTGGCAGGTGGGCCATGGCACCAAGTGCCACATTTGAGTACCGAGAAGAAAAACAGAATAAGTGAGGGTTAGTATACAATTATAACTGTCATGTTACTTATGTTTAAGTGCTAATGACTAACAACAGAGATGCAGTCTGTACAGTTAATCAGCAGCTCTAGTCAGGATATGCTAAACTGAAGTAGTGAGTCTTCAGCTGTGATTTAAAAGCTGAGACCGAAGGGGCATCTCTTATAGTAGCAGGCAGACCATTCCACAGTTTAGGGGCCCTGTAACTAAAAGCTCGACCTCCCACTGTTATTTTATTAATCCTTGGAATCATAAGCAGACCGGCATCCTGAGATCTTAATGTGCACTCAGGTTTGTAAGTCATGATAAGTTCAGACAAGTAAGCCGGACCTCGACCATTTAATGCTTTATATGTTAAAAGAAGGATTTTGAAATCTGCCCTAAACTTAACCGGGAGCCAGTGTAAGGATTTAAGAACTGGAGTTATGTGTTCATATTTTCTTGTTCTTGTAATAATTCTTGCAGCCGCATTTTGGATTAACTGGAGGCTGTATAAAGAACAGTTTGAACATCCAGTGAACACCGCGTTGCAGTAGTCAATCCTACTAGAGATAAATGCATGAATTAGTTTCTTAGAATCCTGTTTATTTAAAAAGCGCCTTAATTTCCTAACATTTTTAAGATGGAACAACAACAACAACATTTATTTATATAGCACATTTTCATACAAAAAGTAGCTCAAAGTGCTTTACATAATGAAGAGAAGAAAAATAAAAGACAAAATAAGAAATTAAAATCAGACAACATTAATTAACATAGAAAGGAGTAAGGTCCGATGGCCAGGGTAGACAGAAAAAACAAAAAAAAACTCCAGAAGGCTGGAAAAAAAAATAAAATCTGTAGGGGTTCCAGGCCACGAGACCGCCCAGTCCCCTTTGGGCATTCTACCTAACATAAATGAAATAGTCCTCTTTGTAGTTCGGGTTTTTCACGGAGTCACTTGATGCTGATGGTCATATAGACTTCTGGCTTTTAATCCATCCATCATTGTTGGAACATGTTTTGGACAACTTTGTAATATGCGCTTTAAATGACATGCTAGAGTCAAAGATAACTCCTAGATTGTGGGCTGATTCAGTAAAATTGACTGGGATTCCAACTGAGTTAAATGATGACAAAATATTGTTGTGATCAGCATCATTCCCTCCAACAATTAACATCTCTGTTTTATCTGTATTTAAAGACAAGTAGTTCTCATTCATCCACTGCTTTAATTCGCTAACACAACTAATTAAAGACAACATTGGAGAAACTTCATTTGATTTAAATGAAAGGTATAACTGGGTGTCATCTGCATACGAGTGAAAATTAACATTATGTTTCCTAATGAGAGATCCCAGTGGAAGCATGTACAGTGAAAACAGTAAAGGTCCCAGTACTGAGCCCTGCGGGATACCATATTGAACGTCTGTGTATAATGATGGAGTACTGTCAGCACATTTCTGTACATATTGGAATCGATTTGATAAGTAAGAACTAAACCAAGCCCAATGATGTTGTAAGCCCAACATCATTTTCTAGCCTGTGCAGTAAAATAGAATGGTCGATGGTGTCAAATGCTACACTTAAGTCCAACAATATAATTATAGTGGAGTTTTCTTCATCAGAGGATATCAGAATGTCATTTACAACCCGTGTTAGTGCCGTTTCTGTACTATGACCAGTGCGAAAACCAGACTGGAATTTCTCAAATAAATTGTAATGCGTAAGGTGTGTCTGAAGCTGACTGGCGACTACTTTTTCTAGTATTTTAGAGAGAAACGGTAAATTTGAAATAGGCCTATAATTATTTAGTATATGTGGGTCAAGGTCTAACTTTTTAAGTAATGGTTTAATGACTGACACTTTTATATTGTACTTCCTGATTCACTATCTCCCCATCATCCAACCTTCTCTCTCAGTCTCTTCATTCATCTGCCTCTCAAAGTACTCTTTCTGCTCCACATACTGTCCTCTCTTGTAAGTACGTTTCTATCTTTATCCTTTATTACCCTAACCTGCTGCACGTCTTTCCCAACTTGGTCCCTCTGACTAGCCAATCGGTTTTCTCCTTCCTTAGTGTCCAACCTCTCATACAACTCTTTTCTTTTCTTTAGCCTTTTTCACCTCTGTCTTCACTTTACATCTTATCTTCTTGTACTACTGTCTACTTTCTGCATCTCTCTCACTTGCCCACTTCTTCAACAACCTCTTCCTCTGTATACACTACTATTCTGTAGTTCCCCATTCCATCACCAGGTTTCCTTATCCTCCTTCCTCTGTCCAGATGTCACACCAAGAACCCTTCTAGCTATCACCCTTACTACGTCTTGTTTAGTTGCCCAGCTATATGGTAACGCTTCACTGCCACCCAGTGTCTGTCTTACCTCCTCCTTGAACTCAACCTTATGGTCTTCCTTTATCAACTTTGCACCATTTGATCCTTGGGTCTGTCCTCACTCTCTTCCTCTTCTTGATATCCAACATCATTCTACAGACCACCATCCTATGCTGCCTATGTACACTTTCCCCTGCCACCACTTTGCAGTCTCCAATCTACTTCATACTCACCTGCATAGGATATAATCTACCTGTGTGCATCTTCCTCCACTCTTGTCCACCACCCTTTGTTCCCCCCTCTTCTTAAAATACGTATTCACCACAGCACTGTCTATCCTCTTCACAAAATCCAATACCATCTAACCTTCTGCATTCCTCTCCTTGTCAGCACACCTATCTATCACCTCCTCATCTCTTCTGTTCTGTTCACCAACATGTCCATTTAAATCTGCTCCAATCACCAATTTCTCTTCCTTTGGTACACTCTCCACCACTTCATCCAGCTCACTCCAGAAATCTTCATTCTCATCCATTGCACACCCAATTTATGAGGCATATGCACTAACAACATTCACTATCACACCTTCAGTTTCCAGCTTCATAATCATCACTCTGTCTGACACTCTTTTCACCTCCAAAACACTCTTGACATACTGTTCCTTCAGGATAATTCCTACCTCATTTCTCCTCCCTTCCACACCATGGTAGAACAATTTGAACCCGCCTCCAATACACCTGGCCTTATTTCTCTTGCACACACAATATATCAACCTTCTTTCTCTCCATCAAATCTGCTAATTCTCTTCTCCCCTTACCAGTCATTCTGCCAACATTCAAAGTTCCTACTCCCACTTCTATTCTCCTTACATTCCTCTTATCCCCCTGCCTCTGGACACACCCTCCCCCTCTTCTTCTCCTTTCTCAGCCAACAGTAGCCACATTTACAGCAGCAATCTGTTGGCTAACAGTACTGATGGCAGCCGTTGTTAACCTGGGCCTTGATAGATCCATTATGGAAATCTTTATTGTTGTCCGCATATTGATCTGTCAAAATTTTATACCAGATGATCTTCCTGACATAACCCTCCCCATTTATCTGGCCTTGGGACTGGCACAAAGAAACACACTGGTCTGAGCATCCCCTGTGGCTGGGTTAACAATCCCCTCTGAAATACACACTAGAATTACCAAAATGAAAGAAAACTTAGTCACAGTTATAGTGCTGGCATATTGTCCTTGGTATTATGGAGCCCCAGTAGTGATTGTTTTGACACCCCTGCTGAATAATTTGTTGGCTAAAACTCATTGTTAGTGCGTTAGAAAGAAGTTGTGCAGCATTGTTTTTAATGGGCCTTTCTTGAAGGGATGTTATTGGCCCAGCACACCACAGCATGGAAAATCACACTGACCATCACAAAGTTGTAAAATATGTAAAGGAGGTCAATACCCACTTTAAAGGAGCTCAGACTCCTAAGGAAAAGTGTCTCCTCTGCTTTTTCTTATATAGTTCCTCTGTGTTAGGAGATCAGTGTATTCTGTCATTAATGTGGACCCACAAGTACTTGAAGCAAAGCACCACATCCACTCCCTGAATAGTGACCAGACATATTGTTTCTTCGGTACTGTGAAAGTCAGTAATCAGTTCCTTGGTTTTGCTGATGTTAAGATGGAGGTAGCAGAATAAGCTTGACTGCCAGGTTCCATATGTTTTTTCCAGCATACATTTTAAAGGGGACATTAGTTGTATACAGACTAATTATTGGTTTAAATGTCATTGTCACACAAAAAGAGTATATTGAAATTCCTGTTTGCATGTGCCTCAAACATTAATGATGAATATTTATGTACTTATCATTATTATATAGGTGGAGGAAATTACTGCTAGATCGAATTGTATTTTGAACTCTTTCTTTAGTTTATGAATCAGATTTAGCCTTCTGCAATCATATATGCCAAGCTTTATTATAGATGGAAGATTCAAAATCACATTGTGCACTATCAGTAAGTACATCTTTGTACTTTGGTATTATGACTAAATTGTTTTTCTTTATATCTTAAAAATTACTCTAAACTGATTATACAATATATTGTACAACCCATTTGACTAGCTGCAATTTTTACTAATGCAGTGTAACTAGCTATATTTTCTGACTTGTTGGTTTCTGCCATACCCTGACTTAATTTTAGGTCACTTTAATACTATATATTATAATATATTAAATGGACTCATTTCCAGTTTATGGGAGCTTTTGAATCATCAGGGGATGAGATAAACTAAATACAACTTTTACCAGTAATAAAATATTATGGAAGCATAATGGCCACTCTCCAAGAAGTTCTAATTAAGCAACAGTAAGCCTTAAACTACATGGGGAGTGGGGAAAACAGACAATAAGTAAGATACATCATGTTTCATTACTGTTCAAATTTATCAAATAGAGGTATTTACACTGTATGTCACATTTTTTTTGGTTCCGGAGAGTGTCACCATATTGCATGCTGATCAGAAAAACAAGCAAGAATTACAGTATATTCTACTACTGCTACTACTAGTAGTACTACTTTGTCTTCAGTACGCCAGAACCAAAAGATCAGTGCTCCACAAAATAAATAGTGTTATAGTAATCAGAGAAGGTTTTTCAAAATGACCAATGGGTAAAAAGAACTTGTTATTTGCAGGATGACATGGGGTTTAAGCAGTCAGTGACCACAATATCATCCAGGCAGAATTACCATATGTTCAGCAATAACCAATTAAGCAGAGAAATTTCATGTTTGGTTGTAGGGACCATCAGAACAAAAAAAAAAAAAATCTTGGAAAGAATTTTCACCTGGTTTCCATTAGAAAAAGTGGTGAAATACTGTATAAGATGGTCCCAAAGCATTTTACAGATACCCTACTGAAGATTAATCCAATATCACATCTCAAAAGAGTTTGAGCACCAGGAATTTATGTGATCTGTTTAGATGAGACTTCCTCCTTTTAGCCATTAGACCACAGTGCTAAACTGTGCAAAAATTAGCATAGCCAGCTGTAAACGGAGATTATCATCCATCCATCCATCCATCCATTATCCAACCCACTATATCCTAACTACAGGTTCATGGGGGTCTGCTGGAGCCAATCCCAGCCAACACAGGGCGCAAGGCAGGAAGCAAACCCCGGGCAGGGCGCCAGCCCACCGCAGGGCACACACACACACCCACCCACACACCAAGCACACACTAGGGACAATTTAGGATCTCCAATGCACCTAACCTGCATGTCTTTGGACTGTGGGAGGAAACTGGAGCAACCGGAGGAAACCCACGCAGACACGGGGAGAATTGTAAACTCCCGAGATTATCATGTGGTTTTTTATATTTTCATAGTCTTTTAGTCAGAGTAAAAGTTTGTTGAAGTGCCTTGGGCATGGCTTTGGTATATCTTTGTTGCTTGGCTCCCATTCAGCCTACAGTATATGTGCCTAAATGTTTCTGTTCCACCTTACATCTGCTTTTCTTGCTTCAACTTGTAATTTCATTTCAACTATTGACTTTACTTCTGGCATTAATTATCTTTTAAAAAAGAAGCATATAATATATAGTGTGATACAGGGTGTGTACAGTTAGGGGCAATATTTGAAACATAACATGTTTTTACAAGTTTAATTCGTTGGGATCATATTTCATTTTACTGTAGAACATATACCATATTTTACCAACTGTCAGTTGCACCTTTTCTGTAAACACAACCCAAGATAACACAACTAGTGGTTTAAAAAAAATACATTTTGTTCTTTTGCAATGTCATACCATATGTTGTATATTTTTATATATGCTGTAGTTATAAATAAAGTGTTATAGTTCATTATTTTAATTAAAGGTTAAACATAAAACATTAACCTAACATGCATTTTCAGGATGAAAGAATCTAAATAGAAAAATGAATGCTGTATGGATACCAAACAAACTAAAGGGGCACAAAGATCTGTAAATGCTTCACATATTATTTTGCTCTGTGTTTAGGAAGGGACCAGAATTACATTGCACAAGACATACTCTACTGGGGAAACAAGATCTTCCTACAAGCTAAGCTAGCCCAGGAAAATCAGAGAAGAAGTGAAAGGACTGTCCCTTACAGTCATGTGGTTGCAAGAAAAAAACAGAATAGGGCATAATAAAAGAGGCGAAGTTCAGCAAAAATCACCAGAAACAACGGACCACTTACTAAGAGACTGCCAGTATATTATATCCACATAAATAATATATATTCTGTACACAGTTAGCTAGGATGGACACTGTATAAATAGACACATTCTATCATATCTCTATAGGACATTGGTTTCTTAAAGAGAACTCACTCTTATAACTGAAGAAAGCATTTGCTTAGTTATAACCATTATCGCGGACAAAAAACAAATCCAGAAGGAATTCAAATCTTGCTCAATAGTCATGTTTCTTTGTTCACAGAATGCTTCCTATAGGTCACGCTTCCTATACGTTATTATTTTCAATAATAAATGAGTATAATATGACTTGATTTAGTTCAAAGTTGCAGAGGGCAGGAGAAAGGTATACATCAGTCTGGATGTGACACTAGGGTATTGTAAGACCAATTCATATTCATACCCACAACCACATCACATTAATTATTACCAATTATCATTGAAAGAACCTATTTGGGATGTGAAAGGAAAAACAGAGTACAGTACCTGGAGCAAAAACTGACACATGGAAAATGTGCAATCCGAACACATAACTGAATTTTGGATGTGACAGGCCTAACCACTTTATCACCTTTATAATATAATACTGTCAATAAAAATATAAAGTCTTGCTCTAATTTTTAACCCTTTTATACATATGATTTTTGTGCTTCAAATGTAAGCAGTTAAGACATAATATTCACCTAGCTACAGTAGCTCTCTTATATACACAGTGACATGTCAGTATATTGGCATAAACTGCCATTCTTGGCTGAAAGCCATGATCATTGAGGTTCTGTTGTGCATATTATTTATTATAAGAAGTTGTATATATCCATCCATCCATCCATTTTCCAACCCGCTGAATCCGAACACAGGGTCACGGGGGTCTGCTGGAGCCAATCCCAGCCAACACAGGGCACAAGGCAGGGACCAATCCTGGGCAGGGTGCCAACCCACCGCAGGACACACACAAACACACCCACACACCAAGCACACTAGGGCCAATTTAGAATCGCCAATCCACCTAACCTGCATGTCTTTGGACTGTGGGAGGAAACCGGAGCGCCCGGAGGAAACCCACGCAGACACGGGGAGAACATGCAAACTCCACGCAGGGAGGACCCGGGAATCAAACCCAGGTCCACAGATCGCCCAACTGCGAGGCAGCAGCGCTACCCACTGCGCCACCGTGCCGCCCAAGTTGTATACAGTACTGGTACATTCTTTTTTGCACCCAACATAATTTCTTCAAGAACACATGGAGAACTGTAACAGAATTTATCACATTAACAACTAACACTTTTTCAAAGGTTTCTGTATAATATCGATAATATCATATAAAAAAACTACTTTATGGATATACAAATCCAATAGACAATGCAGATCAAGTTGACACACAGTGATTGAATTAATACTTTACAATTATTTCATTAAATGAAACTGTACATTTTTAAAAGGTAGCATGCTGGTGCAGTAGCTAGCACTGCTCCCATATAGCTCCAAGAAAATGGCTTAGGACCATTCCTGTTCATAGACTTTGTGAAATTTCTACATTCCCTGCGTGTAAGTGTGATTTTTGACTCTCGGTATTCCAGTTTTTCTCCCACATCTGAATGAAGTTTTGTTTTAGGTTACCCTGTGATTCTAAATTTTCCTGCTGCGAGTGGGTGAACATGTGTGTCTTTGGATGGACTGATAGTCTGTTCAGGCTATGTCCTTAATAATAATAATAATAATAATAATTCTTTACATTTACAGTATATAACACTGTTTCTCACTACTCAGAGCGCTTTAGTTGATGGAGTGCCACTTAAACCACCACTAATGGGTAGCAGCCACCTGGATAATACGACGGCAGCCATTTTTGCGCCAGTATGCTAACCACACAATATTTATTAGTGGGTGAAGCAATGAGAGAGATAGCTAGCCACTTAGAGACAAGGGAAGATGACTGAACCAGAATGACTAGGCCTATGTGGGTAATTTAGCCTGGACATCAGGATACACCCTGCTCTTTACAAAAAGATGCCCAACTGGGAGCATGCACAAGATGAAAGAACTCAGGATCTCAGTTGACAACCCCCCAGGTAGACACGCAGTCCAGTCCCACCCTCTGGAAATGACCATCTATCTGCCGCAGCCAGGTGTTATATGAATCAGGACCTTGGTTTTACGTTTTATCTGAAAGATGGTGCTATGTTTACAGCACAGTGTCCCCGTTACTTCACTGGAGCATTGGGATCTACATTCAGACCACAGGGTAAGCACCTCCTGGAGGCCTCACCAACACCTCTTTCAGCAGTAACCCAAGCTTTTTCTAAATGATCTCCCATCCAAGTACTGGCTGGGCCAGAACATGCTTAGCTTCAGGTGGATGACCTCTTCTAAGGTGGTATAGCTGCTTATTGATAATTCAGTAATTTCACAACCCTAGTAACCAGTGATGAATATACTTCAAAATGGCTATTCTGAAAACTAATGCAAAATTACAAACTCTTCTGCACTTCAGATACTTTGACATTCATTGTGTGCTTATATTCACTTTCTGCATTGCAATTATCACAAAAGCTGTGACTTGTGGGTCAGGAGCACCATCTAAATATTGCACAATCTGTATCCAATATAATATTATTTGCTGCTATTCAGAATTTAGCATATACATTGACAAGCCACAAAATAATTATCAAAGAAGTGATCACTAAATATAAAAATAGAATTACAATAGAAATATTGCACAAAATATATAAATACTGTATTGCACATTTAACTTAAGCATTTGTTTGCAGAATACCATCATTTAACTTTTTTCACAAAGACTGTCAACAATAGGATATAGTGCAGAACAAATATAATGTTTAAAATTCTCCAAACAACAGAAGCCTTACATGATACATGCTTCCCTGCTATTTCTACTTCTTCACAACACTCACTGTGGTCTTTACAGATATTTTGTCAAGAAAACCTTTTCTGGTTTCAGGCGTGAATTCTGACACATGACTACTTTACTCCAAGTACTAAACAGTCTCTCTGATGGTGAACTCATGGTTGGTATGCATAGGAATTTGTAAGCCAGTTTGCTTAGCATCAGAAAGTTAGCATTGTGTACTAGGGCTGTCAAACTGTCCTTTACCTAATGCCAGCAGGATAAACTCCTGATCTCTGTGGCACCGAGCTGCATTAAGCGTATTTCTGGATACATATAGAAATATTTTTCTTACCAAAAACATTTGTATTTATAATCAATAGTCATAAAACACATGATCATTGACAGCAGTATTAAATGTACTGTGTTCAGTTGCAGGTTCACGTGATGTGTATGAGGATCAGAGGGATGAACAAAATATTTGCTTAGACTTAAATATTGAACCAAAAAATAGGTTGTATAACCATATATAATCTACATACAGTACATTAATTGTTTTGCAGGATGTCAGTCAGTCACAACTTTGGGGCCTCATAATCCATAAAATCAATATAGTGACCTTTTTTAAATACTTAGATTCAAAGTTTCATTTTTCATTTCTAACAAGCATATTTAATTTCTTAGCTGCAATGGTAAACCAAAAACATTTTCTTGTTATTTGGCCTATTTCAGTCATTACTTTTTAAAATGTTTTATTATCTTTATCAATCAACTTTTTTCTCAATTCCATCATCAAAAACTAATCAGTTTTCAACATCATTCCAAGAAGTCCTGAGTTAAGTCTTTCCTAATCCAGCTTTCCAAGTTCTTTTATTTACTTACAGCTCTGGTTGCATCATTTAGATTCTTTACACATTCAATTTCCGCTTCCAACATACCAAAAAGAATCTTTTAAATCATAGTTCATTGCTTTCATTCCAGTCTGGCTTATTCTACTTCTTCAAAGAGTCATTTTTCATTTGCATCCAGCTCTGTTAATCCCTTCCACTGAAATCACTTCATAAATTAGTCTGGCAATTTTTTAACAAGTCAAAGAGCATCTATCTTACAGTTTAGTATTTTTCATCTTTTGATTTCTTCTTCCTTATTTTATGTCTTTGTCACTTCTCTATACAGAACCTTTGTAATTTTATCTCTTTAATTAACCTTTGTAATAGTTTATTTATTTCTCTCCAAACATTTAATGTCATGAAGCAACTCCACAACATGTTTTCATGAATTTCCTTCTCTTTAATATCATTCTGTGAGACTTTCTTAACTTTTAAATATTTAACTCTCATAGATTTTTTAATTTAATTTGAATTGCCAGGCTAAATTTAAATGTTTCTTCATTAAATATTGATCAACAATTTGGTCTCAATTTTCCTTTGATTTTTTGGTCTATAAATGTTTAATTGGTTTTAATTTTGTTTTATCACTTTTATCAAGTTTCTTTAAATTGTCATCATTCACTTTTGTTAATTTAGGTTAGTTAAAAGTCTTTAAAAATGCATTACCCATACCATTATTACAAGGGCATACAGCAGTGCTTTACTTTCACATGCTGATAGATTACATATTTTCTTAATTTTTATATAATATCTCTTGTTTTTTAAAACAGAAATTGACTGAAATTTCAGTAGAATTCTTAAATATTTACATATTTGACTGACACATTTATCCAAAGCATCTTACAACATCTGCGGTGGGTTGGCACCCTGCCCTGGATTGGTTCCTGCCTTGTGCCCTGTGTTGGCTGGGATTGGCTCCAGCAGACCCCCGTGACCCTGTGTTCGGATTCAGCGGGTTGGAAAATGGATGGATGGATGGATCTTACAACATTTGAGATACAATTGGTTACATTTCTTTTGTTTTTCCAATTGGAGCATATGCAGGTAAAGTGCCTTGCCCATGGTCACACAGTGATAGATTGCCGGATTTGAACCCGCAACCTTAGAGTTTGCTGTCCAACACTTTACCACTTCACCAAACTGGCTTATACAGTACATAGCTATTTATTCATAAAATTCACTTTAGATTCATTAATTAGAATGAATACATTACTATATATTTAGTTCAGAGCCTGTAGGAAATATGGTTGTTTATTTATCTCTCTCTCTATATAAAAGGAAATTCTGGAATGGAAAGCAAATGCAAGGCTACGATACGTGATAATCTCGAAAGACATTTAAAAGACCCGCGAGACCAAGGAGACTTGCCACGGTGCGTCTCGTGGGGACCATAAACATGAGACTTGGTGCCAAGAGATTGTCCCAGGGCCGTAGCAAAACTGGCTTATACAGTACATAGCTATTTATTCATAAAATTCACTTTAGATTCATTAATTAGAATGAATTCATTACTATACATTTAGTTCAGAGCCTGTAGGAAATATGGTTGTTTATTTATCTCTCTCTCTATTTAAAAGGAAATCCTGGAATGGAAAGCAAATGCAAGGCTACGATAAGTGATAATCTCGAAATACATTTAAAAGACCCGCAAAACCAAGGAGACTTGCCACGGTGCGTCTCGTGGGGACCGTAAACATGAGACTTGGTGTCAAGAGATTGTCCCAGGGCCGTAGCAAAAAGGACAGCGACTGTACAGGCTTTAAAAAGATCGAAGGGCAGCGTGACGGCAGCTACCCCAAACGAATGCAAGCAGCGTTATACATCCTGCAAGAAAGAATTCAAACACGCCCGGGGCCAGAAATAAAAGACAGGTATTGCTTTTACAAAGTCACGCGAGACCAGGCAGTGAGCCATCATTTAAAACAAATCAACAGACCTCTAAGCTAGCAGTTGTTGGATTGCTTTTGGCAGGCAAGCATCATGTGCTCGGAGCTCTTAACACAACGACATGCGACAGGCAGAAGAGTCAGCTAGCAAGCAGCAAAAAGACAGCAAATGATACAAAGGCATATCCTTAGCATACGTTCAGCTGCAACACCCTACACAGCACGAGCAGTATTATACGTCTGGGAAGAAAGAGATGTAAACACGTGCTGGGCAGGAAATAAAGAAACAAGTATTGTTTTTACAAAAGGTTTTAAAGTAAAAGTGAAAATAATGCATATGTAACAATTCACAAGAAAATAACAATCTCTTTAAATTGTAGATTGCCTGCCTAAGGTAAAGTCATCCCTGATGAATGGGGATGTGGGAATGAGGGGTTCTTTCATCGGATTAGCGCTATTTCAGATGTTGAATGGCAAAATGGGTGAGGCAGCTTGATGAATGAGGTCTCCAGGATTTAAAACAAATCCAAATCATATTATGTGATATCATCTAATGTGAAATTCTACTCCGTACTTCTAGAATTTTTGTTTTTATATTGTATTGAGGATTTATTCTGTTCTATGTATTGTACTGTACGGCTCAGAATTAAAAGACAATGAGTAAAATGACAAACTAGAACTTCATAAAGACGTTTACAAATGTTGACGCTAAACACATGCAGAGCAGGTTATGAGAGACTATGAAACCAGTGAAATTAGAAAGTCTCAAAAAAAACCAAAAAAAAAAACCGGCGCTATACACATGTGGAGAAAGTTAAAGGATATGAAAGTAGGAAAATTAGAAAATATAAAAAAAAGAAAGTAAAGATCGCATTAGCGCAAACAAACAAACTGCCTCATTTAAAACTATGCACCAGTCTAACTTTGGTTTTGCACAATAATTACTACACCATTGCACCTTAACACTTAATTCTACTTTATTCACATAATTTTACTTATTTATCATGTTCTACTATACTGTTATCTTTCAATCTATGACTTTTTGTTAATTTAACTGATATTCTTCTAACTTTGCACAGTTTTTGATAAGCAGATCAGGATGCATTTCACTGTGTGTTGTCCTGTATAACTATGCATGTGACAAATAAAGAATCTTGAGAATTTCAAAAATGGAGTTTACCGCACATGCATTTATTGATTACTTTGTTAGTGTATATATATTTATCTGTCTGCTTATTTAAAAAGCTACATTTACTCCAGGAGTCAAAAACATTCTGTCTAGCCCTTGTACAAGCTGGGACAAAAGCTGGGGTATCACCTTGGTAACCCCATGTACCTTTGGAACTGTGAGAGGAAAATAGCATGACTTTACAGACAGGAGTCCAATGCAGAACTCTACTTACTTTTTTACTTTGTAAAAAAAAATTATTAACTGCTGATGATATAGATCATCTTGTCTGTGCTGAAATTCCAAACAGAAAAACCTGTCCTGACCTCATTAAAAAGATTCAGCATATTGGGACTCGCAAGATTACAAATATTGTTTTTACAGAAGTACTGAAATAAAAGTGAAACTAATGAAATAGCAACAATTCAAAGAAAAAAAAATCTTAAAAGTGTGTATCCGGAAAACCAAACACGGGGGTTGGCGAGCGAAGCGAGCAGGGGGCGAAGCCCCCTAGTTTTTCAAAAAGAAAAGGTTCCACATTCAACCTTGCCCTTTTCCTAATATTTTATTTATTCATTCTGAACCCATTTTCCAAACAGTATGCATTTGTACATGTTGTATTTACTTTTAAGAATTTATTTTGAAGAATCCCTTTGAGGATCATACTTTTTATGTGGAAAATGATCAAGTGCACCCCAGGAGTTATGTTGTTCCTATTTGTCATCTTGGAAAGAGAGATCTGAGGCAAGAGGCTGAACAAAGTGCAATTCACATTTGACCCCCACAACAATTCCATTACTAAAACTGAGAAATTTGATCCAAGCACTAATACCAAGGTCCTGCTCTAGAGCAGGTTTGGGGACATTAGCTGGGTTCAGCCCTAAAGTCCAACTTCCAGCCATCCATTGAGAGGGAATGAGAGCTAAATGATTGTAGACAGAATGACAAACACAGAAGGATTTGGAAGAAACCAACCCTAGCAGCTAGAGCAAGCACTTGAAACATGAGCTGTCATTTCATTGATATTAAAGAAGTAGAAGCTCATGTAAGATCTAGAATACTGTCAACCAGATATAGTCTGTCCTACCTGTGCCTTTCTTTCTCAGCTATATTCACTACTTTTCCTAGAATCTGTTTTAATGTCTTATTCAAAACTTTAATGATGCCATCATTCTGCAGATGAAATACAAATATACACAAATGTTTTATTCATCCATCCATCCATTTTCCAACCCGCTGAATCCGAACACAGGGTCACGGGGGTCTGCTGGAGCCAATCCCAGCCAACACAGGGCACAAGGCAGAAACCAATCCTGGGCAGGGTGCCAACCCACCGCAGAAAAATGTTTTATTTTTTAACAAATTATTTATGTAATTATTGTGCTGAAAATAAAGGAAGGGACTTATGTATTAGTGTATCAAGAGAAAAAAATATGTCACCACTTTTGCAGCTGAAGTTTACACTGAAACCCATGCAAGCTGGCATTATAACACTTTGGTAGTGAAATTAAGTGAAAATATTTAAATAAATGCATCTTTTTTTTTGTTTTAATTTTCTATCTCAATAAGGTCAGTTAGCAGATAGTCATAAGTTAGATGCAAAAGATTTTAATGGTGTGAATGGTGCCCAATTATCTGCTTCTGTTGAATTGGTATTGTGTGGGCTCTGGCAGGTAGCTGGGACGGAGTAAAAATAACCTTCTAGAAACAGGATTTATTCTTGTTTTTCAGCTGAATTATTGCTATCCAGTATTTGTTTACATATCAAACAAACAATTTAATTGGAATGATTTTGGAATAGTTCAACAACTTCAGACTCATAAACAGTTCTGCAACATTAAAACACTAAACTCCAATTATAAAGGTGAGGATGAGGACATTGAACTCAGTGTTAATAAGTACTGGTTTTGTTTCATCAGTTCTATCCAGGGAACCTCTCCAGCAAATCTCCATCTATGGCTACTCAGTAAGTGGCAGACTTACATCACTTTAAATTGTCACAATGGTTCATTGTTGATTTTTTCGACTATAGATACAAGCAAAAACTTTATCAAGTTGAATTAGAATTGTCTTTTACCTTTTTTATTAATGTGGTTTTTATACTTTGTGAAAACATAAAAACAGACAGGCAGAACTCTTCATCCAAATTCTCCGATCTTACAAAAGTTAATTACTTCAATTTGGCAAAACCTTCCTAAAAAATAAACGTGATATTTTGTGTTTCTGGTAAATATTTAGAAAGTAATGGTCTGCCACTACTTGTGCTAGGTTCATCTACATTTGTTCCCATAGGAAAAGGAGGATATGGGTGTCTTAACACAGGTGCTAAAGAGAATGTCCTTCATTTGACCAATTCTGTATATACATTTTTTTACCTTCTTAATGCATTGTTATTATCACAGGTAACCAGAGCCCATTATAGAACTATCAAATACAAGGAAGGGACTGTCCTATACAGGGTGTCAGGGTACTGCAATAGCATGTTTATACACACACTTACAAGAGAACAATTTAGACTCACTAAATTATTTAGCTTGAATTTATTTGGAAAGTGGTCAGAAGATTATAGAACATAAGGAGATGTCCCATACAGATGTGGGGGGTGGGGAATAGATGTAAAGAATGTAGATAAATACAGGATGATCAGCCCTGGATATAAACCTAGTCTCCTGAAGCTGATGGACAACAGTATTGCTCTCTACACAAACAATCCACCTCTTTTAGCCAGCTTAATGCAGTTTGGCGTCACATGGACTGGACCCTGTCCCACTAACATAAAGCACAATTTTGAAGCCAACCCAGCAGAAGGTAACACACAGGGACCACCTCATGTACAGTACCACACTTTTATACAATGGGCCAATTTAGAGTCAAACGTTAATTTGACATGCATATACAGTATTTGGGGTTGTGAGATGAAGAGCTGAATACTGAGCAAAAAATTGTGTAGACATTTAGTGAATATACTATGTGATGTTTGGAAATGACTGAATAACGTCTGAGGTCAGTAATGCCCTGTAGAATCTCTAGGGCCATTGTTTTAGTGTGTAAGGTCCTATGTTTACCCTATTTTCCCTTGTATGCTCTTTATTGAGTAGATCTTAACAAAATGTCTAAAATCTCATACATTTCCCACTCTGTGATCATGTACTTTAGCACTTCCTCCCCACTTCTCTTCCACATCTGTAACTTCAAACAATTAGACAGAGTAAAGAATCAGCTAGGAGATAAGTTACACATTTAATTATGTATTATTGATAAAAATGCCCAAAAATATTAAGGAAGCAGAATACTATGTTAATACTGGCAAACCATACCCTTACAACCTAAGCAGCAGTGCATCTTGTAGGTGGCTCTCAGCTTATCTTGAATCTATATTGCTTTGCTACCACATAGCCTTTGAATGGAGTATTGAAAAAGGCCACATGCCTGTCTCAATATGGCTGAGGAAATAGAATTGTGAAACAGAATGGTCTTCTCTTCATGACTGTGAGAGTGAGAGGTAAAGGCAATGTGACCAAATTTACACCATTCTTACTACAAAACATAAACCAGTGGGGCGTCATGATGCAGAATGGCCTCCAATTCAAAATCAATCATAAACAGCCATACTATAGACCAATAGAATTCAGGTTAAAACTCATCCACAGCTACTTTGTTTAGTCAGTTTATTGCCTTCCTGCAGTGGATGGCTTATAGGGTCTAAGTTTGAACACAGTCACCCTTGCTAAGCTGTTCTGATGATTCATCACCCACACCACAAATTCCTCAGCCTGAGTAAATCCTAAAGATGGAAGGGTTGGTTAGGTAAACATCAAAACACTGGTGTTCTCATCAATGAAGCAAAACATGCCTTCTGAAACACTATCTAATATTACATTTGCTTTGTCTAGTTTGCAGATGAAGACATGCAAAATATTTATCAACTTATATTCTAAAAATCAGCCCATCACAACCATCCTTTTAGAGCTATCCTGATGGGCCAGGTTGTCACTGCAGTCCTGAATCCCAAACTACATTAAAAGGGTTAGGCAACCATGTAGCAGCCAGCTTACCATATTATGTAGAAGAAGGAAACCCTGGTAGGATATATTATTGTCAGTGTACCATTGATAATAGTGCTTATTGGGTAGTTACTGCTTTCAAAACCATAGTAAGGAGAGCCAAATGTGAAATTGTCAAAGATTTTGTATTACTCACTTGGTGCAAACTAGTCCAAGATTCAAATTTAGTTCAAATCAAGGAAAGACAAAATTTAAATCTTTAGTTTAATTTAAAGGTCAGCTTATTATCAAAAGTAATTCAAATATCACAACAAGAAAATTTCATACAATTAAAAAGGCAGAAATGTTAATCCACAAAGTCTACAGGAGTTGATGCATATTCCTTAATGCCAACAATAATATCACAAAAGAGACAAGGAACTGCACAGATAGATAACACCCCTTTAAAGGAATGAACTCTGGACAAACATATTGGGTTTGCAATGGAGAGAGCAAATAAGTGGTAAATGGGAGAATGGCACCCAAAATCTTTCTTTAGAATTGTAACCATCCCAGGAAACCAACTATCTTCTGTACCTCTTATTCAACTAAAATGGTACTTATATGCCTGCAGGATAGGCAGAAGATAGATGAGTTGGTGGATAAACATCTGGCTGAAGTTACATCTATTTGTTATTGTATACATCAGAACAACCTGCAAAGGGAAAGGCAGGCTTCAAAAGTCTTAGGTAAAAGTAGTAATTTTGGAAGCTCAGCCTATGTCATACACTAGTCCATACTGCGATAAGCAGAAGGTTTAATGTATGATTCAGACATTACATTGAGGTACCACTTTAAATAGAGGGGGAAACTATATATTAGGCCCACAATCATATCAACCAACAGTTTTAGAGGTGTTAGGAGAATTTTGTAAAGTTTTGGTTTCAAAAATAATTTTAAACTGTTTTTCCCAGTGATCATCTAGTAAACCGTGTTAGATTATATAGCTATTTGTTCCTAATATCTAAACAGTTTAAATATTTGGGGATGACTATCAGAGGTAAATATAAATATCCCTTCCAGTATAACTTTATAAGTTCTATGGATAAAATCAAACAAGAAGTTAACAGATGGCCCACCCCCATCTCACCTTAGAAGGGAGAAGTAATATTGTCAAAATGAACATTCTGCCTAAGATGTTATATCTATTCTATATCTATTCCAGAATATCATTATAGATACATAAACAAATCATTCTTTAAGAAATTAGACTCAACTATAACATCGGTCATCCGGACTCTACAAAGATCTAAAACAGAAGGCAGTATGGCACTGCCTAATGTTCAATTTTACTCCTGGGTAGCAAATATATACACAATAAAATCTTGGGAATTGGCATAAATGAATGAATTCACACCAGCCTGGCTTGCAATGTAAAACACATCCTGTTCTAAACCTTCCTTGTATACCCTGCGTTTAACACTGTCACTATTTTACCAACAATTCCATTGTCCACGAATTAGTTAAAATATAGAACCAATACAGGATACATTTCAAGGTTTAAAAACTGTTATAATAATAATAATAATTCACTGTTGCTCATATGCAAGATAATCACCCTTTTCAACTTTCTTAAACCTACTGTTTTTTAACTTATGGTTCAAAGACAGTTTTTTACACTGTAGTCAGTTACAAAGCATGATGAAACAAAAAGAAATAAGTAACAAATGACTGAGGGTTGTCACTTTGATTCTTATTACATAGAATTTAGAATGTTTATTTGGCACCATTGGCACTACCAATATATTTAACAATTTACCAGTGTAGCTTCTGTACAGAAATGAAAGACACCCTGGAGAAGTTTTTGAAATTTGTTCCTCACAATATGTGTGTGTCTTTGAATAACATTTATTGACAACATAATTACTGGATGCATCGAGATGCCTGTCTCATATACTGTATTGTGTAATAGTATGCAGCATAACATAGCTTTCTTTTTGGAAAACGTTATTCATGTCAAGAGTTAAAGATTGCTTTTCTGAGAAATGTGGTATATTATGATTGAAAAATAAAAAAAACTATTTAAAGGATTTCAAGTGTCAGGTTATTTCTTTACAATCGTAGAATACAGTATTTTAAGTTGCAAAATAAAATTTTGTTCTAAAGTGAAGCATTTTTATAAATTTTATAAAATACTTTCTTTGTTTTTGCAGCTTAAAATAGGGCTGGAGGGTACTCTGGTTCACAGGTGACAGAAAAAGCCTTTAAACTTATCAAATATGTTCACTTTGGAGCAGCAAAGTTTTTGGTTTAAGAAAATGTGCCTTCTGTGTTTATGAGGCATTTTTGTGATTAGAAAAGAAGTTAGAAAAAATTATTTTATCATAGGTTCTTTGAACTATATTTCTTGAGGTAATAATACATTTCCTGATCTCTTGTCTGCTCACAGCTGCCATCTTGGGTGGATTTTAATGTAAATAAGGAAGTTGATCAGTATAAAAGCAAACACTTGTCAGAAACTGTTTAGAGCAATTTTGTCTTTTGAGAAAATGGTTTGAAAATGTGCATATCCATGGTGTAGACATAAACCTAAAAAAGCAAAGCATTTACAGTTTCAAGTGACATCCATATGGTAACTACAATACCTGTAAATCATAAATTACATGTAAACACTTGAATGGAAGACCTACAGAAAGCTTTCCTGTAAGTTTGTAATAGTCATTTCCCCATGGATGACTACTTAAAACCAAAGACTAAAAAGAAAATGTGTCCCTGATTGTCCATTAGTCAAGCCAACTGCAGTTCCCAACATAATTTAGGCGAGGCATTTAACTACAGCTGCAACTGAGGAATGCTGAAATTTAGAGCTTTAGAATAATAACAAAGACAGTGTCATTTGCTAGCAAACTGAATACTGTATAGACGAGTAGCTTGAATGTAGGATGGGAAGGTAGAACAGTCATTAGTGGTGCTGCTTCTGGGATCTAACTTCATGGGTTTGAATCATTGTTGTCTTTCTGTTGTTGTCACGTTCTGCTCGACTTAGTGTAGTGTTTTGTCTAACACATACACAGAGCCATAAATATAAAATGAAATAGCAATTCCAGGTTAGTATTGTTCTGCTGATGTGGAATGGTTTTTATTTCAGGACTAGAAGATGAAACGAGTCAAAACTAAAGAGAAAAAACGATCTTTCACCAAGTCAGAAATATGGGACAAAAATCAGAACTGGATACTGGAAAGTAATTCACAAAACCAAGAACAAAAATACAGAGAAGGGCATATAAAGTCTTTTAGTTATATCCAAAACATGGATACCCAAACAGTGCACCTGTTAACTTTATAAAAGGTTGCACAATGACATTATGCAAGGATGCTCCTGGGGACTTCTGGGAGGTTGCCTCGGCAATGACTGACACAAAAGTCACAAAACGACACTGCCCATCAATATTCAAACTGGCACTGCAATGCTAAAAAATCACAGTCAGGAACCAAGACAGGATGAAATATGTGCTGTAATGAACCTTAGACACCCCAGAATAGACACCAAGAAATCCCAAAAAATCCTCAGGAAAGTGTAAAAAAATTAATAAAGAATACCAATCATCAGTTGTTCCTCCTGGCTGCAGTTTCTTGCCTTTCACACAGTTCTAACGGGGATTATACCAACCGCTTGTGACCAAGAATTGCATACTACAACATTTTATATCCTACAAAATACATTACACCAGCATTGGAGAACATGCAATATTACATTACAAAAACATTAATCACACAATGATTATTAAGTATTTAACACTGCAATAAATAACATAAATAAGCAAACTTAGTCTAATAAAAACTGTCCATTTAGTCTTTCAGTTTAAGTTTGGAAAAGGGAAAAATGTATCTAAAACTCCATGACTGATGATAGCTGAAAATTCATCTTGATCAGTAAAGCATTCTGCAACCTCTGTGATGGTATAGGTTGAGTTCATGCTCCCACTCTTCTTTGGCGGCCTCTTGAACCTGCCACCATCACAGTTTGGTGGCAGCGGTGGGATAAGCTGAGACAGTGAGGACTGAAGAGCTGGAGAAGGAAACAGCAAGCAGGATAGGTGCCTGACTGTTTAAGGAATCCACAAACTCAAACCTGAGAAGAACATTTTAAGAATTGAGCTTTTTAATGGACTATTTATTGATTGATTATTTTAATTATCATTTTAAGGTTCTTATTCTTTTCATGTCTGGGTTTTACAAAGAGTACTTGGGTTTGTTTTATAGAAGGGCTTGGTTTTAGTGCTTTTATTATTGTTTTTAGTGCAGTGTAGGACCACGCTACAGATATGGGCCACCAGTTGCACTGGGTTAGGAGAACGCTGGAGCCTTCCCATACAATTGGGGCCTTGTGAAGTGCAGTGTGTGATAAGTGGTCTGTGACGCTGAGTAAATTTTAAATAAATAATCACGCCCCCAAAAAGTTTAGGCTCCAATTGGGAGCAGGTATGTGCGAGTGTCGTGATGGTGCTGCAGATGAAGGAGCTCATCGGACCTGTGCCCAATTAGAGAGGCAGTATAAGAGGAGTCTGTATGGCAGAGAGGGGAAGACAGAAAAAAAAGAACAGAAACTGAGCCATGAAAACAACATCATGAGAAGAGGCAGGCGAGCCAACCAGCCAGTGTGCGAGAGGCAGCTCAGCTGTTGGCCTTGCAAAGGAGTGAAGGATTGGCGCTCTAGGGGTGGATTGTCCTCACTGAATAGTTTTCAAGGAGTGGGGGTGATCATGATGGAGTCCTTTCCAGGTTTCTGAGGCATGGCACAGGAGTGAGAAGCATGATGAGAGGACAACCGACCCCTGTCAGGCTGACGCCACTCGAGGTAGTTAATATGGGGGTCAGTTGGTGAGGACCACAGCTGCTGGAGTCTCCACTGGCTCAGCGAGTAATGAGTGAGCCAGGGAGACAAAGTGGGAGAGTGGCGCCAACCAGCCCTGTCATTCCCTGACCTGTGTAAGTTTTTCTAGAGGTGGGAAGCAAGACCTGCAACAGATGTATTCTTCCTCAGTGGTCATTATTTCAACTTTTTAGTGTGCATCACTAATTGCCACTTGTTTGTTAAGTTGCTGTATCTTCCAAATGCAGGAGCAGTTCTATTCTCCTCTCTGTTCTTTCCTCAGCTGGAGCTCCTCATCAGTATATTCTGGCTTGTACAAATACAGTTCAGCAATTATGATAAGTGTTTCCACATCTTCGTGGTTGTACATGGAGGGAGGACCTGGGATGTGAACCCGTCATCTTATTGTGATGCTGGCGTACTACCAATGCTCCTCTTAATATATCTAGTTATTTGTAATTGTAACCTTAAAGGGAACTGCTCAAAATATATGAATTTATCTAACTAGATTAATAGGTCATCATGCACTTGGATTACATGGCCCAATAATTACGCAGGTTAAACAGTCTTATTTTCTTTTTAAAAAGTAAATCATTCTTGTATATTTGCTCATACAAGATACAATACAACTGTTTATGTATATTTTTTACAGTTGAGAAAAGACAGTCAAGTATCTCTGGTGTCTTTTACATATAAAAAAGAAATATGCCTTTCGCATTTATGAGGCATCCTTGTAATAGCAACAGGATACAAGATAATAATTATTTTATCACAGGTTCTTGGAACTATTTTTCTTGACATTAAAATACATTTCCTTCTTATTTGTTTGCTCACAGCCTCCATCACAGGTAGAGTTATAATGACCTAGCAAGCTCTTAGCAACAACCTGTATTGTTCTTGTAAATCTTCTTTTTGCCTCTGCAATTCTGTTCATGTTTCAAAAGTTATGTTCTGCTATGTCTTGTAATAATAGACAGATGCACACTGAAATCATAAAATAATTTTTCCTAAACGGCACTGACTTTTCACCTATTACATTCTGTGTTATTATTTTACATCCTCTTCAGAGTGAGATTCACAGTGAGTGGCACCATAGTGAAAAGAGCACATAGGAATTTCATTGTACTTTGTACCAATACCAATCAATATATAAATACTTGAGGATAATATGCAAGACTCGGGCATACCATGGTTCTGTGAGGCAGGAATGACAGCTCTGCACTACCTACAAAAGCCAGCCCAAAAGGAGTTCAACACGCAGCGGCAGTGCCAAGGACTGGGTGGCAAAGGTGCAGACTGCAGACATTGCACTTGCTGAGCCTGTAAACTATCACCTTGTTTGAAGGCTCTATTACCCATACTTCGCATGACAGATTAATAAAACAGTTTGCATGTTTGATATGTAGCCAAAGACGAGGTGACAGGGGAAAGAGGGGCATAAAGGTCACCCCTGTCCCTGGGTGAGTAGAGTGGGGTGGGAGCAGTTGCCACCACATAGTTGAAACAAGCACTGAAAAAATGAAATAAGCTTTACTATAGTGAAAAAATATTAGCAATCATAAATATACCATTCTCAGTTATTATTGCCCAATTGTCTACAAAACACTGACAGATATTTACATCAGAGCATCAACAATTAGTGCCGATAGCAGTGCTTGGTGATGACTTGCCAAGGTGAATCTATGCCCATGGTCGTGAAAGATGCCATTGAAGAAGACAAGCAAGCTGCAGTGTAGCTGAATTTCACAACAATGTTCTGCTTTTTGCTTTTTTCTACTTAAAACAATATGGATATGCTGCTTTTCAATATGAATGTAATTTCAAGACACAGATCAATATTTTTGGCTTGTAAAATAGACATATTTAGTACGTTTTAAGTCTTTGATTCACCTGTGGATCTGTATACCCATTCGCACCATTGTGAGCTGCATAAACAGATGAAAAGTTTGTCGTAAACACTTTTCTTTCAAACACAATTTTATGCGGCAAATGAATATATACCATAATTGAGAAAAAAAAACTTTAACTTCAAAATTACCGATCTTAACTTTTCACACCCTTAAAGTCAGAGAAATAGCAGCCTATCCTGTTAACATCAGGTGCAAGGCTGGAAACAATCCAGGCAGTGGACCCATTCAATGATAGGTAATGTTTTTTTATTTAATACTTTATGTAGATTTTGGTGGAAGTATTACAAACTATTTTAGCAATCAATTCATGTTTTAAGTCAAGAATAATCAATACATTGCTTGTATAGTCTTACTGACGGATTTTACACACTTATCCATGTATCCGTTCTCCTTTTTCCGAGACAGGATGATAGAAACCAGGGCCAATCCTGGGCACAAGACAAAAAGTGACATTTTACATTTTCAGATTAGTATGATATCATGTCTTTGGCCTGTAGCAGGAAACCCCACACCACATGGAGTGAATTTGCAAATTCCTGAAAGAAAGTGCCATGAAATGACACCATGATCTGTAATACTATCATGATTTATGGGTTAAACATATTATTATGCATTCATTTTCAATAATTAATATGTTCTTATGATGTAATCATAAATGCTTTACAATGATATACTGATTTCCAGATTTCACTTATTATGTTCAACTGTGGTGCACCAATACAGCACATATAAGGAATGGTTACTGTTTATCAAAATAAATATTTGGTGGTTTTGTTGGAACATCATGTTATTTTAGTTAAGATTGTACGTTAATAAAAATGAAAACATGTGTTATACTGTGCTTCAGAGGCCGTAACACTAAACACTAAACTTGACTCTTGTCTGTAAATGTTGAACAGAAAAAATAAAATAAAATAAAAGCACATTTGAAACTATAATTATTTTTGTGCTGGACATGTGTATCAAAAGCTGATGTAAGCAATAATTGAGGCTGACCAGAACTAAACCAAAACAGAATGAGAGCTCCCTGGATCTGTCACTGTGGCAGGTCGAGGCTCAGCCCTACTTTGAATTTTCCTCTCCTGTCTTGCTTGTTTTGTAGTAGTTAGCAATAATAATGATTAATTATGTATTTGTTCAGATGTAATGTGCTAATTAAATGTAACAGCTATTTTTTATGGAGAGTTACTTGAATCAGATGAATATTGATTTTATCATTTTAAACTTTTTTCTTGCATTACACATTTCTCCTATTTGGACTACTGGAAAACCTGCAATATCATGACTACAGTAGTTAAAGTCCACCTAGCAAAAGAAACCAGTTACACTAACCATTTTTAAGCCACAAAAATATTTTTATCTCATGAATGTGACGTATTTGAGCTATGCAGTAAAATAATCAGTATGTCGTTATATGTAGCAAAATTACATTTTAGTATTGTACTAAGAATATTGCATTAAAGCTGGGGGGACATATTCAGTCTCGTCCGTTACAGGAGATGGACGTCTGAAGCGGAGCTCCGTTAGCAGCGGCTTTATTTTCCCACGTATTTATTATTATTTAGAGATATTCTGTATTTACCCGACCCAAGGAACTTCCACCACAATATATAAACATGAGTAACAAGAAGAGAAGTCATAAAGAACCAGAAAAGAAACTTGAAACTGCATCAAAGTCTGGATAGACGTCCGGCCCGAGTACGAGGTATGGCCTTTCGGAGACTGACCTAGAACAGGCAGATGAATGCGCAGACTTCCTAGGACCCTGCTCCACTGCATCGTCTCCTGTCGAGAGTGAAAATGGGAGCGAGGGTGCAAGTGACACAGGTCTCGATGGATCGCTGATTTCTGAGGATCATTCAAGACTAGAAAAGGCCCTGCAGTACGTGCTCTAATCTACTCATCGCGAGCCCGCAGCATCTGCTGTAACAGGAGCTGCTATTCCACTCGCGGAGCACAAAAGCCGAAGCGAACTGTCCGAACTGAAAGAGATGATCACTACACTGGCCACTGCCATGGCTACGGCCTTAAGTGAGCTTAAGGAGGATAACAAAACCCAGGAAATGCGTCTATTTAAACGTTTTGATGTGACCTTTAAAGGCATAGTAGAGAAATTAGAGGAACACATTGAAGAAAATAGATCCAAACTGAAAAAACTTGCCGATGAATTGAATGACGTTACAGATCAGCTGGAGGACGTTAAGCAGGCATTCACGGCTCGAGCTGAAACAGCGGAACAATTGGCATCTAATGCCGATGAAAAAGCTACAGCTGCGAATTCTGAACGCAAAAAACTCGGAGACAGACTTGAGGCCCTGGAAAATGGGTGCAGAAGGAATAATATAAGAATTGAACGTATACCTGAGAAACGAGAAAGTTCAAACCCAGTGAAATCTGCAGTAGAATTACTCTCTAAAATAATTGGAGATGA
The DNA here is from genome assembly GCF_900747795.2 of Erpetoichthys calabaricus. Classification (NCBI taxonomy): domain Eukaryota; kingdom Metazoa; phylum Chordata; class Cladistia; order Polypteriformes; family Polypteridae; genus Erpetoichthys; species Erpetoichthys calabaricus. The sequence continues at coordinate 218,030,384 of NC_041394.2, read as the reverse complement.
CTTTAAATTAGATACCGAGATAGCAGCAGCTTATCGCATACTCAGATCAAACACCTTCTCAGACACAAGCAAGACATTATATTTGAAAATAATCTCATTCGTATTTTCCTCGACTTCTCACCTTTAACAGCTGCAAAACGCGCAGCCTACTTCGACATTAAAAAGCTGCTACGGAAAGCCGATATCAAATACAGCCTCTTGTATCCCACCAAACTGAAAGTGGAAGTTCAAGACAAATATTATGCATTTTCAAGCAAGGAGGAAGCTGAAAAGGAATTAAAGAAGCTGTTCCCGACATTCTTTTGAAAGTCAATAATGAGCCGTATTCAGTCATGGCATGGGAAAGACTTATCATCTGCTGTCTAATCCACTTTTAAAGAGACGGGTATTATAATTATACATCCTTTTCTTTACTTGGACACTATATGTTTATGTTTTAATTACAGCTATAGTAGTAGTAGCTATAGCTAAAGTAGGGTTTGTTTTTTTGTTTTTTTTACTACCCTAAAGTAGACTGTTTAACATCATACCCTTGGTTAATTGCTATTTCTACTATTACATTAGGATCTACTATGTTTAACCCAGACCAATTTTTAAAATCATTCCCAGGGTTCATTATTTTATTATCTTAATATCTTAAAATTGCTGAAAGTTATATTTTAAGCTTAAAGACTGTTAATGATTATATTTTGGGCAGATAGTATTTAGACTTTAGCTGCAATACATATCTCTACTTTGTTTTAATTCTCAAACGCCACTGCGGGGGGGGGGGGGGGGTGGGGGGGGCTTGTTTTGTTTTGGACGTGCTCTGTCTCTTCGTATGTCAAAGGACTGGGACATTGTGAAGTGGGATTTAGCCACATACGGGGAAGGCAAAATGGGGGGTTGGGGGGATAAAGGGGGGAGAGAAGGAGAGTAGGCTATATCAAATCTATTCTTCTAATCCTTGTAACTATAAATATCAACATAACAATAGACTATATGGCAATAACTCGTGGGGAAATTTGAAATTAAAATCAAAACTGCCTCACTACCAGTTAAGACTATAAAATGAAATTAAAAACTCAGAATCAATGTCTCCATGATGGGACAGTTAACTTTGTGAGCTGGAATGTTAAAGGCCTGAATCACGAATTAAAGAGAAAGAAAGTATGCTCTCACCTAACAGGCTTAAACGCTAAAATAGTATTTTTACAGGAGACCCACTTACTAAGCAAGGATCAGTCCAGACTACAAAAAGACTGGACTAGCCAAATGTTCCATTCTAGCTTTACAAAGAAAACTAGAGGTGTGGAAATTCTCATACACAGAACAGTCCCATTTGTAGCATCAGATGTAGTATCGGACCCTGAAGGGAGATATGTGATGGTCATGGGCAACTTATTTAACAGTAAAATGATTTTGATAAATGTTTATGCACCCAATGTTGATGATAAGGAATTCATGCAAAATCTATTTGCATCCATTCCCAATGTGAACACGCATAAAATTATAATGGCTGGGGACTTTAATTGTGTTTTAAATCCACTCTTAGATAGATGTCATTCCCCCTGTGACAGGAGTCCTAACACTATAAAAGCAATTACACAGTTTGTAACTGTAACAAATTTTTTTATAGATTATAATTTCTTTCCTATGATTAAATCATGCAAATGCAACACAATTGTTATCTCCGACCATGCCCCTCTAGTCTTGGAGCTAAAATCATTAAGCCCCTCACACTCACCTCGCAGATGGCGTCTTAACCCTCTCCTATTAGCAGACGAGAACTGCACAGATATTTACCGTATATCCAGATAAATCAGCTTCTTTATAGAGACAAACACACCCTCAGATGTTTCTGCAAGAACACTTTGGGAAACTCTAAAGGCCTTCTTAAGAGGACAGATTATTTCATACCTTTCCCACAGAAATAAATTAGAAACCAAGAAAGCGTCAGAGCTAAGAAGCGAAATTACTAGAATAGATGAAGAACAAGCCAGGCGTCCAAGTGAGGCTCTTCATAGGAAAAGGCAGGCTCTGCATACAGAACTCAACATCTTGACAACTAAAGAAATGGAACAACTTATTTATAAGTCAAGACATCATTACTATGAACACGGAGAGAAAGCGAATAAGCTTTTAGCTCAACAAATCCACAAGCAAGAAGTATGCAGTGCAATCCCAGTAATCACCAACACGAATGGAGAAGAAATCCTTGACCATAAAAATATAATGCACACATTTAGTGATTACTATAAAATCTTACAGTGCATCCGGAAAGTATTCACAGCGCATCACTTTTTCCACATTTTGTTATGTTACAGCCTTATTCCAAAATGGATTAAATTCATTTTTTTCCTCAGAATTCTACACACAACACCCCATAATGACAACGTGAAAAAAGTTTACTTGAGGTTTTTGCAAATTTATTTGCAAAAAAATTTTACATTGCATACATACATATAAGCATCCTTTAAATCAAATTGACTTTAACATTTTAATAGATTTAAATTAATTTTGTCATGCGACTTTTTTCCTAAAGAGATTAAAATAACAGAAAATGTGGCCAAAAACTTCACCACCTAGCCCAATTACCATAGTTTTAGGAGAAAATGAATCTCTGTCAGATGTGTATTGTAAGGTACGCTCATTCAGACATCTACATTGGGCTAATTTAGATACAAAAATTAACATATCATCTACTAGTAGAAGAAAGCCATTTGTATTCTGTATTTTGGTAGATAATCAGCTACTGTATGTAAAGATTATCATATTCAGGTTATGTGGGGGAAACCTGAGTAATCCCTAGTGAGCAGTGGGAGAACAAACTTCACACAAATAGATTCTGGATCAAGAATTATACCAAGATCCCTAGAGATGTGAGTATTATCATTAACTATTTTACTAGCATACCCTCCTCCCTAAGTGTTTTAATTTGTTTGCATATTTTCTTCATGTAAGTTTTTTTTGCTGAAGCAATTGTACAAGAATATCTTTGGGTTTAATGGAAACCAAACATAATTACCCCAGTTATTACATCACATTTTTTGAAAGCTGTTGTATTGTTGATTGCAGTTTGTGGCTGACATTTGTATTGATTAAATGTGTAATCAAGTGTATTTTTTCCATTTAAGAACTTGCAGTGAAACAGATAATGCTAATCATTCTTTAATACTGAAATAATAAAGGTCTAGAAATCTGGCCTTAATCACATTCATAATACAGTTCTCACAAAAAAAAAATGACTAGCATTATTTTATTAATGCGTTATAAATATTTGATTTGATATTTCACAAAACCTACTGTTCTTGTTTTAGATTTTGTAGCAAAAAATAATCCTATATAAGACAGAAAGCTTTTCAAAAGCAATTTCTATCATTAGTTATTCTTTAGCAAAGAGTATCACTTCCAATAATAAGGGTTAAAATAAACAGTTAAGAGTATTTTACTTTCACATATAGAAAAAGACAGCATTGCTGTAATGTTTTGCATCTTCTGTGTTAAGAGCTATCTGTCAAAGAACAAAAAACAAATTAACCTAACCACTCTTAAAAACATTTAATAGTTGAATGGTGCATTAATTTCCAGTCCTCCCTGAAGAAATTTATAAGGTTCAGCAGAGCTGAAGTACAGTAGTAGTTTTTCCAAAATAAAAATTATTCAGGTGACATCTTCTATAATAGACCCTGGTAGATCAGAGAATAATCAAGTGTACAGTTCAAAACTATATCTAATAGGCTATATTAGTCTGTCATATAAGACTTAACTTTTCACTTGAAGACAGGACTGTTGACCAATAAATGTGGAGAGCGGTGGATCTTCAGTTTATAAAGCTCAATCGAGGAATGTGTTTATGATGAGCAGATTTATCCATGTTTTTTCATGTTGTGAGCAAACAACTGGAAAACTGATATGTAAATTATACAACACTAGCCAACCCGCGGCGTAGCATACGCTGCATAATTATTTATTGATGGGTGAACACTTCCTGAAAGACACAGTTGTCCAAATGGGGTGGGTTTGAGGATACGACTGTGAGTGAATGAAAAGATGGAACTCTGGAGAGAGCAACATACACAGCCGTGACTGAAAACTGGTTTTGGCAGATACAGGCATATCTTTTTGAAAGTGTGTCCCTGTGCCTTATTAATTGTCATTGCAAAGGCCAATCTAACAGGAAATTGTATGCATGTAAAAGTAAAAGTAAAATTTGAATCTGATGGGGTCAGGGAAATCCGGGGAATATGGACAGTTTGTGAGGTAGCAGCTGTGATTGTTTTACACTCTAGTACATTGCGGTGAATGCTGGTAACAGTCAGTCTAGTGCCTTTACAGAGACTTCTTGCTGGCATGAGGTTTCTGAGAAGCATGACGACTGAACCAATTTTAAGTTTGAGTTTATGCAGAGGCATGCCAGTCGGAGTAAGACTGCTAAGAAATTCTTCAGGGAATGAAAGTTGATGTGCGGGATCGTCTGTGACGATGGAGTCAACGCTGGTGAAAGTTACTTCGTCAGTAGGGATAAGTTTCAGTAGCTGTTCATTAAGGTGTAGCGAGTCTTCGTTGGTGACGCTTAATATAGCTCGCGTACTGAGTTGTTCCAGAGTCACAGTTGAGAAGTCGATGTCACCATATAGTTGTTGAACGGGATCAGAAATAAAAGGAAAACAATGTGAAGGTAATGTTGCAGGTGTTCCGTTTTTCCCGTCTTGCGAAATCTTGTTCGTGAGGAAGAGCTGTCATATTTGTCGTCAGTGTAAGTACATGCATGTGACGCCACAAAGGTTGCTTGTTAATGCAACCGGTGACAGTAAGTGCTAGAGTTGGCGGGCAGGGCTCTGTCGTGCGTACCCCATGATGCTGGAGGAGGGTTAGAGTTGGCGGGCGGGGCTCTGTCTTGTGTGCGTGCGTATCCCATGGTCGGGCGACTCGGTGGATTATATATAGAAAAGCAGCCGGAACCGAAAAGAACAATGAAAAGTCAACGTGGCTCAGAGGTGCATGTGGACTGTAGCAGAGACGAAAGCGACGGAGGCAGTGTTTGATCAGGTGCTGCGTGCCTCGAGAGCGAGGGTGGACTCGGGAGGAGGGTTAGAGTTGGCGGGCGGGGCTCTGTCGTGTGTATCCCATGGTCTTAGAGTTGGTGGGCGGGACTCTGTGAGTTGGCAGGCGTGGCTCTGTCTTGCGTGTGTCTTGCTTACCATGGACTTAGTGAATTATATATATAGATGTGTAACATGAAATTGTTCTTTTTATTTCAGAGACATTTTGCATAACATACGAAATATTGTATTAACTCTTTCAGGATGGATGTCGACTTTTGTCAACAGGAGGGGTTGAGAGCAGTAAGCAACTGCAAATGGTGACAAAACTCGCCGTTATGTTTTAGTTCGACTCTCTTTGCTAGAGGAATGTTAGCTTTGTTGGTTTGACCGAGATTCCCTGTGTTTGCAGTAGTAGTGAAGAGCAAACAATGACAAAAATGGCATCGGCATCTGTTGAGAGATCGAATGAAATGCACAAAGCAAAATACTCAGTGAATGATGTTTAGTATATTATCGCTGAATTGGACTCTGACTTGTTCGAATGCGATTTTGATGCAAGTGATCTGGAGATCGATATCAAAAAATGAAGTGAGGTACCGGCATCAGCTGATCAATCACCAGCTAATCGTGGTGCCGAACACATTTGTGGAGATGAAGATTGCATAATGACATGAGATATAAACCTGATTACGTTGCACTGCGACCACGATTGTTGCTGCCACGCATTCCTGCCAGCCTTCATGCCGGCCATGAGCGGCTCGAGACACAAGAGACTGTGAACTGGTGGCTACAGCACCCAGCAACTGATGTTGATCTGTTGATTTATGTGTGAGACCCTTGCTTTGGGAGCTTTTCAGAAAACCGCATTTTTTGAAAAAAATATTCAGCCCTCAAAGAGTTAAATATTTTTCTCTGTCATCACTACAAAACAAATGGGGTATGTAACATATAAAAATATTCCTTTAATGTTGCTGCATTGTCTTTGGTCATCTTTTTGATTACTTTTTCATAATTTTATTGTAATGATAGCAATAATGATGGTTATCAACTAAATGCTCATATGCACAAATAATCTAGAATGATAGAAAATACTGCTTTCTGCATTAAGGACATTAGTTTTAAAGATGAAAGGTTTAAATGTGTGAATATGTATTCATGATGTAATCATAAGAAAAATATACATCCATCCATTTTCTAGCAAGCCTAACAGTTTATGACTAAGTACAATAATATATACTTATTAAGTAGAAAGGTCTGGCATCCCTACCTGGCCGAGATGACATAACGATGAATGTGTTCCTCTGTCTGGCTCCCAGCATGGACATCTGCAGGGTGACTTGGGAGTTGAAGTCCAAAGGACACACCATGTTAGGGTCTTTGGGTACTGCCAGAAGGTGCCATGGAAAAAGAGCTTGGCTTGCGTATGACCCAGAACTGCTTCCACAGGTTAATGTCTCGGCCCCAAAACCACTTAAGAAAGAAATGGGAGACAGCCAGACAAACATTGCAACCTCTCGTGTCGAGGGAGAAATTGTCAATTAAAAAGCCATCTTCCCACTGTTTTTAATTGCTTGTCATTAATACCATTTGAGGCTTTGCTCGGCCAGGCTGAGTCTCCACTCCTGTGGTCTCTCCATTACCTCCCCTGACGGGATCCCAGACCATAATCTCTGGTGCTTATATGGTACTTTAAATTACTAACATTTTTTGTTTTGACACCTGAGGAATTCATATTTGTCAATCTACTAAACTGAAAACCTTTTGAAACTCCACTTTAACACTAGAAGATTATATAAATTTTATCAAGAAAGAAAACTGAACCAGAAATGACCGCCCATGACGGTGGCTAATCCGATTATGAGATATTCTGGGAGGAAGAGGTGGTCCAAGTGGATGGACCCCGGAAGTGACATCAGAGGTGGAAATGGAGACAAAAAAAGAGACTGTTATTGTACAGTGCCACCTCCTTTCTCAGTAGAGAATTATAATCATCTAAGCTTTTAAGCTGTCTCCCATGTGCATACACGTGACAACATGTAACAATATTACTAAAGAGGGGAATCTCAAACAATAAAAAAACATACCTGACCTTCTGTCTGTTACCAAGGTATGAAGATCTTTAATTTAAAAACAGAGTGGAAATAACTTTATTTCAGTTACAATATTTGGCAAATTGGTTCAAATGAGATATAATGGGTTATGCTCATTGACTTTGTGCCTACAAGCTTGTGATACCTTCCCAGCTTTGATAATGAGACATACAATTCCATCAATTGCATGATGTTTTGGAACAAAATTGAAAAAAAATTAAAGTAAGTGGGCATAATAAGGAAACCAGGGTTTAAGTTCTGGGTGATCCCTGTATGGAGTTATTCTGTATTCCACCTTGTGATCGGCTGGCATTCTGTCCAAGGATCGTACCCGCCTTGTGCCTGATGTTTGCTTAGATAGGCTTCAGCTTCTTCAAAACCCTGTTCTGGATAAGCGGGCTTGGAAGATGGATGGATGAAAGAAATGGAGAGAAAAATATCAACCATATGTGGTACAGTATGTTGGTAAATGCATATAAACCTCATAAATACAGGTAACCTTTCAAGTCAACCTCCTTAGCTACTGCAAATCTGTTAGGAATTAATTCAATGAAAAAACGATATCATATGGTTTTAACTTTTAGTTGTCTGTTTTTCATTTGCTCATTTGGTGTCAATGTCAAAAATATTATGATTTGTTGGTTACTTTCCATATTGCTCTGAAAAAATACATTGAAGACTATTACTTCATAAATCACTAGCATATACCTTCTCCTGTAAAATGTTTTTCTAATTTAAAGAAGAATACCTCAATACAGTATTTCCCTGTATAGGCAGAAGAGAAATACTATTTAAATGTATACTTAAAACAATCAGCATGTGTCATTCTAAATAACAGTTTGCTTCACGGTTTAAGCATCACCCATTTTCAGAACCTGGAGTTTGCACTACTGAGATGCAGAAAAACAGAAATTTTCCCAGAAATATTATGTGAAATGCAGGATTTAACTAGCAAATGATGAGATTTGACAAAAGGGCTCCCACCCTTAAGACACCATGATTCAATCATACCACATCAGTTTTTATTTGACTTTTAATACAGTAGGCACATCTTTGGTTCTTGAGAATAAAATGGGCTAGTTCTGAAGCAAACCAACCCAACACAGGGTAAAAGTGAAAATATAATCAGTCACTGAGCTGGGATTCGAACCAAAGTCACTGATAATGTGAGATCTTCACATTAACCACTGTACTATTTTGCTTCCCTGCTAAAGCTAATATGTCATGTGTGTGACTAATGCATCTTGTAATTCACCACCGAAAAAGTCTACCTCTGAGATCAGTATATTTATAACTTACTAGACGTCCCCTGCAGCTTTGCCTGCGTAGAAGTCAAACAGGACAGTGAGGAGGATCCTGCCCAGCTCCCTGCTCTTGACATCATGCTTTCCCCTCCCCTCAGCTTGCAACCGTTGTCTCGGATTAGCATGAAAATATTGCTCCTGCAAGCAAACTATGATTCTTAGCTCGATGAGAGAAGTCGCAAAATCAATCGGAATGTTCAAGTAAATTCTAGAAAAAAGCCAGATCTAAATCTTTAAGTAGTTCTCTTGTTCACTAGCTAAGCGAATGTAAGATATGCCCCGAGGCTGGCGTGTGAGTGATGAGGGCCGAGGGCCCCGCCCCCCCCTACCTTCAGCCTGCTGCGTCTCTCTTGGATCTGAACAAATAAATTGGTACCGTAAGCGAACTATGATACTTAGTGCAACTTGTTCAAGCAAACTGTAGAAAAAAACCTAATCTAAATCCACTAACTAGTTCTCTCATGAAAAGTGGACAGACATACATACAGACAGACAGACAGACATTGAATTTTATACAGTGCATCCAGAAAGTATTCACAACGCATCATTTTTTCCACATTTTGTTATGTTACAGCCTTATCCAAAATGGATTAAATTCATTTTTTTCCTCAGAATTCTACACACAACACCCCATAATGACAACGTGAAAAACATTTACTTGAGGTTTTTGCAAATTTATTAAAAATAAAAAAATTGAGAAAGCACATGTGCATAAGTATTCACAGCCTTTGCCATGAAGCTCAAAATTGAGCTCAGGTGCATCCTGTTTCCCCTGATCATCCTTGAGATGTTTCTGCAGCTTAATTGGAGTCCACCTGTGGTAAATTCAGTTGACTGGACATGATTTGGAAAGGCACACACCTGTCTATATAAGGTCCCACAGTTGACAGTTCACGTCAGAGCACAAACCAAGCATGAAGTCAAAGGAATTGTCTGTAGACCTCCGAGACAGGATTGTCTCGAGGCACATATCTGGGGAAGGTTACAGAAAAATTTCTGCTGCTTTGAAGGTCCCAATGAGCACAGTGGCCTCCATCATCCGTAAGTGGAAGAAGTTCAAAACCACCAGGACTCTTCCTAGAGCTGGTCGGCCATCTAAACTGAGCGATTGGGGGAGAAGGGCCTTAGTCAGGGAGGTGACCAAGAACCAGATAGTCACTCTGTCAGAGCTCCAGAGGTCCTCTGTGGAGAGAGGAGAACCTTCCAGAAGGACAACCATCTCTGCAGCAATCCACCAATCAGGCCTGAATGGTAGAGTGGCCAGATGGATGCCACTCCTTAGTAAAAGGCACATGGCAGCCCGCCTGGAGTTTGCCAAAAGGCACCTGAAGGACTCTCAGACCATGAGAAAGAAAATTCTCTGGTCTGATGAGACTAAGATTGAACTCTTTGGTGTGAATGCCAGGCGTCACGTTTGGAGGAAACCTGGCACCATCCCTACAGTGAAGCATGGTGGTGGCAGCATCATGCTGTGGGGATGTTTTTCAGCAGCAGGAACTGAGAGACTAGTCAGGATAAAGGGAAAGATGACTGCAACAATGTACAGAGACATCCTGGATGAAAACCTGCTCCAGAGCGCTCTTGACCTCAGACTGGGGCGACGGTTCATCTTTCAGCAGGACAACGACCCTAAGCACACAGCCAAGATATCAAAGGAGTGGCTTCAGGACAACTCTGTGAATGTCCTTGAGTGGCCCAGCCAGAGCCCAGACTTGAATCTGATTGAATATCTCTGGAGAGATCTTAAAATGGCTGTGCACCGACGCTTCCCATCCAACCTGATGGAGCTTGAGAGGTGCTGCAAAGAGGAATGGGCAAAACTGGCCAAGGATAGGTGTGCCAAGCTTGTGGCATCATATTCAACAAGACTTGAGGCTGTAATTGCTGCCAAAGGTGCATCGACAAAGTATTGAGCAAAGGCTGTGAATATTTATGTACATGTGATTTCTCAGTTTTTTTATTTTTAATAAATTTGCAAAAACCTCAAGTAAACTTTTTTCACGTTGTCATTATGTGGTGTTGTGTGCAGAATTCTGAGGAAAAAAAAGAATTTAATCCATTTTGGAATAAGGCTGTAACATAACAAAAGGTGGAAAAAGTGATGCGCTGTGAATACTTTCTGGATGCACTGTATATATAGCGATGAAAGTAAAACTATCTTATCATCTAAGAGAATGTGTTACTAAACTAAGATTCAGAAAAACTGTTAGCAGTTAACTGATACATACACCTCTGGGGATCTAGGACTATAAATTTGATTAAGCTGTGGTATTTACACAATGAAATGAGACACAATTTAGCAAAGAACGAAATGTATTTTTTTTTTAATTTTATTAATTTTATTGTAATCATTCCAAACAAATAGATCAATTTTTACAAAAGATAGGATTGAAAACAAGTCGGCCTCCCCTGAATAAGAGAGCATGGCCAACAGAGTAAAACTTAAGGCTTGTAGACATACCTAAATTGATGAGTTTAATAGGGCAATAGAGATAAATGGATAAGAAAAAGAAATGTGGAGATAATTGCTTCCTCGGTTCACTTAAGAGCTTATTCTAAGATATTATTGATTAGATCCTGCAAGGTTTTGAAAAAATTCTGTACAGATCCTCTAACTGAATATTTGATTTTTTCCAATTTCAAATAGTATAAAACATTGGTTTCCCACTGACTTAAAAGAGGAGAGTTAGGATTCTTCCAGTTTAGCAAAATAACTCTGCGTGCCAAAAGTGTAGTGAATGCAATCACAGTTTGCTTGTCTTTCTCCACTTTAAACCCATCTGGAAGAACACCAAACACGGCTGTTAATGGGTTAGGAGGGATTGTGACACCAAGGCTGTCTGAAAGGCACTTAAGAATTTTGGTCCAAAATGATATTAATTTGGTGCAGGCCCAGAACATGTGACCCAGTGAGGCTGGGACTTGATTGCAGCGTTCGCAGGTTGGATCTTGCTATGGAAACATTTTGTACAGTTTTAGGCGAGGCAGATGTGCTTGATGTATAATTTTGAGTTGAATAATTGTATGCTTTGTGCATATGGAGCTCGAGTGAAGTCTCTGCATTGCTATTTTCCACTCCTTTTCTGATATATTGAGTAAGAGATTTTTTTCCCATTGTCCTCTTGGATCTTTAAAAAGGAGGGACTGCAAGATAATTTTATATATTGCAGAGATGGTGTCTAAGACCTTGAAATTGAGCAATATTTTTTCCGGCATAGAGGAGGGTGCAAGATGAGGAAAATCGGGCAGGTTCTGTTTAACAAAGTTCCTAATTTGAAGATAGTGAAAGAAATGTGTGGCTGGAAAGTTATATTTGGAGTGTAATTGTTCATAGGATGCAAAGATGTTGTCTATATAAAGATCTCTAAGCAATTTAAACCCAAATCTGTTCCAGATATTAAAAACTGCATACGTTTGTGAGGGTTGAAAGAGGTGATTCTCTTGCAGAGGTGCCACAGATAAAAGATTCTCCATCTTAAAATGCTTTCTACATTGGTTCCATATTCTGAGTGAGTGAAGCACAATTGGGTTATTACTATATTGCCAATAACTTGCATTTATTGGGGCACAAAGCCGGGAATATAAAGAAGTACTGCAGGATTTTACTTCCATTGCGGACCAAGCCTGTGTACGTTCATCTGTTTGTATCCAGGTTTTTATAGCTTGTATGTTTGCTGCCCAGTAATAAAACTGAAAGTTGGGTAGAGCCAAGCCACCTTCTGCCTTAGGTCTTTGTAGGGTCGCTCTTTGGATACGTGGGTGTTTTGAGTTCCAAATAAATGAGGTTATTGTTGAATCTAATTGCTTAAAAAATTATTTATTAATGTATATTGGAATGTTTTGAAATAAAAAAGTAGCTTAGGAAGAATATTCATCTTAACAACATTAATTCTTCCAGCTAGAGTGAGATGAAGGGTTGACCATCTATGCAAGTCTTGCTTAATTTTTTCCATACAGACGGCAAAATTTTGTTGATAAAGAGCTTTATGTTTACTTGTGATGTTTACCCCTAGGTATTTAAACTGATCTGCGATGATAAAAGGGAAGGTGTCCAATCTAATATTGTGTGCTTGAGAATTCACTGGAAAGACCACACTTTTACGCAAATTAATTCTGAGACCAGAGATCTTTTGAAATTCTGTAAGTGCTGTTAAGACTGCAGGCACAGAATTTTGTGGATCTGATATATATACAGTACCATATCATCTGCATATAGAGAAATTTTCTGTTCCAGTCCTTCTCTGAAAATCCCCTTTATCTGATAAGAATTTCGACAGTGGACCGCCAGTGGTTCAATGGTGACTGCAAATAGCAATGGTAACAAGGGGCAACCTTGTCTGGTACCACGTTCTAGTTTAAAGTAGTCCGAACAAGTGTTGTTAATACAAAGCTGAAGCTTCTGGATTGGTACATAGTAGTTTGATCCATGCACAAATGTTCGGGCCAAACACAAATTTCTGTAATGTAGTGAAAAGGTATTTCCATTCAATCATGTCAAATGCTTTTTCTGCATCCAATGATAATAATATTTGTGGGGTGTTTGACTTTGTTGGTGAGTATATTACATTAAACAGGCATTGAAGATTGGAGGATAAGTGTCGACCCTTGATAAATCCAGTTTGATCTTGTGATATTACTGAAGGCAGCACTTTCTCCATCCTTCTAGCTATGATTTTGGAGAGTATCTTAACATCATTATTCAGAAGTGAAATTGGTCTATATGATGCACATTGTAACAAGTCCTTATTTTGTTTAGGAAAGACGGTGATTAATGCTTGGTGAAAAGTTTGAGGTAGAATTTGATTGTCTCTAACTTCTGTAAATGTTGCTTAGGAGGGGAGCTAGCTGAGTGGAGAATTTCTTATAAAATTCTGCAGGGTAGCCATCAGGGTCTGCTGCTTTCCCGCCTTGAAGTGACTTTATAGCATCTAGTAATTCTGAAAGCGCCAGAGGTTTATCCAGTTCCTCTGCACTAAAAGTACCTATTTGGGCATCTGTAATGTATCGTCTTCTTTAAACTCAGTAGAATATAAGGATTTATAGTAGACTCTAAATGTGTGCATTATATTTTTATGGTCAATGATTTCATTCTCCGTTCGTGTTGGTGATTACTGGGATTGCATTGCAAACTTCTTGCTTGTGGATTTGTTGAGCTAAAAGCTTATTAGCTTTCTCTCCATGTTCATAGTAATAATGCCTGGATTTATAAATTAGTTGTTCAGTTTCTTTAGTTGTCAAGAGGTTGAGTTCTGAATGCAGAGCCTGTCTTTTCCTATGTAGAGCCTCGCTTGGAAGCCTGGCATGTTCTTCATCTACTCTAGTAATTTCGTTTTTTAGCTCTGATACTTTCTTGGTTTCTAATTTATTCCTGTGGGAAAGATTTGAAATAGTCTGTCCTCTTAAGAAGGCCTTTAAAGTTTCCCAGAGTATTCCTGCAGAAACCTCTGAAGATGTATTTGTCTCTAGGAAAAAACTGATTTATTTGGATATAAATTCAGTAAAGTTCTCGTCTGCTAATAGAAGAGGGTTAAAGCGCCATCTGCGAGGTGAGTGTGTGGGGCATAGTGACTTTAGCTCCAAGATCAGAGGTGCATGGTTGGAAATAACAGTAGCATCGTACTTGCAAGATTTAATCACAGGCAAGAAATTATTATCTATAAAGAAATAAATAATTCTTGAGTAGTGATGATGTACTGGTGAGTAGAAAGAATATGTTCTTGAGTTTGGGTTTAGAAACCTCCAGGGGTCTGATAAGTTGTGTTCAGTTACAAACTGTGTAATTGTCTTTGCAGTGTTAGATGTCATCCCCCCTGTGACAGGAGTCCTATCTAAGAGTGGATTTAAAACACAATTAAAATCCCCAGTCATTATAAATATATGAGTGTTCACATTGGGAATGGATGCAAATACATTTTGCATGAATTCCTTATCATCGACATTCAGTGCATAAACATTTATCAAAATCATTTTACAGTTAAATAAGTTGCCCATGACCGTCACATATCTCCCTTCAGGATCAGATACTATATCTGATGCTACAAATGAGACTGTTCTATGTATGAGAATTCCCAGACCTCTAGTTTTCTTTGTAAAGCTAGAATGGAACATTTGGCCAGTCCAGTCCTTTTGCAGCCAGAACTGATCCTAGCTTAGTAAGTGGGTCTCCTGTAGAAATACTATTTTAGCGTTTAAACCTGTTAGGTGAGAGAATACTTTCTTTCTCTTTAATTCGTGATTCAGGCCTTTAACATTCCAGCTCACAAAGTTAACTGTCCCATCATGGAGACATTGATTCTGAATTTTTGATGTCATTTTATAGTCTTAACTGGAAGTGAGACAGCTTTAACCTTAATTTCCTATTTCCCCACGGGTAACTGCCATGCAGCCTATTGTTATGTTGGTAGTTATAATTATAAGGATTAAAAGGATATATTAGATAGCCAGCTCTCTTTCTCTCCTCCCCTTAAAAATGTATTTATTAAAATATATTTGTCTTCTGTATACCTTAGATTGGTGTTTTTCAACCTATGGGTATGTCACTGGATACTCTAGATGGGTCATCAGTTTAAGATAAAATTAATAAATAAATTAGTCATCACTTTAATGTTTTAGGGGTCAAGTGATTGCAAATTTCAGTTCTGTACCAGGTCAAAAGGACATTTTGCTCCAGCATACTGTGGAATTGAAATGTCAAGAACATTTATGTGGGCAGTCTTTTGATTTTGTTGTTTTCTCCATCTTAACTGGGGTTTTTTTTTTTCTTTCCACCCTGGGAAACTAATCCCTTATCATGAGACTAGGATTTAGGGACTTAAAAAGCAATTCTGTTTATAAAGACTATCTTTACTTCTCCTAAATAGAGCAGCACTGTGACACAGTAGTAGCGTTGCTGTCTCACAGTAAGGAAACCATGGTTACACCCTAGGTCCTCCTTGCATGGAGCTGGCATGTTCTCACCATGTCCACGTGGGTTTCGACTGGGTGCTCTGGTTTCCTCCCACCATTCAAAGACATGCAAGTTTGGTGAATTGGCAATGCTATACTGGCCTTAGTTTATGTTTGGTGTGTGTCTGTGTCTTCACAAAGTGATGGACTGGCACCGTGTCCAGGATTTGTTCCTGCCTTGCACCCTGTGCTAGCTGGGATAAACTCCAGCCCAGCCAAGACCCTGGTCTGAATTAAATGGACTAGAAAATGACTTCTCTTAATCATATATCTATCTTATGTAAATGTGCGTTGTTTACTTTTTGTGTACCATTTATTCATTTTTATTCTTACCTAATTTTAATTTGCTTTTATTAGCCTTTTGGTATTTCTTTGACATCATATAAAGCACTTTGAGATACATCCTTTGTATAAAAGTGTGCTATAGAAATAAATGTTGTTGTTGTACTGACACAAGTTCTGTTACAAGCATATCTATTATACATCAGACGCTTCAACCAACAAGTATGGACAAGTTTCTCAAATGCCCCATGGCATCACCTATTCCAAACTCATTCAAATTCCTTATCAACCTCATCCTAAAATCCTGAACCAAACAGGATTGTTACAACCTAGATTTTATGAGGTAAAGATGTACTTTTTACTGTGAAGTGAGGTGAGCAACAGCTGTTATCTGCAATGTGGTACCACCAAACAAACCATAAAGACATTTGGAAATAAAGTATAGAGAAGTTAATCATTCAGCTTTTAATAAAGAATCTTGAGGCTACACAAAAAACATTCTACCATAGTTGTACAACAAGAACTTGGAGCATCATCTTGTAGCACATCTAATTGCCAAATATAAGAAAACTCACAAAAATGCAGAACAGCTTGTTTTGTCTTATACAATAGTTATGTACACTAAAACTGTAGATGAGTCTGGCACCTAAAACTAAAACAAATTCCACTCTACATTCTCTTCTTTTACCAGTGATTTCAACAAACTTGTGAAAATCAGACAAGCCCAGCTTACCTATTAAAAAGACAAATGAACACTGATTCAGTATTTAACACTTGCGTGATGAGTTATTTTTGACTGAATACCGTGTGTATTTCCTCTATTATGTGCACTGTATTTAAATGTTGAATATGTATTTACAATTTTTTGTTAATGTGATATTCAGGAGAAAATGTTAGTTGGTTAACATTAAAATTAATGCAAATAAAGGTTCATCACTAAACAAAAAGAGATAAAACAAGATCCTAAGGCCAAAAATGATGAGAACCACTGGCTTAGGGTTCCAGTAAGGAACACTCTCATTTGCTCTGTGTAGCCTTATGATCCAGTGTCTTACGAGCATTACAGAATGGATGGGTATTAATCTTCATAAAATGGTCAAGAGAAAGATTTCGGTTATTGGCAGCAATAAAAAAGTGAGGTTTTCACAGCTAAACTTGATCATTTGGCTTTACAAACTCAAGTCAGAAATAAATAATCTAGGTGTTAACATGGACTTTGAACAACATTTTAAAATCACAAATTACCCATATTACTAAGACTGCTTTCTTTCACTTAAGAAGCATTACAAAGGTTGTAACATCTTGTAACACCTAAAGGTGGCATTCTTAGTTGTATTTTAACTGACTGGTTTATTGCTAAAAGAACTACCTAAAAAGCCATAAATTGACACAGCTTCTTTGGAGTGCAGCAGTAGGAACTGTAACCAATAAAGAAAATCAGAACTAATTTATTGATTTTAGTATCATAACACCTGTTGTCTTTGTCTTTTAGAAATGATTTTAAGATATTTTTAATTCTATATAAGGCTCTACATAATCTTGTTCTTTCTTATATTTTGAAGTGTCCTTCTCCTTACATTCTTAATCATAATCTTAGATCCTGAAACACTGGAATGCGTATTTCTCAAAGAACAAAGCATAAAAACGGTGTGGCAGTCTTTTTCTTTTATGAACCAAAAATCTGGAATACTTTACAAGTAGAGATACACCAGGCTAATACAGTAGAAGATTTAAAAATTCATTTCTATAATTTGGCTTTTTCATAATTGATTTTTCGCTAAGGGTTTAATATGCACTGTAATATCATAAACTTTGCACTAGTCACTAACTAGTACTTTTCTGTTTTTTTCCTATGTTCAGAGGTGGCATCCTGTGCCACTGCCAGTTAATCAAAGTACTCCACAGTCATCTTTGATTATGAGAAGTATGTAGAAGTTCCAAACTATTAAATAAACTTGCTTCTTCAGCAATGTAGAATTCCCTTGCAGAGCAGTATTTTGGCATTGGAACCCTTTCAGGTTTGTTTTCTCCAGGATTTCCTCAGCAGGAGATTTTGTTTTCTTCTCCTCCATGGCCATGTGACCACAGTGTTGGATTCTAGCTTTACTATTGGAACTCTTTAAGAAAGTGATTGTGGTTATTAGTAATTTAAGGTATATTTGATTAGGGGCTCTTACTTTTTAAATTTATTGTTTTGTTTATTAATATTGTCTTTTTTAAAATGTATTTACCAGTTCTCTTTGCAGTTGCAATTCTTTCTTTGATTTGTTGTAGTATACTTTTTACTACACTTTTATTATGAAAATGTACTAAATAAATATTGTTTTCATGTTTATTGTTGTTTCTCCTGTTAATTATCAAAAACATCTTTTTAGAATTTTCCAATTCATTGAATTTTACTCTTGATGTTTTGGTTGCTATACATTTTTGTTATTTTTCATGGATGCTGCCATGTTGTTGACAGTAACAGCACCCACAATGAACACAAGAGGATTGGCAGCTGTGTAAGGAGTGACATCAGCACACAGGCACTATAAAAGATACTGACATGCACATACTAAATAACCATAGCTTAGTGCTAACGCGAATCCATCCATCCATCCATCCATCCATCCATCCATCCATCCAATCCACCTGTCTGTCTGTCTGTCTGTCTGTCCATCTGAACTTTGTCTCTGAATACAGAATAACATTTTCATTTTGGTAAATGGTGAAAGTAAAAAAAAAACTTGTTTACTTTCTACTGAACCTTGAATTTTCTCAAAGATTAAAGAATAATGAAGTAGTTGGGTTGAAATACATTTTTTTATTTACAAGTGTGAAATCTCTCCCTGCTGAAGCATTATTCATTTGGTCTTAACTTAAAATAAACATGAGTTATCTGTGCCCCTCAAACCACTCAAATGTCCATTAACAAGTACACAGCAAGTACATATAAATTTGTTCTGAATCAGAGGAACTGCAAAATGTTTTAAGGGTAGAGTGCTGCTGACAGATAGAAGTTTCTGAGGTTATTACTTTTTTATTTTTTATTTTTTTATATATTTATTTTTATTTTGAACTTGTTGCAGAAATAAAGTATTTATGGGCATTATCTGCATTGATTATTAATCACATAACAGACAGCAATCATCAGCATATTGTAAACGGCTACTGACACACAATGCAATATTTTACACAAACTTGTCAGAAAGGAAATTCAGTAAAAAGCACAGCTTCATTAAAAAGTTTATGTGAAGACAAAGTTTTAAAAGAAAAAAAAAGTACCAAATCTTTCTTTCTTTGTTACATTAATTCACAGGACTCAGATGTTCTCCACAAAAACTCTTTGCAGATAAATAAAATAAGGTTTTGAAACAAAGAATAAAAATAAAAGTAATTTCAGGTCTTCAGCATTATATTAAAACAACCGATTACAAAACCAATGTCTTACTTGAAATGAGTATTCAAAGACAGCTAGAGTACAGGTTTGCTGTCGCCCATCTCTTTTCCTCAAATTAAATGTTGTGCTGGGTGTCAGCACAACCAAAATAAATAAGTGGGTTCAATAATGGATAGCAGGATATCATTATTTGAAAAAAAACATAAAATTTATTTCCTGCCAGGAGCTTTTTTTAAAGATGCTGATTGTGATGAATACAGTGGCACAGTGGTAGCACTGCTGCCTCACAGTAAGGAGACCTGGGTTCACTTCCCGGGTCCTCCCTGCGTGGAGTTTGCATGTTCTCCCCGTGTCTGTGTGAGTTTCCTCCAGGTTCTCCGGTTTCCTCCCACAGTCCAAAGACATGCAGGTTAGGTGCATTGGTGATTCTAAATTGGCCCTAGTGTGTCCTTGATGTATGGGTGTGTGTGTGTGTGTCCTGTGGTGGGTTGGCACCCTGCCCGGGATTGGTTCCTGCCTTGTGTCCTGTGTTGGCTGGGATTGGCTCCAGCAGAACCCCGTGCCTCTGTTATTGGATACAGCAGGTTGGAAAATGGATGGATGGATGAATTCCCATCTTGGGACAAGTAAAGTACTATCTATCTGTCCTTTTTGATAGATAGATAGATAGATAGATAGATAGATAGATAGATAGATAGATAGATAGAAATGAGGAGGACAAGGTAAAGTGATGGGGAATCACCCTGCTACCCTGTTTAATAATCTGGTGCATTTAAGCTGTGTCTGCTAAGGGAGCTATGCCCTCCTCAGGCAAAGATGCATAACATTTGGCCCAGCGTTCTCCAAAATACCTGTCAGGGCAGAAGAGGCAGGACCTCCGGGCTGCTCATGGAAGTGACTTCAGATATCTTTTCATGCCTCTCAAATGAAAGGGAACAAAGTGTTAACAATTGAATTTCCTCACCCTGGGTGGGTGCTGTTCCTACCTCATTAGAACCTTGATGGCACACCCTATGTGTTTGTGTGTGACTATAGATAGATAGATAGATAAATAGAGTGGAGACAGGTAAGGTCCGGAATCCTGACTGGGAAGCTATAATGGATGGGCAGTGTATAGGAAGAAGCAATGACTAATGATTCATATCCCAGTCGGTAAAGTTGGGATGTAATGGATATACTGGGACAGTTTATCCCCCAACACTGGAGGTGGCAGTGTTTCTCCGGGTTTTGCTCCCATTTTGGACACTGCAAGGTATCAAGGGACCTGTAATCTCAAAGGGCAAAACTGTTTGTGTCCCTGGATGCCACCAGAGGGCAGTGAGAAAAGGAGCTCTCCTTATTAGCTTAGCTTCTGTCTGACTTGGAAGTGCTTCTCATGGGCTATGTCCCGATATCAGAAGTACTCCCAGGTCTTTTATAAAAAAAAGTCAGAGTTGACCGGCAGAGGATGAAGCTGACCTGGAGGAGTGTAAGGAGAGGAAAAAGAAGAAGAAGGAAGAAAAAGAAGAAGCAATTGTGCTTGTGTGAGTGCTTAAAAATAACCTGTGCAAAGGTATTTATTAAAATAAATTATTAACTGAACTCAGGACTTGTGGTGTTGGTATTGTGTTTGGGGCTTGAGGCTCAGTGGCACCCCCTATGGGTCACAACTGATAGATAGATTCTTTCCACAGAAATGTATTGCTTATCATTCTCATCAAAATTCGAATATTATTATAGAAATGTGTAATTTCTTATTATGGTATATTTGGCAGAATCCTTATCCAGAGGATTTGTAAACATTGATATATTAAAATTGTTTACATAGTTATGCTGCTTGCACAAGTTTCATAAAGTGAGTCAGAAGTGACAAACCTCTGATTTAGAGACCCTATTCTGCTCAACACACAAAATGAAAAGACACCAAATGATGTTTGAGGAGTTTTGCAACAAATTGTACAATTTTATCTCAAAACCATTCATTTTCATCAGAGTCTTCACTGGATGACTTCAATACACATTTTATTGCTCATTTTCTAAGGCAGAAAAGTAAAATTGATGTTGTATGGTTCCCTTTCAGCTGTTGAAGAGTAAGAACAGAAAGCATTCATAAAGCTCAAGGACACACACAGAAAATTGAGTGGGCATACATTTTGAGAGTCACAAACCATACACAGTAAATTTACTTGTCCCATGGACTCAGCAAAGGTACTTCTTCTGAACGTAAATAAATAAATAGACTGTAGAATCACACATACAAAACATGCCGTACAAACAAACAACCAGCTAGCAATATTAGGACATCTTCTCTAATGAATTCCTGACTTGTGTAATTGTGAATCCATTGTTCAAGGGCACTGCATTTTATTTTGTTCCTGTCTGATAAGAAAAGGCAGACCTGTTATTACTTTTAAAGGTAATCTCCTGCTGAAAGCTTTCAATAACTTTTTATAGCTCATTAGGTGTTTAAATCAATATGTTTTAGTAGTCTTAAATCAGATGGTTGGTTAATGGCTTGGTTTGATATTTTTCCACGTTACTCTTACATATTCAATTTAATATTCAGAACGCTAATTAGAATACAGAGACACAGAGTGCAATAGGCTTTTTGCATTGAAACCAAATGCAAACAAAAACTTTGTCATCTCAAGCAAATGTGTTTTTTTCAATTGGTTGCTATAGATTATGTAAAGTACTACTGCTTTAAGAACACCTTTCACATGTGCCTGAATTTGAACTATTGGCTTTATGAAATATAAAATAGAAATTTAATTAAAATTCCACTGAATAAAAATGAATGATGCCAAGAAAAGAAATTCACATATAGTCTAATGAAGAATGACCTGGTGAAGCAGGTATTGTTGCTGCTTACAGCACCTGGCACCCTGGATAAGATATTAGCTGTGTGGAGTTTGCATATTCTCCCCTTGTTTGTTCTGGTTTCCTGTATTTCCTTCCACAGTACAAATAAATGTTGTAAGGTTATTTTACATAACTATACTGAATGTGTTTCCACCCTACAAAGGCTTGAAATTTTAGCTAAGGTTTGACCTTTAATTACACCCACTGATATGATCTAATCCTCTCCATCTGCACATTCTTGAGTTTTTATTAAAAAAAAGGATAACAATAAGTGCTGAAAGTTCAGTAAAGTATATAAGTTATATATAAGTATTTAAATGCAATACTATTTATGTCATTAGAACAAAGAAACATAACATTCACACACCACTTTTCCAGTTCGGGGACACTGGGTGGACAAACCCTATTGCAGCACTGGATGAAAATAAAAGAAATAGCCTTAGACAAGACAACAGTCTTATGTACAGCCCACTCACACAAACCCACATGAAAGCCAATACTGAACTGCCAATTCATCTAACCAGCACATTTTTGAGGACAGAGAAGAAAAACAAGAGTATACAGGGATAAAAAATACATAGACACAGAGTACAGGATTTATACCATGCTTCATCCAAGAGACAGCAGCACTAACCATTGCGTGACTCAGAAATGAAATATGTGTTTGCTAAACGTACATATATACTACCCTAACTCAAAATGTAAAAATGGTTCTTATTAGCTATGGTGTACTCAAAGCTATTTGGAAATTAAAATTCACAAAGTAGAAACTGTGATGAAATGTTAACTAATCATGTAGAATATTTGCTTTCTATCCATGTTCTGAACCTGCATTTTTAACAGCAATGTCAAACACTAGACAGAATTGCAATCTCTGAGAAGGATATTCACTCACGCCTACCATGCTCATGCACACTCACCCCAAGCCAATTTTCATTTGTCAAATAACAAAACCAACAGAAGATGTGGCAGCAAACCAGTGTAAACTCGACAGGCACATGTGAAGAAGGTACAAACTCAACACACCCTATGACTATATCAAGAACTGAACTGCCCATATGTTATAACATTACCCACTGCACAGCTGTGTCATCCCCAAAAAACCTGATAAATTAAAAACAGAATTGTGTGGAGATACGGCTTAAACAAAATAACAAGAGTAACTAATTGGCTAAGGGATGCTCTTTGGAAAGGTTTTCATTACGTTATAGATGGTTGACCAATTAAAACTGAAGAACTCTGATAAACAAAAGATAACCATTGAGTCCATCAAGATAGTTTAGTTAGCAAATAGTTATCATCCAGATACTTTATAAAAGTTATCACATTTTCCACTCCCACTACTTGTCTTGGTGGTTTGTTTCAGATTCCCAGAATTACTAGTGTGAAGAAATACCAGATAGTTTGGCAGAAATGAACTCTGAAAACCTACAAAACTCAACTTGATGGAGAAATCAGTTTAACAGGATTGCAGACTTGTTGGGCTAAATGGTCTGTTCTCATCAAAATTATTCCAATACTGCAAGTGCTTCCTGTCTCGGTTCAAAAATCAATTTACCCTCAATTTCCACCAGTCTTTTCAAGTATGAGATTCACTATTTAATTGAAAAAATTTTGCTGAATCAACTTTTTCAATGCTTTTGAAAATCTAGAAGGCCCAGATTAGGTCCCCATACAACCTGTTCTGTTTGAGACTAAATAGGTACAACTCCTCTTTCTGACATCTTCAAGTGTTGCTATGTCTTTTTTGTACCATGGTGATCAGAACTGCACACTTTTCTCAAGATCTGATCTTTGATATCATTAGCACATTATGTAGTCTGTGTATAACGTGCCTCAGTTTATATTCAAGTTCTCACTATACAGTATAATGTAACATTTATTCTTACCCGACAGACATAACCAGTAGTAGAGTAGCATGAAACCATATAAAGAGTGGAAACAACCACACTGATGACTGGAGAATATTTTTACTGTTTTCTATGTGTGAGCAGATGATCTGCCAGGACTGTACACTTTGTTATTTTGAATAGTGAATTGAAAGTAACTCATTGGAAAGCCATGACAGAAGGAAAGTGAGAGACAACCTGGCAAGAAGCCTGTTTATTTCAGAGATAGAGAGAGTGAGAGGGAGACACTGAAACTCTGGCAAGGTTCTAACAAATTTTTCATGTTAGTATGTGGCAGCAGTCAAATTAAACTCGGAAAAGGTGGGCCCATGCTAGGATTGAGAGAAAGAGAGTAGTTACTCTGACCCCTATCCCTTTCAACAAATGTTAATATAGCAGCAGGGATCGATAGAACAGAGGACCCGTGGTTAGAAAAGGTTGCTTCTGAACCCATAATTGATCCCACAGCTGAGTGCAAAAGTGAATCTGGAATTGGACTTAGCCTTTTCATAAGCCAAGTGTAGGGAGACAGGTTGAAGCAAAAGCTCACTGTTCGAAGAAAGGAGACTGAAGGTGAGATGGAGGTCTGATCTATGGAATCTAGAGTTTGAAAAATGGGGTGCTACTCCATGGAATAAGTAGGAAAATAGCTTGTTGACAAAGATGCAGAGCAAAGCTGGCATTCTGTGTTTCTATGTTACTGATAATTTGTTGTTTGTTCATACAAACTGTGTAAAAACTTGACATTTTTAGTTAATTTTTTCTTGCTTGAAATCATTCTGGGTCCCTAATAGAGCTCTTCTTCTTACATATCCCACAACACTTTCACAACTTCTTTTTCACAAAATCTCCTGTTCAAAACAAATCCTCTATATCTATAAGGATACAATCAAATTGGGTTTTTATTTAATTATTTATTTTTTTCTCAAAACACTAAGCATAAGATTTTTTTCACAAACAGAAATTTATTTAGAGCTGTATCAAACATAAGCAGCTTGGAAACATGCAAAACATGGTTT
This sequence comes from Erpetoichthys calabaricus, assembly GCF_900747795.2. NCBI lineage: Eukaryota > Metazoa > Chordata > Cladistia > Polypteriformes > Polypteridae > Erpetoichthys > Erpetoichthys calabaricus. The sequence continues at coordinate 218,005,605 of NC_041394.2, read as the reverse complement.
AAAGGTAGTGATTCAAAAGTAGCTTTAGCTTCCATAATCCTCAGTTCTAAACAAATGTTAAGTGTTAATATGCCCTTGTGGTAATCCAGCTGTCATCACTGGATATTATGACATTTAGTAAACAGCAAAGATCCACTTTTGTTGCCATGGAGTGAATTGCCCTGTTGATGGTAAATATGGGAATTACTTTTTCATTCCAGGTCACAACTCATGTTTATCACCAATGTCTCACTGGTTGATACTATAAATTGTGAACATATCTTAAAAAGTAATTTAAAAATTTGCTTCTTTGCAGCTATTAATTAAGGAAGTTGTATTCTTTTTTTAAATAATTTTCACCCGTTTTTAGGATGAAACACTGATCAATTTCCTAATCCTGCACTGTCATCTTCTTGGTTGAGAAGTGAGAGATTGAGATTTTGGGAGTTGGAGCAGACAAAGACATAATGTGAGTACATGACAAGGCATGCTTACTCACACCAAAGTTAAGCAGGGGCGAAGCAATATATTTCTGCAAGGCCCACTAGTCAATTCCCAAAGAAAAAAATTTAAATTGCAAAATATTAAGTAACCTCCAAGCATTTTAGCAGAACCAGCTGTGCACAATCACTATACTTTTATGTTTTTTTTTAGAAGATTCTCTTCTCAAACAAGTCTTTGTATTCAGGCATAATTAGACAGAATCTTACAGAAAATACCTAAAACAGCCTTACATCACAACAACAGAAAGAAAAAAGAAACTCAAAACATTTAGAAAAAGGAGCTTTTGACTATGGCATGATAAGTGAGTCATTTAAATGCTATTCACTTTAAACAGTTATTGTTTATGCTACAGAAAGGGGGTTTCTTTGCACAATCTCAATTTCTCTTTCAAGATCTGGTTAGGTCTGGGTTCTAAGATGGTTTGTAGTTAGAGAAGACGAAAACAGAATATTTGAGCTAAAGGTCAAAGAGATAAGTGCAGATGCAAAGCTGGAATATACTGTATTTAAAAGACCTAAAACTAGGTAAAAAGGTGGCTGTAATAAATACGAAAGGAATACTCCACCCAGAAATGATCATTTTTGTATGTCACTCATCACTCGTATTTTGTAGTGGTGGCTGAGGAAAATTTTAATGCAATGTTTTCCTTAAGACTGGAGAGAAAGAAGTTTTCTTTTTTTTCCACTGACTTTTTACACATAATTTGCTATTGTACAGCACAGGTCACTGTTGACTTCTGTTGTATCATAAACTTCTTTCTTTTCATTCTGCATAAAACCATGAGATTAATTTTTTTCTTGGCCACTACTGCAAAGTACTTGGGGTAAGTAACATATTAAAAAAGTGTGAAGATTCAAAACTTATGCAAAGGGAATGCTTTGTTTTTTGTCAAGATTAATTCCTGGCATAAACTAATGCCACCTTACAACAATTAGTTGAGTTTCAGTGCTTTTATTAATCAGCTTTTCAAATAGCATATCTCTGTTTTTTCTTCTTAAGATTTTCTAACCTAAAGCAATTTCACATTTAAAAAACTTGAGTACATGCTTTGAAATACAAATATCCCACAGGAAAACATTTCAGTATAGGTTTTGCTGTTCGGTAAAATTAAAGAATTTGTTAAAGGTTTTGACAAAATTTGAAGGGTGCTATATACATACATGCACACACACACACACATATATATATATATATATATATATATATATATATATATATATATATATATATATATATATATATATATATATATATATATGTAGTGATGCAAACTGCACCTTTCCAGCTCTGATCAGGTATGTGGTACCACTCAGGGCCAGGAGTGGGTATTGTCACTGACTGCCTTGTCTCCTCCCTCTGCATTTTGAAGAAGATGGTCCAGGAGACCGACTGACCACACCCTCATCATTCCCATAAGTCCTACCTCTTCCAGGATGAAGCGTATTAAAGAGCCCCTCCTTGGAAGAAAGTGTCTCATTCACAACTGGAACTTTCAGTAGGACAGGGCTCCCAGTTAGACCTGAGAAAAAAGAGAATGCTATTTAAGCATTTGGTATTTGGTTTAGCACCAGCATCTGCTTGTTTCGATTCCTGCCTTTTGTTTATAACTGATTGAGACACAATTAAACAGGGTGGCCCAGCTGACACTCCAACTATTTTCAGGAATCTGCAAGTCACTCTTATATACAGTATATATAAATAAGCCTTAGATTCTTGTTAAAGACGCACTTGTCACAGGCAAGGTTGAAAGTATTAGCACAGCCATGCTTATACAAATGCATGCTGTGGCAGGATGTCAGTAGGCAAATAAAGGATTAGACATTTTTGCATGTACAAGCATCAATTAAGTCTGAGCAGTCTCTAAGTAATTTGAAACTTTTGCAGCCTACTTTTTACAAATAAAGATTTATATATATGTGATTTATATCTAATATGAAGAAGTTTTGGCTTTTTTTTTTCTAGTTTCATATTTTTAAATGGAACATTTTACAATATCAATCTGCATTTTTATTTTTTATAATTTAACATAAATTCCACCTGTAGTAGTAAAATGCATTGTTACAAATGCTGGAAAAGAGAAGCAATAATTTAAATGAAGCCATAATAATTTAATCATCTATTTTTGAGATGAATACTGCACTTTTAATATTCTGTGTCATCTATTTTTATATGCAACAATAATCATCCCAATATAATGTAATTCTTCATTGTGAAAAAAATACTGTTAAGCAAGTTGAAGTAACAGGTAACACTTTTCTTGTTAAAACAAATCTGTATTTTTATGTTGTACAGAGAGAACTTTAGAGCTTTATATTATGTAATTAGGAATTTGTAAAGGCAGCACGGTGGCGCAGTGGGTAGCGCTGCTGCCTCGCAGTTGGGAGACCTGGGGACCTGGGTCCGCTTCCCGGGTCCTCCCTGCGTGGAGTTTGCATGTTCTCCCCGTGTCTGCGTGGGTTTCCTCCGGGCGCTCCGGTTTCCTCCCACAGTCCAAAGACATGCAGGTTAGGTGGATTGGCGATTCTAAATTGGCCCTAGTGTGTGCTTGGTGTGTGGATGTGTTTGTGTGTGTCCTGCGGTGGGTTGGCACCCTGCCTTGTGCCCTGTGTTGGCTGGGATTGGCTCCAGCAGACCCCCGTGACCCTGTGTTCGGATTCAGCGGGTTGGAAAATGGATGGATGGATGGATGGAATTTGTAAAGCTGCAATTGCCTTTCACCTGTGAACTTGTTACAGCTTTGTGAACCTGTACTCAATGAAGAGCACCATAGCAAAATAAACTACATTGAACTGAAAATTGTTAAATCAATTTCCAAAGCTCACGATTCATAATAAATCAAGAAAGTGTAAGCTGTAGTCTTTTTTCAGCCTACTTCTTTTTAACATGCATCATACTTTTTGCTGTCTTTTACGTTATATGTTCTCATGATAGAAATGTAATTCATGTATCCTTTTCTTTATTTGTTTGTTTATTTTTTAATTGCCAGAGGGGCACTTTAAGTGACAGTGGGCTTTTCAATCCATACATAATTGCTAATTCTGGATATGGCTTATTTTAAAAATGAATTCTGAAAATTAAAATAAGCCTCTTGAATAACACTTCATTATTTTAGGAACTGTGGAATCCTGGAACAAAATACCTGTACTTACTTCTGCACCACAATTCCACGTCTATCATACACGGAAATTAAAGTTGAAGAGTGAGGAGTATTGTCACATACATTTTTTATGATATCACTGCTTTTCAAATATCAAACAGTGGTACTGACCTTAAATGTTCAAAGGATTTCAATTTCTGGGCAGTGTGGATTAAAATGTATGCTTTTTTCCTTTTCCTTACAGTACAGTGTCTCTGGGTAATACAGGCTTTGTTCTGTCACCTTTGTCCTATTTAAACAGGTAGTGGCTGAATTCTGTACAATGCCAAATGGATTTATTCATTTACTCACAGGCAGTTTTGACTCTAATCACAGTATATAAGAAACTGAATTGGTTGTACAACTAGCAAAACATCTACCAATGTCAACTGTATGCTTCTATAAAATTAAAGACGGCCACTTTGGGTTTCCAAAGATCAGGAGGCTGTCATCCATGTCATAGATGTTACCTAAGTACTACACATGGTGCATGACAAACACTTAGGAAATTTTTCAAATAAAGCAATAACTCTTGGGGCATTGCTGTTTGCCAAGATGTAGTTGGCCTAAGAGTGTGAATTCTATGTTCTACACAGAAACCTTGACAACCAGCAGTACCAACTTCAGTCTCACTCTCACTCTTTTATTTCTAGGCTTTTTATTGTCCAGTACTGTGCTGGACTCAGCCTCCCCTTGTTTCACATGCTGGCTGCTTCAGCAAAATGTTTTCTATTCTGTCACTGGAGGGGAAGGTTGGAAGACTTCAAGAAGAGCACACATTTCAATCTGTGCTCATACACTGTACTTTTCACCATTATATGTCTTCTTTTTTTTTTTTGCTTACTGTTTCTGTTATAGCCCCAAGTTGTGGTTTTGCTAAAATTAGTGACATTTAACATTTGTTTTACATGGACAGCACTTCTCTACAAGATGTCACTGCTCTGTAATGTCCTAATGAACAGTCTCAGACACCTCCCAATAGACATTAGAAATGTCACCAAATTGGGCAGCACTGATGTCTGGAAATTTAAGAAATGATAATGCATAAAGCACATAAAATTAGGTAAAATATGAGATATGTGTAAGGAAGGCATACATTTCTAAAATACCTTTATTTTTTTCTTTAGGAAACCAAAATGTGGCAAAATATATGCATCCCTACTAGCAATTTTTGTTTGAAATATGCCTAGGCCATTCACTGTAAGCTTCTAACCTTGCCTATAGATTATCATTTTTCACATTTTTAATCTGTTTTCCTATAATACTGGGATTCTGAGATGTACAATCTTAAAGAAGAAGTCTGCTTTTCTTGTCATGGAACCCTACTTTGAGAAGCTTCCTATGTGCCATGTTTTTAGGTCTTTTTTGGAATAATTATAATCTCTTACCTCACACCCTAACCAGGGAGCAATGATTTTATCACAAAATAGGATGCTTATTTGGACTGTAGGTATATTGTACTATGAATTTGTTTTGTTTATACTGCAATACATATTGAGCCTAGTGAGTGGTTGCTGGGTAACCACATGCTCTACGGCTTAGCTTTGCTGCGCAATGTAACCAAAGGTTAAGTGAAGGTTTGATTGTTACAAAGATAAGATATATGTAAGCTTCGTTTTACCTAACACCACAGTACAAGTATATTTATCCTTTGTGATAGGTGCAATGGGGAGAAAATGTTGGCAGATAAGGTCCGGAAAAAGAGAGACAGAGAGACTGAGAAAGAGAGAGGAAAGCAAGTCCTGGTGATGCACAGCTAGTGTAACAGGGTGGGTACCATCATAGGATGTTATGCCATATACATTATATTTTTAGCCCCAAAAGCACAGAACCAGTGAAGGGGAGAGAGAGAGAGAGAGAGAGAGAGAGTGTAACCTGGAAGAATGAAGCCATGTTTATCGAGGACAGTAGGTAAGTAGGTAGCAGGCAAATTAGTAGGTGTAGCAGTTGCATGACCCTATGTCTGAAATGAGAAAGAGGCTTCAATGTGGTTGAAGGGAAGTGGAAAACAAATATTCCCACAAGCCATGTCGCCCTTTAACACCACATTAGGTGGTGGCTCATGGCGCTGGCTTCAAAGGAGTGGAACTGTAGTACCCATTCAACTAAAGAGGCTGACTGAGCTGTGTGGCCCTTGACAGGGGCTGGGCAAGTGTCAGAGGTATAGGACAGAGTAACAAGTTATCATGAACAACAGCAACCTTCTATGCAAGTGTGCTTGGCCAATCTAAAAAACAAAAGTAGCAAAACTCTAGATGTGTTTCTTTAGGGATAACCAGAGGTGTAGTTAGGTCACTGCAGACATCAGTACACTAATAAAAACTGTTCATGAAAATTTAAAGGCCTACACTAAACTCACAGTTGACGAACACAAGCTATGACAAAAACCAGTAACTAAGCCTAAATTTAAATGATGTGTAAACGCACGTGTCTTGTGAAATCTTACTTACGTTTACACAGAGCTCTGTTGAATGCATACAAGTGTCGTTTAAATAGTGACCATAATGCATCATGTAACTTGTATATCATGTAAAACAGGGACTGGAGAAAGCAAATAAATAACATTATCAAAATAACAAAAAGTCTGAATTAGCATAACCAAACCTAATCGAGGTGTTCGCAAGAAATGTAATGATTTACTGTACCTAATAAGATAGAATTACATAATAAACAAGTATAGTTGTGTCATATATTTGAAATATTAAAATGTGTGCTTTAATTTAAATGTTTAATAGAAATTTGTCATTTTCACCCTCTGATAAGAGGTCCATAGAGGGCTAGATCTCCAGTAAAGGATCAAAAATCAAAATAATTTCATCTTTATAATTGCTGACCTTCAAATATTCCAGAGCTATACCTCACAAGCTTACTGTATGTTTGAAATCTGTCATTTCGGGGAGTGGCTGTTAGAGGGCTAGGACTACTGGTAAAGTATCAAATATCAATAATGTCGTCATTTCGTGATCAACAACCTTGAAATAGCATAAAATGATACTCCAGATTTCTATATTACTGATAAATATTTTTTCCAAATTTTGAGAAAAGGAGTAATTTTGACCCCTTTTACCCAATTAGGTGGAGAATCCCTGGGGTCAGCTGATATGACATGCACAATTTCAAGTCTTTCTTATAATTTTTGCTGAAGACACCTATTGGTTTACTCTTTACCATAATTATATAATTTCCTGCACAAAATATGGTCCAAAAAGGCCTTTCTATTACAATCGGGTCTAGAGTTCAAAAAATAAAGGGGTATCCCAACAAACCTGATGTCTTACATAACATAACATCAAGATGATTACACTCAATATATCATATTTGGGTGTTTTACAGTTCAAACAGGTACATCATATGTGGGTATTTTCATGTACTGGTGAAACAGGAGATGCCAAACAAAGAAACCTAAAGTGATTTCAAATCGTTCATAAGTAATGAATTCTATAGAAATTCTACAAACAAAAAAAAAATCAAGATTTTTTAAAATTAAAAATATAAATAACCAATTATTGACCTGCTCCTCACATGGGTACAGCGATCTCAGGGGTTGAGTATCCTTGATACTTAATAGCTCTGATCCCTAATGAATTTCATGCTTGAGCTGATGTAACCCTGAAGGAGATTTAAAGCTACCTGAAGCCTGTTAGGATGTGCTAGGACAGGGGTAGGCAACGTCGATCCTGGAGTGCCACAGTATGTGCAGGTTTTTGTTCCAACCCAGTTCCTTAACGAGAACTCAATTATTGCTGATGAAGCACATATTGCTTAAGTGACATTTTAATGCTTCATTTTAGTGGTCTCGCTTGTTAAGGTTCTCCAACCTTAATTGCTTATTTCAATCTTAAACTGCTGCATTCAGTGTTTTAATTGCTCCTTATTAGCAATAAGATGTAAAAGACAAAGCAGCCAGCAGTTCTCCAGCTAGCTTTTTTCCAATTACATCTGTGTGTGTTCATCATGCACGGTTTGATTTAATAAAACACAAAATGTGACAGACTGAAAATGATTTGTTTTAGGCTTCAAATCATTTGGATGATATCCTTGGAAAGGAAAAAAATCTACGATATAAAAGCCTTACATTGCACAGACTAACAAGCCATAAAATTAAATAAGGTCTGAGATTGGCAATGATTGGTTTCTAATTAAGCAATTGGGTTGGAATGAAAACCTGTAGCCACTGCGGCTCACCAGGACCGACATTGCCTACCCCTGTTTTACATCTTATTGCTAATAAGGAGCAATTAAAACACTGAATGCAGCAGTTTAAGATTGAAATATGCAATTAAGGTTGGAGAACCTTAACAAGCGAGACCACTAAAATGAAGCATTAAAATGTCACTTAAGCAATATGTGCTTCATCAGCAATAATTGAGTTCTCGTTAAGGAACTGGGTTGGAACAAAAACCTGCACATACTGTGGCACTCCAGGACCGACGTTGCCTACCCCTGTGCTAGGATATAAAGCTGAAATTAAATATTTTTCTGTTACATTTTGGTGAGCTTTATCTTGCTCATTTTATATATTGAATTATATAGAATTATGTATTTTTTTCATTTAAAATGTATTTATTACAGATGAGTTAGTGTTTGTGTATTTTTCACATAATTTTGCTTATCATTTTTACCACCATTTTGTGAGTGGATTCTACAACATTGCTACACAATGGTATAAAGGACATGTGATGCACGTCTGTATCATCCGAATTTAATGAGAGAAAAAAAGAGGTTGATGCATTTTTTAGATTGTGTTCTTGGCAAGTGAAGCCTTTCAAACAAAATTTAGGCTACAATTTAGAGTATGACTTTTTGGCCTGATGACTGTTTGTTTGCCTTCCTGGTTATCATTTTTTGCTGTTTTTTGGTTGATGTCTTATCTTCTAGGCTCATTCTACATTATTTTCAGTCACACTCATTCTGGTGGAACATGCTGGTCTAGAGTTGGGAGGTGAGTTGGAGCAATGACTCCCCTGATTGGATAAAGTGAGGCTAGAATTGAGGGAGATAGACAGAGAGAGAGAATCAAATGAAAGGTAAGAGAAGGAAGTGTTTTTGTGCAATACGTCCAGTTGGGCAAGTGGGTGAGTTTAGGAACTAACATTGGCAAATATGTTTTGTTCTTTTATATTTTCTCTGTGATTAAACCTCCTGTTGTGATTTATTGGTTAATAATGATGTGACTTTTGTATATTTTGCCCTTCATTAGATAATTAATTTCAGTAGTGTATGAAAACATCATTTCAGTAATATATGAGAACATAGTTTACACCTGATTTTAGCCATTATTGTTTGAATTTTTCATCTGCATGGTTTTCAAAACCATTTAGACATTTCTAAAACTAATTAAGAACTTATAATTAGGTAGAATTTATTTTTCCACCTTGGCTTTTCCTATTAGTATAGCAGAGACATAGATACATTTTTACCATAGAGAATTTTTGTTAAAATAAATCTTTTATTTATAAAGATTCTTTGTTGCCCTTTTTGGTGACTAGATGGGGTATGATGATTTCCCCCTCTTGTGGGCAGTTAGACTTTTGCGCTTTGGAACTCTCAAGTTCATAACACTTTTAATTTTCAAACTGAATAACAAATATTAAAAATATGTAACTTGACAAACTAAAAATTGCCTCATTGCATAGTTTGTTTATAGAAATATTTAAAAACGTTAAAAACTTTTCAATGACAAACAGTATTCCTGTTCAGTTATATAACTATGCCAAGGTTTTCTACAGCAACAGTAACCATGATATCTGTGCTTGTAACAATGGCTTTTAAAAATACACCCATTTGATTGGTTCTTTTTAGTCCAGGATATGATGTTTTCGTCTGATTAAATTCATATAATGCAGCATTTAGAATTAGGGGAAGAGCAATCACAATGATTAATAGAATAAAAATTCCCTGAATGATTAACTCTGACTTGTAACTTTTAACTTTGTTCTAAGCACAAATAATGATTTAAAATATTATCATAGAGGTGAGAAAAGACTGTCTGACAATAATATGTCACAGTTTAGCCTAAACAAAGCAAAAGAATACAGTGCTGTGGCTAATAACAAACTCTGGTATGTGCATTATGTGTGCAAAGCAAAGGTCATCATGATTCTTGCTTTTATATCTGAAATAGCTATGGAGGTAAAATTAATGTGAGACAATGAATGACATGAAACAACACATTTATTCAGAATACAAGAAAGTAAGTATAGTTTCCATAAGAATAGGCCAGTCAGTTCAACTTTTTTTTCAGTTAATGCTTCCAAATTATTGTTGAGTAAAGATTTAAGTCTGCAAGGTGAAGTGAAATTGACTCATCTATTTATGGACCCTTGCCTAAACAAATACTTCTTAACTCTGTGGGATATTTACTCATAAATAGCATCTACATCCGCCTTGTATTTTGTTTAAAGGAATATCTGGCATACACCCTGCTTGCTCCTTATATAATTTAGGCATTTTTATCATATTATATTTAAATTTTAATTTGAACAAGATTAAAAAACTCATCAAGGTCTGTACTACGGGAATCAATCTAATTTTCTGTAGTGCGGAGAAGTTTTCCCTGTATAATGGTGGCCAAAACTACACACATTGTTCAATGTGTGACCTCCCAAGTGAATTATACACTGCAAGTATAACCTTGAACTGCAATTCTCATAGTGTGCTATAAAACCGAGCGTTTTAAAGTAACATATTTTTTATCTTAATATCTTAGACTCCAACTCTATCACAGCATTTAAATTGGCCTTGTCAGACACTTTATTAGGTACAACTGTTCAACTGCTTGTTAACAGAAATACCTAATCAGCCAATCACATGGCAGGAACTCAATGGATTTAGGCATGTAGACATTGTCAAGATGACCTGCGAAAGTCCAAACCGAGTATCAGAATGGGGAAGAAATTTAAGAAGTGATTTAAGTGATTTTCAATGTGGCATGGTTGTTGATGCCAGATGGGCTGGTCTGAGTATTTTAAAAAGTTCTGATCTAATTGGAATTTCACACACAACCACCTGCAGGGTTTACAGAGAATGGTCCAAAAATGGAAGTTGTCTGGTCAAAAATGCCTTGTTGATGCCAGAGGCCAGAGGAAAATGGCCAGACTTCGTCGAGCTGATAGAAAGGCAGCAGTAACTCAAATAACCACTCGTTATAACCGAGAAAAGCAGAAGAGCATCTCTGAATGGACAACATGTCGAAACTTGAATCAGATGGGCTACAGCAGCAGGAGACCACATTGGGTGCCAATCCTGTCAGCTAAGAACAGGCAACTGAGTCTACAATTCACATGGGCTCACCAAAATTGGACAATACAAGATTGGAAAAACATTGCCTGGTCTGATGAGTCTTAGTTTCTGTGAAAATTGGATGTTAGGTCAGAATGTGGTGTCAACAACAAGAAGGCATTGATCCATCCTGCCTTATATTAAGGTTCAGGCTGGTGGTGGTGGTGTAATGGTGTGATGGATATTTTCTTGGCACACTTTAGGCCCCTTTGTACCAAATGAGAATCGATTAAATACCATAGCCTACCTGAGTATTGTTGCTGACCATGTCTATCTCTTTATGACTGCAGTGTACCCATCTTTTGGTGGCTACTTCCAGCAGGATAACACGGCATTTCACAAAGTTCAAATCATCTCAAATGAGTTTCTTAAACATGACAATGAGTTCTCTGTACTGAAATGGCCTCCACTGTAACCAGATCTCAATCCAAAAGAGCACCTTTGTGATGTGGTGGAATGGGAGATTCACATCATGGGTTCTGTCATGTCAATATGGACAAAATCCCTGAGGAATGGTTCCTGGCACTTTGCTGAATTTATTCCATAAAGAATTATGGCAGTTCCGCAGTCAAAAGGGGATCCAACCCAGTACTAGCAAGGTGTACCTAATAAAGTGGCCGGTGTGTGTGTGCATGCGTGCGTGCGTGCATGTGTGTGCGTGTGTGTGTGTGTATGTGTATAAAGATAACTGATATTTTTTTGTAAATCATTTGGACTGCATTGTAAGTGTAAAATCCATCCATCCATTTTCCAACCCGCTGAATCCGAACACAGGGTCGCGGGGGTCTGCTGGAGCCAATCCTGCCTTGTGCCCTGTGTTGGCTGGGAAGTGTAAAATATTCTATGTAAATACAATAACTAATATTATTATTGTTTTCTATGGCTAAGCCAATTGTTCACCCATGTTCACATTGCATTATGGATTTCTGCCTCTTTAAGCTTGATAATGTACTCTTCCATGAAGAACCTAATCAAAGGTTTTGTAAATGTTTGGTTATATAATATTGTAGGCTCTGATTTAATTATATACTTTTGGTAAATCTGCATAAGTCTGTAACTTAATAGTGAAACAGTAACCCATCTTTAGTGTCCATTCTTGCTCACATATATTGGATAAATTGTTCTCCCTTTAATCTTTATTAAATGCTCCCATTAATTTACATGAAATTTGTTTGAAGCTAATTTTTTATGTAACATGTGTTATCTTAAAGTCTTTGCAGATTTTTCAGCATAAAGTGATTTATTAAAGCTGCATACCAAACAATTGTTGTTGCCAGTGTGTTAAAAAAAACTATTAACAGGATTAGTAACAAAAAGACACTTGGCAATGTTCATGTCACAGGTTGTTGAAGGGGATTTTAATTAACGCTGTCTATTTTTGATCGAATGACGCGACTTCTTTCACTAATTTTGCAATTATATGTTAGTGTTTTACCCTTTTCACTTTTGGAGATTATTGTTTTTCACTGGAAAATTCTAAATGTTTTGTTTTATTAGTTGTGATGAAATGTGCTCTTTCTACCCTCATCCATTGTTGTGAAGCACAAACAAAACATGCTCATCTTAATCTAAGATTAGTTTAGCAGTAGCCATTAACTTGTAACTCACAAATGAGGAAAAAAACAATTCATTTCACTTACTGCTCAGACAGTCAAAGAAATTGTAAACAGTCTCAGAGGCTTTTCATCCACCAGTCTTGTGTGGCTTGCCCAGCCACTTCTGTACACCCGGTCCCAGTCCCAGGCCCAATTCTCATAAACTACATGTGACAGGCACCTGAAATCTCCACTTTCTCTGGATAAACTGGCATTTGTGAGTCCTTAGAGATGCTGGTGTCTCTTATCATCCTAACTCACCAATTCTCCTACAACACCAAAATTGTATTCAGGAGTGGACTTTTAGAGTGTTAGCCACTATTACAACATAATGGACTAATCATCAAAGAAAATAAGAAATAGGTGAACCACAGTACAAGTGAATTAAACAATACAAACCAATCAGACAATTTCCAAAGTGAACGAGAAATGTCTAGATGAGGAAAAAATACCACCTGCCACATTTATCCTAGGCTACAGATGTGCTCTGTTGCATTTTCTGTTTCTTTTTCTCCTATTTTCATTGCATTGGTATTAAGTATTACTCACTGTTGCTAGTGTGTTATAATTTCTACAGTTTTACTTTTATTTTTTTCTTTGCTCTTGTTTATGTTGTCACAGACGGCCGGGACACCTCTTTTCTGAGAAGACCCGGGGAACAAGCCAGGTCAGGACAGTACCTTCCCTGGAATGCTAGATGGCAGCCCCTCTGAGTTACAGCGGTGCCTAGGACTCCTGCAGGGTTTCATGGGAGTTGGAGTTTGATGCTGCCCAGTTGGGATCCATGGACACTGCCAGATGATATGCAGACCCACTCCCTTTGCAGGTTCTAGTGTCAAACCTGGCACCTTTCGAAATATATAACATTTTTTAATGTTGTGTCCACCATACACATTTTAATTCAATTAAGTTTTACTAGTGCCCCTTTCCCATAATTTGTGACCCATACCTTGCCCATGGCTTCAAACATCTTCACAGTCCAAAATAATTGTAGTTATGGCAAAGTTACCTCCAGGCCAGATTAAGACCCCCACACCCCTTAGGGCATTGAAGTTCAAAAGATCCCTGCTCCTTCACCTCACCTCACTACCCCTAGTGAAGACATCCGCATAATGCACACACACATATACTTACAAATTATGAACATCTCATGTGTAAATAAATCGGGCACAGGGACTGAAGTAGAACTGTACCTTTCCTTTTTGTTCATTAGTGTATTGCAATGAATGTAACTAATTCATGAGTGCAACATCATATCTACAGGAAATTAACATTTTTTGATCTCACAGTTAATGAACATCAATTAGGCATTTTTAAAAGGCCTTTTCCACTTTGTGGCAAAAGAGGTGATATGTAGCTCAGTGTTTTGGGGCCAATACCAAAAAGAGAATCATTTGTTTGAGTTTGCCATTATTTGGTGTGTCCAGTCTGAGACAGTGGCCTTTTTGTCTACCAGATTGTTGTTTACATCTATGTCAGAGACTCTGCATAATTATATTGCACATTTCTGCTAAATCTGCCAGAAGCAGTGATATCAGCTCCCTACTGACTATCGGGAAGGTTGATCACGTTTGTCTCAACTGCAGCATTTAAAGGCTGTTCAAAGTGCCTGTTCAAAACATCATTTTGGTTTATATCAGCCAAGGCTTTCAGCAAAACAGCATCTTTTGTTTCTATCTGTTTGTTACAGGCTGTATCACAGGGTTTCTTTTTGTCAGTGAATATAACTATTCATAGCTTTTCTTTTATAGTTAGTTTCAAAGGTTCATTTACCTTGGGCAATTAAGGGAATGAAGAAGGCTCCGGAAAGAAACAACTGCGTAGCAACATAAAGTCTGATAGTCTGGACATGCCTGTTGTGAGGAGGCCTTTCAAGTGTTGAGAAAGAATATTTAGAATTAAGGTGCTTCAGTCTTTCCAAATGATAAAAATATGATGCTAATAGAACTATAAGAAGCGTGACACTTATGCATTAAATAAGGCTTAAGCTAACTGAACAAATGTATTCTAAAGCAGATACTAAAGCAATAAGAATGTAATTTCTTATAATTGTTGTAATATACTGAACTAACTTTTATGTAACCTTTGATATTTTATGAGCAATGTGCGTAAAAAAAAAGTATAAGGAAGTGAGCATTGTCTAAAACCACTAAGTTGCATACACCCTATAACTGTTAGGACAAAACTTGCTGTAACTGGACTTATGTACGTGCACAGCAGCAGAAGTGTATTTCCTAAAATTGTGAAAATGCTGACCAATCTTTATCTGTAAAAAACACTGTGTTTTCTCTGCACGTACAAATTCAGGATGTGGACAGGGGCTACAGCAATCCATGTAATAACCTCAAGATGAACTGCTATGTTTTTTTTATTCTTGTCAATGAACTTGAGTATTTAAAGGAAGTCTCTCTTTCCTGCTAGCGGGCTGACGGTCTGATGCACACTGTAACGTGACAGGGTCTGCAGCCTCCTCTCACCAAGAATAAAGAAATTGCTGTTTACTTTTAATTGGTGTCCACCTTCTGTTGTTCTCAACTTCAGCGACCACAGTGTCGAAGTAGCAACATCACTACTTACTTTGTGGCCAGTGTGGGGAATGATACTTTTAGAAGTACTTCACTCATTACATACAAAAAAGTAGCTAAATATGTTACATAGTTGCTTAACTTTATATTATAAAGCATTACAGACAGTGCATTACTTTTTCTTCTTTTATATGAAAAACTGTACAGTTCACTTGGCTGCATTTGTTATTAAATCCAAAACCTTTGAAATTTCATGAAACTAACCAGAAAACACTCAAATTTGATAATTTGTCTTGTGTTTTATGAGTGCTGCTGCACCCCTGGGTCTGGACTTGAGATGAGCATGTTCAAGTCAAATTTATACTTACCGCTACATTTTAATATTCTCCTAGTCAGGAGGTGACCGTGTTTAGTCAATGCTGCACAGCTAATACTTTCACAGGTGAGGAAGTTGGAAGAAGAGTTTTTCTTCTTTTGTGATCAAAACTTTTTTACAGGGAGATTCACTCAAAAGAGGCCCCGAAATATTCTGTTGTAACTCCTGTTAGGATGAAGCAATCTGAACCAAAAAAATACGCTATATACCTTGACGTATGTGTAATTGATTGCATTATATGCGATGCTGGAATGGTTTCCATTTTCTGCCAGACGAATTTTGACATATGTTCCTGAACGTATTGGCAAGCATCTCATGGGAATAGTAGCAATTACACAAGAGATTTTTTCCTTCAAATCTTCCACAGTGCAATGTTTGTTCCAATAGACTTTTCCTTTGAGCATACCTCAAAGGAAGAAGTCTGGAGGTATCAGATCCGGCGACCATGGTGGCCAAAGCCCCTTTGAAATTACCCTGTTGCTGAAGAAGGTCTCAATTTCTGCTATGCTCTTTGCCGATGTGTGACACGTTGCTCCATCTTGCTGGAAATAACCTTCCTTTAACTCACAATCATCCAGTTGATTCTGACATAGCTTAAACGAATTGGTGACCCAATAGGTTCGCACCATGAAGACTGTACACCACCATCCTGATGAGAAGTCGAGTGACTGAGTGAAGGGGTACAGGCGGTATGCATCCAGAAGTTGCAAACGGAGGTTAAATATCGCGACGGCTGTCTGGCGCCTACCTCATTGCTCCAACGCAGGGGCATCTTGCCTTGTTCGAAGCTCCATATACTGAGCAGCACATTGCACGTTGTTTCATTCAGATTGCTTTGTCCTAGCGAGAGCTATTACAAAATATTGAGGACCTCTTTCTAGTGAATCTTCCTGTATTTTAAGCTCAATAACCAAGAAAAAAGAAGAAAATTAGGAATAAAAAAACATTGTAACCATAGTTAGCAACAACTCCCCCAAGCATCCCATTCCCCTGCTGTTACTGGCTTTAACAGGAAAAAGAGGAAGGAATGTCTGTTGAAGTCTGCATGTGTTGTGGAGGTTACCAGCAGAGAAAGAGAGCCTGCAAACTGGTCATGCAAAAAGAGCCATAACAGAATTAAAGTCTTGACTCATACACATGTGCCTGCCAGAGGCTTCAGACACATGACAGTGAAGATGGCCAAATTAAGGGCATTCACCTGCATGGGAGGGTGCATGAGGTAGACGTTGTAGCAGTGCAGCTGACTGGTTGTGCTGTGCTGGGCAGACATTAGAGAACAGTGCACCAGTGCAAAGCAGTAAGGAGACTGTGGAAGATTGTGGGTTCGCTTCCCGGTTCCTCCCTGTGTGGATAGCGCTTTGAGTACTGAGAAAAACGCTATATAAATGTAATGAATTATTATTATTATTATCATTAGGCAGAGAAAACTAAACAACCCCTTAGTGAGATAGCCAAAACACTAGGACTGGTCAAATCAACCATTTGGTACATTCTTAAAAAGAAGGAACACAATGATGACCTGTTTTTACTTGCATGGACAGCTCTTTGGGATCAATTCCAGACATTTTACCTTCTTAATAGTTAATGAAATAATGAGGGAACTGCTCTCACCTGGCTATGGAATAGCTTGTCAGGCAAATGTCCAATTACATTTGAGCCCCTGGATATGGGGTGCCATGTATAAAAATGACTGTCATTCCTAAATGGCTCATATGATATTTTTGGTAAACCCCTTAAATTAAAGCTGAAAGTGTACACTTCAAACACATAATGATTTGTTTATTCAAATCCATTGTGGTTGCATACAGAGCCAAAATTATGAAAATTGTGTCACTGTCCAAATACTTATGGACCTGACTGTATCAACCAATCAGAACTCATATATTTCTTTTAGAAACTTTATTTGGGTGTGATTGGACAGGTTCATAATTATTAGGCTCAAAGTGGGGTAGGGATATGTGCTGGAGAGCAGATTGCTGTTAAGTGCCTGTACTGTCAATACAAACTTGGTGTTTTCCTGTTATTTGCCATTTTTTCTCTTACAGTATACTGTATGTGAAGGTTCCTTTGTGAACAGGACCCCAGGCTGTCCACCCAACTTACCCTAATGGTGACTGATTCCCTCCCTTATAATCTGAGTTATAAAAGTGTTAATTTTCTGAACCTAGTTTTCAAATTACAGTATATGATCACAGTGAACAAGTGACTATCACTGCAGCACAGAGTATAATACTAGATGAATTAACAGTGTATTAGTTAAATTACTTAATTAGTAAATTGATTTCAGTTGACAAACAGATCTTTGGGTTCATTAAAATACTAATATTGATGCCATATTTTAACAATATATTTACAACAATTCTTAAAGTGAAATGAATGTTCTTTTTCTTCTTAAAGTTGTCGTTCTTGTATAATATACTGCACTTCAGATTATATTGAAAGGTTTCTGGAAAGAACTTCAATGTCTGAGTTCTTGCCTGTTTTTATATATAAGTACTCATCAGCCTCTTTGTGCAACTAATCACTGGGAATTGATGTAGACAGACTTCAGTGTGATCTACATGTCAGTTACAGACTCTGTTCAAGTTACAATCTCTTGAAGTAATGTAACAATTACGCTCAGACAATAGCTATCTTATGCATTATTTAATCAATGAAGCTTTCCATAATGCTATTAAACATCCTGTACAACATAAAATCAATAAATGCATTAAAAAAACATCTAAAGAAAATTACCCCTCTGGTAAGTCTCCTTGTGAAAAGTTGTATTATAGATTCCGGAAAATGAATCATTACAGTTCATAAACCTAGGAAGTCCAAAGTGCAGGCACAGTTTTTTTCTCATGAAAAGAGACTTCAGTTATAGCTAAGAATTGACAAGCCTTTCACACCTGTTAAGTTCAATGCAAGAAAGCAGATGATGGCAACACTTAATTATTCAGAAATCTCTCATATGGAGTATTAATAGCTTGTCAGTTACTTCTTCATGTGTGTGAAGCACCAAAGATGTTTTAAGAATAAAAGGCACAGTGTGCCTGGAATCAAAAAGATGCAGACAGACAAGAATTGCGCATAAGGAAATTGAAAAATTATAAAAAAAAAAAGTATGAAAAAGTATAATACATCATATATTTACATTGATTAATTTCTAAAAGGAAACCTTTTGTTTTTCCATAGAGATCCCCTTTGTTTTTGTTTATTTTTTTATTTTTTTTTACCAAAGGCTCAGCTATGTTTTTAGTTTTACTGTTATGTATCCATCAATCCAAGTTTGTGGGGAGCAAAAGTTTATCTGCCAGGCAATATGTGCTTGGCAGAACCAATCATGGACCACAGATGAGTACTTGGCAATTTGCAGACTGCCAGTGGCACAAATAAACAGAAAACATGACTTAATACTGACAATCAGACTGGCAGCATCAGCTCAGTAATAAAGAAGCTGCTGCAGCTATCACACTATGATGACAATTTATTTTACCTGATACTGTTCATGTTGGTTGTAAGGTCAAACGACAGGTACCAGAAAGAGACAGATACATTCCAGTTCAGCTACAAAGGTTTCATTTAGAGAACCTCTGAATAATTAAATCCAGATATTATGATTAAGGCAACAATAGAAGCTACAATTCCAGATGAAGAGGAAGGCAGTATGCCAATGTCAGCAGAGAGAAGAACTGCATTTCTGAGCAAAGCTGTATGGCTCCTTTAGTACAATGTTATCAATGCACTCATTTTAACTTAGTCACAAAAACATAGATGAGATTGAATTACTGTAATTCTACAGTTTTTTTACACCAAGAAGTAAAACAATCAGAAGATTGTTATTATTCACATTTGAAATGTCTTTCGGGCAGCACGGTAGTCACAGTGGGTAGCGCTGCTGCCTTGCAGTAAGGAGACCTGGGTTCGCTTCCCGGGTACTCCCTGCGTGGAGTTTGCATGTTCTCCCCATGTCTGCGTGGGTTTCCTCCAGGTGCTCCAGTTTCCTCTCATAGTCCAAAGACATGCAGGTTAGGTGCATTGGCAATCCTAAATTGTCCTTAGTGTGTGTGCTTGGTGTGTGTGTGCATGTGTGTGTGTGTGTGTGTGTGTGTGTGCACTGCGGTGGGCTGGCGCCCTGCCCAGGAATTGTTCCTGCCTTGTGCCCTGTGCCGGCTGGGATTGTCTCCAGCAGACCCATATGACCCTGTGTTAGGATATAGTGGGTTGGACAATGATTGACTTGACTGAAATGTCTTTCCTTCAGTCTCTGCTATTTTAAGTATAGTAAAAAACAGCACTAATTTCTGTTGTAATTTAAATTTTAATATTTTCTGATGAATGAAACTTTACAATTATGTTGTTAAATTTAAGCACAACCTTTCACATGTGGATGTGGACAAAGCTAACATCCTGAACCAACTTTTAAATAGATTTTCCCACCCATTGCCACCCTCTTCCAGTGACCAGACTCCCTTACACTATCCCTACTACATCAACAACTTTTTCTGCTTCAACTGGAATGGCTAGTGATGAGTCTACCTCTGATCATCAGTGTGGGCTGTCCATAACTGAACACCAAATGAGAAGAAAACTGATGAAGATACACACAGGAAAAGCTTCATGGAGTCAGCTCTCAAGTTCTTAAGGCCTGTGCTGACCAACTTTGTTCACTTTGTCCATAAGGCTCCACAAAGTGCTGCTGCTGTGAAAAACATCTTGCATTGTTCCTACGCTAAAGAAGGCACCTAAAGACTAAAGATCAGTGGCACTTACATCTCACATCATGAAGACCTTTGAGAGACTGGTCCTGGACTATATGAGTTCTCTTGTGGTAGATCCTAACCCAGTGCAGTTTGCCTATTAGACACAGATTGGAGTGGAGAATGCAAATATCTGCCTGCGCCACAAGCCTACTTCTCACCTAGACAAAGCTGGCAGCACAGTGAGTGTCATGTTTTTTGATTTTTCCAGTGCCTTCAATCATCCATTGATACCTGTTAAGGGGTAAACTCAGAGACATGCAGGTAGATGAGCCTATGGTGTGCTGTACAATGGACTACCTGTGAGGAAAATATAACACCAGGTCATGTCACTTTAAGAAATCCTCTGATGATTCTGCACTTATGAGATGTATCCATAAGTGGGGTGAGACAGAGTATGGGAGTCAGGTTGAGAACTCTGCTTCTCAGTGCAGAAACAATTGTCTGCAACTTAACAACAGCAAAACCAAGGAACTGGTTATTGATTTTCACCACACCAAAGAGCCTCTTTGTCCGGTCACTAGTCAAGGAGTGAATGTAGAGGTGGTCCAGTAATACAAGTATTTGGGGGTTCACATTAATGACAGGTTGGACTGGTCTCATAACACAGAGGAACTATATAAGAAAGGGCAGAGCAGACTCTTTTTTCTTAGGAGACTGCATTCCTTTAGCATGGGAAGTGACATCCTTCACATGTTCTCTAATTCTGTGCTGGTCAGTGGGATTTTCTACACTGTGGTGTATTGGGCTGGTAACATCACTTCAGGAGGGCCCCACTGAATCAACAAGCCAATTAAAAGGGCAAGGTCAGTTATAGTATGGATTCTGGACACCGTGAAAGTAGAAGCAAAGGAGAGCATAAAAACAAAACTGAGTGCAATTATGAACAATGCTCCACATCCACGCTCATACACACTAACACTGAGAACTTTCAGTCAATTAATCATTCAGCAGAAGAGTGTACAGAAACACTACAGGGTCTCCTTTATACCAACAGAAATACATCTGCATGGTGCCTCACTGGGACTGTGACAGCCAAGTCAGAACTTTTTCTTTCTTTTTAATTGTATTCATTTTTAGTCATTCTGGTGTATATTCAGACGGTATTGTCTGTGTGTATGTGTGTGTGTGTGTACATATACATACATATATATATATGATTATTTATTTATTTAAAGAGCTTCTTTAAAAAGACAAATTATCTATCTATCTATCTATCTATCTATCTATCTATCTATCTATCTATCTATCTATCTATCTATCTATCTATCTATCTATCTATCTAAATGAGGGTCATATCTTATAATTTTTGAAAATATCTCTGTTAAAATATCTACTGAGCTATTAGGCCAATTATTTCCAGGGCAGTCTTTTAGAGATCCAGCCCACCACAGGTCAAACTTATATTTACCACTTAATACACAAACTATTGGGATGTGGGCATAACATGTAATTTCCATACAGACTGAGAGCAGCCTGGGGCTGTAAGGCAGTGCTGCTAACTACTGTGCCACTCAGATCTAAGAAGCCTTATCTCTTAAATGTCTGCAGTCATTCAAACACAGAAATTAAATATTTTAAAAAATTATGTCAGTTTTGCCAATCTTTGTAATTTCTTTTTATAGCCTCATTCATGAATCAAAGGGCTGCAATAAAAAGATCATATGTCTACCTTCCCAACTAGACATGAGATAAAGAGAATATGAAAATAGTCAAACTAAAAGGTGATTATAGAAGCAGCACTAAATTTGATTTAAGAATTTACATGTCAAAAATATGCACCATTCAAATAATTATTTATCTAACACTTGCAAATCTCTGGTATGCTTTTGCATTCGGTATACAAATTTCACAAGGAAACGAGTGTCATTGTGGAATAGTTCATTGGAAAAAATTTATTTGCAGCCTTGACAGCTTTGACATTTCTGTGTAATTTGAGCCTCCTTGAAGTCTTAAAAGACCTGAAGATAAATATAGTGAGGATTTTAAGGAACAGTGGCTATCTACAAATTTTGTGTGTATAAATCTAACTATATGTAAATGAGAAGATTACAGCGGGTTCACCTTTTTTCCATACCTGGTAATAATTTCTTTAGGAATGCAGCAATATATCCGTATATTTTTAAGGATACTAGCTATGACTACATATGAGTCTATGAGTCCTGGTTCCAAGACTATTAACGTTTAGGACCTAGCTACTTACTTAGCCTGAAATAGAACATGTCAGAATACATGCTTACTCATCTTCCACATTATCTGTGCTGTGACAACTGTTTTTCAGTGAACCTGGTCTTCTTTTTTTTTATTTAATTCAGTGAAGATGACATTCACTTTTGGAGCGCATGTTCTTCTTTTGGCCATAGGCTGTCACAACATTCATATCCAGGATAATGACATATCTTTATTCTGATTTGTATCTGTAATCAGTAATTTTCCTTATCTGCTTTATGCCCTTTCGATGCAACTTTCAGTTCAATGCTGTTCTCTTTTATGCATATTCCTCTGCATTGTGTAGGTCACCTCATGTTATAACATTTTTTGATTTTGTTCACAATATGTTATAATGTTATTTGATTCTGAAACATAGTTTTTTTTAATGCTTTTAAATAAAACCTTCACTACATACAAGGTAAAATGAATTGGTTAACTCTGAGAAAAGAATGAGCCAAATTAGCATTGCACCTTTGCTTTCTGGTGCAAACCCTATGGACTGTTACTCTTTATATCACTCTTTTAAGTAGCTCGCTGTCATTTGGTAGATGGAATCCCTGCTGATATTGTTTGCGAATCAGTGCCAAAACTATCTGCAGTCTGATGCAGCTTGTCAGTGCCATTACACAGTCCACCCCCCACAGCCCAGAGACCACTTCCAACTCTTTGCAGTGGCACACATACTCTAAAATAACTGTCTTCTCTACCACTGTATTCATTCAGCCAGTGACAAGGTTCACATCAGCAGGCATCTTCATCACTGCCTAGCTAGATGGCATCCTGGGGATGTTGAATGCTGCACTGTCAGGTAGCATCACGGGCATTTTGAGTGCTACACTGTTATGCAGTGCAGCAGAGATGTTGAAAGATGTATTTGTGTGTTTTAATCTGTTTATTTTATGTTGGTATGCGTGGAGATGCAGATGTACCAGTCTGTTAGCTGTTTTCCTTCCTGAACAGATGCTGCAACCAGTTACAGAACTCAGCTTCGAGAATCTCCCTACTTCACTGCTCTGCAATGCTTCTATGATTTCTTTAATACTGTGTTCGCACAGCCTTGCCACCACTGCCTCACACTGATCACCTAGGGTCAGTGACAAAATCATCTGCCATACTTTGCCCAGCTTCAATAGGCAAACCAAGTCAAGATCCTTTCTGAAGCTCGCCCAATGGCCATGCACCCAGGCCAATGGAACTTAACAGATGTAGAAATGGTGGAGCTGCAGTCGTAGCAATCTCTTGGTTGTCTTTCTTTGTGTAGCGATGCTGCAACTGACATTCCAAATCCCAGATCTCAGCCTAAAGACTCTCCAGAAACTCCTCAGAGTTGCCCAGAAAGCCCATTTTTGGTCTCTGGGGTACTCAGGACTGTTCTGAGTGGCACTGTTGGTCTTCATCTCACCAATGTAAGTTTAGTTAAATAACATAATCCAACTCATGGTAGAGTGATTGGAACAAATCTTGGCAACATCTGGGTACTAAGTAGAAACCAGCACTGGATAGATCTGAGTCTGGTGCAAGGCCCACTCACACATACACATACCCACACACCCACACTCCCACAGGGCCAGTTTGGAATTGCCAGTTTAAAGAAAATGTTTGACTTTAGAAATGTGGACAGTAAACTGGAGTAGCATAGTAAAAATCATTACAAAATAGGGAGAAAATGCACATAGACAAGAGTTAGCACTGTGCCATTGTGCTGCCTCTTTAATCTGTAGAATTTTATTAGGAAAAAAGAGGTGGTAGTTTTGTTCTGCTTTAGCAGTGCACTTTTAGAAACTTAAATTAATTTGTATTATGTAAGCCTATGTTATATTAAACAACTATGTTTTACTTGAGAATGCTTAAAACATTTATAATTATAAAATTGAAAAACTTAACCAGTGCATGTGAAATTCTGAATTATTTTTCTAGAATAGTTCATAGACAAAATGAGAGGTCAGGTCAGTGAAAAGTGTTAGCTGGTCCAACAAAAGGAGTGTCTCTGAGAGAGCTGACTATTGTCCTTGGTGTTTATCCTGGATGGGGAGCTGCTGCGGTGCCATAACCCCACTGTACAGTATATGCCAAGCTTCAGTAAGTGATATAAACAGCTAATTCCTGCAAATGGAATGAAAAAAGAAAAGAGATTTTTCGGTATATTAATAAAAGCAGTTGTTAACTTATGGGATTCAGAATTACAACTCTTTAGATAACACCGTAATTTTTTTATTTCTCAGGTCATTTTCTACAAAGACTACTCAGCCACTAATCAAGTAAGAATGGTAGTAAATCCAGGTTGTTTTTTTTATAGACTGCAAGTGTAATGCACCTGAGTTAGAGGGAAGCAAGTGTGTCTTTACTGTTGTGGGCATAAGGACAATCAAACGTTTAATGTCACAATATGTTGTGGCCAAACTCAGTTCCTCATTATGTTGGCTAGTAAAGCTGGATAAAAAGATAATGGCGACTCTGATAGAAAGCTGATTGTTGGTTCTTATTTGGCAGGATTTTCAACGACAAACACAATTCATTAGGCTGACACTGGCACCAAGAAAAACATCATCCAGGAGTAATCTTGAATTACAGTTCAAGCTTCTAGACCAGGGGGGGTATTTTTCGTACGTGGATTAGTCGTTTAGCCGGATGTAATTGTTGACGATTTGGCATGATCCTGGATCTGTCGGTTTTTCGAAACTCTTGCTGGATGTGTTGTCATAGCAACACATCCAAATCCTCAAACCTGCTCGGAGCAGGTTTGTTCTATGTAAACAAGGATTAGCTCACACACTTAATCAGTGTCCGTGCGTGGAATTCATTCAGTTATGACTTCGCCGTACATGAATGAGCGACCAATTGATATCGGTACGCAAATTATAAGAAGAGAATTTCATATAGAGAGGGTTTTGCGCGATCAGCAAGATCCTTTATTGCTCCCGGAGGAAATTCTTTTCAAAAGGAACTGCTTTAGCCGAGAGGGAATATTGTACCTCAAAAATTTATTAGGACCTTATATTCAAAGTCAAACTCAGTGAAGTCAGGCTCTCACAACCACACAGACAGTATGCATTGCTTTGAGGTTTTTTGCAAGCGGCACTTTTTTATGTACTGTAGGCGATGCGGAAAATCTATCTAAAAGTGCAGTTTGCCAGGCAATTCGTAAAGTCTGTTTGGCTCTGAAATATTTCCTTCGGGTTTTCATAGTGTTTCCTGGACGCCTGCATGTGCAGACAATAAAAGATGCATTTCATGCCATTGCAGGTAGGTAGTACACAAGTAAAAACACCCACAGTTCCATAAAGAATCTCACAATCAGCCTAACATTCTAATTACCTAGGGTTTCCAAATGTGATTGGGGCACATGGGACTGATCAGAGTGGAGTTTGATTTGGAAAATGTACCTCTCCTCCTGATGAATAATCAGACACAGTGTCTTCATCAAATATTTGACCTTCGTCAATATCTCATTGGTCAGACACAAGTTCTAGGGATATGACATTCCCTGCAACTGACCCAACAAAAAAAGAGGGCTATATGGAACATACCTATGGCACACATTGAGGACAAATATATGCAATGACCATCCTTTACCTGAAATGAAATGACCACTGCATCCTGCCACTGGTTCTGAGGAGGAGCTTCCCCCTGGAATGCCCTCAGAAACAGGGCGATGGGCATTTTGCTGGAGAGCCAACTCTTCTGCAGGGGTTAGGTCTGGACTGCGTTGACCTCCACCTGTTTTTTGCTTGTCTGCCTTCTTATTAGCTTTAAAATTAATGTTCTTTACATTATATATGATTCTTTATGTCAACAGTTCTTTAAATAGTTATATACGCAATATTTACCAGTTTGAAGTATATTCTTGTACTTCACTTTAACCTGTTCCCGTGTTCTCCTTGTGCTCACGTTTGATCTGGAATTATGACATATTAAATAATAATTAATCTGACACATAGGAAATGAAACGCTGCTTTCAGTAAATACAATGCACACGCGTTTAATTTGTCGGCCACTTTTTGCCAGCCGTCTTTTCTGGTATGGGCTGCTTTTGCAGTGTTACCCCTTGTGCATATTAAATCTTGAAATCCTTTGAGTAACCAACTAACTAACTAACACCCACACACACACACGTACACAGCTTGTGTGAAAAAAAATGCACCCGTACTTTTGTCATTTTGTTGCAGCCTATCAAAGACTTGCTGATCATGTTTTCTATACTCAATATATATGGGCTTTTCAGTCAGGGCGGGCGCGCGCATTCATCTCGGATGATTAGATCCAGCTAGACTAATGTACTACGCGGCTGTGATTGAAAAACCGACTTATCCCGGATGAGTTACACGGCATTAACTCATCCAAGATCAGGCATCTGATCTTGGATAATTTAAGCGATGTACGGAAAATACCCCCCTGGGGGGTATTTTTCGTACATGGATTACTTGTTTAGCCGGATGTAATTATTGATGATTTGGCCTGATCCTGGATCTGTCGGTTTTGCGAAACTCTTGCTGGATGTGTTGTCATAGCAGCACATCCAAATCCTCAAACCTGCTCGGAGCAGGTTTGTTCTATGTAAACAAGGATTAGCTCACACACTTAATCAGTGTCCGTACATGGAATTCATTCAGTCATGACTTCACCATTCATGAATGAGCGACCAATTGATATCGGTACGCAAATTATAAGAAGAGAATTTCATATAGAGAGGGTTTTGCGCGATCAGCAAGATCCTTTATTGCTCCCGGAGGAAATTCTTTTTGAAAGATACCGATTTAGCCGAGGGGGAATATTGTACCTCAAAGATTTATTAGCACCTTATATTCGAAGTCAAACTAGGCGAAGTCGGGCTCTCACAACCACACAGTCGGTATGCATTGCTTTGAGGTTTTTTGCAAGCGGCACTTTTTTTATATACTGTAGGCAATGCGGAAAATCTATCAAAAAGTGCAGTTTGCCAGGCAATTCGTAAAGTCTGTTTGGCTCTGAAATATTTCCTTCGGGTATTCATAGTGTTTCCTGGACACCTGCGTGTGCAGACAATAAAAGCGGCGTTTCATGCAATTGCAGGTAGGCAATACACAGGCAAAAACACCCACAGTTCAATGTAGAATCTCACAATCAGCCTAACATTCTCATTACCCAGGATTTCCAAATGTGATTGGGGCACTGGATTGTACGCAGATCTGAATAATCAGACACAGTGTCTTCATCAAATATTTGACCTTTGTCAATATCTCGTTGGTCAGACACAGGTTCTAGGGATATGACATTCCCTGCAACTGATCCAACAAAAAAGAGGGCTATATGGAACCTACCTATGGCACACATCAATGACAAATATATGCAATGACCATCCTTTACCTGAAATGAAGTGACCACTGCATCCTGCCACTGGTTCTGAGGAGGAGCTTCCCCCTGGAATGCCCTCAGAAACAGGTTGATGGGCATTTTGCTGGAGAGCCAACTCTTCTGCATGGGTTAGGTCTGGACCGTGTGGACCACCACCTGTTTTTTGCTTGTCTGCCTTCTTATTAGCTTTAGAATTAATGTTTTTTATATTATATATGATTCTTTATGTCAACAATTCTTTAAATAGTTATTTACCAATATTTACCAGTTTGAAGTATATTCTTGTACTTCACTTTAACCTGTTCCCATGTTCTCCTTGTGCTCATGTTTGATCTGGAATTATGACATATTAAATAATAATTAATCTGACACATAGGAAATGAAACGCTGCATTCAGTAAGTACAATGCACACGCATTTAATTTGTCGGCCACTTTTTGCCAGCCGTCTTTTCTGGTTTGGGCTGCTTTTGCAGTGTTACCCCTTGTGCATATTAAATCTTGAAATTCTTCATGTCCTTCGAATAAAAGGTCTTGCTCCGCTTGTGTGAAAAAAAAACGCGCCCGTTCTTTCGGCATTTTGTTACAGCCTATCAAAAACTGGCTGATCATGTTTTCTAGACTCAATATATATGTGCTTTTCAATCAGCGCGGGCGCACACATTCATCTCGGATGATCAGATCCAGCTAGACTAATCTACTACACGGCTGCGTTTGAAAAACTGACTTATCCCGCATGAGTTTCACTGGCATTAACTCATCCAAGATGAGGCATATGATCTCAGATGATTTAAGTGACGTACGGAAAATACCCCCCAGAGATCCTCAGGTTTGGTCCTAAGAACCATAGTAGCTACAGGATTTTGTTCCAACCAAATTAGAAGCCAATTATCTCTTCTTTAGCCAATTATTATTCAAGCAACATTTTTTGTTTCAGTGTAGTTAATTTGCCATTTAAGATTCCCTTAATTGCTTTGTTTAATCTTACACAACTGCATTGTCTATTTTGAATTGCATCCTGTTTTCTTAACCAGCTGCCAATTAACAACAATTGACAAATGAGGTAACACTTCACCATCTAAAGCTGATGTCACATTACAAGACTTCTTGTGTCAAACTTGACAACCTGACAACCGCAGTTGCTAATCTTGTTTCCCGAGTATGTCAATTTACACAATTTGAAATCCAAAGCTATGTCAAATTAGATGTGTATGTGATTACTTTCCAGTACTTTCTAGTACAGTTTCACATTTCCAAAGTATCGAAAGCTCTATACTTCTATCTAGGTGATAAATCTCCCTCATTATGTGCCAAACAATGTGCTTAATTCCGCTGCAGCTCATCTTCTTGAGGTACCAAAAAACTGGTATAAAACCTGTTATAATAATGCTATAATCCTAAACTTTGGAATGCTCTCCCAATTAGCTTTAAGCAGCTGCAGTGTTTAGAAATGTTCAGATCAAGACTTAAGGCTGTTTTACTTGTGCACGGTTTTAATTTTTTAGGTTCTGTATTATTTAGGTAGTGTTACATTCATCTATCATTTTATTATTTTGTATATTTTATTTCTTGGTTTGTTTTACGTGCTTATATTTTATTGAATGTTGTCTTTTAGTATGTTCATGTCATATGTGCTTTTATGATGGCACTTTCTTTGTAAACAGGCAGTGAAATTTATGACAGCCAATAACGTGCTGTCTGGCAGAGCCAGTATTCATGTAAAGGCCTTACAGTTATGGCATGTACAGCCACTCTCTCTCTCCTGTGTTCATTGATAGTCACCTCCCACATACACACACTCACTCCTACGACTTAAGACTTGACTTGGGGTGAATCACAGACTAGTTGGAATGAGTTGCTGGGTATGTCAGACTGCAAGAACAGAACCCACAGGAGTTAACAATGACTGTCTCCAACTCGCTAAGGTGATGTAAATGAAGTCTGCAACTGAAAATCGCTGGAAAAGGTATGTAACGTATCATGGCCTTAACCTGGTCACATTTACACCTGTGTGTGGGGTCTTCATGAAATATCAGTTTGCAAAAAATACATAGAAAGAAATGGGAGAGAACAATTGAAGAAAAGATTTAGTATTCTGCTCTGGGTACTAGTCACTTGGATGATATCTCATGAAAGGAAAATGTATGATCTAAGAATGATCTGACATGGCAAAATGAAAGCCATAGAATTAAATAACAAATTCTATTATTGGCCATTATTGGTTTATGATTAAGAATTTTTTGGAACACAAAAGCCACTGTGGCTCTCATGTGATGGTTTATGATTCAAGGAAGAAATGCACAAACATCTAAGGATTATTTTCCTGCAAATGCCAACCAAATTTGGCAGCAGGATGACTAATGAAGAGACAGAAAGGGACCTAGGACTGGAAGACAGCAGAAGATGGACCTGGAACAATAAGTGCACCAACAATGCAGAAACAATAAGTTTCTGGGACAATAAGTGCACCATTATAATTGCAATGAAATATGGCTAAACAACCACTAAGGGATATGTGTTTAAAAGGTACCACAGAAGTAATTATAGTGAAGTACGAGAAGGGTTAGGAGTTAGGGAAAGGCCAGGGTACCCATGAGCTTCTTCCACATTGGTCCAAATTGTTAGGTTAGGGTTAGTTAGGAAGAGTTCCTGAAAACTGTGAAGTTACAGGAGAGAATTCTCTTGTCACACACCATCAAGGGTTCCTATAATCAAGAGCCAGTCACCATCCTGGTGTTGTCTGGCTATATCTTTATAATGGGTTAAGATGAGAAAGCAAATATTTATGGGATTTTAAAATGCTGACCTTTTTGTCATTGCTGACTGAAGTTCTAGGGTTCAACAAAATCACACAATAATGTAAATATAACAATAGCATTTAATGACTATTATGCAACACAATAAAAATAAACAAAAAAATGTAGAATTAATTTATTTGTTTAAAAAACAAAAATCATAACAGCTATGTGGTCATGGTGGAAATGTTTAGAAGAACAAGCTGTGTGCACTTTGTTCTAAATTATGAAAATATGAAAAAGCTACTTTATCTAGCAATTTATTTTCTGCTTTAGGTTGTATTTTTTTCTTTTTTTGCTTGCTTCATGATTATGAGTTTGAATTGCCCTACTTCCTTGGTCACTGCTCATTTGCTTATTTAGTGCATTGAAACCTGTTATACCTGATCACCGTTTTGATTGAAAATCACAGATTGTTTAAACTCTTATTTTGTAAAGAACAGCTCTAACTTTCTAATGGGATGGAGATTTATGGCTGGACACATGCCAGTCCTGACCTTTAAAAGATCAACACCATCCCAACTCTGAAAAAGTGAAGTATGAATCCAGAGGAATTTTGACCTCTTATAAACTGTTTGCATCCTCTCTTAGTTAGGGCATCAGGCATTTTTGACTTCTGGTAGGTCACCTGTTATTTAGTGTCCAGGAGAGAATTTGTATGTTTCCTCCCAGATTACAATTTGCTTTCTCTCCCTACTGTACTTGGTTTACTAAGTCCCAGTGGTGCCCTTCTCACACTGACATGTGGTTTATATACCTCATGCCTGCACTGGTTTTCCTGTCTTAGGATGATGTTGGGTCCTGTCTCTATTCCTGTCACTTTCTGTTAGAACTCTAATATGGTCTAGTGAGAATGAGTGTACCAGGACCTAATTCAGTGAAGGTTGCTGATTTAAGACTAGTGGTACCAGGATGGCATTTGGCCCCTCCTTAATTTGATTAAAGAGTAAATGGTTAATAAAACACCTCTGGTCCAAAGACAAAAAAAAAATCTCTTTATATTTAAAAGACTATGTATTTAAGGATTTAAATAGTTAAAGGGGCGCACAAAACCTCAAGGCACAACAAAGAAACCAAAATAGGTTTTGTCTAAAAAGGTAAAAGCTAAAGGCAAAAAATCAAAATTCAAATCACAGTACCTTAATACAAGAGCTAGGCATCAAATTTGGAAAATCCAAATATTGAAAAGAAGCACAAAATTAGAAGAGAGGAATCAAGATCTACATTGCAACACCAAAGTAGCCGTTACATCTGCAGCTTCGTCTTAATTACTGGTCCAATATTGGGAGATCCTGCTCCTTGAGGCTCTGCATAAATACCACATTAATAAAATAAAATGCAGACAGAATAAAGGCAAAAATAGAATTAATAAGATAATAAAGAAAATAACATTTGAAAAATAACAAAAAACATACTTGAGCCAGGGATGTAAACAGCTTTTTGATTTGAATGATGACTGGTCTCTTAGCTCAAATAGTGTCTAATATTTTAAGTATACATTAAGATTTTTTTTTCAGGCTGGGAATTAATAGCTACTTAACTCAATCCATGGAGGGCCACAGTGAGCACAGGTATTTGTATAATCCAATTGCTTGATGTTAACTGGACCCCTTACTTGTAATGCCTGATTGGAGTGAAGTAGAATAATATAGAGGGAATCTGTTGTTAAAATGGGCTGAAAGTCTAAACCAGTAAGCCAAAAACCCAAATCCAAAATCATACTCTAAACCAGTGTTTCCTAAACTCGGTCCTGGGGACCCCCTGTGGCTGCAGGTTTTTGTTCCAACCAGATTCCTAATCAGTGACAACACCTGATAACACTGATCTCATCTAATTAGCTGGTATTTTTTTTCTTTTATTCGACATTCAGAAAAGCACAGCTGCATGATTTTTACATTTATAAGACATTTATAAATATTTCTGCTTTTGCTATAGATTTAAATGCTTAACGCTCTTTTGTTGATTTCATTATATTTTGCCCTGTCTATGTGCAGTATTTCCCCCTTCGTTGTATCTTAATGACAATTAAAAATGAGCAGATCAGACACCCAGGCAAACAACACTGAAAAATCAAAGGCTGCAACTACATTAGCGTCTGACCCACTAATTAGTAAATAATTGATTAATTAAACAATTAGAACACCTAGAAAAGTAGAAAGAAAATCAAGATGAAAATAATTTTAAAAAGAAAAAAATACATTATTCCTATATAACTGCTTGGTAAATTTTAATATTTTTTTTCAGCAAACTTAGTTTTCTAATTTCTATATTGTTCCCTAAACACAGCAAGTAGTCGCAACCAAACACACACCTAGAATTACTTTATTACTTTATATTCACAATCACTGAGGCATAAGGCATTTGGCACTGGCTATTTAAAGTATTGCACTGATGACGTCACAATGCACAACTTCAGGAAACTTGCCCTCAACAACCACACAGCATTTCGGTTCCACAAAATAGTATTGCCCATGTTAAACAAAATTGCATCATGATAAAACGAAGATATATTAATAAAAATATTTACATCATTCCAGAAGCTTAATTGGAATATTAGAATCATGCACACATTTAGATTTTTTTTTTTAGACATGCTTTATTAATCCCCGAGGGGAAATTGTCTTTTGGCATGACCTCCAGAGGTTAGAGTGCAGGGTCAGCCATTGTACAGTGCCCCGGAGCAGTTTTCAGGTTAAGGGCCATGCTGAAGGGCCCAACAGAGTAGGATCCCTTCTGGTAGTAACGGGAGTTGAATCAGAAAAAAATTCCAGATAACAGCACAAATCCTTAGTTTTAGTGCCAACATTCCATGATGTCCGATGAAGAAAACCTTAAAAAAAATGTTAAGAACATATAAGAAAAAATGTATCCTATGCAGAGAAAATTTTACAAAGTATTACTAATCATTAATTTAATGAATTAATTTAAACTAATTTAGCGGGTGACATCATGCATTCCACTGTTCCTAAGTTACAAACACAGCACCCTGAGGCGCTTGTGCTAATCGCTGGAGATTTTAACCATGTGATGCTGGACAAAACATTACCTGCCTTCTCCCAGTATGTGGATTGTAACACCCGGGGAAATAAGACTATTGACTTACTGTATGCAAACGTTAAAGATGTATACAGCGCCACCCCGTTGCCTGCGCTTGGGAAAGCAGATCATAACCTGGTTCTGCTTCAGCCTCACTACAAACCAAGAGTGAGGGTCTTACCTACAACCACACGCTCATTCTGGAAGTGGTCCCCTGAGGCAGAGCAGGCTCTGAGAGACTGCTTTGGAACTACGGACTGGGATATCCTGCAGGGATCACATAGTGAGAACATTGAGGAGGTTGTTGACTTCACTACTGACTACATCAACTTCTGTATGGACATTGTAGTTCCAGTAAGAACAGTACGCTGCTATGCTAACAACAAGCCATGGATTACAAGTGACATCAAGGGCCTTTTGAACCAGAAGAAAAGGGTTTTTAAAGTCGGTGATCAGCATGAGCTCAAGCGCGTGCAGAAGGAAATCTGAGTCCTGCTCAGGGCGGCGAAGGAGTAGTACAGAAGAAAGCTGGAGCAGATGTTGCAGAACAACAGCATGAAGGAAGTGTGGGATGGGATGAAGATCATCACTGGCTGCAGCTCGAAGTGGGGTGCCACCATCAAGAGAGACGTGAAGGGAGCAAACCAAATGAACAACTTCTTTAACAGGTTTGACCACCCTAACCCACTCTCACTCTCACCTCAGAGTACTGCACCCTCCACCCATCCTTCTGCTGATACCAGCATAGGAGAGACATCCCTACCCACAATTACAGCAGACCAATGAGCAGAGAGCTGAGGAAACTTCGTGCCAGCAAAGCAGTGGGTCCAGATGGAGTATCGCCACGACTGCTGATGGTCTGTGCACTGGAGCTGGGGAGTCCTCAACAGCGCATCTTCAACCTGAGCCTGGAACAGGGGAGAGTCCCGAGGCTTTGGAAAACATCTTGTATCACCCCAGTCCCAAAGGTATCACGTCCTAGTGAGCTGAATGACTTTCGGCCTGTCGCTCTGATGTCACATGTGATGAAGACCATGGAGAGGCTGCTGCTTCACCACCTGAGGCCACAGGTCCAACACGCCCTCGACCCTCTGCAGTTCGCATACCAGGAGAAGGTGGGAGCGGAGGATGCCATCATCTACATGCTACACCGATCACTCTCCCACTTGGACAGAGGCAGTGGTGGTGTAAGAATTATGTTTCTGGACTTCTCTAGCGCCTTCAACACCATTCAACCTCTGCTCCTTAGGGACAAGCTGACAGAGATGGGAGTAGATTCATACCTAGTGGCATAGATCGTGGACTATCTTACAAACAGACCTCAGTATGTGCAACTCGGGAATTGGAGGTCTGACATTGTGGTCAGCAACACAGGAGCGCCGCAGGGGACTGTACTTTCTCCGGTCCTGTTCAGCCTATACACATCGGACTTCCAATACAACTCAGAGTCCTGCCAAGTGCAAAAGTTCGCTGACAACACTGCTATCGTGGGCTGCTTCAGGAGTGGGCAGGAGGAGGAGTATAGAAACCTCATCAAGGACTTTGTTAAATGGTGTGACTCAAACCACTTACACCTGAACACCAGCAAAACCAAGGAACTGGTGGTGGATTTTAGGAGATCCAGGCCCCTCATGGACCCCGTGATCATCAGAGGTGACTGTGTGCAGAGGGTACAGACCTATAAATACCTGGGAGTGCAGCTGGATGATGAATTGGACTGGACTGCCAATACTGATTCTCTGTGCAAGAGAGGACAGAGCCGGCTGTACTTCCTTAGAAGACTGGCGTCCTTCAACATCTGATGGTTGTGGCGAGTGCCCTCTTCTACGTGGTGGTGTGCTGGGGAGGCAGCATTAAGAAGAAGTACGCCTCACGCCTGGACAAACTGGTGAGGAAGGCAGGCTCTATTGTAGGCATGGAGCTAGACAGTTTGACACCTGTGGAACAGTGTCATCTCCAGACAAAGGAGCAGCTTCAGTGACAGACTGAGGAGATCGTTCCTCTCCCAAACTATGCGACTCTTCAATTCCAC
Organism: Erpetoichthys calabaricus; assembly: GCF_900747795.2. Taxonomy (NCBI): domain Eukaryota; kingdom Metazoa; phylum Chordata; class Cladistia; order Polypteriformes; family Polypteridae; genus Erpetoichthys; species Erpetoichthys calabaricus. The sequence continues at coordinate 217,970,064 of NC_041394.2, read as the reverse complement.
CCGGGGGGTAAACGTTAACATTATTCAAAGTTATTGTCTGTTTTTACCTGCATTTTTATTACTCTTTAATTTAATATTGTTTTTGTATCAGTATGCTGCTGCTGGAGTATGTGAATTTTCCCTTGGGATTAATAAAGTATCTATCTATCTATCTATCTATCTATCTATCTATCTATCTATCTATCTATCTATCTATCTATCTATCTATCTATCTATCTATCTATCTATCTATCTAATCACAACATTTATTAAATATGCTGTTATTTCTGTTTTTGTCTTCATTTTGCAGCCTTTATTTTATCAATCAGAAATGTACAACAGGGTTGATTTACTTTTTAAAGGTTCTCTCTTTTCTACGACTGGGGTATGTCATTTCTTTAAAAAAAAAGTCTTGTTTTTATCAATCAGTTGCTTGCTAATGATCACAGAAATGCAAATGGCAAAGAAGTAGCTGCTCCTGTCATTGGCACCTGTGCCTGCTATTTGTTATCTGATATTATCTGAAAAGAAATGAATATCACCTCTATGTAAACTCCTTTTTCTCCTCTCATTTTGCAGTCAGAAAGGCAATTCACTGTGAAATGTGTTTTTTATCAAAGATTTCATTTTTCATTTTCATTTTTTATTTCACTTCATATAAAAACTTGACTTCTAAATTGTAATCAAATAATGACAACTGAAAAAGAGAGGACACAGACAGGCATTGAATACTGAAGAGAAGCAACTATTTCAATTATATTTAACCAATGAAATCGATAACAGGTAACTGTTTAAATAACAATGGTATTTCAAAACAAATCAGAGCAAAATCTCAAGATCTGGAAGATTGAATGCTATTAATTTAATTCAAAGAAAACATTAACATTATTGTGTCATTCTGAATAATAGAGGGCTAATGTAGTAAATAAGTGTAGGGTTAATTAAGGTAGGAAGTCCAGTTAAAAGCAGGCCTTGGTTAGAACAAAAACCTGCACCCATTGTATGGACCTCCATGAGCTGAGCTGAATAGCTAGAGTATAAATACAAGGTAAATATACACTATATAATATGTACAAGCGGCAAAAATCACATAGATGCCTGAATAACCATTTAAACATTTATCACTGTGACATACTGGTAATTGCTCATGCTTGATGCACATCACATTAAACAAGAGGCATTACCAGTGACCATAGTTCCAAGATTCAGGGTCATGTGTAGAAGTGGCCACACTGAGTCCAAGGCTGCTAATCTTTGTAACACAAAGCATCAAGAATGTTGTAAGGCAAATGTAATACACTACTTTTCATTAACATTTTGTTAATACATTTTATGAAACTGCTTAGTCCAATATGTAGCTGTGATAGCAGCATTAGGTGCAAGGCAGGAAGCCTCGGCCAGGATAGTGCATCATCTCGGAGTGAACTCATTTACTCTCCCAGTGTCAAACCAGGGCCAATGTAACCGGATATGGACATTTTTGGTATTTGGGTGGAGACTATAATACCCAGGGAAACGAGAAGAACATGCAAACTCCACGCAGGGACCAGCCTGTGATTCACACCCTGGAGCAATAAGCTAACAATTCTAACTAGTCTGTCATTGCACTGCTCATGCCGTGTAATATTTTTTTTCAGTTATTGCATTTCCCTGTTAAATTTGTTTATATGAATTGCTTTCTGACATTTGCTCCTTCTTTTTTGTCTGTCTTCTTTCCCATTTTTGAAACATATATGCAATGTTCAATGTGTATTCTGTCAGGCAGTTGTTGTTTGCTCATTGATGCTTTCTTTCAATTGGTACTGAAAGATTGCCCCAAATACTTTTTCTTTTACTCATCTTTTTATTACTGCGAAAGTGAGGGACATTCTCCTCATTTCACAGCACTCTCACTCTAAATCTGTCTTCAATTACTGTTAGCTTCCTACAAAAGATCAGAAATTACAGTGCTCCCTGAAAATATTAAAGCCAGAGGATCCATTAACAACCAAACACATGATTATACTGTTGTGGGAGACGGCCGGCAGCTCAATCCGGCCTGGACATCCCAGGATGGGAAGAATGGAGAAGGGCAGCCTTTCCAGGACACTGCCTCCCCCAGGACGCTAGGTGGCAGCTCCCCTGAACGGTAAATGTACCCCAGATTCCTGCAGGGCATCATGGGACATGAAGTCCACTTTCTCAGCCCTGTTGGGTGCCGTGGGTGCCACCAGGGGGAGCTAATAAAGGACCTGGGGACTCCTACTTTTCTTACAACCCGGAAGTACTTCGGAGTCACGAGGACGGAAGCCCACAGTACTTCCGGGATGCTTGAGGAGGATGATGTGGCGTTTGACACAGAAGAAGAGGAGAAACACTTCCGGGTCAAGGACTATTTAAAGGACTGGTGCAGACCCAGCAAGCTGAGTCTGAGCTGGGTGGAAGTGTGACAGAGCTGCTGGGAGGAGAGGAGGATTTATTGTATTATTGATTTATTTGTTTATGGTGGTGTTAGTGGTGTCTACTGTGGCACAATATCAAAAAGAAGAAATTAAAATATTTCTAAGTGCTTTTACTTGGTGTCTTGGACATTTGTCTGTGGGGTTTGAGGAGCGACAGCGCCCCCTAGTGTCACACTGTATAAACATAACTCATTCAAGATTTGTCATTTGAGTATATTAAAACACTTTTAATTCTGACATATTTAAAAGTGAGTTAGCTACCTCACAGTGTTAAACCTTAAGTCTTATTTCTGGATAGGTTAGTGACAATGTAATTTGGATGTTAGTGATGGATTCCTCTGGGGTCTCATCCAGAAGACATAATGTCAGGTTGATTAGTGACCACACATTGGGTGATTGAGTGTGGGTGGGTGAATGCGTGGGTCCTATGACTAAGGGATGGCTTTTGTGTGACACCTAATGATGCCAATTGAGGTTTTGATGAGGTTTTGATTCTTCACAATCCTCTAGTGAAGTAGGTGAAGACGTAATGGATGTGGATCGATATTTTACAAGTCTGCGCTGCCATTTGTGCTTGCACCCATTCATTTAATGACTGATGTTTTGCACAATTGCATTTGAAATCACATAAAGCTTTGTTAAACAAATATTGTTGTTATCAAATTCATTCATGCAGGCAGTTTCTTTTTTTACATATAATCTTTTGTTGCTTATATAATTAAAATTCCAACATTGAACACTAATAATTATTGTACACTTTAAACCTTAACTGAATGTACTATTGAAATATGTAGTAGGCGAAGAATACTATAGTTTCAATAACAGCCAGAGGTTTTAAAATATCAACCTCACATTGCCCTCTTGTGGTATAACCTGAAAATGAGTCAAGTTAAATCTGTGTAGGTGTATGTGGTAAAGGCTCAAGAATAAATGATTAAGATGTCATGGTTCCTAGTACTGGGATAAATTATACTTTTGTTTTAGCTTCTAAAATTTCATATTGCATTTCTGCTGTTACTTTAAGCTGTTAAAATACCATACTATACAAGTCAAATATCTTATAGTACTAATATTATGAAGTGCTGCGGTGGGCTGGCACCCTGCCCGGGGTTAGTTTCCTGCCTTGTGCCTTGTGTTGCCTGGGATTGGCTCCAACAGACCCCTGTGACCCTGTAGTTAAGATATAGCGGGTTGGATAATGGATGGATGGATGGATTATGAAGTGATACCATCCTAGTTTTATTCAATAGAAAATCTTGTTACTGCTTCAAACCACTTCAAAAATTAAATAAAAATAAAAAAGTTCATGATCTACTTTTTACCACTACACTGATATGTTTGAACTTCAAGCACATCACAGGTAACAAACTAGTGAGGGATGTCTTGGTGAGGAACAGGTCCTGAACGGCTGCAATGGCTGCATGTTTTCACTCCAATCAATTTTTACATTTGACATTACTATTTGTTATTAATTTAACCTCTTACTTAATCAGATGGATCCCCCAAATCTTCAAGTACAATTTAAAATATTATGAAGAGTAAGACTTTTAATTCTCTTTGAAATTGAGTAAACTACATATTAATGTCATGGCTTCTACTACCTAGGTTTTCTGCTTTTTTGAAATTACTATTTAGTTAAGAATTCCAGAAACTTTATTGTTTCTTAGTTTCTTAACCAGCAGGCAATACACATGTAAACAGCAGATAACAAAGTAGTCAATAGATAAACAATTAAAATTGGATTATGAGGAAGCCAATGTTAACATACTGTGCTCTATATAAAAACTAAATGCATGCTTTTCAGAAATCACTACATAATGGGTAAATTTGTAAATATTACAAGTTAGCAAATACCCTATTTTCTGAAAAGGGTGATTCTTCCCAACCTATTACCTGTTGCCAATCAACTTAATGAGTAAATTAACAGAAGCAATTATTAAACAAAGATTGAGTATCTTATTATGAAATATCGACTGTCATATGTGTGAGCTTATCGAAAACCTTGAGGGGTCCAGTTTACGTAAGACACACGGGAAAGATTTTGTGGTTACCTGTTTGCCACTCTCTCTCCTTGCACAATAATAACAAATCCAGGAGAGCAGTAGTTAGCCCATCTCCATCTGCACCTTTTCTTGTTTCCAAACTATTAAAACCCATAAAGATTCCAACATGGCATCAGTCTTGGCTAGAAAGTGTGAACAGGACACTGGTGTTCCCCAACATATTACCTTTTTCTTTTGATTTTTTTCCAACTTACATTACAGCAAAAAACAAGAAGTTCACATTGGATCCCTAACCCATTTTAATGTATCCACTTGCTCATTTTTACAGGCTGTATTTGTGAACAGTCAAAAGCTTTAGAGGATGGAGATCATGTGTCAGCAATACATTGTAATTGTGTGAGAAAATGACAAAAGCATTTCTAAAAGCTTTCTAAAAGGTACATCATGTGAGGCAAGTGATCAAGGTTTATATAGTTTGACACAGCATGGAATTTGGACCAAACAAAGAATGCACAATGTAATGCTGCAAGGAATTTGGCTGGAATTGGGTCGAATTAAAAGTAGCGTCCCTTAGGGATCATTGATGGGCCACTGCTCTTTTTAATTCACATTAATGATCTGGAAAAAAAGTAACCAAAAAAACTAAATAAATGCTATGATAACTCTAGGTTTTTGCAGAAACGTTATTGCCAGTAGAATCATTCCAGAAGGAGTTGTATAGTACTCAGATTTGGAGCAGATCTGTGGCAGATGAAATTTAATGTAAGTAAGTATAAAGGGTTAAACATAGCAAGCAAAACTGTCAGATTTAAAAGACAAGAACAATATCATAATAATGTTTAAATAATTATTATTAAAGTATTAAAGACATACTGTACATCACACCTCAGAAAAGTGTGGTAGAAATCAACTTAATTAAAGAAAGAAACTTATCCTCTAACAGGACAAGTCAGTAATCAGGCAGGAGAACAGCAATTCATTGCATCTTTTAATTACTCCTCAGCAAAATGCCTTAAACACTTCAAATCAGTTGTTATAGCCTGGTCAGAATGATCAGAAAAATAAAGAATAGAGGTTCATTTTATAAACTACTAGACATTAAGCCTGTTACAATAACGGGTGCAAGAACAGTAGTGCATAAACATGAGTAGGAACAGTCTATATTAAATGGTAAGGGACCTTGACCTCATTCTGTTTCTTGTCTTAATTTTTTTTTGTCAAAAATATTTTTGCAAGAAGCCTAAAGTAAAATAATAATAAAAATAAAATAGAAACGTATATGACAATACAGTAAGCATAATTAATATTACATTTATCCTCTCCTCTGTGGCTGTTGATTGATGTGTTTTGTCTGTTTGAAGATCTCCTATGCTGCCTCTCTTTATTTTAGCTTGCTGTGGCGTCTCTCCAGCAAGTACTGTGCAGTTCCCCAGCAAGTATTTTAATCTGTGCTGGCGTGCAGCTGATTATTGTATGTGTGGCGTCTCCCCAGCAACGGATTTTAAGTGCGCAAAAATAAATCTACTTTTAAAAGTCATCGTATTGTAATATCATGAAAATTCGTATATTTAGGAAAACCCCTTCAACGACTGACACTTTACACTTTACTGGGCCAAGCTTCTTAATCGCAAATCTGACATCCTCAGAGTGAACACTTGCACAACAACAAACACTAATCCCACCTCTTTGGGGAAGCTGGTCTCCGCGTCTCAGTACCCGATTGGATTTTGTGTGCCTTATGTTTTAGGTCTTACCTCATTTACCGAAATCCGATTGGATCGGCCGCGCGATATTTTATAGGTCCCGCCCTCTCTGTCTTGTGTGACGTGTCAGACGGCCTTTGAAGCATCTGCTAGAGGCCAGTGACTCTGCCACTCATTCCGCCCTTCCCTGTACTTCCCCCTTGTCCGTAATATGCATTTAATTTTCTGTCACAACATTGGGCAATCAGCAGAGTCTCCCCAGGAACTGATGTACTGTGTGGCGTGCAGCTGATAATCGTGGCTGTGGTATCTCTCCAGCAAGTACTGTGCAGTTCCCCAGCAAGTATTTTAATCTGTCCTGGCGTGCAGCTGATTATTGTATGTGTGGCATCTCCCCAGCAATGGATTTTATGCGCGCGGCCGCGAGTACCCAATCAGCACTCTCCCCAGCAATGATGTCTTTTATTAAAGAGTGCCCCGCGCATGTGCACTTCACCAGATGACACACACACACGGACACATGGACGCACACAGGGATTTTATTAAAGAGGATTGAATTTACATACAGTGTCAAACAATGCATACATTTTACTCTGGTTGGTTCATTGGTTTAAGCCCAAATGAATTATATAAAATAAAAGTCTTCATTTATTATTTTCTAGTTCTTATTCCACACTTTGAGTTCAGCCACCTCCCTTGAAATTTCTGCACATGTAACAACTGTCCATTCTGGTTGTTCACAGGACATCTGCTGACATCTTAGTCATCTAAGTCATTTTACTGTTCACTTGACCTTTATTTAGTTTCTTGATATGCCTGAACAGATTTCCAACATGGAAAGCTTATCAAAACACTTTATCCTAAATTACTATGTGACCCCTAAGTCTAATTGTTTTCCACAAAAGAAAAGGTGATCCCTGAACAAATTTAAAATAAATCCGTAAAGAAGCCATGATTTGCTCAAGGGCCCAATGGAAAATGGCTTAATGTTTAAGTAGCATTCTTTTTTTGTTTGCTACTTCTTATTGCTGTTGTTACTTTCGTGAATAATCCTGAAAGAAGTTGAATTAAACACATTCCTTGCCAAACATATACCACATAAAATATAAGCAGTAGTTTCTCCTCATAGCCCAAGACAAAGATCTTTCACTATCTGAGCCACTAGTTTCTGCCGTCATTCTCTCACTTACTGTTCCCTCTCCTTTGTTCAGACAAATGTTACACCACTATTAGCACATGGATCATTAGATTCATGTTAGTTTTAATTTACAAGTCAGTAATGTCTTAAACTTAAAAGGTTTTAGTAAAATAACATGGTCATGCAGTAAAAAGGACCAAAGTGACATTGGAGCAAGGATGGAGGTGGGCACAGAGATGTCATTGTTGTAAAAATGAAATGCAGTCATTCAAAAGTGCACTTTATTGTGAAAAATTAATAACAATAATTAAGTGCAGTAAAATCAGTGACAAAAGTCTCCCATGTTAAAAGCACTATAAATTCCAAAAGGTTAAAATTTCAAAGTCAAAACATTGCACACACCTTTGCAATTTACAGAATGTGCATCTAGAAAGAGCCCAATATTTTGACCATATTAGGACTCTTTAGAATCCTGAGCCCTAAAGCCCCTTTATTTATTTGTAATCATTCCCTTTTCCCACAATTTAATCAAAGAGAAAACAGGCTTTTCTTTGAAAAGGGTGTGATCAGCTTTTTCCTGGTCCTTCTGGATCTTCCTCATTCAATCCAGTCTTTTTAATGATCTTCCAAAAAAAGAAATAGAAATGATGCATGGAATCAGCTACTTGCCAAATTCCATGACAAAAGAAAGTTAGTACAAAGCATAACTGGCAAAATCCACACCTGCTCATCCAGTCTGTAGGCTTCCAGACTGAATGTTTACGCAGCCACCAATCTCTTCCTAAGAATATGAGACCTGCTTCACCACAGTCTCAGAAACTAAAGTAAGCTGCTTTAGCTGTAATCCCTCAGGCTGAATTTTTTATTAAAAACAGAACACCTAAAGTGCTCAAAGATCTGTCTCATGATGTATGCCGTCACAGGGTCATAAGACTTCTCAGTACCTGCTTTACCTGTTACCTGCATGAGCAAACCTGAACTGAATTCTTGTATGTGTTGTCCAGAGCTGTATTCCTTGTCTGTTGATGGTATTGTAATACTGTCACTCTTCTGGTGGAAACTTACTGTGTAAACATGATGATCAGCTGAAGATTGAGAAAACAAAGTTCTGTTTTGAAAACACAACTTACTCTTGTGCTCATCCTCCTTGTTGCATTATTTTCTACTATATTCCACAACATTGTGTCTAGCTATTGGAAACACATTTCTATTACAATAATTATTAATCCATCTGTCACTGTCAACTTCCCGACAGTGTTCAGAAACCATTAGGAAGGCTAACAGAATGTTAGGTTATATATCACAATGTGCAGAGTACAAGTCTAAGGAGGTTATGCTCAGCCTTTATAACACACTGGTGAGGCCTCATCTGGAGTAGTCTGTGCAGTTTTGGTCTCCAGGCTACAAAAAGGACATAGCCGCGCTAGAAAAAGTCCAGAAAAGAGCAACTAGGTTCATTCCAGGGCTACAGGAGTTGAATTATTAAGAAAAAAGAAAAGAGCTGAACCGTAACAGTTGAAGCAAAAGAAGATTAAGAGGTGACATGATTGAAGTGTTTAAAATTATGAAGGGAATTAGTGCAGTGGATTGACTGTTATTTTTGGACACAGTTGGGAACTTAAGGGTAAATTTCGCACAAACATTAGGAAGTTTTCTGGTATCATTACAGTGACAAATTAAGCAGATGTATAGCAAGATATCACTGCCATCTACTGAACTGACATTACACTGTGACGCGTGAGTCCCTGTCTTGCATCCCAAATCACGAGGCTGAGTCTCAGTACTTTAACAAAACCAGCTCTATTCAGCTTGAAACAGGAACAGCAAGGTTATTTATTGCAGCGGGAGCTACCACTCTCCTATACACAGACATAGCAAACAGGAATGTTGGAGCCAAGTTAGTGGCCAAGTTATACTGTTCCTTGCAGTTACAATGTTCCTTGCATCACCCATCAGCAACAGGTATGTACAGCACAATCTCGATTGGCTAGTAGTTGTTCCCACAGCTCTACACTGCTGCACTGCGATTCTGTGGTTGCCTCAGCAACGGACAAGCAGTCCTCCACATACGTGGCAGTCTTGCTTCTGTGTGTCTTCCTGTTGGTGGTGGTCCTAAAAGAGTTCAGAAACCTCGCCACACCTATACATTTAATTTTAATTAGGCTATTTAGTATTGATGTTTTAACATGGAGGGAAGCACAGTGGAACGGTGGTAGGTCTTCCCTGTGTAGACTTTGAATAATCTCCCTGTGTCTGCATGAAGATTAGTTGGATTGGCAATCCAAAATTGGCCCTAGTGGGCGTGTGTGTGTGAGTGTGTTCCCCGACTATGGATTGCTGCCCTGTCTAGGGAATTTTTCCTGCCTTGTGCCTGATGTTTGCTACAATAGGTTCAAGCCCTACGCAACCCTGCTCAGGATTAAGAGGCTTACAAAGTAGTATGATATAGTTTTAACCTGGGTAGTAAGAAGTGCAGAGCAAGTTTCCGTCACACAGTGCCATGAGCTCAGGTTTGATTGCCAGCCTGGTCTGAATGGAGTTTGCATGTTCTCTCCATTTGAATGTGGGCTGAGTGCATAGCTGCAGAAGATCGTTTTTTACAACTGTATATTAGAAATGTGCCATTAAGCACTGTCAATTTCCAAAATGTGTTTATTCCTACATGTGTTATTAAATTACATTTGCCCAGTTTAGGCTCAAAGGGCCTAGGTGGATGGGATGCTAATCTTTTTCTGGCTCAGATATAAACGTATACCATGGCAAAAAAGAAATTCAGTAAGAGAGCTAGGGGCAACCCAGTAACAAAAAACCTATAAGTAAAATATAATTTTAAGTCAGTTATGTACTGTAGACAATATCTTGAAACATGGTGTCCTAGCATTGTTGGCTCAGAACTTCAGGGCCCTAGGCCTACATGTACTGTAATCTTTGTTACAGTCACAGTATTTGTGTGGGTGTATTGTTCTGGGTGAATGTGTCCAATGAAATACAATAGTTCTTTCCAGGAGGGGCTCTAGCCCTGGGACCCATGGTTCAAGCATTGGAATTATATATTTTACTAAAAATGTTTGTGAGCAAATTTTCTTGCATTCATGTATCCAGTAGAAAGGAACACAGAAACATGCACATTAATACTTGCTACATGCATGTAGAAGTAATCCACTAGACAGAACACTGTTAAAATATTAATTTTATATTGGTTATGGAGTGAATTACTTGAGATATAGCTATAGCAGATGTACAGTGTAAGATGTGTCACAATTTAATGCTCCCATATTTATAATTATCCCGAATGTAACATTTTGTTGATGCTGTTGTTGAATATTAAAAAAGTTCTTGTCTGAATACGCTCGGGTCGTTTAGTACTACATTTACATTGCAGCTAAAAATTACTCTATTGTGCATTTTGTCTCATATATTTTTTGGATCATTTTGCTAGAGATATATGTGTATACAGATAGCTATCATGAATGTGCCTGTGTTTGCAAAATAAATTAAATCTACTTGTTCGGTGCAAGAGAAAATGTTCTTGAAACAACCTGTCTGTTTAACTATAACATCTTGACATTTGTACCAGTACATTTAAATTTGAAAATGAGTTAATATATATATAATTCAACTTTAAATTTTGTTCTCTAGTTACAGTTTACGTATAAACAACAACAACAACAACATTTATTTATATAGCACATTTTCATACAAAAAGTAGCTCAAAGTGCTTTACATAATGAAGAGAAGAAAAATAAAAGACAAAATAAGAAATTAAAATAAGACAACATTAATTAACATAGAAAGGAGTAAGGTCCGATGGCCAGGGTGGACAGAAAAAACAAAAAAAAACTCCAGAAGGCTGGAGAAAAAAATAAAATCTGTAGGGGTTCCAGGCCACGAGACCACCCAGTCCCCTTTGGGCATTCTACCTAACATAAATGAAATAGTCCTCTTTGTAGTTCGGGCTTTTCACGGAGTCACTTGATGCTGATGGTCATACAGACTTCTGGCTTTTAATCCATCCATCATTGTTGGAACATCATGGTGCTTTGGGTAGATGGTGGTGGCGCACGCCACCACCAACAGGACACCGGAAAAGGAAACAGAAGAGAGAGTAGGGGTTAGTACAGATTTTGAATGAATAGTTATTATAATGAATTAGATATACAGAGTATCAGGATTAAATTACAGTGAAGTTATGAGAAGGCCATGTTAAAATAATGTGTTTTCAGTAGTTTTTTAAAGTGCTCCACTGTATTAGCCTGGCGAATTCCTACTGGCAGGCTATTCCAGATTTTAGGTGCATAACAGCAGAAGGCCGCCTCACCACTTCTTTTAAGTTTTGCTTTTGGAATTCTAAGGAGACACTCAGTTGAGGATCTGAGGTTACGATTTGGAATATAAGGTGTCAGACATTCCGATATATAAGATGGGGTGAGATTATTTAAAGCTTTATAAACCATAAGCAGAATTTTAAAGTCAATTCTGAATGACACAGGTAACCAGTGTAGTGACATCAAAACTGGAGAAATGTGTTCGGATTTTCTTTTCCTGGTAAGGATTCTAGCAGCTGCATTCTGCACTAGTTGCAAACGATTAATGTCTTTTTTGGGTAGTCCTGAGAGGAGTGCGTTACAGTAATCTAGCCGACTGAAAACAAACGCATGAACTAATTTCTCTGCATCTTTCGATGATATAAGAGGTCTAACTTTTGCTATGTTTCTTAGGTGAAAAAATGCTGTCCTAGTGATCTGATTAATATGCGATTTAAAATTCAGATTACAATCAACGGTTACCCCTAAGCTTTTTACCTCCGATTTGACTTTTAATCCTAATGCATCCAGTTTATTTCTAATAGCCTCATTGTATCCATTATTGCCAATCACTAAGATTTCGGTTTTTTCTTTATTTAATTTGAGAAAGTTACTATTCATCCATTCTGAGATACAAGTTAGACATTGTGTTAGCGAATCAAAAGATTTGGGGTCATCAGGTGCTATTGATAAATACAGCTGTGTGTCATCAGCATAGCTGTGGTAGCTCACGTTGTGCCCTGAGATAATCTGACCTAATGGAAGCATGTAGATTGAGAAGAGCAGTGGACCCAGGATAGAGCCTTGTGGAACACCATATAGAATATCATGTGTCTTTGAGTTATAATTACCACAACTAACAAAGAATTTTCTCCCTGCCAGGTAGGATTCAAACCAATTTAAGACACTGCCAGAGAGGCCCACCCATTGACTAAGGCGATTCTTAAGAATATTATGATCAATGGTGTCAAATGCGGCACTCAGATCTAAGAGGATGAGAACAGATAAATGGCCTCTGTCTGCATTTACCCGCAAGTCATTTACTACTTTAACGAGTGCAGTTTCTGTGCTGTGATTTGTTCTAAAACCTGACCGAAATTTATCAAGAATAGTATGTTTATTGAGGTGCTCATTTAACTGTATAATGACTGCCTTCTCTAGAATTTTACTTAAGAAAGGCAGGTTAGAGATGGGTCTATAATTTTCAAGAGCAGAGTGATCGAGATTATTTTTCTTAAGTAGGGGTTTAACTACTGCAATCTTAAGACAGTCTGGGAAGACCCCCGTATCTAATGACGAATTTACTATGTCAAAAACATTATCACTAAGCACGCCCGATACTTCTTTGAAAAAATTTGTTGGTATTGGGTCAAGGGCACAGGTGGAGGGTTTCATTTGAGAAATTATTTTATGTAAATCAGGTAAATCTATCCTAGTGAATGACTTTAATTTGTTTATTATGGGGTACTGGGGTTTAGGAGGATCCTTAGTGTTGGGGAGATATACTATGTTATTTCTAATATCATTAATTTTTTGATTGAAAAATACAGCGATAGCCTCACAGGTTTTACTGGAAGTACTTAGGAGGCATTCCTTTGAGTTACCTGGGTTTAACAGACGATCAATTGTCGAAAATAAGACTCTGGGATTACTAGCATTGTTATTTATAAGCTTAGAGAAATAGCAGCACCTCTCAAGACGGACTGTGTTATTGTATTCTGTTATTTTAACTTTTAATATTTCATAGTCAATAGTTAGTTTAGTTTTCCTCCATTTACGCTCAGCTCTACGGCATGTTCTCTTTAAATCAGACACTCTTTGGGTCTTCCATGGTATAGCAATGCTAGAAGATTTTTTAACTGTCTTTTCAGGTGCAACTAAGTCAACAGCAGCCCTCACTTTAGTATTAAATCTTTCCACCTTACTATTTACATTCTCCTCGCTATTATAGTTGGCACTATAAACGGACTGATTGGTTAGAATGTTTGAAAGTTTTAAAGCTGCTGATGAGTCAAAGAACCGTTTTTTAACAATATGCTTCTCATGAGTGTTTTCTATCATTATTTCTATATTAAAGAGTAGAAGAACATGGTCTGATAGACCAATATCAATGACCTGCTTTATATCAACTTTTAGTCCTTTAGTAATTACTAAGTCTAACGTATGACCTGCTTTATGTGTAGGCTGATTAACGAGCTGTCTCAAATCAAAAGAGTCCAGGAGGTTCATAAATTCTTTAACTTTCTGGTCACATTGATTATCTATATGAAAATTAAAGTCGCCGACTATTAAGAGTGTGTCATAGTTCGTAATTAAGATTGACATCAAGTCAGAGAATTCCTCAAAGAAAGACGCGTTGAATTTTGGAGGTCTATACACGGATAATACTAGAACGTGAGAATCTCCCTGAATAATAATGGCGAGATACTCAAAAGACTTGAATTTACCAAAACTGATATTTTTACATTTTAACCTGCTCGAGTAAATGTTTGCTAGTCCTCCACCTCTCTTTCCTTGGCGATCAGCACGAGTAAAACTGTAATCCGGAGGCGCAGATTCGATTAAAACAGCTGCGCCATCTGAGCTAAGCCACGTTTCACTTAGTGCAATAAAATCTATTTTTTTATCACTAATAAGATCGTTGATAAAAAACGTCTTGTTAGTTAAAGCTCTAACATTTAATAGTGCCATATTCAATGTTTTGGAGGAGCAGAGATGAATACTATGTGCGTTATTGATAAATGGAACAGGAATTAAGTTATTTTTATTAGCGCCGCTCTGCGTGTATTTTTTGTTTAATCTATGATATGTTTTTATAGTTTTAATACATTGTTCATCTAAAGTAGTAACTTTAATTAAATTATTGGTGTTTATGCCGTATTGCCTAGATTTTCTATGTGCATTAAGATTGGTTATTACAGTATTTATGTTGTGCACTTTTATGGAAGATTTTATTAAACAATTATCATGACCAAGCACAGGAGTGGCATTTCGGAAGGGGTTAAAAGCAGAGATAGATAGTCAAGATAAACGAATTACCTTGGATATGTTTTCGGAGAGGACCCGGGCGCCGAAGCTATTCGGATGCAGGCCATCTCGCTTGAAAAAACGCGGTCTTTCCCAAAAGAGGTCCCAGTTGTTGATGAAACCGATGTCTTGATTCTTGCAGAAGCCCTGCAGCCAGTTGTTTAAACCAAGCAGACGACTGTAGTACTCGTTTGACCGTCTGACGAGAGGGAGTGGACCCGAGATGAAGATCTTTGCCGATGGGGTCCTCTCCTTTGTGTCTTTAATTAATGCAGTGAAGTCTGCCTTGAGGATCTCGGACTGTTGGTGCCTTATGTCGTTTACGCCAGCATGTAAAACAATTGCTCCAACTGCCCTGTTCTTGTAGATCGCCGGCGCATGTCTCGTCACATCTCGGACACGAGCACCGGGAAAACAAGAAACAAAAGATTTTCTATTAGGGCAAGTGATATTGAGGTTCCTAACAATAGAATCACCTACCACTATTACATCACTAGGAGCTGATGGCAAACTGGGGACACTTAGAGGGTCAAACCGGTTCTGCGTTACGATGCTTGCCTGTGCCGATGGAGGTGTTCTGGCCTTGAACCCCCGCCTGCATTGCTGAAATACACCGAGATCATCATCGGTGTTGCTCCTATGAGGCGCGGGGGTGAAGGTGACTTGAGCGGCACAACGCGGGGTTGATGTTACGCTGATAACAGATGGCGAGGACGGTTTATCCAACAGCCGAGCCTTCAGATCTCTGAGGTATCTTCGTCTGGACAGAAGTTTCTGAATCTGTTCATCGAGTGCCTGGAGTTCCTCGACTACAATTTCAATGCGATTCACCTCACTATCGGCCATTGTCCGCTTCTGTTTCTGCTTCCGCTTCCGCTTCGTGCCCTAGGAAGAATGAGAGAGAGATAGGTTAAAGAGTCTTATTTCGTTTTACAAAGGTATCAGCCATGACTATTAATGTTTAACAATTCTGTGACTGTACATAATACAGTGGAACCTCGGTTCACGAACGTCTCAGTACACATACAAATCAGTTTACGACCAAAAAGTTCGCCAAACTTTTGCCTCGGTTCACGACCACACACTCGGTATACAAACAAGCCAGTTTCCCTTTCAGTTTGTACATGTTCAGTCTCTCCCTGTGCATTTCCTGTGCAGGGAGCAAGAGAGAGAGAGCGAGAGAGCGCGACACACACAAGAGAGAGAAACACACACACACACACACACACAGGCAGCGTGAGAGAGAGAGACCCATACACACACACCAGGCAGCACGAGAGAGAGAGACTCACACACACAGGCAGCGCAAGAGAGAGAGACGCACACACACAGGCAGCGTGAGAGAGAGACACACACACACACAGGCAGCGCAAGAGAGAGAGAGACACACACACACACAGGCAGCATGAGAGAGAGAGACGCACACACACAGGCAGCGCGAGAGAGGGAGAGACGCACACACACACAGACAGCGCAAGAGAGAGACGCATACATACAGGCAGCTCAAGAGAGAGAGAGACGCACACACACAGGCAGCACGAGAGAGAGACGCACACACACAGGCAGCACGAGAGAGAGAGCTGGACATATAAGGTAGGAAGGCAGTTAAAGAATGCACTGGGCTTGATTTTGTTTTCACTTCTGTTTACAGCGATCGGTTCGTAGCATGCATTGTTGCAATGTTACTTTTCTTGGTGGTTTATTAAATTACAGATTTTTTCAAATGTTCATTTTTTTCCCTGTGCTTAAAACTCATTTAAAAAGTGTTTTTAGCCAGCAGTTGGTAGCGCTATAGCGCAAACTATTGCAGTGTTAGTTTTCTCTGTTGTTCAAGGTTTTCTCAGTGTTATTCAATGTTTTTACATTTAGTTTACTATTACACTAATATATATTTACATACAGTTCGTATGGTCTGGAACGGATTAATTGTATTTACATACAATCCTATGGGGGAAATTGCTTCGGTTCACGACCAAATCGGTTTACGACCAGAGTTTCGGAACGAATTATGGTCATGAACTGAGGTTCCACTGTACTTTATAGCAGAGGTGGGTTTCTGAACCATACTGTTTATCTGTAGGCTGTGTAACAAGACAAGACTTCAGAAATGGGAAAGATTTGGGGCAGCCACCCATATAATATGTTCCTGGCTGTAAAAGTAAATAATTGTAAGACCAGAGTAGTTTACAAGACTGAGTCCAAAACAGAACTGAAATCCAGAGGGAGGAACCGGAAGTGATGTGTCTCAAGTTGAGGCAGTGCTTCCTGGTGGGATTTCCCAGGAGAGGTCTGCAGGGGACTTAGAAAGAGAGTTAGTGTACCCCGCCGCCACCTGGGCAGATGTGTTACCCTTATTCTTTAAGCCCTTCAGCTGCCTCCTATTCGCACGTGTGTGACAGCTGATTGGTTTGTTTGAAATGCTTCAAAGTCATTATATGTAAATGAACCTAGCTGATTAGAGTGCTTTGTTAGATTTCTCCAGTCTGCCATTCTGCATTATAAGGGAGCACGTGGGACTCCACCTGTTGGTGTAAGTAAAGGACTTCCACGTTTGGAGTTTAAACATAATAATGGCTCAAAAGTCTATTTTATTTACTAAGCATTTTCCACAAAAATCAGACAGATAAGACTAAATAGAGAGATGCTAATTGTAGCACTGCTTCACATCGTTTCAGTGCAGAATGTCTGCAAATTCATTAGATCTCAATGGCAAGGGAGAAAAACAAAAATAAAAAATCATAATTGTTGCTTTAAATACAGTTTTCACTGCTATATTGAATCCTAGAAACCCAAGGAAACAAGGAAAGAGCCAGGACCAGCCAACTACTAAACCTTCTGACTGCAAGTAAAATTAGAATAGAGACAGGAAGACCTTTGAATTTCCTCCAGGGATGTGTTTCTGAGAGAGCCTAGCTACCACTTTTTGGTGAGGAAAGAACTACTGGGGTCATTCCATCACAGCTTTCCCAGTGGCCTCAAATATCCCTGAAATCTTGGCTACTAGCCTTTTGTTAAAGGGCCAGAAAATCCCCTGGGCACTTGACCATCATAATGGGGAGCACAAAGACATGTATTAGACAATACATCTGCTGACACCTAACAGTATGTGGACTTCAGGCATGCTACCCATCACCTACTAGTGCCCCAGTATTACACTAGCATTTCAGGAGTGTCTATTTCCTGGGCTTCAAACCAGACTCTGACACAGATTTCCTTATAGATGATGGCATTTTATTATTACCAGTGTGTTTGTAACCCACAGAATTCTTGTTCTGCATGCTGGCTTTGTCATTACAGTTACAATCCCTGCCAGCTCTTTCTTACTATACTATACTATACTATACTATACTATACTATACTATACTATACTATACTATATACCGTATTATTTTTTGTATAGTGCTCTTCAATTAGTACAGATGCAGAGTGCTGTGAACAATTCTCAGTTAAAATACTAGTATAGATTGTACTAATTACTAAATGAAGAATTAGTAGACATGTAAATGCAGATTTGTTAAAACACACAAAGAACAATTTAGAAACTGATTAAACATAAATGAAAACCAACAATATCTGTCCATTAATTAACTGGTGAACTAAATTATGGCCAATTAAGCAGAGAAGATTTAAATTGTAAACGAGAAAGTCAAAAACAAAGTCACTGTCCTGGATATGTTGGCCAGTTGTCCGCCTAATTCCACCTAGTAGTATTTTCAGCAATGCACAGCAGAAAAAAAAATTAAGAGAGGCCTATTGCACATGAGTGACATGTGAGATTGAGTAATAACAGGTCTATGATGCCGTTAGATGTCCAAGGCTGCAAGCGTACTACACAAAATAGATCAACATGTATCTACATGACAACAAAAGGCATGGGTAAGCCATTGAACTCCTTTTGTGATGGGGACCAGGGCTTACAATTGTTCCTCATGAACAAGGAACTCCCAGTAAGTGTGGGTCATATGCTTGCACTGATTAAGTTCTTGTCTTGTCACTACGACCAATTGGATGGTTTAGTGAAGTCCTTGATTCAGCCCTGCTGTGGTCGCTCACAGCCTCTGGTGGTAGTTAAACGCCTGCAAGACGATCAAACTTGACTATGGAGGAAATAAAAGTCATAAGAGGTTTCCGTAGGTTAACCTGTGTAAGGATCAATAATGAGCACTGAGAGGAGGAAGTGGAGGACCAACCTCATCTTAACCCTGCCAACCCCATGAAGCAGCACCCCAATGAAACCTAACCCCATTTTTCCATGGGATCAATAATTCAGTGTTTGCATTTTCCATATCAATATCCACAGAGTTTTTTAGGAATGTAACACCCACGGATAACAAGAATTGACTATGTTCTTTTGTTGAGCTTCCACAAAATTAGTCCCCTGGTTGGCCACCAGTACCTGGAGGGTCTGAAATTGCTTGGTCAGAGTTGTTATGACAGCAGTGAGGCCCACTGGTTTTATCATCTCCCCAGTATATTTTGCTGACTTCGGCACTGTACGAATGAAACGGAAACACAGGTAAAAGTGGGGCACCAGATGGTGAACCATGTATAATTAGCAGTTGGAGGAGTTTGAAAGCATGCGCTCATTACAGCGCATTGCCGCACCCACCATACGACGAACCACAGGGATTGGTTGGGTGCCCAAAAAATGAACAGATTGACAAAAAGCCAGTGATGTAGAGATGAGTCAAACGCATGTTAAAGAGTGACTGACTCCTTCAGGTGGTAGTGTTCTTATATTTGGTCACAGGAGGAAGAGGTGGGATTGTTGGTGGACGTAAAAATAACACCATAGGTCCTCGTGCCTTTATCTTCCATTCTGAGGGCAAAAGGGAGGAAGATGTAAATGAAAACTACAACCCCTGACTTACAGTGATATTGCAAGTAGCAAACAAGCTCCCATTCATGCATGAATGACAATATATACTGTATATATATATATATATATATATATATATATATATATATATATATATATATATATATATATATATATTTACATATATATCTTTTAATGGTTGTTCGTTCCCTGTTCTTCTTCACACACTTCAATTCTTTGCCTTTAATTTAATTTTACAGTTTCTTCCCATCTGTTAATTTTTTCATCTCTATTGTTTCCAGAAAATTAACCACCCCTTGTTGTTCTAGAAATAGTTATTCCTGCTTCTCATTTTCAGCTTTTTTCACTACTGTTTTATTTTCCTCTCTTGTGAAACATTTTCAAGCTGTCTTTTATTTTGAAATGTACAGTTACAGTTGAAGTAGTTAACCTGCTTCAATTTTTCTGCTCTCTTGCATGCCCTTCCAACATACTTACCTATTATAAGGCAGAGTCTTTAAACCTTCCAGAGGTATCATCAATCTTCTCTTTGACATCATATTGTGCTACTGTCCCACTAAGTGGTTAATTGCATGTCATTCTCATCTTCCACTTCACTTTCAACTTGCCCTTTTTCTTTTGTACATTTTATTGCTCTAAAGCAAAGGCTCACATTCTTTCTAATACATTATTTAGCAGGAGAGAGCTATTTTGCATCACTCCTTTATGTTTTTCTTTATTATTTATCTGTTCCTGAACATTCAGTTTACATCCTAAAATATAAACCTTTTTAGTTTTTTCATCAATCAAAGTATTTTTATAGAGACAACATTTCACAATATATCAGTATCAGTATTAACTGTTTCCCAGTATTATCTGGGAAACACCATCCAATTTGACAATTTTCATCACTCTGCTCTGGTGCCAGCCACCCTGCTCCAGTACAAAAGGCCATGCCATGTGCCATACCCTGGCTTCTAGAGTTAATCCAAGATTTTCCTGTTAGCAGTTGCTTTTAGATTGGGGTGTCAGGATAGATTGAATTGTAATACATTTAAGCTTTGATACATCATTAACATGATTTTTCTGAGTCATAAAGGGTGCCATTTCAGTCAACAAAGCCCACCAAAGCCTTAAATGTGGCATATAATATGTAGGTCAAAATTCTGGTTGACCCTTTTCTTTTGTATTGCACTTTCTTAATATGTATTCACTTATTGTGAGAACCCATTGTTGAGCCATACCTATCCAAGCAGCAGAGGTGTAAAGGAAAACAAATTACACTCAACAGGGCAACACTCAATCTATCAAAACATGCCAATTGTGTTCCTCCAGTTAATCTGAAATACTCTGGGACATTCAAAAAAACTGAAATACTAGTCATTGGCAAATTGTGTAAACTCCATAAAATGGGTCACCAACCCAGGTTCTTAGATTTGTGAATAGTGTTGATCGGTGAAATTTGGCAAAGTATTTTTTTGCAGCAAATATACTGTTTGCCAGTGACTTTGCTCCCAGAATTTTTTCCTGGAAATTTGCTGTGTGGCCATCTTAGGTAAACATTTTTTTCCCTGCACGCCCCATGATACCTTGCAAGGCCAGTGTAACATCACAGTGCTGTAGCAGCCATGAGCAAAACCTTCATGAATGCTTAAGACCGTTGCCAATCTGCTTCACATATGTGTGATGTCACAACCCAGTCAGTGCTCCTTCTTGATTTCCATCCTACATGTATTAAAAAATTAAAAAAATAACTTGCCGTATCCAGTTTTAGGTGTAATAACCATAATGAGTACTGACACTGAATATAAAACACTGATCCTGTGGCCTGCAGCACAGCCTCTCATGGCTAATTTGCCTGCATAATTAGCCAAGTGCCCAGGAGGAACACTATCAAAAGAAGGCTTCAGAATCCAGGCCTGCTAAATTTTAATAATAGTTAAAAGATTTATTATTATTTACAAGGTGTTCCTTTCTTCTTGATGGAATAAAAAAATGCAAAGCATCTGTGCAGATACAGGTGAACAAAAAAGGCATTCCATATGTGCCTGGAGCCACGACTTCAAACAATGGAATGAGCCAGGCCCACTGACCAATGTGTCCCCCAAGATTGGAACCCCTTCAGCACAATGATCAGTATTTTATTTTCTTATTGCTAGTTTGTAGCAATTTGTTGTGTTTTGTTTTTGGTTATTTTTTTGGTTTTATTTTATTTTTTTTTCTGTCCTCCCTGGCCATCGGACCTTACTTTTATTCTATGTTAATTAGTGTTCCCTTATTTTAATTCTTATTTGTTTTGTCTTTTTTTCTCTTTCTTCATGATGTAAAGCACTTTGAGCTACATTATTTGTATGAAAATGTGCTATATAAATAAATGTTGTTTTTGTTGCTGTTGTTATCATTCAGTCTGCATATTCTCTTGCTTCTGCCTAACAGCCCAGATCACACTTTTGATCCAGTATAGTTGGCAGATGGTTCCCTAACCATTAGAGACTCTTAAAAGATAATTTCACCATTACAATTCACTCATAGCTAGTCCAGTTCCTCCTTCCCCATTGACTTCAATGCATTTTGTGGAGTTTGGTGAAGTCTTTTCCTGATTTCCAAACTCATGACGAGGTGAACACCACAGGGTTCTCTCATCACTAGCTGTGAAGCAGCATTCTAACCACTCTACCTCCATTTAGCTTCTTCTTTATGTCTTCTAATAACATTTCAGAATGGTGACAATTTCTTTTTCATAGTATTTGTGTAAAGCTGGATTCCGTAGTATTAAAACTGCCTGTCAGGGGTGTTTCTTGCCTTGAGCTCTATCCTGCCATGATAGGCTGTAGTCGCTTTGTGACTGTGAATTGGATTAACCAGGCTGGGTAATGTATGTACTCTGTGCATAATTTCACACACAAAAAAAATCAAAACACACACTGTTGTCAGTCACAATGACAAAAGAAGCTATCATACTTGTCATGATTTAGTCTTAACTATAAAGGTCTTTATTGCAGTTAAATGTGATTAACAGTAAGATATACTTCATTGTATTATAACATTTGTTTTTCAAATTACATCCAGTAGGTGGCAATATTGTTTCAAAAGTTATGATCACATCAGCTTAAAAAATTAAAATGCTTTTCACGTAATGTTCTAATATTCTTTTGCAGCATAGGCTGTAATTATATTTTAACTCTATCACCCTACATGTAAGACATCATGGCAAATGACAGCTTAGTGACCATAAATTAAAAAAAATATATACAGAGGGGTCACAATGGAGCAACTAGTCTCTAGTGTTTTTTGCTTTCTTTTGCAGAAGACAATATGGTAAACATATCAGAAGGCTATGAATCACATTCTTAAGGTCAGGGAAAGCAATACTGCTAATTTTAATATTCAAGTGATTTAGCAGCCTCCAAAGGAAAAAAAATATTTTCCCCATGCCTAGGTGTAACCATGTTTCTTTAGCAAAGATAAAGTTAGAAAATGAATCTGGATGGTCAAAGTACTTGCAGGTCCAAAGTTATTTTTAATCTGGTGATCAGAAAATGATCTGGGGCTGTGATCAAACCTCTTGCATAATTTTACACCTTGCTTATCTGTTCTTGCATTTGATGAAATCTTAATTAGTGGAAATTGTCCTCCAAAATATCAAACTGATTTTCCTATGAGATCATGGGGTTGTGTATACTCTGCTCAGTTTTGTCCAGATCACTTATTGGCTTAAAGGAAGGTCACTTTTATCGAACAGACAGTGGTCTAAATTACTTATTTAATTAATATTTTATTATTCACATGGGCTTCTGCTCACCGATGCTTTTTTATGGAAAACTTAAAAAGAAGTGGCCTGACTCAGAATGGACAGGCACAAATTAAGCATTAGCCTTGGCAACAAGAACAAATCGTAGCTATATTGATTAGAGGAAAATACCACTAACAAAGTTAAGTTCAGAAATTATAGGAGTAAATTAGCTTTTGAGTGCCTGATTCGATAAACTAGCTCTCCTGAGTGGATTCCCAATGTTGAGCTTACCATAAGATACAAACTGATTGGTGGAGGATGATGAGATTTACTATAAGTAGCTGCACTTCTCTTAAAGGCTACAGACTTCCTTAAACAAAACTCTTCTCCTGGATGAAAGCTTCCTTTAATTGAAGCTGCTGTATGAACAGAAATTTGCTTATACAATTTAGAAGGTGGGAGAGATTAAATATGGTTGGATAAGGAATTGTACAGAAGTAATTAAAATGAAAGATTAGGACATACTACACAAGCTATTTATCTAAGTAAAAATGCAAATTTCTTTTTATATTATTATTCTTTTCATGGTGCCTTTATCCAAGGTGACTTACAACATTTCAAATACAATTGTTACATTTCTTTTTCCAAATGGAGCCCAGATTAATAAAATAATTTGCTAATGGTCGTCAGTATTAAGTGTTAAATCTGAAAATGAAAAGACCATTTGTGACAAAAAATAATATATTACTCTTTTACTACAATGTAAAGACCTTAACAAACATTTTTTGGGTCTTCATAACACTTACAAAGTATCAGTAAAGTGTTTAATCATCTCTGCAATGTGACCGACTAATAAAACCTCACTTTGGAGTCGGCTGAAGTGGCGTAACTGAGACACAGTACTCTTGATATTCCATATTTAGTATAAGACCTGCGAGTCCTTCATATTAACAAGTCATTTTACCATCATGTTAATATGCCGCACTGCACAGAGATATATAACTTACAGTATCTGCTGATGTTTTATTAGAGTTATTAACAACATAAAAGTAAATGAGTAATAGATGCAATTTGGCACTACCCTAACTAAAGTGTTACCATGGATTCTCCTCCAAAAATGCCTTTTGAGAAACTAGATGATTAAACTTTGTTTCAAAATTGTTGTTAGCTAAAAGACTATGTAATTACAAGCACTAGCAAGATAACAAGCTTTTAACAACTACTTTCTACATCACCACCCAGAAAATTGTATAAAACGAGGATGCATTTATGTTATCTTATAATGACAAACGACTTCTGTTAACTTATAATGACAAATCCCAATAGCCTATACTGGATTTGAAACATTTTCTGTTGCATTCAACAAATAAAATTCATTTAGTATGTTTTCATTTTTGTCAGAGTAATTAGAAGAGTCCAGGCTATACTGACCTAAGGCATTTGTCCTAATAATCAGAATCAGAAAACTTTATTAATCCCTAAGGAAATTACTTATGTTACAACTTAACAACAGACAAGGGACGTGTTACACTAAGAGCACATATAAAAGTAATCATGTAAAGTATAATAAATGTAAGTATCAAACTAGAGTGCAGAGTGTTGCACCTTAAGTTAATATTGCACATTTTGAGAACAAATAAGGTTATTCTCATGTGAAGAGCAGACAATTTATTGCACAAGAACAGATAGTATGTTGCACATTTCAAATACTTGAAAAAATGTACCTGGATATCCAATAAAGAAAAAAGGGTAATAGCTTAAAGTGTGGGTGAGTGAGGAGGTATAGAGTCTGATGGCTGTGGGGAGGAAGGATTTTCTGTGACGTTCAGTAGAGCACTTGATGCTAGTCTGTCTACTGCTGAAAACGCTCCTCTGTCCAACCACAACACTATGAAGTGGGTGATTAGCATTTTCAATAATAGACCAAAGCCTGGACAACATTCTCTGATCTGCCAGTTTCCAAGCTGTCCAGTTTCTCTCCTACCACAAAGGAAGCCTTCTGAATTAGTTTGTTTAGTCTCCTGATGTCTGCCACTTTCATGCTGCTCCCCCAGCATGCCACAGTGAAGAAAGTGGCACTGGCCACCGCGCTGTTATAGAACATCCACAGCATAGTGTTGCTGACACTAAAAGATCTGAGCTTGCGTAGGACATACAACCTACTTTGACCCTTCTGGTATATGGTCAGCGAGTTCCTGGACCAGTCTAGCTTATTGCTCATATGCACCCCTAGATACTTGTACTCCTCAACAATCTCCACCTCCACAAACCTAATAGACAGGGGAGTGGCTGGAGATCGTGATCTTCTTAAATCAACTACCAGTTCTTTACTTTTACTGGTGTTGATCTGCAGTTGATTCAGCTCACACCAGTCAACAAACCTGTCCACTACCTTCCAGTATTCCGTCTCGTCTCCATGTCTGATACTACCAACTATTGCAGAGTCATCAGAGAATTTCTGCAGATGTCCCTCTGTGTTGTAACTAAAATCTGTACTGTATAGGGTGAAGAGGAATGGTGACAAAACTGTCCCTTGTGGAGCACCAGTGCTACATAGCACAGTGTCAGACACAGAGCCCTGTAGCTGCACAAACTGTGGCCTTCCTGTCAGATAGTCCATGATCCACGAAACTAAGGGAGCATCCACCTGCATTTCCGATAGCTTACTCCCCAGTCTGGCTGGCTGGATGGTGTTAAAGGCACATGAGAAATCAAAGAACATAATCCTGAGAGTTCCTCCTGGCTTGTCTAGGTGATTGTAGGCATGGTGCAGCAGGAAGATGATTACATCTTCGACTCCAATCCTCGCCTGGTAGGCAAACTGGAGAGGGTCTAGTGCTGACTTAACCTGGGGGCGAAGTATTTCCAGGACTAGTCTCTCAAAGACTTTCATGATGTGTGCGGTGAGCGCCACTGGCCTGTAGTCAGAAGGGGCACTAGGATGTGCCTTCTTTGGAAAAGGAACCAATAAACCACACAGTATGGCTGTTTGCTTTACTGATGAGAACAAAGCAAAGGTTGGAAGCTTGAAAAAGACATATTAGCAATATAAAAAAATACAGAAATTCTGAAAAATATATTTTTTGAAAAATGTATCAACTACACTATTTATGTAAATGTTATTTTGTAATTTACTGAGTACTGAACTCCATGCTGTCATGGGTTAACCACATACTGTATATAAAACAACAAAACATTTGGTGTCCACAAGAGGGTTGCAATGTCTGTTTTAATAAACAGGCATTTTGCTATGCTAGTACAGTATATTCTCAATCATAAGGTACTCAAGATCAAGTATATGGGGCATCTGTGGCTAACAATGTTCTTCCTGCACTGTTCTCATGCATAATCAGAGGAGAACTCCTGCCTTAAATTGCACTAATATTTTCTGTATCTACATTTAGTGTGGCAATCCAGCCCTCTCCAACAGGGTTTGTTTACCTTTACTGAGAAGTTCTGCAATGGTGCATAATAGTTATCATTTCTTGAACTTAGCTATTAACATATTACTCTTTTCTTCATTTTAAAATAGTAATAATAAAATAAACAAAGTTTAATGATATGTTTTTGCAGAATACACCTATTTGTCTTTGACTAGGTCTTGTTAGCCAAATGTATTTGCTGGTTCTCTTGGCTTTTTAGGGTCTACACACTGAATAGACCCTCTTTCAAAATAAAAAACAAGAACACAAACATCAAATTATAAATGATAATTTACTTACTTGATGTTTTAACAAAACATTTTCAAGCCAACTTAAGGGATAAATTCACTACATTTCAAGTCCAAATTATATCTTCACAATCATGGTAATGTTTTAGTTTCCCACATGAACTTGCATTCTAAACTGAATATATTTTATACATTTTAATAAATAAGTAGCCTGCTGTGATGTGAATGTGAAAAAATTCAAACTTTAAAACTTAATGAATATGTCAATTTTTCAAAGCAAAAATTATAGTTTTGATCCACGTATTTTGTGCACATATTGCAAAACAGCATATCCATGTCATTTTAAAAAAGGGAAAAAAGCAAAAAAGAAAGCATGTTTGTGAGATTCAGCCAATTTACATGTAGAGTGGCTGTGTGCTTCACTTCATCGCTTGTCTTCCTCAATGGCAACCTGTAAGGTCCAGAGATGTGGATTCACCATGGAAAGTCATTACCAAGCACCTTTATTAACACTGAGTGCTGACAAACAGATGTGAATTGCTGTCTCTGTTCAACTAGACAATATTAGCTGAAAATGTTACACTTACTGTCACTACATTCTTTCACTACATGGAAGTTTATTTCATTATTTCACAAAGATATTGCTGGCTGCAGCTATTACCATAATGCATGTGCTTGAAAATATTAAGCATCTGTGTAACATGCAATCAAATGTATGCCTATTTGCCAAAACTTGTTCAAATTATACACCAGTCAGCTACAACTTTAAAACCACTGTCAGGTGAAGTGAATAGCATTGATTATTTTGTTACAATGGCACCTGTCAAAGGGTGGGTAGAATTAGACGACAAGTGAACAGTCAGTTCTTGAAGGTGATGTGTTGGAAGAAGGAAAAATAGGCAAGCATAAAGATCTGATTAGCTCTGACAAGGGCCGTATTGTAATGGCTAGACAACTGGGTCAGAGCATCTCTAAAATGGCAGGTCTTGTGGGGTGTCCATGGTATGCAGTGGTTAGTACCTACCAAAAACAGTCCAAGGAAGGACAATTGGTGAATTGCCGTCAAGTCATGGGCACCCAAGGCACATTGGTACACATGAAAAGAGAAGGCCAGTCTCTCTGGTCCAATCCTACAGAAGAGCTACTGTAGCATAAATTGCTGAAACACCTAATGCTGGCTTCGAGAGAAAGGAGTTAGAAAACATAGTGTATCACAGCTTGCTGTGTATGGAGCTGCATAGTTGCAGATGACTCAGACTGTCCATGTTGACCTCTGCCCACCACCAAAAGTGTCTACAATAGGCACAGGAACATCAGAACAGAGATATGGAGAAATGAAAGAAGGTGGCAAGGTCTGATGAATTATGTTTTCTTTTAGATCATGTGGACGGCTATGTGCGTGGGCATTGTTGAGCTGAGGAAAACATAGCAGCAGGAATGCATTATGGGAAGGAGGCAAGTGTAAGCAATGTGATGCTCTGGACAAAATTCAACTGCGAAGCTTTTGGTCCTGGCATTCATGTGAATGTTACTTTGATATGTACTGCCTACCTATGGATTGTTGCAGTCCACGTACACCCCTCCATTGCAATGGTATTCTTTGTTGGCAGTGGCCTCTTTCAGCCGGATAATGTGCTCTGGCACACTGCAAAAATTGTTCAGGAATGATCTGAGAAACATGACAATTGTTGACTTGACCTCCAAATTCCCCAGATCTCAATCCAGTTGAGCAGCCGTGGGATGCACTGGAGGCCCCACCTTGAAACTTACAGGATTTGAAGGACCTGCTGATAATATCCTGGTGCCGGATATCACAGGATACCTTCAGAGGTCCTGGGGAGTCCATGCCTTGATGGGTCAGAGCTGTTTTGTTGGCAAGAGGGACACCCACACAATATTAGACAGGTGGTCTTAATGTCATGGCTGATCAATATGTGTGATGGTTGTAATGTTCCACTGCCAGCGGAGCTCTTTTTCTTCCTGTTCTGTGCATTTTATTGTTTGCTTTTTTAGTTGTTTTTTGTGACTAATAATATTCTTTTGTCTCCAGGAATCTAAGATAGTTGCAACTCAGTTGGCATGGCCACATTTGTCAGAATGTGTCACATCAGCTGTTTTCTCACTTATAAAAGGAAAGCTGGAAGCACAACAAGATAAAATTCTAAGCACTTTTGCCTTATTTAGAAAAGCACAAGTCAGTGAATATACAGTAGAACTTTCTTTCTATTCCTGTTCATATTTGGTATTGTCATATAAAATGTGTGTTATTCATTTGCACATTGAGCCTTGGCATGCTTCTTTGTCTCTTTTTTTACCATTGTGGCTATGGTAGCATTTAGCTGTTGTTTGAAGATAGCATTATGATCTCTTCAATTCTCTAGCAGCACATACTGTTCTTTATTTTGGTCTCCTGATTAACTTTAGATGATTCTGCATCACATTCTGAGCCTGCATGATGTCTAACTTGCTTATTAAATATAATGATATCTTAAAACTTATCATTAAATATGTATTTGAGTGGCAGGGATAAGCGTCATTTTTATTTTAAAGTAAAGTGGAATAGTTCTCATGTAACAAATGTTCCCTCTAATCTGTATGGCAATGCATACATTGGTCCTTACATTACTTGGCAGTGAAAAAAAATAATTTTAAAAGTCAGAATTAATTTGCTGATTGAGTACATTTTCGTTCTTTTTCAGTAGATTTCTCCAGATGTAGTTGGATGTCTGACTTTTAGTTGTCTTTTGTTTAGAGAATAGTTATGCCATCAGAAGCCCATTCAACTCTGACTTTGGTCATCATCTTTTCTGAGATGGTTGGTTTATTGTATTGTTTGCTGTGCTCATACTTGCCTGTATGTGTGGAAATGATGTATGGTGGGTAACCTTTGTCTGTGACGTGACAGTATCTCTCTTGTTAAGACTCAGAGCTCTTGGCATCTTAGACTTTATTTTTTGGACTTGTTAGGTTTGTTTTTCTTGTTGTTTATTTTTGCGGTTTTGTTTCTTGTGTTTATATAGCTGCCACCATTTTCTGCTGTTCTTTGCATAGCCATGGCCATATTATTTATAGCTGTGATGTTCATTGCTGATATCACATGATGCTGAAGTCATGTGACAAATTAAGACAAATGCCCAGATTTTGGCATGAAACAAATCACAAAGCTTAGCATTAATTAAGTGCAATTAAATCAGGTGAGTGTGAGGCCTTTCCAATATTTATCTTCAAATGCAATTTTGGTGTTGTCTATTGTGTTATGAGTAATACTTTTATTTAAAGTTTTATGTCATTATTGAGTTGTCTGGATGGAAGGTATATAACTTTTTTAGAAGAATTTTGAATTTCATGTTTACTTTTTATTATGAAGCAGTTTAAGATTAGATTAGATCTAATGGAGAAATTCAAATGCATACACCAGCAGAAACATAACAAAAAAGGATGCAGACTCACAGGACAGATAATACAGCAAATGAATCAATCAATAAGGAATAAACAAATAAAGATAAACTTAAAAAGTACATTGAGTGGAAGCACTGAATTACCTGAGAGCAATGGGCAGAAAAGACCACCAGAGTCACTTCTTGGCACACCATTGTGGAATGAGCCTGTGGCTAAAAGTGTTCCAAGAGAGCACCTCTTGGAGAGGATAGAGGGAATTTTTCATGATAGCACACAACTTTCCCACCATCCTCTTATCTACAACAACTTCCAGTGTGTCCAGTGGAGCAGGCTTTCTTGATAAGTTTGTTCAGGCATTGTGCTTCTTTTGAGCTCAGGTTGCTTCCCCAGGAGGCTCCAACTTAGAACACTACATTAGCTACTATTGACTGGTAGAACATTTCTAGCAACAACAACAACATTTATTTATATAGCACATTTTCATACAAAAAAGTAGCTCAAAGTGCTTTACATAATGAAGAAAATAAAATAAAAATAAAAGACAAAATAAGAAATTAAAATAACACAACATTAGTTAATATAGAAAAAGAGTAAGGTCCGATGGCCAGGGGGGACAGAAAAAACAAACAAAAAAAAAACTCCAGACAGCTGGAGAAAAAAATAAAATCTGCAGGAGTTCTAGGCCACAAGACCGCCCAGTCCCCTCTGGGCATTCTACCTAACATAAATGAAATAGTCCTCTTTGTATTTAGGATTCTCACGGAAGGACTTGATGATGATGGTCATGCAGACTTCTGGCTTTTAATCCATCACTGTTGGAACATCATGGTGCTTTGAGTAGATGGTGGTGGCACAAGCCACCACCAAAAGAACACCAGAAAAGGAAACAGAAGAGAGAGTAGGGGTTAGTACAGAATTTAGAGCCACCATGAATAGTTATTATAATGAATTGGATATACAGAGTTTCAGGATTAAATTACAGTGAAGTTATGAGAAGGCCATATTAAAATAATGTGTTTTCAGCAGTTTTTTAAAGTGCTCCACTGCATTAGCCAGGCAAATTCCTATTGGCAGGCTATTCCAGATTTTAGGTGCATAACAGCAGAAGGCCGCCTCACCACTTCTTTTAAGTTTTGCTCTTGGAATTCTAAGGAGACACTCATTTGAGGATCTGAGGTTACGATTTGGAATATAAGATGTCAGACATTCCGATATATATGATGGGGCGAGATTATTTAAGGCTTTATAAACCATAAGCAGAATTTTAAAGTCAATCCTGAATAACACAGGTAACCAGTGTAGTGACATCAAAACTGGAGAAATGTGCTTGGATTTTCTTTTCCTGGTTAGGATTCTAGCAGCTGCATTCTGCACTAGTTGCAAACGATTTATGTCTTTTTTGGGTAGTCCTGAAAGGAATGCGTTACAGTAATCTAGTCGACTGAAAACAAACGCATGAACTAATTTCTCAGCATCATTCAATGATATAAGAGGTCTAACTTTTGCTATGTTTCTTAAGTGAAAAAATGCTGTCCTAGTAATCTGATTAATATGCGATTTAAAATTCAGATTACAGTCAACAGTTACCCCTAAGCTTTTTACCTCCGTCTTGACTTTTGATCCTAATGTATCCAGTTTATTTCTAATAGCCTCATTGTATCCATTATTGCCAATCACTAAGATTTCAGTTTTCTCTTTATTTAGCTTGAGAAAGTTACTATTCATCCATTCTGAAATACAAGTCAGACATTGTGTTAGTGAATCAAGAGAATCGGGGTCATCTGGTGCTATTGATAAATACAGCTGTGTGTCATCAGCATAGCTGTGGCAGCTCACGTTGTGCCCTGAGGTAATCTGACCTAACAGAAGCATGTAGATTTAGAAGAGCAGCGGACCCAGGATAGAGCCTTGTGGAACACCATATAGAATATCATGTGTCTTTGAGTTGTAATTACCACAACTAACAAAGAATTTTCTCCTTGCCAGGTAGGATTCAAACCAATTTAAGACACTGCCAGAGAGGCCCACCCATTGACTAAGGTGATTTCTAAGAATATTATGATCAATGGTGTCAAATGCAGCACTCAGATCTAAGAGGATGAGAACAGATAAATGGCCTCTGTCTGCATTTACCCACAGGTCATTTACTACTTTAACGAGTGCAGTTTCTGTGCTGTGATTTGTTCTAAAACCTGACTGAAATTTATCAAGAATAGTATGTTTATTGGGTGGTCATTTAACTGCATAATGACTGCCTTCTCTAGAATTTTACTTAAGAAAGGCAGGTTAGAGATGGGTCTAAAATTTTCAAGAGCAGAGGGGTCAAGATTATTTTTCTTAAGTAGGGGTTTAACTACAACAGTCTTAAGACAGTCTGGGAAGACCCCCGTATGTAATGACGAATTTACTATGTCAAGAATATTATCAATTAGCATGTCCGATACTTCTTTGAAAAAATTTGTTGGTATTGGGTCAAGGACGCAGCTGGAGGGTTTCAGTTGAGAAATTATTTTATGTAAATCAGGTAAATCTATCCTAGTGAAAGAGTTTAATTTGTTTATAACGGAATAGTGGGGTTTAGGAGGATCCTTAGTGTTGGGGAGATATACTATGTTATTTCTAATATCATTAATTTTTTGATTGAAAAATACAGCAATAGCTTCACAGGTTTTACTGGAAGTACTTAGTAGGCATACCTTTGAGTTACCTGGGTTTAGCAGACGATCAATCGTCGAGAATAAAACTCTGGGATTACTAGCATTGTTATTTATAATCTTAGAGAAATAGCAGCGCCTCTCAAGACGGACTGTGTTATTGTATTCTGTTATTTTAACTTTTAATATTTCATAGTGGATAGTTAGTTTAGTCTTCCTCCGTTTACGCTCAGCTCTACGGCATGTTCTCCTTAAATCAGACACTCTTGGGTCTTCCATGGTATAACAATGCTAAAAGATTTTTTAACTGTCTTTACAGGTGCAACTATGTCAACAGCAGCTCTCACTTTAGTATTAAATCTTTCCACCTTATTATGCACACTTCAAAAGACCGGAGTCTTCTAAGCAAGTACAGTCTGCTCTGGCTCATCTTGTACAGCGACACTATGTTGTCAGACCAGTCCAGTTTTTTGTTTATGTGAACCCTCATATACTTGTAGCTCTGCACCACTTCCACCTCCACTCCCTGCCCCCCTGAATGGTGACTGGTCTCAGAGGCTACTTGGCACACCAGAAGTCCACCACCAGTTCTTTTGTCTTGTTGATGTTGACTGTCAAGTTGTTGCACCTCCTCCACATCTTTCCTGTTCTCTGATTTTTCTCCAGTATTAATGTAGCCTATGATGGATGAGTCATCTGAGAATTTCTGTAGATCGTAAGCGCTGGTATTGTGATGGAAGTCTGTTGTGTAGAGTATAAACAGGAAGGGAAACAGGACAGTTCCCTGTGATAGATACTTTATTAATCCCAAGGGGAAATTCACAAATTCTAAAATTCACCTGTGGTGCTCCAGTACTACACACCACCATTTCGGACACAAAGTCCCTCAGCCTCACAAACAGAGGTAACTGAAATATTTTTACTATTTTGTGAGTGGCACCAGTTAGTTGATTATTGCTATCAGTTTGCTAGGACTATGCATCAGAGGGATGCAGAACATGATGTCATGGATATGACAGATTAAAGGTCGGCAACACACATTATTGCACTATCCGAGTTTGCAGATATACCTGAACATGTAAATAGCGAGTTTTATTATCATTTGTTTTTCTGATTAACAATCCTTTGAATACAAACTTTTGACTAAGGTTAAGGTTTAGTATTGAGTGTTGAAAAAAGAATGGACAGATTTTCTGTCTGACTTTTGAAATTCTTTGTCTAAGCATTTTCTCCTGGCTATTTTCAAACTTAATCTGTATTTTCACTTTGCTAAGTTTTGATTGGTTTGATGGTTTCTTTTGGTGTTCTGACTTGTACAAAGAAAACCCTTCTGCCTGCACCTATTTGTTAAAAACAAATCAAACACAGAAGAAGAGTTCACATTACGTAAATATATGATTTATGCTATACATATTACTCTGTTATATATGTTTCAGTGTGATGAATATCTATTAGCTTTTTATTGTTTCAAGGTAAGCCTTAATGACTCTTTGAAATGATTTATTACAAAGACGCAAGACACAAAACATTTTTTACAATTACATGTGCTGATAAAATTCACTGGTGTAAGCAAGGTAACTTGATTGTGCAATCATCAAACTAACCTGACATAACAAAGTGAACCCTTTGCTTTCAGTTGGAAAGCTTGTCAATCACAACATGAAAGGACATTTACTCGTTAATTTCAAACTCAGTTTGCTGATGCTTACCATTGGTGAGCTTTAGTTGTTTCTGCTCTCCAGGGATTCTTGTAAGTTAGGAAGATGGATGAGAAACAAATTTTATTGTAAGTGTGCAGATTTATTGAGTGCCTAGTATACAACACTGCAATAACAAAAGTGGGTCTGAATATGAAGGGATGTTTATAACTTCAGAATGCTGTGTTTATCGGTACTGGTATCAGGCTGCAAAAAAATGAAGATAAGAGAGATAAGCTTATAGGAATTTCTATATAAATATGAAAAACCAAAGGTAGAATGTGACATAAATGATAAATGTGAAATCCAGCACACCGTTTGATTTGGATTATACATTTTAAAGCATTTATTAAAAAATACTCTAGAGCGAGATGAAAATGAAAGAAAGAGAAAGAATCAAGTTAAGGCACATCACTTACGAATGTACTTACCCTTGAATTACTTAAGTAACATATATTTTGGAAAGGCATATTGTTTAAAGAACATGTTGAGATTCTTTGATTAAGTCACACAAACAAACGATAACATTCCAAACTTTGATACTGTTTATTTATATTTATGAAAATTAAAAGGGCGATGCTTTAGATGGCCCCAACAGCCAATCCAATAAACAAACATGTATCTTTGGTTCCATAACTGCCTACATACCTGAGTGCAGAAAATGTTTTATTCTCAAATTGGACCATACCAACAAAACATTTTTTTATAAAGTTGTTGGTAATACATTTGAGTAGTGAGAAAAGCGCTATATAAATGCAAAGAATTATTATTATCATTATTTTGATAGATATAGACTAAATTTAAAATGTCTCTAATATGTTGATGTATTAATAAAAAACATTTTATTAATCAAATTGAATGATTTCATATTTTCCTACCATATTTTAAATATAATTAATTTACTGTTGTGCCACACTCTTAAAATAAAGGTGCCAGGACGGAAGGTATCTGGAAGGTTGACGGTTCGATTCCCTGTTACTGTTAAAAGAGATCCTACTTTGCTAGGTACTTGAGCAAGGCCCATATCCTGCAATTGCGCCAGGGGTGCTGTGACACGGCTGACCCTGAGTCCTGACCCCAAGGGGTATGTGAAAACTAACAAATTCCTAATACAAGAAATTGTATAACCCTAAATTAAGAACAAAAAAATCAAAAAAATAAATATGAAGAGATGACAACAGATGGTAATTTGTGAAAAAAATGGTAATTTGTGAAATACCAATGAGTTTCTGATTTTAAAATGACTGAACTGCATATACTGTAATAGCACAGGCCCAGTTGAAGTTTTCTTGATTTGTTAATTTCCAGCTAGGTAGCTTGCTGAACATTAAAGATTTGTTTTTTTTTTCTGCATATTAGTAAAAAGCTCAAAGAACCAACTTCATATGCAAAGAACCCCTCTCAGAATTAACCTTGTCAAGCAATGGTTCAGTAAGGAACCACACAACAAAGTAAAATGTCATTACAAAACCAACATTTTTAAGAGTACAGAAACATTTGCAAAGAAAATACAGTTAACATAAAAAAATATTAAAATAAATCCCAAACATTATGCAGCAATATACATCTCATTATTCATAAAAACTGTAAGTGCACAGTACACAGCCCAGTAAAATACAGTCCTAGTACACAGTACTTCCTTCCCCCTCTGTCTCCTTCCACCCTCATTCCTCCTGGCAAGCTTCATCCCTCTTTCCCCAAACTCTGAGTCCCTGAATGGAGTGAGGTGGCTCCTTTTAAGTTGGTCCTGGGAGTGTTCCAGGTGGCTCGTTAATCAGACCTGGAATCACTGCCAGTTGTTGTGAAAGCCCAATGTAGGGCTCCCCATGGCAGCCCCCAAGGAACCCAACAGGGCTGTGCCAATACTCTAACTCCCAGTGTGCACTGCAGGAATCCGTGGTGCCACAGCACCCAGGAGGTCTGCCCTCTAGAGTCCCGGGGAAGGTAGTGCCTTGTAGTTACTCTGTCCCCTCATCAATCCATCCAGCTGGCGTCCCTGCCGGGTAATGGCTGTGGCCACCTGTCACTATATATATATATACATATATATATATATATATATATATATATATATATATATATATATATATATATGTATATTTCTTAATACTGTAGTAGTGGTTATATCCGTAGATGGTAAAACTAAGTGCAGTAACACATTAACTTCTGGGCCATTTATTACCAGGACACAGCACTGTAGGTCTATAAATAGATGATAAATAATGAACTCTATCAAATGTATTAGAAAGCAACAGTTTTAAGCAAGACTGGTCTACCTTTCATCTCACTTTTTCTGGAAGAATTAACACTGTCAAGATGAATATCCTTCTTAAGCTTCTCTTTTTATTTCAAAGCATTCCAATATACAGTACATCAACAAATATTTTTTTAAGAAGTTAGACTCAATCATAACCTCATTTATTTGGAATTCAAAACATCCACATATCCAAAGGGTCACCCTACAAAGACCTAAGGCAGAAGGTGGCATGGCTCTATACAACTTTCAGTTTTATTACTGGGCAGCAAATATACAAGCTTTAAAAACCTGGACATTGACACTAATAGATGAACATACACAGGCTTGGTCCACAATAGAAATAAAATCCTGTAGTACTTCTTTATATTCCTTGCTTTGTACCCCAGTAAATACAAGGTATCGTCAATATACTAACAACCCAATTGTGCTTCACTCACTCAGAATATGGAACCAATGTAGGAAGCACTTCAAGATAGAGACGCTTTTATCTGTGGGACCTCTGCATGAGAACCACCTTTTTCCACCATCTCAAATGTTCGCGGTTTTTAATGTTTGAAAAACATTCGGGATTAAATCACTTAGATATTTGTACATAGGCAACATCTTTGCATCCTATGAACAATTACGATCCAAGTTTAACCTTCCAGTAACACATTTCTTCCTCTACCTCCAAATTAGAAACTTTGCTAAACAAAACCCGCCCAATTTTCATCACCTCCGACCTATTTCAATTCCAGAAAAAATATTGATCAGTCTTGAGGACTCAGACAGAATTTCTGTAATACACAAAAACATTTTACAGTCCCTCCCTTTCAAAGATCCCAGAGTACAGTGGGAAAAGGATCTCTTACTCAACATCTCAGAAAAGGAGTGGAAAGTAGCGATGCACAGAATTCACTTGAGCTCTATATGGGCAAAACATACAATTATTCAACTTAAAATTATATATTGAGCACATCTGTCTCCTTTAAAATTGTCTGAAATGTTTCCAGGGCAAGATTCAACCTGCGAACGTTGCAATCAATTTCCAGCCTCACTGGGTCACATGTTTTGGGCCTGCACCAAATTAACATTATTCTGGACCAAAATCTTTAAATGCCTATCAGACAGCCTTGGTGTCATAATCCCTCCTAATCCACTAACAGCTGTGTTTGGTGTACTTCCAGATGGTCTTAAAGTGACTTTACTACACTACTAGAACATAGACTTATCTTGCTCAACTGGACAAATCCTAATTCACTTCTTTTAAATAAGTGGATAACTGATGTTATATATTATCTGAAATTGGAAAAATCAAATTCTCACTTAGAGGATCTGTGTAAAACGTTTTTAAAACCTGGCAGGATCTAATCAATAACATGTTAGAATAAGCATTTAAATTTAGGAAGTGGATTCGCTTCCCTTATTTATTTGAATTTATTTTAATTAATTTATTTATTTAGTTATTATTTCTACTATTAAAATTTTACTCTGTTGGCCTATCTCTTTTTCTCATGGGTAGGGGATTTAATGTGTACTTAGTTTCGTAAAATATGACTTACTTGTATGGAATGTTATTTGCTTTTAATAAATTCAACAAAATGCAAAAAAAAAGAAAGCAACAGTTTTATCATCAGCAGTAACTCTGTCAAAAATTAAAGAAACTGTTAATTACTTTATTTTCACCAGAAACAAAAATATATTAAAACATTTTTGGGGTTTCAGAATACAAAGAAAAATGTGTTTAATCATGTTAGTCCAGTAGATGGCAGGAATATATCAGTGAATATGTAATCTGAAAAAGTTTTTCATTATTTTTCTCACTGGAAGAAACAGCTTGGCAGGTTGATTCTACTTGTTTATTTTGAAGTGAAGAGGAATTGAGCAGCATAGTTGTTAAAACTTAAGCATTCAGAAAGTAGTATGAGACTGTTACCAAGCAAGAATTTCACCTTTTATTTCTGTGTTTAGTGTTTGTCAGCCAGCTTTTGGTTCTTCTTCTAATGTCACCAGAATTCAGCATTATTTTTTGGGACTAAAGTAATGTATGAATTACTGTATGTGTAAGAAGTAACACGATGATTTTAATGCAATTATGATGATAACTCATGGTGAACAGGGAAACAAAGTTGGGAGTGTGAAGTTGTGAGCAGTTCACATTGAATTTGTTCTTTTTTTATGAAGGCTTTGGTTTTACTGGGTACAACTATCATGATAAACTGTACAGTTAATTTTGCTAGGCAGTTTTTTTTTTGTTTTTTAATTGCATTTTATTAAAACAGTAGATAATTTCATTTTTCATGTATTCATTTTGTATTGGATAACATTAGTAAATGTGGAATACTGCTTGTCCTTAATTATGTTTGAGCTAAAATTTAACTAAAAATGTTATGATATAAAGTATAAAATTAAAAAGTTAATCTAAAGGACACAACTTTTTTTAACACCTTTTTTTTACTGAATTCTTTTTGGATCACTAATGTTATTTTCTGGAATTAGCCACCGTGTTTTCATGAAATTACCTTTATTTCTTCATTGATTGGGATCTCATAGACCCCAGTGATGTATGTGTAAAAATAATAAAACTTTCAAAATTAATGTATTTTATTCTTCATATATTTTTTCTTTCTTCTGACCTAAATAAAACCCAGTGATGGTGAATGTTTTGACCATATGAAGCTGTTCTTCTGGATAATTGAATAGTCAGTGATAGTTGTCATAAAAAGGAAAGACAAAAATGGTGAAATGGATGTGAGACCTCTAAAATACGCTACTAAAGCAGGATGTTTCCTATCCAGCCCAGAAGAAGCTCATCCAGTCCAACTTACTCCACATGCTATTTGTAGGCTTTGGCCAAGTTAGGCCCAAAAATAAATAAATGGTTAAAAGTTAAAAAAATAAAATGAAGTGTCCCAAAATGCCCCACAAGAGGGTGAACCATGGAAAAACTCTGGCTTGTGACACGAAAGGCAACATAAATTGATTAGATTTCAATGAAAATGCTCAGTGATTGGTGATTTGTGTGATATTTCAGTGAATCATATAAACTGATTGATGATGCTCAACAGGAGCAGTGTTAAAGTGATGGCATGTCCTGCAGTAAATCGCCATTGTTTTCCATTTCGCTGCTACTTCTTGCCAGTGGATGTGCAAAACGCATGTGTAAGCACCATCTGACTCATGAGTTTCGAATCATTTGATTCATGAACAAGTCACTACCCACTTCAGACAGGCTTTGAAAGCAAAAATATAATTCTTTTTCTCTAGATGTTTACTCAGTCCTACAAGTCACATGCTTTTGCAGTACCAATGAACTTCCTGGTCTTTCAGTATTAAGAATAGCAATATCTCTATGCAATGCTCTAATTTCATTGCTATGACATGACACAGTGAAGTGCAGAGATCTTTCTGGCTTAATGCTAGGAATTTCTTCTTGCAGCTCAGCAAAGTGAGTTAAAATGTCAGTGTTAAGAGAGTTCATTTTCTCAATAAGAAAATCTTTCATAACCTAAATGTATGTGGAGCTTGACTCACTTGCATTCACTGGAGCAGGGGTCCCCAACTCCAGTCCTGGAGGTCCACAGTGGCAGCAGGTTTTCATTCTAACCCTTTTCTTAATTAGTGACCTGTTTTTGTTCCTAATTAACTTATTTTGAATTAATTTTGTTTGACTTGCTCTCGAAGACTCAGACCACTGAATTGTTTATTTTTCCTTAATTACCAGCCAAACAATAATGAGACACAAAATGAACCAAAACATGACCAACATTGTTGATCATACAATATCTGAAAATAGAAAAAGGTGAAGGTCTCGGGAA
The DNA here is from genome assembly GCF_900747795.2 of Erpetoichthys calabaricus. Lineage (NCBI taxonomy): Eukaryota > Metazoa > Chordata > Cladistia > Polypteriformes > Polypteridae > Erpetoichthys > Erpetoichthys calabaricus. The sequence continues at coordinate 217,929,443 of NC_041394.2, read as the reverse complement.
ATTTAATCTGCTCAGGTCCACAAAACATTTTAACAGTACTCTTAGAAAAGAGAAAATCAACAATTTCAGAAATGTCTGCGATTGCACAATGAGACCAGCAACAAGCCATGGAGTTAAAGAACGGGTTTAATTAACGACAAGACTCGGTGCCTGTTTAAGCAACTGGTTAGAGTCTGAGGCCCTGACTTAGTTGGTCTTCTGTTGGCTCAGTCACTTCACATTTCATTTCTGTTTGGGTGCCATTTAAGGAAAGAAATGAAGCAATTCAGAGGAACGATGAAGAAATTCAGGGGAGCAAATCTTAAAAAACAAATCAATTAAAATGAAAGGAAAAGGAATTAATTAGCAGCAAAAGCAGTGCACTAAGTAAGAAAAGGGTTGGAGTGAAAACCTGTTGGCACCGGGCATTCCAAGACCAGAGTTGGTGAACCCTGCACTGAAGGCTTCAAGAATGTCTTTGCTGAGTCAAAGGCTTCAGAATGCATTCTATGTGCCAAATGGGTTATTTTCCAACTTAGACAGGTAAATGACATGGCACAGTGATTTAAATAAGAAGTTGTCAGCGTATTTTGAGAAAATGAAAGGTGGCGGTGGAAGCAAAAAAATAATACCACCATCACAGTCAATACACCAAATGAATGTCAGTCATTTTCTGGAAGCATTTTCTTGCACTAATTCTATATGTATCTGACTATCATTTAGTGTTTTAAAATAAAGTTCTATAGTGAAAAAAATGAAATTACCAGACTCTTTTTCTATCACATGTAAACATTTTGTTTATCCATGGCAGATGTGTTGTGTTTGTTCTGGTAGTACAAAAATCTGCTTTGCCAATTATCATGACAATCTTGGCGATCGCAATCTTAAAAGTATGTTGGCGACAGAAACAATACTTTATATATACCTTTACAGCACTTGTAGCATACATATCATCAACTGCAAGAATCAAAAAACAGGAAGGCTTGTTTGCTGTGAACATCAAGGAGTGAGTTCCACATGCAGAGCATTATCCTGTGGAGAAAACACAGTAATTGATTTTACTGGTGTGCTGTGGATTACCTGCATTACACAGTTGCTACAAAAACACAGGTAAAAGAAGTGTGGACAGAGCTTTAGAATACAATATGTCTTATTTTCCTTCCCCAAAAATTTTTAAAATGACAAAAAAAAAAAAGTTTTCTATTTTTCAATTGCGAAATTGCATATACTAGGAAACTCTGCTGTTTCACATCTCTTTTTTCAAAATTAGATTTTTTAAATAGGTTTATATACTTGAAAACTTGCAAAAAATGTATAACTGTGTATTGTTTGCAGCATGCAAAAAGTAGCAAGGAGCTTTATAAAGAATTTTGAAAACACTGTTAAGACGCCTGTTTTACTACAATTACCAATTGAAACCAACCTTATTAGTTTTAGACTTGCTAGATGCCAAGGCCACACAGTTATGAATAAATGGGAGCAAGGACACTCACATATACAATGATCATATACTCACCTAAAGTTAACCAATGCATACTCAGCAAAACTACAGTACCCAAAGAAAAACCTACACAGATACTTAGAAAGCATAAACAGTCCATAGACAGTAACTCAGGTAGGGAGTCAAACTCAGTCTCTTAGAGATATGGGCCAGCAGTGCAAATGACTGTCTCAGCAGATTACTCATTACTTTCATGTTGAATTATTACTTCCTGCATGATAATAATATAATTTAAAAAAACACAGAAGTATCTATTTCTTGTTACATAGATATGCCCAGATATATATTTTAAAAGAAAAGTTGTGCGCTTTTGTACTGAAAATTTCAAATTAAAGAACTGTCACACTGCTAGATTTTTAATTAGTATACTGAGAACATTTTTTGAATCCAGTTTTATCTTTACATATTACACACATTACATCTTACATTTTCTATTTTCATAGAAAAGCCATTCTCAATTTTATACATTAATTGTAAGTATTGCACGAGGTAAGTGTTTTTATCTGTGTATCAAGGAGAATGGCCTTGATATTTTAATGCTGTGCTGGTTACACTAACAGAAGATTTTATGACACATTCACACTTTTTAAATGGTAATGAATATTTGGAAAATAGAGAAGTAGGGTAAAAGCAATTTGCTCTTGTTATGATATGTTCATTTTGCATTTTGTTTTGATTAAAATTATTTTTAGAACAAAACAATGTTGGAATATGGGTTATTTTTTCAGTTTTTATTTTATTTGCATTATAATGTTTGCTGACTATAATGATTAAATAATTCATGATGTCGAGACAATATTTTGCAAGGAGCAGAGTTGGCGAAGGTGGATGAGTTTAAATACTTGGGACAACAGTACAGAGTAATGGGGATTGTGGAAGAGAGGTGAAAAAAAGAGTGCAGGCAGGGTGGAATGGGTGGAGAAGAGTGTCCTGGTGGAATGGGTGGAGAAGAGTGTCAGGAGTGAGTTGTGACAGACCGATATCAACAAGAGTGAAAGGGAAGGTCTATAGGACAGTAGTGAGACCAGCTATGTTATATAGGTTGGAGACGGTGGCACTGACTAGAAAGCAGGAGACAGAGCTGGAGTTAGCAGAGTTAAAGATGCTAAGATTTGCACTGGGTATGACGAGGATGGATAGGATAAGAAATGAATACATTAGAGGGTCAGCTCAAGTTGGTCGGTTGGGAGACAAAGTCAGAGGGGCGAGATTGCGTTGGTTTGGACATGTGCAGAGGAGAGATGCTGAGTATATTGGGAAAAGGATGCTAAGGATAGAGCTGCCTGGCAAGGGAAAAAGAGGAAGTCCTAAGAAAAGGTTTATGGATGTGGTGAGAGAGGACATGCAGGTGATGGGTGTAACAGAACAAGATGCAGAGGACAGAAAGATATTGAAGAAGATTATCCGCTGTGGCAACCCCTAATGGGAGCAGCCAAAAGAAGAAGAAGTCTTTTCAAGAGACCATAAAACTGATTTAACTGATTAGCAGACTGATCAGCAGTACTGTATTATGTTTGTTTCTTGTAGTTACGGATCTGTTTAAGGCCTCTCCAGACTGATGCACTGTCATTTGCACACCTTTGATCCCTTTCCCCAAGATGTACTTGGCTTTCCTGTATTCCTTATGATTGTCAGATCTGAAAGCACACTCTTTGCCCTGGTGCAGTCGTCTGATCTCTGGTGAGAACCAATGCTTATCACTGCTAAACTTCAGAATTGGTTTTGCTGGAATGCAAACACCTCTACGAAAATGAATGTATGAAGTTACAGCATCAGTGCATTTGTGTATGTTGAAGGTGGCGGTTTTGAAGGCACTCCAGTCTATATAAGTAAATCAGTCCTGAAGCTCTTGTATTGCCTTGCTGGTCCACTTTCTAACTGTTCTTTTAACTGATTTTGCAGTTTTCAGCTTTTGATTGTAAGCAGGAATAAAATTAATCATAGAATGGTCAGAATTACCAAGGGGGGTGTGGGAGATGGCATGATAAGCATCCGTAATAGTTGCATATAGGGTATTTTATTTGCAGTAGATATTTTTGAATGACCTGGTTAAAACTGACCTGGTTAAAATCATCCTAAATAATTATTTGCAAGTCAGGGTTGTCTTTTTCAATCTCAGCAATTACATCAGTGAGTTGCTACTGCACTTTGTGAGCATTAGTGCGAAGGTAAATGTACACACTGGCTAGAATTACTGAGGGAAAACTTGAGTGGTAAATAAAATAGCTTATAGTTTATAATGAGCAATTCTAGGTTGGGACAGCATGACTTAAAAAGAACTGTCACATCATTATACCAGCCTTGATTAATGTAGAAACACACTCCTCTGCCCTTGATTTGTTGCAGAGTTGGGAATAGAGTCATTCAGCCACGTTTCAGTAAAGCTCAGATCAGATAAAAAATGAAAGTCTCTTTTAGTACATATTAACAGCTACAGTTCACCAACTTTGTCAGCAAGTGCACGTTAGATAGACATATTCCAGGCAGTGGTTGCCGTAGTCCTTGCTTTCTGAATCGAACCAGGACATTCTGCCTCTGGTCTTCCGCCATCAGCTACATGTTTAGCTGCATGAGCACCAGTGATCAACAAAGTTATAAGATCCATGGATGTAGTTATAATATCTGGAGTCACATCAGGTGGTACAATGTGACAGATATTCAGAAGCTCTCCCTGTGCATATATGAAATGACTTTACAAGGTTGACAATGAATTTAACACAAAGAGACAGACAAGGATGGAGGACCAAACTACTGTGGCTGCCATCCTACATGCCATCTTAATCTGTAAAGAATTCAGAATCCCTTTTTCTGGTCAGATCAGCTATCAGCTCATTTTTATGGAGTGGTAGAAGACCTGCTATCAAACACTTTTTTTAATTCAAGCCAGGACGGGCGGATATATCTCCCTTGTTGATTTTGAAATTTGCATCTGTTCTTCAACCACTATCCTTATTTCTGAACCCCACCTGTCCTGGGTACTTATGGAAACAAACCTTCTTTCCCCCTATTCACTGTAACACTTTACTATTCGTCAGATTCAAAACAAAAAAGGGAGAAGACGAATGTAACCCTCCTATAAATTATGCTCTGCATGTTTGACAGAAAGAAGAAAAGTACCTTGGCGCCACAACACGCTGGAACGCCCTCATACCACTGTTTCACAATAGCTCTGTCAACATTGGTAGGCAACCCATTTTTTACCCATTTTGGGTATCAGCACATTTGGCAATTTGTTTGATAGGCTTGCCTCCTTTCGGTTTTTAAAAGACAAATATTCTATTCTTCCCTCCTCCTTTTTTCTATTTACAGGTTAAATCCATTCTCAGGACATGTGTAATAAGTTTTTCTGCCCACGGTACATTGAGTACTTTTTCTTGCCCTCAATTTCCACTAAACGCATTTCATGTTTATGTGGCTACCATTGCGATTCAATAATTACACCTATCCCAGTCACTCAAAAATGGATCAACAATCTTACTCTATCAATGCCATCGTGCTGGAGCACGATTTTTTAAAACATTAAAAAATCCTCTAGGAACCATTACCACCAACACATCCAGTATCAAATTGGCCAGAGTTTATTATTACATTAGGAAGCATTTCCTGATGGGTTTAGCCCCTGATTCAATATGCCACCAGTGCTGCCATAATGTACTATGCACCATTCTCCACAAGTTCTGGCAATGTTCAGCTGTTGTTATACTTTAGGCTTCAATTGTACCGGCCCTCTCCTCCATCTCATCCATCTCTATTCCTTGCTCTACTACCACTCTACTTCTGTTAGATTTCTTTACTCTCTCTCTTTCTTTTCACTACCAAACCATTATCTCTTTGGCCACAGTAGCAGCTAAAAGTCTAATAGTTTACCAGTGGAAGAATCCCAAACCTGTCACTTTCTCAGACTGGAAGTCCTGTTTTTAAAACATTGCTTTATTGGAATTGTCAGCCGCACAGATTAATGGGGTAATTGCACATACCATCAGTAAATAGGAAAACACTATCTCCCTGATCAAGTCATGGCTGACAGCGACCACCTGATTTTGAATTTGACTCCATTCTATTAGATTTCTTTCCTCACAAGTGCATCTAGGACTCTGAGACCTGTCATTGGCCTGCGTGATTCATCATTTCTAATTTAATCCACATTCTTAAATAGCTTTGGGGTGGAGTGGGATGTGGATGGTTTGCTGGTGGGAGGGGTTTCTTCGGAATCTACACATAAAAATATAATATTTTACTTTTTTGTTGCCTTACTATTTGTTTTTGACATCAATAAAAATTGATTTAAAGAAAAGAATCCCTTTTTCAGAAATGTAAATTCTGCATAAGAATACAAATATTAAATACTGATTGTTTACTGAAACATATTTTTCCTAAAGGTACAACCATTTTAAAAAAGATACCTGAAAGTTAAACTAGAACTCTAGAAATAAAATCTGTGAGCCTGTGATGCTCCAAGGGGTTGCAGGAAATGGACCTAACTGCCAAAGCATATAGACATACAGTATGTATGGAACCAGTGACAACTCTTATTATGTGGATGGGGTATTATGTTATATCAACACACTTATTAGTTAACCAAAAGACTGAATGATCACTTCATGTTTGGAAAACTATTATGTTTTTTTCATGAAGGAAAAATCGTATCTATAAAACAAACCAGTAGCATTATGATCACATGCTGAAATGGCCTACATTCAAATATAGCAACTATTCTGTCAAGATCTTAATCTGTATCATCACGATTTTACATTTATGAAGCAGAGGAAACAGGACCTCTCTTATACCTTAACTAATTGTTTCATCTGTAAAAACATGAGTATAGATATCCATTACAATCATTACTAACAGTTGTGAGAATAATTCACAAAAAAGAAAGAATCTTTCACAAAAATACCGTCCCCGTATATTGTCCTGCGGACAAAGTAATAAATAAATGATCAAAAGTCCAGTAACATTTGACAAAGTTTATATCACAAAATGGCATTTTTATACAGAATGGTATTATGGGAATAGGAAATGGTTGGCAGGATGTGATGTTGAAACAGGAAGCGGAAACAACATACATGAAAACCGGAAGTGAAGTCATTTGAGAGAGCCGGAAGTGACATCATTTCATGTGACCGGAAGTGACATCGTGGTGGCCATTTTGGAACACGGAAGTGGAGTTATTTATTTTTCCTCGGTTTTCCTGTGGAGAGAAGAGATTCTGGTAAGTACCACGTGACAACCCTTCATCTCGCGATGTTTCACTCACCTTTAGGCTTTTTGAATGCTTCCTAATTGCACGTGTGTGACATGACCCCCACCCCCCCCCCCCCCCCAGCCCAGGCCCAACAGGTCGGGCGACCTACACCGAGAGGTCATGGGCTCTGGAGAGAGCATCCGCGTTGGCCTGCGAAGAACCTTTACGATAAACAACACTAAAACGATAAGGTTGAAGGTCTAAAAACCACCTAGTGACACTGGGATTAGACTCACCAGCGCTATCCACTGCAAAGCGGCATGATCTGTCACCAGAGTAAATTCCTGAACCAGATAGCCCATTTAATCGCCAAGGCTTCTTGCTCCACTGCGGCATACCTGGTCTCCCTGTCCAGCAGTTTCTGGGTGAGGTACATAATGGGGTGTTCAGCACCATCGGCGCACTGGCTCAACATGTCACCTAATCCTGTGTCCGATGCGTCGGTCTGGAGAATAAAAGGAAGAAAAATCAGGTGATTTCAAAACAGGTGCTGACATAAGGGCCAATTTTATGCCTTATCAGCCATTTCATCCCATACCACTTTTAAAGGTCAAGTTTGTCAAATTAGATAAGGGCACAACGATTTCGGAGAAATGCGGTACAAAATGGTGATAGTAACCCGCCAAACCCAGAAATGCTTGGACTTGCCTCTTAGTCATTGGATGGGGCCAATTTATGATGGCATCAATTTTAGAACACTGTGGTTTAACAGTACCCCCGCCCACCAGGTAGCCTAAATATTTGGCTTCACTCAATCCAAAAAAGCATTTCTTTGGATTAATACGAAGACCTACTAACGCCAGTGTGGAAAGCACTGCTGTAACCTGCATTACATGTTCTTTCCATGTGCCGGAATAAATGACAACATCATCCAGGTAGGTGGCACTATATGAATTGTGGGGCCGTAGCAGTGTATCGACCAAACGCTGGAAGGTTGCTGGTGCCCCGTGCAAACCAAATGGAAGAACTTTGTATTGCCAATGTCCACTGGGAGTACTAAATGCGTTTTTTTCTTTAGCGGAGGCCGTTAAGGGAATTTGCCAATACCCTTTGGTCATGTCAAGAGTAGTTAGGAACGGCGCGCTCCCAAGCCGGTCGAGTAGATCGTCCACTCATGGCATTGGGTATGCGTCAAACTTAGAGACCTGATTAAGCCTAGGAAAGTCATTGCAAAACCTCCATGAGCCATCAGGTTTAGGACCTAAAAGGTTTAGGACAATTGGACTACACCAGGGGCTATAACTTTCTTCAATAACCCCTAATTCTAGCATTCGTCTAACTTCCAACTCTACTTCCACCTTCTTTGCCTCCAGGAGCCTATAGGGTCTTTCCCTGACAATTACCCCCGGGTCAGTAATGATGTCATGCTCAATCAGTGCAGTCCGTCCTGGTATCTCGTTTACAACTTCCAGTATGGACAAGATAGCCATTTCTAGGTCTTGCCGTTGTGCTGGGGTCAAATCATCTCCAAAATTCAGTCGAGAATGTGACATGAAAAGGAAACGAGGCTGTCCGGAGGAGGGATCAATTTCCCTGTCCTTCCACGGTTTCAGCAAATTTATATGATAAACTCGGTTAACGATTTGGTTGTTTAATCAAATAATCAACGAGTCCTTTTCTTTCCTTAACTTCGTAAGGGCCTTGCCAATGGGCCAATAATTTAGAGTGTGAAGTTGGAACAAGAACCATTACACGATCACCCAGGACAAATTCCCGAATGATGGTGTTTCTATTGTAATATCTGGACGGCGCTGCTTGAGCTTTCTCCAAGTTTTCTTTTAAAATAGGTCTAATTTTTTCTAATCTATCTCGTAATTGTGCGATATATTCTAGTATGTTTGAGGTAGGAAGGACCTCCTCTTCCCAACCTTCTTTTAACATATCCAATAGCCCACGGGGTTGTCTTCCATGTAATAATTCAAAAGGGGAAAAACCAGTAGAGGCCTGTGGGACTTCCCGATATGCAAACAAGACAAGAGGAAGCAACTGATCCCAGTTTCTCCCATCCTTGTTAACTACTTAACTACTTTACGTAACATCTGTTTTAAAGATAGATTAAATCATTCTACCAACCCATCAGTTTGGGGATGATAGACCGATGTTTTCAGATGTTTTATTTTGAGTAATTTAGCCACTTCCCTGAACGTCTCTCATGTGAAGGGAGTCCCTTGGTCAGTTAGAACCTCTTTTTTGGATCCCTACACGAGCGAATATCCCTACTAATTCCCGTGCGATGTTTTTTGAAGTAGCTGAGCGCAAGGGAACAGCTTCGGGGAATTGCGTGGCATAATCTACTAGGACTAAAATATATTTAAAGCCTTTTAACGAGGGTTCTAACGGTCCTATGAGATCAATACCGACTCGTTCAAAGGGAATATCAATAAGGGGTAGAGGAACGAGAGGAGCTCGGTCCCTCCTAGGAATCTGACGAAGTTGGCATTCGGGACACGAAGCACAAAATCGTTGGACCTCCTCATTAATTCCTGGCCAATAAAATTGGAGTTTTATCCTCTCCAATGTTTTTTCGTAGCCTAAATGGGCTCCTAGAAGGTGAGCATGCGCTAGTTCGCACACTTGTCGCCGAAAAGTGCATGGTATTAGCAGCAATGCTCGCACTTCACCCCTGTGTTCTGCCACTCTATACAATAATTCATTTTGTACTACAAAGAAAGGCATCGGTGGCATGGGATCTAGGGTTGTGTAACTCTCGGTAGATAATATTGCATTCCTTGCAAATTTTAAGGAATCATTGTTCCATTGTTCTCTTTTAAATGATGATGGAGTAATTAGAAATTGGGCTGATAAATTTTGTATAGGGTCTCTATCGACCTCAATGGGAGGGGCTTCTGTCGCTACGTCCTCTACGTTAACTGTACTAGCTCCCTTAGAGGATGATGAGACATCGACTCCTCCGCACTGGGTTCCTGTATGGGTCCTAGCGACTGTTGTACACGCTGTGGAGGCAGTCGAAGTAACATTCTCCATTATTAAGCCTAAACTCTTTTCAGGAGCAGTTACATTTTTACCGCTGTTAATTTCATTCCAATCTCTTCCTAATATGACTGGAAAAGGAGGATCCGGTAATACAGCCATGGTCATTCGAGTTATAGTGTAATCCACCGAAACCACACATTTAGCTGTTTTATAATACCGGATGTCTCCATGTATACATTTTAGGCTAGTTTTTATTTTCAGCCACTGTTGCGGTAAAACGAATCGGGAAGCAACAATGGAAATGTTACTCCCAGAATCGAACATTGCCCTTACCTTTCTGCCATTTATAATAACTACACCTGTATAAGGAAGAGACAAAGGGTTAATCACAGTGGCACAATACCTTTCTCCCTTCACCAACGAACAGTCCATGGGCTCGCAAGTGCAGTTTGGTGACAGATGACCCATCTCCCCATACTTGAAACAGCGGGGAAGGTGGAATGGTTTATCCCTTCTATGGACGACAGGTTTGGGAGCTTGTCGGGGGGCTCAGGAGCTGCCCCACATGCCTGTTGGTTACAGCGAGAGAACCGTTCTGATCGCCCCAATTTACAAGCTGCCCAGTGATGCTCCACTATTTTAATCAAGGTGTCCATGTTGTCATAGTTTTGTTTCCGGATTTGCTGGGCGATATGGTCAGGGAGGGCATGAATGAAGGTCTCACATGCCAGTAATTCACCCATTTTTTGGGAGCTATTTATATTCAGCCGTAGCCACCGACAAACCTTACTCCAAGCCTTGAAAGCTTGGGTTCGTACAGGCCGATCTGGATCGAACTGCCACTCCCTCCATTCTCTCGCCTGCTGCTCCGGAGATATGCTGTAGCGTTTGAACACCTCGACCTTGAGAGCATCATAATCAGCAGCCTGCTCCTCGGTTAAATCGTAGTAAGCTCTCTGCGCTATTCCCTTCAGGTAGGGGGCCAGTAGGTACACCCACTTTGACCTCTGCCATGCGTTTCGAACACCAAAAAATAGGTTTCAATGTAATCGTCCTCTGTTACGTTGGTCAATTGGGTTGGCAATGACTGTGCGGTCTCCATCCGTATGGCAGAGGCGGCACAAGCCTTAGACTCGGCTAATTGCGTCCGGGTCTCGCCCATCTGGAACTTTAAAGTGCTATGATCGCCCATGATCGTTGTCAAAATAGTGCTGAGATCCTATTCTTCAGACATTGTTTAAAAAAAAAGTGAATCCTGCTGGTTACGCCAATTGTGAGAATAATTCACAAAAAAGAAAGAAACTTTCACAAAATAAAGTGTTGGGGACCGTCTCCATATATTGTCCTCAGGACAAAGTAGTAAATAAATGATCAAAAGTCCTGATAGGTAACATTTGACAAAGTTTATATCACAAAATGGCGTTTTTATACAGAATGGTATTATGGGATTAGGAAATGGTTGGCAGGATGTGACATTGAAACAAGAAGCAGAAACAACGTCATGAGATGAAAACCGGAAGTGAAGTCATTTGAGAGAGCCAGAAGTGAAGTTATCTCATGTGCCCGGAAAAGACATCGTGGCGGCCATTTTGGAACCCGGAAGTGGAGTTATTTATTTTTCCTCAGTTTTCCTGTGGAGAGAAGAGATTCTGGTAAGTACCACGTGACAACCCTTCATCTTGCGATGTTTCACTCACCTTTAGGCTTTTTGACTTCCTCCTAATCGCACATGTGTGACACAGTATATACTGTAAAACTATTATTAACTAAACTACTAACAATACTAAATTATCATTAAAAATAGTAAGACTGTTATGCTGTGAATGACGAGAAGATAATCTGGTGTTGAGGCTTCAAGAAGGAAAAATGTTACCACCAAAAAGTGTGAACCCAATGTTTTTGATGAAAAAATTAACAAGCACATGAGGGTGCCAAACAATTAATAATTCTTTGCATTTATATAGCGCTTTTCTCACTACTCAAAGCGCTCAGCAATTGCAGGTTAAGGACCTTGCTGAAGGGCCCAACAGAGCAGAGTCCCTATTGGCATTTACGGGATTCGAACCGGCAACCTTCCGATTGCCAGTGCAGATCCCTAGCCTCAGAGCCACCACTCCGCCTCTAATGATTCCCTCCGGTTGTTGAGAGCTCTCTGACTTCCTTCAGGGCTGGTTCCAAACTGACCAAAGATTTCCAGTTTTGTGGCAGTTTCTATGGAGTCAGGCCAGAAGGTGCAGAGCTACTGGGAGGAAGCAGAACTGGGTCACTGGTCCTCTCTGGAATGAGTTTGAGAACTGTAGATAGAAAGGAACATCATCTTTTATCGGTCTGTGGTGGAAGTATTAGAGTCAGTGGAGCCTTTAAGATGTCCCCTCTCCATACACGTGTGACATTGGAAATGAGTAATATGGCCAGGAAATAAGCAGGGTTTATTTTTAACGGAGCAGTCAAAAGTTGTTTAAACAGGAAGGGTCAAGTCATGAGTAAGCAAAAAGATGTATTTTCAAAGTTCAAAACTTACCAAAAGGTCTAAACCAAAACTAATGAAATAATGGTCTCAAACAAAAATTTTGTCTTGAGCAAAGCAAACACAAAATACTCACAGTGTATCCCAAAGTTAGGATAAAACACATCAAGGAACAGCCATTTTAAATAAGTGAGCAGGATTTCATTATAGGTACCACGGTGAAAGTGCCATTGCTAGACACGACAAGGTTACTGCTCTGACTAATACTACATAAAATGGCAGTGCCTGTGAGGCAAAATACAAAATGCCATCAAGCAATATCATTGACAAAAATAATCATCAAAAGGACAAAAATAATGATGAATCAAAGTTCATAAAACATAACAGACTTTCAAAATCTGCAGGTTACAACATTGTAAAATATGTTAGTTTTCATTTTTTGGTACCATGTTTTATGTAATATATATTTGACATATATATGACACATAAATTGTTAATAGCTTCATAATGAATGCACAAACCAAAGTGTTACAGCTTCATCATCTTCTTTTGGTTCTTATGCATCATTTTGTGATGTTTGCTTGACTGACTCTTCCATGAAAGATCTATCTATCCCAGTCTTCAGATTTGCCAAACAGTTTATCTGGTCACCTCCAAGCATATGTTAAGTATTCGATTCCCATTTTTATTCTTTTTTCCACCTGACTTAATTCCACCTCTAAATGTTCCCTCTTCAAACGTTCATACTTCAAAATACTTCAAAATATATATATATATATATATATATATATATATATATATATATATATATATATATATATATATATATATATATATATATATATATATATACTGTATATATATATATATATATATATATATATATATATATATATATATATATATATATATATATATATATATTTATATATAGAATCATACTTGAAAATTGAGGTTTGAAACACAAAGTTGTACAGTATGTCTGTTTTAAAGGACTTATCAAAGTTAAGGTGTGTAAGAGGTGAGACTCCTAGAGGACATGAGAGAAAGGTGCCAGACCCAAAAGGGATTTCTCGGGTGGATGGACGAACATTCTGAGCAGGAAAGAAGATTCCTTACCCGGGCAGAGCCTTCCCTGGAAAGGATGAAAAGCAAGGACAGGGAAGAGCTGGTTCTAAGTGATGTTCATTTCCCCAGGATGCTAAATGGTAGCAGCCCTAGATATCTGCGCCCATTGGGGAACTGGCAGGGAATGCCTGGAATTTTAGTCCGGCAGCACAGTCCTGCTGGGGTCCATGGGTGCCGAAAGATCACACTGCAGGGAAATGTACTCCCTGGTATGTGGTACTTCAGTGTGACCCAGAAGTGCTTCCAGTTGGGAACAGCCCTGGCACTGGATGTACTCCCGGGTCCTCAATAAAAGGAGCCACACTCCCTTGTTCAGGCAAATCGAAGCTGGGAGGGAAGGAAGGCAACAGTTGACTGGAGGAAGGCAGTGCGGAAGAGAGAGGAGAGGTGAATTGTAGAAGAGACAACAACTTGTTTTTGTACTTAATACTGAGGTATTGTGTAATAAAATATCCTTTATTTGCACCTAGGACTGTCTTTGTGTATTTGTGTTTGGGGCTCTCTGGCACCCCCGTTTTCACAGGTGATAATTTCAGAGAAAAATACTCATTTATAAATGTCAATATTAAAACGAGTATCCAAGTTTTCTAAAACAAGGCTCAAGATAAAACAATGTTTCTTTGTCTATACCCCTTGTTTTATATGAATCCGGTTATTACTAATCTTTCAACAAAGACAAAACTTTTAAGACAGAATGGTTAACTTCCCACTCAATTTATACCTTGTACTAATCTGCAGTTTTCCACTAAAATTACTTTAAATATGCATTTGGACTGTTACATTCTGTGTGGAAACATTGAGACTGGCACATCCTAAGTGAAAGGCTACATTTTCAAGACGATTAACACTCCCATATGTATTCAAGCAAACAAAAAAATACAGAATGGTGAAACAGAAAACTAGTGTCACATGTATGAAAACGTTTTTGGATCAATTCGGTGAAAAAACAAATTCAATGTGATTTACTGTATAAAGGCACAAGGCTGTGTTTTGGAAATGGTGCGACAAATCTTCCCAATATGGTCAAAGATGCAAAGTTTACCCTGTATATGTATCTTGTCAAAGCACATTCTTATAAATTTTATTTGAAAAGAACAGGTATGCCTACCTTGCAAAATAATTCTCATATGCTGAGCTAGAAAGTTATTGAGCATTTCTGGCAACCATAAATTAACAGTGCTGATTCTAGGGCAAGACAAGAAATAAGAAAAGCAAGACCAGAAGAGACGTCAGAGATATAAAAAGTCAAACCTGCAGCTGCCACACTGCAGCCACAAACATTAAATGTTTATTATTATCAGATTACATCTTATAATAGAAAATGTATTCTATTGTTCTAAAGTCATAAGAAGTTCACAAAGTTGTCTTTACTTTTGCCTTCTTCTATTGAAATTTGGTTGTTTTGCTCTGATTAGCACCACTATGAATTTGCAAGGGTAAAAGATATGATGTAATAAAAATGGAATTAACTTGTCCTTAAAGAAGTTTACCTACAACAGAGGTAAAATACCACTGCCTAATATTTAGCATGCAACCTTTGAGTTTTCTGCAGAATGAATAATTCATTAGAAACATTGTATTTGGGCTACAGTGGGATCTACTCATTTGGGGGACTGTCTGTTCAAAATATGTAGTGTGTTTACTGAGAATCCAAAGATTTCAACCCTGGGCCTTGGAGATTCACGATCAATACAACTTTAATCTGAATGTTTTAGAGAGAAAACCTGACTCTCTTAAAAAAAAAAAAAACAAACATTCAGCCATGGAGGGAGCATCTAAACTGCTCAGACTGTGCCCAAACTGGGATTTGAACCCTGGACTGTATCACTGTGCTCTGTCACTGATTCATCCTTTATTTTGTAACATCCCTTCCTTCCTAAGCACCTTGTTACTGATGCCTAAGGGTAATCTGGGAAAGGGCCCTGGGTTTCTTCTCCTGCATTTAGCTGATTTATATCTAATCCAGATCGATCCTATCCTGTACATAATTTTCTAAGTGAATAACTATGTAGTAACTTTCACATTGACCTCCATTTGCTTCATTTCAAAAACAAACATAATCTTAAGAAAGAGAATACAAATTAAATTAGAAAGAATATTTACTGAAAAAAATGACTTTTAAAACAATAGCAACAACAATAATGATAATAATAAAAAGGGTGTGTCTTGATTATATCCCTTCTTAAAAAGAAAAATATTCATACTAAATCTACCTATTTACACTGTGGGAAACAACTATTATGCAGCACCAAAATATAAGAACCCAAGTAAATATATTTAACAATCAGTGATTAGAAAATTTTGTAAACTTAACAATTTCCGTGGCATGTCCCAGTCCTGAATTAATTTAATAATTAACCAGTGTATGTGCCCATACGGGCGGCACGGTGGCGCAGTGGGTAGCGCTGCTGCCTCGCAGTTGGGAGATCTGGGGACCTGGGTTCGATTCCCGGGTCCTCCTTGCGTGGAGTTTGCATGTTCTCCCCGTGTCTGCGTGGGTTTCCTCCGGGCGCTCCGGTTTCCTCCCACAGTCCAAAGACATGCAGGTTAGGTGGATTGGCGATTCTAAATTGGCCCTAGTGTGTGCTTGGTGTGTGGGTGTGTTTGTGTGTGTCCTGCGGTGGGTTGGCACCCTGCCCAGGATTGTTTCCTGCCTTGTGCCCTGTGTTGGCTGGGATTGGCTCCAGCAGACCCCCGTGACCCTGTGTTCGGATTCAGCGGGTTGGAAAATGGATGGATGGATGTGCCCATACACCCACAAGCATTCACACACACTGATTGCAGGCCTGTACAGGAAGGTTGGGAGCGTTGTGGCCAGAAAACAATCAAATGGCCTTTTCACTCAACTGAGCTGAAATAAACAAGAAAAAAAAGGTTACCTCTGTCAACAGGAGCACTGTAATCACCTCATCTTCACAAGACCATCTTGAACAACGCGGAGGCTGAGCGTTTCATAAACAGCGTATCTCCCACATGGAGTAAAGAATTCTGCACATCTCACCAGTGAAGAGATATGTTAGGAGTTCTTTGGAAACGGGTTAACTGTCTGTCCCAAACCGGACACTATGGCGTCTTCAACACGTACCAGGCTTTTCAATAATTTAATCACAGTGAATTAAAACACACACGTTTGCATTGATATCTTAGTAAACGAACATAAACTGTACTTCATGCGAACAGTCAACAAGTCACTGATTTAGGAGACGATGAATGTGTAGGCAAAAGAGTGAATGGAATTCAAGTACAGGGGAAGAAAAAGCGAGGGAGGCTGAAGTGGAGGTGGATGGATAAAGTAAAAGAAGATGTGAAGGAAAAGGGTCTGGCTGAAGAGTAGGTACAGGACCGAGCTGTTTGGAAAAGGTTGATCAAGCACATCAAATCTACATAGAAGCGAGAAAAGATAAAGAGGAAGAAGACGCTGCTGTTAATGTTGTCTGTCAAAGTTTACCAGCTTGGCTAAAAAATCACTTTTCTCTCAGTTTTTATCTTCTATTCCCTTGCATTTATTGTTTTTCACAAGTCTAGGAGCTCTGCTGCTCTGTTCCTTTTTTTCTTTTGCGCACTCTTTTTTTTCTCCACCTCTTCCTGTCTCTTCATTTCCAGGAATCAGCTGTGTACCCCAATGTCCACCTATCACAGCAAGCGATATGGAAGAAGCTGTCCTACTGTCCAATCAAAAACATCTGTCTTTTGAATGACATAAACCTACACTTTTGCTAGCTGCATGTCTGTCAAGTATGCAGCAGAAATGAGCTCTGTTAAAGGGATAGAGATCAATTCATTGTGGCAGCCCTAAAATTAAAACACACAATAAACAATATAGAGTACAGAATACTCTAATCATTTCTAACCAATCTGGGGCTTTGTTTCTCAAACTGGTTAAAGGACATTGTGACAAAAATCTAAATTCACTTGTGGTTGTCTAATCTCTTAGATGGACCATTGATGCTTTGAAGTGTTTTCTCTGTGGGGTTTTCATTCCAGGAAAGATCAAAGCAGATATATTCTGTAAACATTTGACTCTTGTAATTATTTCAATTTAAAACATAAACAAGAAATTATAGTATTATCGTATAAGACCTTATACAGTTGGTACAGAACTCATTTTTCCATTTTCCAAACCTGTTTAATCCTCTATAGGTTTGCAGGGAGCCAGAGCCTATTTGAGCAGCACTGGGCAAAAAAAACCCAGTCCAGTGCTGATACTTTTGGTTTAAATTAAAGAAATAAATTAAAAAAAAAAAAAAGGATCCAAAACCAAAAGCGGCGAGTTACTTTAGAATAGACAGGCAATTACATATACAGCTTTTTTACATAATGTACCTGTAGCAACAACATATTATTTTATTAATATGAATGCAAGCAGTGCAAGTTGGCAGTAGTACTAATGCTAAAGTGTAATATTTAAACAAGACATGTATATAAATATTTTCTGTAATATGTATCTTTAAAAACATCTCCAAAACAGTTTAAATTAGATCTCTAGCTTTCTTAATAATAGTCTGTCTATAAGATTTGATTACCCTTAGCAACCATAGAAAATTTCTAAGTACAAGAAAGCAATTGGTAAAGTTCAAAGGGATTCAAGCACGACACAAATGCAACTGAGTAAGGACTTCACAAATCCACAATTTCTATTCCATCCATCTGTTTTCCGAACTTGATTATCCAGAGCAAGAGAGGCTGGAACCTATCCCAGTAAGTCACTTTAGCCTGCCAGTTCACCTAATCTGTATGTCTTTAAATTGTGGAAGTAAACAAACACACAGACACATGGAAAACATGCAAACTCCAAGCAGGGAGCAACCAGGATTTCAACTATAGTCTCCTTGTTGCGAGGCAGACAGTGCTACACTGTACCATCGTGCCACCCTCTCAGAAGTTCATGCCTTGTAAAGGACGGGATGTGCTGGTAATTTTGATGAAGCAGTTTCAATTCTTTCACTGTATACTAATGTTTTAACTACAGTTTCTTCCCATTTATGATCTTTTGTCCCCATTTATATTGAAACTTTGATTTTACCAGATACCCAGATGAATTTTTTGCTCTTTGACATGAACACGTTTGTTTGATTCTGTATGCTAACATTGTGATATACATGTACATAACCCCATTAAACAACAGTAGTTGCTACATCTATTTCACCATTTTAAACTGGAGGTGCACATTTGTATTTACTGGATATAACTAAAGCTTCATGTTCCTGATTGGCTCATTGATTGACTGACAAGACATTCTTAGCTACTGTATTTGCAGAAAACCTAAGGAAAAACAGTTTCAATGAATGAATGAATGCAATGACCTTGAAGCATAAAATAAATCCAGCCATACTGAAAAGTTAATTTACTCACAGAGGAAATCAGAACAAACCACTGTGATGTTTTTGTGTTTAATAATCAGAAAGTGTCTAAAGCGACTGCAAAACAGATCAGAAGTTAGCATGTCTAACTGCAAGTCAGCAGCACTGTGATTGTCACCTTTGTCTCTCATCTTATTTATGTTTTGTATACAAAAATCTATGCAGAATAATTTTCAACACTAAATTAAATGTATAGTATATTATAAATCAAATTTGAACTGTTTATCATCAGATTACCTTATATAATAGAAAAACTAATGAGCTAATTTTTAGTTCATTTTTTTCTTATATCCATTTTTTAGGTATTAAGATATATTTTATATTTTGTAGTCTGCAAGCGTAATAAAATTGATTTCCACTGAATTTTCCAGTACTTTCTTTTGAAATTTTAATTGATGATATTAATAATGTCCCAATAAACCAATCCAGATAATTATTTAGTTTAAAATGATCACTCCAGTTCATACATTAATTATGTCATCAATATTTTATACATTTCTCTAATCCCATCTATACTATCATGATAGCTGTGTTACCCATTGCAAGACAAAAATGAAATAACTTGCAGAATATAAGCCTTAAGTATTTCTAGTGTATATTATACTATATGTACCACGTGCACTTCAGAACAGGTCGTCCACTTGAAGCTAAGCATGTTCAGAACCAGTAAGTACTTGTTATTCTGTGGTCTGAATGTGAATCCCAATGCCCCAGTGTAGTGATGGGGACACTGGGCTGTAAAAATGGCGCCGTCCTTCGGATGAGACATAAAACCGAGGTCCTGAAACTCTGTGGTCATTAAAGATCCCTGGGCATCTTTTCAAAAAGAGTAGGGTGTTTCCCAATGTCCTGGCTACATTGCCCTCCCTAGCCTAGTCATTCTGGCCCCTGTCTATCTATCTCTCACAACTTCACTAGCTAACAGCTAATGTGTGGTGAGCATACTTCTGCAATAATATCTTCCGTCTCATCATCCAAGTGGGTGCTACATATGGATGGTGGTTGAAGTGGTTCCCCTCTGTCTAAGCACTATATAAATATAATTAATTATATGTACAAATTTCTGTAATTTCAGAAGCTTCACCTTAAAAGCATTGACAATTTTCAAAATTACATTCCTTAAACAGGCTATAAGAATATTTTAACCAGTGTAGCTTCCTTCTGTTCACTTCAAATTGCTCCTAACAGCAAAATAAGTTGGTCTACAGAGTACAATACAATACAATTTATTTTTGTATAGCCCAAAATCACACAAGAAGTTCCGCAATGGGCCTTAACAGGCACTGCCTCTTGTCAGCCCCCCAGCCTTGACTCTCTAAGAAGACAAGGAAAAACTCCCAAAAAAACCTAGTAGGGAAAAATGGAAGAAACCTTGGGAAAGGCAGTTCAAAGAGAGACCCCTTTCCAGGTAGGTTGGGTGTGCAGTGGGTGTCAAAAGAAGGGGGTCAATACAATACAATACGCAGAACAAATCCTCAATACAGTATAAAAATAAAAATTAGAAGTACGGAGCAGAATTTAAAAGTAGATGATACTGTATCACATAAGAGTAGACTGCAAAGCTGGCAGCTTGCAGCAAAGGCAGCTTCTTGTGAGTGCAAGCGGACTTCAGAGAATTTAGCTCTATAGCGAGTGCTTCTTCCAGAAAAGTTATGTTTAAGAGATTCTGAATAAATTACAATTAGTCAGTGACCATCAACAACAACCACTTACCAATACTACAAAAATAACATTTTTATCTTACTCGAGTTGGATTCTGGCGTCTATGGAAGTTATATCAGTGACACAAGCCTGTTGGGCCTTGGTTTTTAACTACATGATATTGTACAATGCTAATCAACATGCATTTTATGTACACTACTAATATCCATCCATCCATTCATTTTCCAACCCGCTAAATCTGAACACAGGGTCATGGGGGTCTGCTGGAGCCAATCCCAGCCAACACAGGACACAAGGCAGGAACCAATCCCGGGCAGAGTGCCAACCCACCACAGCACTACTAATATGTGTAATTAAACTATACTATTATTGTTATTCTTGAATATGACTCATTGTTTCCTTAACTCTTTGAAGGCTGAATATTTTTTCCAAAAAAATTTTATTTTCTGAAAAGCACACAAAGCAATGGTTTCACAGATAAAACATAAATGTCTGTAGTTGTGTGCTATGGCTGCTGTTTGACGTCTCTGGCATCTACTAATGGGGGTGGCTCGATGGCCAGCAGGAATACATGGTGGGTCGGCTGCTTGGTTGTCTTCGCATGGCAGTCGCAGTGCAGCGTCATCTGTTTTGTGTCTCTTGTCATCATAAGTGGCGGCCCTACCAGGTGAACATTGCTGTAGGCACATCAGCAGCACGAATTTGTTCAGTACTGCGATCAGCTAGGGACCCATCAGCTAATGCTGGTACCTCAATTTTGTTTTCGATCTACATCTCCAGATCACTTGCATGAAAATCGGAGTCCGACAAGTCTGAGTCCAATTCAGAGAAAATACACAAAATGTCGTCCATGGAGTATTTTGCTTTGCACCTTTGCTTTGGTCTTTTACCAGAGGTTGATGCCATTTTAGAGGTTGTTTCATCTTTACTACTTATGAACGCGAGGGGAATCAAGGTCAAATCAACGAAGCTAACTTTCCTTCTAGCAAAGATTATCAAACTAAAATGTCGCAGTTTACAGCT
The DNA here is from genome assembly GCF_900747795.2 of Erpetoichthys calabaricus. Classification (NCBI taxonomy): domain Eukaryota; kingdom Metazoa; phylum Chordata; class Cladistia; order Polypteriformes; family Polypteridae; genus Erpetoichthys; species Erpetoichthys calabaricus. The sequence goes on along the minus strand of NC_041394.2, from coordinate 217,908,144 downwards.
GATTACCATTCTCTACCCCTGAATTTTGACAAAAGTCGACATCCACCCTGAAAGAGTTAATATTCAATAAATAAAATTTAATATCTTTGTTTTTGATAAAGTAGGAAAACAGTAATTAAAAATGCTCCAACTTTCAAATCAGTTAACTAAGTCCCTTGAATGTTATGCCATGCTTACATTCTCCAACATGTTTGATTACTGGTTTACCAGACTCTGTCGACGTCATTAAATACAAGACATTTGCCAGTCCATCACAGAGCACAATCAGTCAAACACCCAGACTCAACCTAACAGCATATCTTTGAGATATTGAAAAAAAATGTAGCAGCCAGAAAAATCCCACACAGACACAAGGTACAGTATATGTGCACACAGGACGCTGTAGCTGTGATAGAGTAGTGCTACCCACTTCAACCAATACAGTTTTAGAGTGACAATCAAATTTAAATTTTAGGCAAGACACCTTCTTTGTCATTTAAACTTTCATAGAAGTCCACAGGAATTTGCTTAGATATCGCCTTATTGGTTTAATTAGTTGTGGAGACTGACTCAGACACAGACAGGCAGACATGTTAATTTGCACCACCACACATTTATTTATATTACTGTTTACAAAGTCCAAGTGCCATAAGCCCCAATCTTCCCCAAAGTCCAGGCCAACCACTCTGCCTCTTCGGACCGCCTCTTTCTCTCGTTCTTGCACATTGCCCTGCTTCCACCCGACTCCAGCCTCAAATGAAGGGAGACGGCCCCTTTTATCCATACCCGGATGTGTTCTAGGTGTGTACTGGCAATCTCGCAGACACGCCCCAGTGTGGCGGAAATGCCGGCTGTCCTCCCGGAAGCACTCCGGGTATTCTCTCTCTTCTTCTCCCCAGCACTTCCTGGTGTGGCGGAAGTACTGGGGTCCAGGGTCCTTCAGGCAGGGGGACGCCCCCTGGCGGTGACCACGGGCCCCTACAGGGTTGGGCTTCCAAGCCCTGTACCCATGGCCCCCAATACAACCAGGGCGGACGCCCCCTCGCGGTCTGGAGGAGGAATGAGCCCTCTTCCTGTCTTCCTGGGCATCCCGGCTGGGCATGAGCCCCATCCGGGTGCCACAGTGCCCCATCGCCAGCAAAGACACGTCGGTCTGAGCAACACAACCCGTGAGGACGGTTCAACCCTGAAGTGGGTCCTACTATTTGTCCAGGGTCCAATCCAGTACCCTGGAACTCGTTTTTTCGGCACCCCCTCCAAGGTCTTCGCGCCCCTTTGTGCTGCGCCGCTCATGCCTTCGTAGCCTCCGCCGGTCGTGGGGCTGCTCCATCGCCAGTGAAGAGTCCTCCAGTGCAGCGTTCCGTCCCGGGAGGGCAGTTCCCCAATGAAGCAGGCCCTACTGTGCATCCGGGGTCCATTCCTGCAACCAAAACAGAAAGAGGGGCAGAAGCGCTGCCTGGACGCCACCACCTAACGTCCCTCTGTGCTGTGCACTGGCAGCGTTCTTCCCTCCTAGCGGCACCCCGCAACTTGCCTGTTCGGCACCTCCTCCGCAGGTTCCCTGCCCATCTGATTGTATCTGACAGGTCCGCTCGCACTGTCGTCTCCTCCACCGGCACTGGAGCTTCCCTCTGCTTCCGCAGAGGACGGCCCTTCTCAGGACGTGCACACCCAGCTGCACGTCCCTTCCTATCTGAGGAACCAGCATTCACCCCTCGATTCCTGCTATCACTCTTGGATGCCCCGACGGTCTGGGTCTGTGCATGGGAAACACACAGATCCAAGCCCGTCTGTGTCCATACAGAACGACGGGAGACTGTCGCAGGCTCGGGGCGTCGGGCACTAAACCCAGGGCACTCATCAGCCCCTGTCCTGCTTGCCCTCTCAATGTTGCTCCCCTCACCTCGCGAACAGCCTGCACTGCCGCATCCACTGTCAGAGATACCCCTACTCGATACCGTTCATTCGGATCACGGCCAATTTCGGTGGGCTCTCCTTTATGCTGTACAGGGTCGGTTTTACTTACCTTCCCCGCCGTACGACTCCGGCCAAAGGATCCAGCAACGTGTCCTTCCACCGCACCATGCAGCGTCTGTGATGACGCGCCCGCCTTCACCTCCAGCTCTTGCAGGTCTGCACGGAGCGCACTGAGCATCTGTAACAGCAGCGCTGCAGCCTGAAGGAACTCCTCCAAGACACGCAGCACTACTGGCAAAGACAGGAAGTCAGCCAGCGCCGAGCCTACCTGTCTGTCAGCCCCTTGCTCTGACTGCTTCCTGTGGGGCTCCTCCTCCGGCCCAATTGGGTCTCCCCCCGGCACGAGACTGGCATTTCTTGGTCACGCCTCTATACAGTCATTGGCGAGAACCCAAGACACACCGGCCAATCCCGTGCCTGTCACGGGGAGGGACTTCTGGTCCGCGGCCATTTTGGCTCTTCTCCTCCTGGTGCGGTTACGAGCCGGCTCTTTGAGTTGCAGCGTCTCCCTCTCTGCAGCCTCTGCTGCTGCTGCTGCTTCCTGAAAGCCCCGCAGAGCAGCGTGAGTCTGCCACCGACAAGGATCCAGGCAGCCCCTGCCTGCTAAACACAAAACACATGCGGCGCCGCAGGGCCGGTTGCCGACAAGCAGGGAACTTACCTCCCGGGTCCCGTCTGTCCGGGGAAACGTCCCCAGCGTGGCCTCCCTCGACACCACGCCATCCCGGGCGCCCTCTGCGACAGCAAACTCCCTGGAGCCCGCTGCACTCAGGTAAGGCCCGTCGATCTTCTGCCGCACCAGGAGAGAACCTTGTGACCGCAGTCCGTTAACACTAGAATTGCCAGAGCCTACGAAAAAACTCGTATATCCGGCCCACCTTAAATCGCTTCTTAAATCAATTCACACCTCTCCGCCAGCATCCTTTGTCCTCTAAATGTGCTGATAAAAGACAAGCTGCCAGCAGCCAGCTATTCCATCCCCCCACCGACTTAGAACGTGAGCGAACTTTTCCCAGCTCATGCCTTGATTGATTATGTGGGAGTGAAGTGGAGTTTTACAGTGGAAATAAGAGATCGTTATTCTAAAGTAATCTGTGTAAACACATTGTTAAAACAGAAACTTTGGCATATTTTAGTAATAAATGTTACAAAATGTAGTAGGCATAAACTATAGAATGTGTAAAGCCCGAGTTCCAAAGATCAAATAAACACTTTCACAAAAGCTTCAAGGCCAGTACAACAGCCTCTGTGGTGTAGCGCGCTAAGATCTCTCTCTTAGAGCACAACAGCTCTGCCACCTCACAGACCTGAGTTCGATTCCCCGCTGGGGATAAAATGTTGCTTTTTTTTTTCTCTTTTTAACCTCAAACGGACATAAAATTTATAAATTGGTATGCGCTGTCAGTTAATGAGATCGTTATATTTTCATGTGGGATGCTCCTTTTAAAATATTTTTTTAACAATTGAGACTGCAATTAACAGGAACAACTGTCCTTATAACTGTTATTTTTAAGATCCATAACACACAGACAGACGAGCACTGCGTAATAGAGAGACAGACAGGCAGAGATATATAAATAAACAGGGAAGGCACATGTACTGAAAGAAAAAAAGAGATCAACGTGCGTTATTTCTGCAGCACTGAATGAGCTCACCCGCACTAACATCACCCCTCCCCCGATCTGACTCTCTAAGTAACAGCGCAAGTACAGACACAAATCAAGTGCATGTGTGTACTGTATAATATTAACAAAAAGAGCAGCTTACTACTGAAAACGGCAAATATAGGAGTGAGTGGGGATCGAACCAGAACTCTTGATTACACTTGATTTGTGTCTGTACTTGCGCTGTTACTTAGAGAGTCAGATCGGGGGAGGGGTGATGTTAGTGCGGGTGAGCTCATTCAGTGCTGCAGAAGCAACGCACGTTGATCTTTTTTTTTCTTTCAGTACATGTGCCTTCCCTGTTTATTTATATATCTCTGCCTGTCTGTCTCTCTATTACGCAGTGCTCGTCTGTCTGTGTGTTATGGATCTTAAAAATAACAGTTATAAGGACAGTTGTTCCTGTTAATTGCAGTCTCAATTGTTAAAAAAATATTTTAAAAGGAGCATCCCACATGAAAATATAACGATCTCATTAACTGACAGTGCATACCAATTTATAAATTTTATGTCCGTTTGAGGTTAAAAAGAGAAAATAAAAAGCAACATTTTATCCCCAGCGGGGAATCGAACTCAGGTCTGTGAGGCGGCAGAGTTGTTGTGCTCTAAGAGAGAGATCTTAACGCGCTACACCATGGAGGCTGTTGTACGATCCTTGAAGCTTTTGTGAAAGTGTTTATTTGATCTTTGGAACTCGGGCTTTACACATTCTATAGTTTATGCCTACTACATTTTGTAACATTTATTACTAAAATATGACAAAGTTTCTGTTTTAACAATGTGTTTACACAGATTACTTTAGAATAACGATCTCTTATTTCCACTGTAAAACTCCACTTCACTCCCACATAATCAATCAAGGCATGAGCTGGGAAAAGTTCGCTCACGTTCTAAGTCGGTGGGGGGATGGAATAGCCAGCTGCTGGCAGCTTGTCTTTTATCAGCACATTTAGAGGACAAAGGATGCTGGCGGAGAGGTGTGAATGGATTTAAGAAGCGATTTAAGGTGGGCCGGATATACGAGTTTTTTCGTAGGCTCTGGTAATTCTAGTGTTAACAGACTTTCTTGCGGGGTTGTAGGCACGCCACTCCTGCGGCACAGGTGTGGGCGCACCTGCTGCGCCGAGCAATCCACAAAATTGTTTTTTTCTGGGGTTCCTTGCCTTGAAACAGGCGGATTGTCCCATCTGGGATGCCATTGTGGAGACTGGTTCGGACACAGACAGGCAGACATGTTAATTTGCACCACCACACGTTTATTTATACAGTGATCCCTCGCTATATCGCGCTTCGCCTTTCGCGGCTTCACTCCATCGCGGATTTTATATGTAAGCATATTTAAATATATATCGCGGATTTTTCGCTGCTTCGCGGGTTTCTGCGGACAATAGGTCTTTTAATTTCTGGTGCATGCTTCCTCAGTTGGTTTGCCCAGTTGATTTCATACAAGGGACGCTATTGGCAGATGGCTGAGAAGCTATCCAGCTTACTTTCTCTCTCTCTCTCTCTTGCGCTGACGTAGGGGGGTGTGAGCAGGGGGGCTGTGTGCAGCTGCTTCCTGAAAGGACATGCTGCACGGAGCGTCGCATACTTAAAAGCTCAAAGGGCACGTATTGATTTTTTTATCTGTCTCTCTATCTCGCTCTATCTCTCTCTCTCTCTCTTCCTCTCTCTTCCTGCTCCTGACAGAGGGGGTGCGAGCTGCCGCCTTCAACAGCTTTGTACCGGCGGTGCTTCGCATACTTAAAAGCCAAAAAGCCCTATTGATTTTTTTTTTGACTGCTTGCTTTGCACTCCTTTGAAAAGGATGATATGTTTGCATTCTTTTAATTGTGAGACAGAACTGTCATCTCTGTCTTGTCATGGAGCACAGTTTAAACTTTTGAAAAAGAGACAAATGTTTGTTTGCAGTGTTTGAATAACGTTCCTGTCTCTCTACAACCTCCTGTGTTTCTGCGCAAATCTGTGACCCAAGCATGACATTCTAAAAATAACCATATAAACATATGGTTTCTACTTCGCGGATTTTCCTATTTCGCGGGTGGCTCTGGAACGCAACCCCCGCGATGGAGGAGGGATTACTGTACTACTGTTTACAAAGTCCAAGTGCCACAAACCCCAATCTTCCACAAAGTCCAGGCCAACCACTCTGCCTCTTCGGACCGCCTCCTTCTCTCGTTCTTGCACCTTGTCCTGCTTCCACCTGACTCCAGCCTCGAATGAAGGGAGGCGGCCCTTTTTATCCATACCCGGATGTGTTCCAGGTGTACACCGGCAATCCCGCGGACACGGCCCAGTGTGGCGGAAATGCCGGCTGTCCTCCCGGAAGCACTCCGGGTGTTCCCTCTCTTCTTCCCCCCAGCACTTCCTGGTGTGGCGGAAGTACTGGGGTCCAGGGTCCTTCAGGCAGGGGGACGGCCCCTGGCGGTGACCACGGGCCCCTACAGGGTTGGGCTTTCAAGCCTTGTACCTATGGCCCCCAATACAACCAGGGCGGATGCCCCCTCGTGGTCTGGAGGAGGAATGAACCCTCCTTTTGTCTTCCTGGGCGTCCCGGACGGGGCTCACACAGTGTATCCCAAGTTGAACAATACTGTATATATGTTCTAAACTTTTAATTTTGTAAAAACAAAGAAGGAAGTCAAGCCTAGCAAGAGGGATTTAAAGACCCAAAATGTCCTCAATACTGTATTTATCCTTTATTAAAATTCTCCAGCAGCCCTGGCTGTTGACAATTCAACAGGGTTACTACTATTTAAATGAATAGCTCCTTCCCCTCTGTTCTTATTTTTTTGTATATTTCCACTCCCACAGACTGTTCTTTCATGACTGAAAAGGCTTGAATTTTCAGTTACTTTAATACCCGTTTCATATCTTCTTAAAATGCTCTGTACATTTACCTCTAAGAAATTCACAATTTCAAAGTAAAATAAATTCGTTTAAGTCTTTCACCTTTTGTTATGTAGTCTCATAGTATAAAATAATTGTGCCTAACAGGGAAATATATCTGATTCCTACTCTTGAAAGAGGCTAAGTAAATTTCCTTCAAGGTGCGCTGTACAGCAAATATTTGACTCAGAGGTGGTATGTTGATGTGAAAATAGAACCCGTCCATCTCAATAGAGTACAATTTTGTAATTATTCAATTCAGAATTGTACAGAGCCTTGGCCATCACCCAAAACAAGCGGCACTATCCAGGATTCTAGACCCATTGGGTTAATCCCTTGAAACTGTGCTAGCAATCTGCTGTGATACTCGAGCAGTTTGCCATCATTTGTGACTTGTTTTGTTATTATTGTATATTTTGCTAGTGCAACTTATATTTATGTTTTGTTATGATTCATAATGTCATTTCATATGTATTTTTTACAGTAGGAGGACAAGCAGGTGAAATGACATGTTCATGGTCACATAGTGATTTAGCAACAGGAACTGAACATGTAGCCTTGAGGTTCAAGGTCCAGTGCCTTAGACTCTGCACTACTCTGCCTACTCAGACTCTTACTTATTGACTCTTTATTGTCTCTCGTTTCAGTGTCTTTTCTAGTGGTAAAGTTCACATGTGTGTTTTAACCTTTCCCATGATCTTGACCACAATGTGTGATTGCATTTAGCTCCTATGAATTTTGATCTCAGTTCCTGTGTTTTCGAATGGGTCTTTGCCTGTTACTTATATTTGTTTCTTTTTACCATTCACTGACCTTTTCCCCTTCCAACCATGTCTCATCATCCAGCTGTCAGTCTTATTATTCTGGATTTATACTTCGTCCCTAGGTATTCTCCCCTTCTCAAGCACTGCATCTTCTGTGCCAGTTCTCAAAGGGTGATTAACTGTAAGTGCAGAACAGGAAGTGAAGATCCATTTGGGCAGGTTTTAAACTGCTACATTCATATATCATTTTGAAATTTTGTTAGTTCAGCAAGTGAAGAACAAAGAAAGGAACCAATCAGCAGACTAGCCTTCATTTAATAGTTCTGAAAAATACATTAGTCTTTCCATGCCCTTTCTTGCCATTGTGTGGGATTCCTTTTATATGAGATGTCCATTTTTTGCTTTTGCGTTTTGTTTCAGTCTGTTCAGTTCTAAACTCAACACCAACCTCTTGTTCATTTTCTAAAGAAATGTAAATTTCGAACCCTTAATCTAGGGCAACCCATATTGTTCTAATTTACCTAATCTTACCTAATTCTTTAGGGCGATGCAGTGGTTAGTGCTATCTGATAACTCTATGGATGTTGCAGCCTTGCACAATATCTTTATCGCTTATGGGGTTTTTCTCCTAATAATCTATTCTATATTGTACTGGGATGGAAGAATGTATTCACACAAATATGAGTGTGTCCTCAAATAAGTTGATGGTTAGTCCAGCTCCCAGGAAAACAAAACAAGCAGGTCCAAACCTACAGCTGTATTCCTCATTAAGTACAATATAGTTAATTTCTTTGTTAAGTACTAAGTATGCTCCCACACAGATTAGCTGTGATTGCATGGGATGGCACATTGCTATTAGTGTAGTCAGTTGAAATCAGCAGATTTAAGAACATCAATGTTGCATAGCTATATCGATTAAAACTGTCATGTTAATTAACTCCAGTGTTCTCCTAGTTGCATTTCTCAATACCCCATGATTAAATGTTTGCAGCAGTACACTGAACAAAACGAACAGTATATGAATGATATTCATTTATCATTCCACTTTTTCAACCATAATGACACTGTAATCATTTTCTATAAGCAGTATCTGTTTTCATCTTATTATTCCTTTTAGTAAACTGGCAACTTGCTATTTCTGCAAGTGGGATGTCGACATGCCTCCACTTTGTGGTTTAATCTGCACATAATGCTTTCATTTTGCATGAATGACCTTACTGATCTAGTGTAGTGATGATCCAAATAGAGTCTATGATTCCATCTGTGCTTTTAATTCATATTTTAGTGATTTGGTGTAAGTATATTCAGCCTTTGTTTTATTAATATCACACCCAGGCCAGTAAGTAGAAGTGGTTCTTATGCAAGATTGTTTTGTTTTGTTTTTTTTATTAGTTATAAAGCAATATATCTTGCAGGGTATTCTTTTCTCATCTCTTCACAAATGAATTTAATAAATGTAACAAATTTGTTAAACATGTTAATTAGCCACTCTGGGATTACAATTAAACCAGAAAAACAAATTAAGTTTTCTTGAGTTTAGAAAATTGCATGTGTGATCTCAAAAACTTTACCACAGGCAACTGCCTCAACAAGCAGCAGTTGAGCTTTGTATTCCTTTCAGCAATGTATTTTATGGAAAACTGGGAGTGTTCTGCATGCTGCAAGACAGAGTTAAAGATAAGGGTGTAAAGTAGCAGATAAGACAATGCAGTGGTACTAGTAAAGTGTAATCTAGAATTATAGAAGAAGAAACATACGAAAACATCAGAAACAAAAGCAGTGGTAAACACAAGAAAATGGCTGCAATTGCATGTAATGTCTAATGCCCCCAGTGCCATTAATGAGGAGAAAGTGGGAAAAACATAAAGAATTAAAGTTTTCCTTGTAGTAGATAAATGTGACAAAGACAAATATTTATAATACTTTAGCCATTCTGCTTGATAAAGTCTGACAGGTCCTTTTTCTCTGTCAAATGCATTATTAGCTCATGGATTAGCACATCACTTTGTCTTTCTACTGAGAAGTCTGCAGCTGTATCTCTAAGCGTATGTCTTTGTAGTTTTCCTCAAGCACACACAATTCTTATGTTTACCTTTTAGGTATTTATAGCTTTAATCTAAACAAAAAGGAAGAAAATTGCTAAATGTTATTGAAAATGATATCTCTTGCTTGCATTTAAATTGGACTATCGTGGAAACCAGAGACCAGATATAGCATAAGTCTGCCATATTGAGTTTGAGATATTAAGTGGTAACCCCATTTTAATTATAAAGACAGTGAACAGTGGGTCAGGTAACAGTGGTGCACTGTCTTCACTATATTGTCAGTTCTGACTCCATTGTGGTAGTTTCAGGTGTTTAAACATGGTTGAGCTTGGAGGAGGCAAATAAAGAAGTAGTATGGCAGTGGATTCACAGATTCTTTTACAGGTCAGGTTCCTTTTAGAGTTGCAGATGAAAGAGGTTGGCTGGTTTCCCAGCTGGGAGGCCATAATAACAGAAGAACAGAGGAAAACTGCCTCCCAGGGCCATGTATTCCCCCAGTATACTAACTGGCAGCATATGCCAGGTGCAGCTCCCATTATCATGCCTGCAGGGCTACATGGGAGCTATAGTCCTGATGGGTAGCCCTGTTGGGGTACTTGGGTGGCGCCATGGTGATCTGCTGTGAAAGACTTCTTCACTTTAAGGAGGTTCTGTCTGACTCAAAAGTGCATACTGGGTTTAATGCTATGACACCAGAAGTACATCCAGTTTTAGCATAAAAAAAGCTACTACATCTCACCCAGAGGAGTTGATGTTGTGAGAGGAGAAGGACAACACTCACCAGGATTCAAGTGTAAAAATGTGTACTGCAAAAACAGGAAAATGAGAATGCCAAAAACAAATCTCCTTTATAAATCCTGATGTACACACAAATCTACACAATTTACCTTTATAAATTTCAATCATCATGTAAATTTAGTCATATGAAAAAGTTTGGGAACCCCTCTCAGCCTGCATAATAATTTACTTTCACCAAACTTTTAGGTTGTGCTTCCCTTTGACTCTCCTCTGAAGAGTGACAGCATGGGATCCTCAAAGCAACTCTCAAAAGATCTGAAAACAAAGATTGTTCAGTATCATGGTGTAGTGAAAGGCTACAAAAAGCTATCTCAGAGGTTTAAACTGTCAGTTTCAAGAGTAAGGGATGTAATCAGGAAATGGAAGGCCACAGGCACAGTTGCTGTTAAATCCAGGTCTGGCAGGCCAAGAAAAATACAGGAGCGGCATATGCTGCATATATAGACAACCCACAGATCACCTCCAAAGACCTGCAAAAACATCTTGCTGCAGATGGTGTATCTTAACATCATTCTACAATTCAGCGCAATTTGCACAAAGAACATCTGTATGGCAGGGTGATGAGAAAGAAGCCCTTTCTGGACTCACGCCACAAACAGAGTCGCTCGTTGTATGCAAATGCTCATTTAGACAAGCCAGATTCATTTTGGAACAAAGTACTTTGGACTGATGAGACAAAAATTGAGTTATTTGGTCATAACAAAAAGCGCTTTGCATGGCGGAAGAAGAACACCACATTCCAAGAAAGACACCTGCTACCTACTGTCAAATTTGGTGGAGGTTCCATCATGCTGTGGTGCTGTGTGGCTAGTTCAGGGACTGCAGCCCTTGTTAAAGTCGAGGGTCTGATGAATTCAACCCAATATCAACAAATTCTTCAGGATAATGTTCAAGCATCAGTCACATAGTTGAAGTTACGCAGGGGTTGGATATTCCAACAAGACAATGACCCAAAACACAGTTCGAAATCTACAAAGGCATTCATGCAGAGGGAGAAGTACAATGTTCTGGAATGGCCGTCACTGTCTCCTGACTTGAATATCATCGAAATTCTATGGGATGATTTGAAGTAGGCTGTCCATGCTCGGCAGCCATCAAATTTAACCGAACTGGAGAGATTTTGTATGGAAGAATGATCAAAAATACCTCCATTCACAATCCAGACACTCATCAAAGGCTATACGAGGTGTCTAGAGGCTGTTATATTTGCAAAAGGAGGCTCAACTAAGCATTGATGTAATATCTCTGTTGGGGTGCCCAAATTTATGGACCTGTCTAATTTTGTTATGATGCATATTGCATATTTTCTGTTAATAATAATAAACTTAATGTCACTGCTGAAATACTATTGTTTCCATAAGGCACGTCATATATTAAAAGGAAGTTGCTACTTTAAAAGCTCAGCCAATGATAAACAAAAATCCAAAGAATTAAGAGGGGTTCCCAAACTTTTTCATATGATTATATACATATGTGAATGTGCCTTGAACCCCACTACCCAGGAACAATCATATAAGGGCTAATGAATCTCATGATGTGACAGACCATCATTGGCTGGTACAGCAGCCACCGCCAACTGCATTTGAGGAGTTCTATGGTGTGCTTTTCACAGCACTATTGTACCTCTCCTCTGTACTCTTTGAGTCACAGAAAGGTGTAAGACACCAGTATCTGAGCATGTGCCAGTTATCACCTATACCATATAACATGACTGATGTTACAATGAATAGTACAGACCATATGAAACACTGCGTGTTTGGCCAGTTATCTTACCAACAAACCAGCCATCATTCACAACACCATCAGCAAGTCATCTGATCAGCACTTCTTTTCCTCAAAATAAAAATTAGTTATGGGACACCGAGCAAGCATGTTTCTCAGTCTCATCTTGGCATCATTAAGTTGTTTGTTAACAGAATGTAACTGCTTATGGTTAATAAAAGCAGCATTGTTTTTGTTAGGTTCCCTTATTGCAATATGAGAGCTGTCAATTGCAACAATTATGTTAGAAAAACCAAACACTGCTGCAAGTTTCCTTTTTATGTTGGCATGTACAATGAAACCATACGAAAACTGAATGTAGCACATGATCAGTCATTTATGGTTTCCAGCATAGTGAGCATAATGGAGTTGAAGCTTGGCTGAGATATTCCTGACCTGTCGATCAATTCCCTCTGGTAAATAACTATTTCCTGAAAGCCAACCATTGTTAATGTCAGCATATGAACAGGTATAGCCCGATTTCTGGCAGTTTGTCTTTCTAATGCCACGGCTAACTCAGCACATAGTTCCTAGAGAATGGCTCTTGGGAACCTAAATTGGCTTATAAGCCCACTACCATCATGGGCAAAACAAAATTCCTGCTGGTCCCTAAAGGCTTGTTACCTTCCTATATGACCATTTGCATAGACTTCAAGCAGTGCCAAACAAGCCATGTTGTAGCAAACCACTAGGCAATGTGGAGGCTATAGGGCATAGTTTTGGTATGCAGGGAGTGAATCATGCATGTATTTTTTATTTTGCTTTAGTTTCTAATCCTTAAAATTGACAAACAGGTAGCCAATCTAAACTGAACAAAAACAAAAAAGTTCTTCAGTGCAATTGTGCAGTATTGGCTCCCCTAAAAGGAAACTAAAATAGTCTACATAGCACATTAATCACTTTTGAGGTTTAATATGTTTGTCATGTCAACGCACATTATAATAATGGCTTGATGATAAATTATTATACACATTCCCCTGCTTGATCAAGGGTGTCATCATTTTACACTTTTTTCAAAATGTTGTGTACAGACGTGAAAGATAGGCCAGAGTTGCCATAATTATATGCAAACTTTCCTGTCACGTTTTTTTATAATTCCCTTCTGCATGGAAATTTGCATACACACATTTCAAGACGAGTTTTGAGCATACACAAGTTTTATAAATCTGATCCCTTGGGGGGAGTAGAGAAGAAAAGATGAAGTAATTGTGATTGTGGATTGCAGAAGACACCTGTTTAAGGTATATCAGTTAAAATAACCAGTGTTTGAACCCAGGGCAGTAGTATGTGTGGTTGTGGCAACATTTTGGGGCTCTGCTATGCCTCTTACAGTTCACATGGGACACAGGCAGAGAAGATAAACTGCTTAGCTGCTATGTCACACCTAAATCCAACTGGTGTCCATGTTACATGGATTCCAGTACAGTTTATACCAGACATGACATATGTACACTATACAGTGGTTTGCAAAATATATTCAAATCCCCAGACCAATTATTTAAAATTTTACTGAAAAGTAAATCCTTCACTGAAATTTTGTTCTTGATAATATTTTTATTTTAGAGCACTGACATGCAAAATTAGTTTTTAATATGACATTGTTTTATGGTAGAAAAAAAATCTCAAGAAGAAAAAGAAAGAAAATATGTTGTTTGAAGAAGTACTCAGTTCCAGTGTTGTGGAGGCTCAGGTGAAAAACAATGGCCAAATGAATGCACATTTGCCTTTCAAGAGGTCTTCACCAGTGACTTAAAATACCCAATGGTTAAGGAATCAGTATTCACGTTGTGAGTGAGAAGGACAAATGTGAAAATGAAGACCATAAAACTTCCAAAGAAGTTAGACATAAATAATACAAATGAAAATTTTAGGAAAAAATATCAGAGTGATTGTATGTCTCAGTGTGCACTGTTGGGTTAAATACCAAGAAGTGGAAGCCACAGCAAACCACCCAGATGATTTTCCCTTAAAACTCTGTACAAACAATAAGACAACTTGTGAGAGAAGCCAACAAAAACTTCGAAGGAACTACAGTGGTCAGTAGCTGAGACTGGAGAGGGTACTGGCCAATCCATCATATCAAGAGCTGAATGGGAGGGGGCACAAAAAGTAGTTCTTACTCAAAAAGAAGCATGTGAAAGTGTGAAGATTTAGCAAAACCATTAGAGTTAAAATGTTGATAAATGTGATTAGATGAGGCCAAAAAGAGATATTTGGCCAAATTCAAAGACATAAATATAAAACAAAAGCATGACTGCTACCCCACAAAAACACCTTCACTACAGTGGTGGTATTTTCCATTCTCACATTTTCCTGCTCAGCTGCAGTAACTGAGCAGTAGAACATACAAGCAAATACTGCAACAGAACCTGTTTCCATCTGCTGAAAAACTGAAGTTTGGGTGAAAGCTCATCTTTCAGCAGGACAAAGATCAAAAAGAAAAGACCAAGTAACATGGGAATGGCTCAAAGACAAAAAGTTGTATGTCCTACAATGGCCAGTCAAACACCTGTACTCTTATTTATCAAGTGTCACAGAATTACTCTTAGGAATTGCACTAAAAGTCTGACTAGGATATGAATTTGTCCTTCCTCAGAGTAAAACATGAGAACCATTATAAAGCGACACACATCTACTCCAAGCCAGAAGTATGAGCTTACATTTGAGAATGAATGACATCATGATTTAACATCACCACCACAAAATGGCACTCACGAAGTCGCTTTGTAGTCTACTTGTAAACCATGATGATGTTTCATAGTTTTTTGATATTAAAGCTATGGCTTCACCATAAAAATTCAGTACCAACAGTAATAAAGACATTTACATTACATACACCTGCCCATTACTGGCCTTTACTCTCATTTGGTGTGTGTGTTTCAGTCATTCCATCTCATTGCTCATTACAGTGTTATTCTTGAAGTTGTTTCAAAGTGGCAACAATTATGTGCAGCTTAGAGAAATATCCTATCTTATGTTTTCCTTCATCTTCTTCTTCTTCTCCTCCTACATATGTAGAATGAATGACCCACAGCCGTACTTTTAGAAGAATCACCTTTCCTCTGTTATGGCCACAGGAAATTCATTGAAAGTAGAAGTTACTGAATCTAGCCACAGCTTTTCTTCCAGCGTTCCTAATTGTCTTCTAGAGTCTCATGAAGTGTTTATCTCTGTGACCCCCCCTTAGCTCTATTTATCCAATACCCTGGAGATTATCTCCTGCCTTCTTGAACCTTCCTGGGCTTGTAAAGTGTAATGGGAATATTCCAGGGGTTCATGGAATGCATTGCTCAGTGTACCTGTGTGACATTCCACTGTCAATCACCTATCCAGCCCTGCCTATCTTCAGGGTAATATGCTGGCTATTTCAGTATTGTTTGCATCCATGATCACCTGTGTGTTGATACTGCGATATCTCTTGTGATTCACATATGTGTGCAATGATTTTTATGTGTGTGCCAATTTGCATTAAGGTAGCTTGCTTTAACATTACCTCACATGGAGTTTTGGGGAAATGTATTAATCTGTGTATTACCACAAGGGTTGTATGGGCATTCAAAGTTTGATATAATACTCATGTAATGGTTAGTTGTGACATACCCAAACACAAATAGGTACATGATGGTAAGTGCATGTTGCATTATTTTGGGCTTTTTCATAATGTAGAATCTATTTATGGAAATTTCTATCCATTTAAAATATTTTTGCAAAGATTAATTTTTGTCTGTATTCGTCCCATTATTTGTTTATGCAACATGGGAGATGAGCCATGTGACTGCAATCGTCCCACTCCTTACGTTAATAACGGTATTAAGATGGTGGCATTTTAGCGTTTATCTATTGGTTAGATAAACAAACAAAGACTTTGGAGTAGTTGCTGTAGTTTCTAAAACAAGGAGGTGCTGGGTTTCATTTTGGTTTTCAAACTCGCTTTATGCCCTTGACTATCGATTCTCTGGTTTGCCCTTGTTTCTTGTTTGCTTGGTTTCTGATCATTCTGGCTTTGAATCCTTTTCTGTCTCACACTATGTTTAGCCGCATGTTTGTTTTTCTTGGTAATGTTTTATATTCTCACAATAGTACATGAAGATAAATGTCTCACAACATTATTATTGCAAAGCTAAATTTTACACGTTATGTTACCAACACTCATTTTGGCTGACAGCACATGGATTCTCTGCACAGGTGGAGTGATCACATATACAAGATTTGTGATGAACATTGCTCCATCTTTGTCAAATCAATATCTTTTTAAGAGTTCATTGTTGTCCAACATTACCATCTCTATCTGAACACCATCTTCTGGCAGCTTCATGTAAGTTAGGACAGCACACAATATCTCTTAAATCCTGATGAAGTGAGGAGCAGTTTCCTAAATTAGGAAAATCGATAAAAATGCTTTTACTCCTACTCACAGGCTTTTACTCCTACTTAAGAGCAGGACCAAAATTGCGTCACTCTGAGATTTTTGAGCTATTTAGGACTGTACTCCTGCACTGATCTCAACCTGACTGAAAATCTTTAGCACTTTTTGTAAACTGCACTTTAACCTAATGTAACACTAGGGTTCACTGTTGCCCCTTTAAACCCAACAGATAGACACTGACAACATGAGGTAAAAGCACCAAGAACACTTGTTATTCCTTTTTCTTTTCTTCACAGTGCTCTTCACCACCACAGCCACAAGTAATAAACAATTACACAGCACGTATACTATTCTTTTTCCTTTCTCTTTCTCCTCTACACCTCCCAGCAAGCTTTGTAAACCCCCCCCCCCCGACTCTGGCTTGTTTGCTGGGTTCACAGCAGTCCTTTAAATAGTCCTTGACCCAGAAGTGCTTCTGTTCTTCCTCCCATGTGACCTGCCAGCATTTCCGGGTCAGATGGAGAAATCCAGGTCTTTGATCAGCCCAGAAGTACTTCTGGGTTTCTGTCCTCGTGACTTCCTAGTACTTCCGGGCTATAAGGGAAGCATGAGTCCTAAGGACCTCTCACAGCACCCCCTGACGGTACCCACAGCACCCAACAGAGCTGAGAAACCGAACTCTAAGTCCCAGGATGCCCTGTGGGAATCCGGGGCACCACTACACTCCAGGGGAGCTGCCATCTAGCATTTTGGGAGAGGCAGTGTTGTAAAGTAGCTGCCTTTACCCATCCTTCCAATCTTTGGGCGTCTCAGCTGGTTTGAACTGCCAGCCGTCCATCACACTAAATCACCTGGAGAAAATCTGCTCTGGAAGAAGTTGCTTCCAAAATGTGTGGACAACTAGTGCATGCTTGAAATGCATGGGTGGAGTTTAAAAATGGCCAGTGGGGTCTGGCACTCCAAAGCCTATGTTACTAAAATAATGATAATGTGTCATGCTCCATGGTACTCCCTGCATGGAGTGGGTTTGCTCCAAGTTTCCCTCCACACTCCAAATAAATGCAGGTTAGGTGAATTGGTAATGCTAAGCCATCCCCAATGTGTGTGTGTTTGTCTGCACCCTGCAATGGCCTGCCGCCCTGTCCGGGGGTTCTTCCTTTCTGCACCCAATGTTTCAAATTTAGCTCAAGAACAGTCACTTCATCTTGTACATTTTCCACTCCTGTTGGAAAAACAGATCCTCAGTGTAAGCATGAGTGATATAAATGGTAGTGCGTGTGACGGTAGTAGAACCATCACCGGGTCCTTTGCCAGCTCTGGTGAGCCGAAAGAACCAGTAACGGCCACTATTCAATCAAATATAGCATAGCGTGGAGTTGACAGGTGTAGTATTGAAAAATAGTAACTTTAAATGAATCCTCACGAGACGATTAATGTTAGTGTATAATTCTAGAAAGAATCTAATTTTTAAATTTCATAATATGCCTTCACTTACCGGCTTGGCAGAGTCCTCTTCTTTAGCGGACTTCCTGCTGTTGTGGTCAGTTGACGGGTTTCTAATTACTAATTACTCCCTTTATGCTGCTGAAAACCGGCAGGCAGCTGATTTTGTAATAGTCAAGACCAGAGAAAGGGAAAAGTGGGAGAGCAGTCTCAGTGCAGGGGGGTAGTAGAAGTTTTACTTTACTTGTTTGAGGATTTTGTGTCTATTTTGTTGTTAGAGCTTTAGAAGTAATCACTGGGGATGTGTGAAATGTACAGTATGTAAGTTAGTTTATGTGTAGGAATAAAATGATTACAAAGGGAAGGATCCCCCCTTTTTCAAAATGGGGTGAGTCCATCATCTTTAGGCTAGCAGAAATGGTTAAAAAGACCCTAGTTTTTTTTATTTTTCCCCTGTGCTGTTGGCTGTTTTATAGGTATGTTTCAATCTCGTTAAGCCACTGTGTCTGTTAGATTTTGGGAGAGCTTCAGCACTGGTGTGAGAGATTTTGACTGCTACAGAGCCATTTGATAAATCATCAGATTTTTTTTTCCTCTTTGATTATTTTCCATTTTTTTTGGCAACTTTGGACTATCTGCATTTTCACAGCCCTTGCCTATAAAATGCAGTGAATTAAATTTTTTGTTTTTTTATTTTATTTTTATTTTTTCTTGGATATGACTATTTCATTTTTGTTTGATTGCTACATATTCTTTTTATGGATTTTTACTTATGTACGGCACATTTTCTTGATGATTTTCTTTGTTCTTTTTCTGACCAAGATTATGACCCTTCCTACAACAAACATCTATGACCTTTGTGCTTTATTTGGGTTTTGGGGTGTCTTAAGCGTCATCTGGCTATGAACTACTAGTGGGTACTGTCTTACAACAGTGAATCATGACACTGCATGCATGGCTGGCACTTATGTCTGCCTGTACAAATAACGGTGCGGCAACCTGAGCAAATCTCTATCCAGGGCTGGCTCAAGGGTACATAGCCCCTAGGCAGTGATTAACAGACAACATTGAAGAACTGCCTGGTTTCAGGTTGGAATGTATAGATTATAGATTGCAGATCGCTGATGTAGGTGAAATCAAAGACCATGGGGGGGGGGGGGGGGGTCCCCCTTGCAGATCAGAGAGTGCTGTAGTGACATCCGTGGGAGGGGAGGAGGCGCTTGGATAGTCTTTGTCGCCCTCCAAGACACTGAACATCTAGACCAGTGCCAACTCGGCCTATGCACAGAGCCGGCCCTGTTTCTATCACATGTCACCCAGGTGACAAAATATTTAAAAAATAAAAATGTGGTATCTGTTTCTTTCATGAAGCAAATAAATAACAGAAAATACTCCAAAGTTCAATTCAGCTAAATAAGCCGCACCCAGATGCTATGCTATGAGTACATTTTCTCACTTGTTAAAATAAGGAAGTGCCCACTTTGCCACAATTATAAATCCATAGAAAAATAAACTTAAAAAAGTAAGCATTTTAAATGAAAGAAAATATTAAGTATTTGTGCAAGTAACTGTGTCTTCAATCAACATATTTCATATACAAAAGCCAGTACTATAGGCAGAAGCACGGGTGTGCCATGGGTTCCCCTGTTTCACCTATAGTAGCCAATCTATATATGGAAGAAGCGGAAAAGAGGGCTCTATCATCCTATCCTGGAACACCACCGAGCCATTGGTTCAGATATGTGGATGACACCTGGGTGAAAATCAGATCTCAGGAGGTACCACAGTTCACAGACCACATCAATGGGGTGGACAAACACATCAAGTTCATCAGAGAGGATATGAAAAATAACAAGCTAGCCTTCTTAGACTGTGAAATTTCCATCATCAACGGGGGACATTTGAAAGTGGATGTGTACCGTAAACCCACACATACGGACCAGTATCTAAGGTTTGACTCTCACCATCCACTAGAGCACAAACTAGGTGTCATTAGGACTCTACAACACAGAGCTAACACCATTCCCACAGACTCAGAGGCCAGGGAAGCAGAAGAACACCACGTCAAAAAGGCCCTGAGTAAATGTGGATATCCCAGCTGGTCCTTTGTCAAAGCAGGGAGGACACCTAAAGAACGCTCCAAGCGATTCATGAGAGAGGAAGGACATCCACTGCCTAAGCGAAAACCCTTAGTGATCCCGTATGTGTCAGGAGTATCGGAACAGCTGAGGCGCATTTTCTCGAAACACCGGGTCTCAGTGGCTTTCAAACCCCAAAACACGCTACGCCAAAGATTGGTCCATCCCAAGGATCGGGTCCCACGGCACAAACAGAGTAACATAGTTTACGCAGTTAAGTGCCAGGAGGAGTGCCGTGAATTGTACATCGGGGAAACCAAGCAGCCACTGGCTAAGCGCATGTCACAACACAGAAGAGCTTCCTCGTCAGGCCAGGACTCCGCAGTCTATTTACATCTACAGGATAGTGGTCACTCCTTTAAAGATGAAGAGGTGCACATCCTGGACAGGGAGGAGCGCTGGTTTGAGAGAGGAATCAAGGAGGCCATTTACGTGAAAAAGGAACGACCATCTCTGAACAGAGGAGGGGGCCTAAGGGTACATCTGTCGCCATCTTACAATGCTGTGATTGCAGCCATTCCTCAACCCTCTATGAATGGTTCACACGTCTACTAATCAGTGGACAATTTGCATATCACTGATCAACTGGCCCTTTGTCAATGGTGCTAGTCTCTGTGATTAAGCAAAGGTACTGTTTATAAGGTTGGGGAAACCTGCAGTCAATTGAGACTGAGGAAGAGACTTGGATAAGTCTCGAAATATTTCTCCCACTTAAAAACTTTGTCCAGATGAACAGAATCAAATTTCTAGGAAGTATTTGTGCACTTTTTTGTAATTGTGAATTGTAAATGTGCTAATGTAGGTGAGACTTACTTCATATTGTAATTTTATATTACGAACACTTTACCATTTTTGACAGGGGATGTGATGTAAATATGTTGCAGTACAGTTAAGACATTAAAAAAAATTAAACTGTTGTTTATGGTTCATCTGGAAATTCAAAGCTTAAATGTCAAATTTCACCCCTGCCCAATAGACTTAAATCTGTTACTGATGCAAAATTCATCAAAGTACAAAATATTGCTTTTAAGATATTTATTATGCAAAATATTACATTTAAAATATATAGATTACAATATTTGTATTCAGTATGAAACACTGAGCTTTTCAAAATAAGTTAACACTAGGAATATTTTTCTTTCAAAACTAATGAAACTGCATTTGATATTTCTTTTGATTAAATAACTCTAATTTATGAAAAAAATAAAATTACATAAAACTAACGTTGTATATTTCAGTGAACAAAAACCTAATCCTACTAATAATGTAAAGTGATAAATGTTCTTATACTGCTATAAATAAATTCTTTACATAGGTGTTAGTGTTCTGTTTTTAATAATTGAAGAAATAATTGCTACGGAGACCTGTGGTAAGACGAGAGGTTGTGTTTAATGAATTAATTATTTCATGATTTTAGCACAACCTGTTTTAGTCCATGTTGGTGTGTGACAGGCACATGGAAGCAGGCGCCAGCTTAATGATCTGATTGAAGCACAATGTGCTAATCAGCAGGCAATGGCTGTGGTGCAGTTAAAATATTAGAGGACTGGGTTAGCACTGAGGAGGAAAAGTGGTCTAAAAGAATCTGAATGTGAGTGATCACTGTTGGGAGAGGTGGTAGAATGCTGGAAAGGGTAGCATCAGTCTGGCTACCCATCTTTTTAAGCATTGGGTCAAGGACAGCAAAGGCTCAGGGAGGTGGCAGGACACACATCAACTGAGTTGTGAAGCTGAAAGGAGGAAGAAAGGCTTATGACGGGAAGGTATTGTTAGGTGGGCAAGAGGAACTAGCAAGAAAACCATTAATTGCAGTGATTTGGAACTGCAGGATGAATCTTTGATGTAGTGAGCTATGTCATGGATGGAGCCAGATATAACAGGATCATTAGATAGGCATGATACCCTGGAAACCAAGGCTGCTGCTAGCAGTGCAGTTTGGAGCCACTTGTCAGATCAGGGATGTGATGGGTCGTTATGTGTCCCCATTCGCCCCAGGCCATCCTAGTTTCATAACTATCAATGACCAGAGTTTAAGAAGATAATGCTAGCTGTGAGCACCCTTGGTATCACAAGACCATTACATTAGTAGAAACTCTGATAAAAATTGCTTGGGACAAGAATCCATATTACTAATCGAGAATGGTAAACCGGAAGGCAC
Source organism: Erpetoichthys calabaricus (assembly GCF_900747795.2). Classification (NCBI taxonomy): domain Eukaryota; kingdom Metazoa; phylum Chordata; class Cladistia; order Polypteriformes; family Polypteridae; genus Erpetoichthys; species Erpetoichthys calabaricus. The sequence goes on along the minus strand of NC_041394.2, from coordinate 217,886,162 downwards.
AGACGCAGGTCTCGGTAAACCGGAAGGCACAGACGCAGGTACACGGCGATGGACCCCGGAGACATAGTGCGCAGGTGCCTACAGCGCACGTCTCATAAACTGCAAGCGAAGTCTGATCCACCGCGAACGAAGGAGTTACGGCTGAAAAATGAAAGAGCTCAACTAACGTAAATAAGACATGAAGCAACAACGCGCCCATAGCAAACGAGTAATGACACTGCCACACAGAAAAGAGGATTTTGCACTGCACCCCAGAGTCAAACGGAAGACACCACGGAGTCCGCAAAGGTCCACAAAGATAGTACGGAAGGCGCAAGCGAAGTCTGATCCACCGCGAACCTACAACGCGCGTCTAACACACCGCAGGCAAAACCCCGAGATGGTACAGAAGCCCCAGAGATACGGACTCCACAGCATATGTGAATCACATTACAGTAATACAATAATATGAGTACTCACAGAAAAAACAAACACAAGACGCCTCGGCGTCCCACTCCACAATCAAACCGGAGAGTACGGAGTCCCCAAACGTCCACAAGACACAGCATAGTCAAACCCGAGATAGTACGGAGGGCGCATGCGCCTACAACGACAACCACATAAAACACACACACGGCACCGGAGGTATAATATTAATAAATGAATGCTCCATATTAAAAGGACAGATGATCCACCGCGAACCTACAACGCGCGTTTAACACACCGCAGGCACAACCCCGAGATGGTACAGAAGCCCCAGAGATATGGACTCCACAGCATATGTTTATCACATTACAGTAATACAATAATATGAGTACTCACAGAAAAAACAAACACAAGACGCCTCAGCGTCCTGCCCCACAATCAAACCGGAGAGAGTATGGAATCCCCAAATGTCCACAAGACGCAGCATAGTCAAACCCGAGATAGTACGGAGGGCGCATGCGCCTACAACGACAACCACATAAAAAACACACACGGCACCGGAGATATAATATTAATAAACGAACGCTCCGTATTAAACGGACAGAATCCCCATACGTCCAGAGTACACAGCATATGTGAAGCACATTACAGTGATACATTACTAACAGTACAACCACAGAACACACAGACACGAGACCAGATGGAGGAGTACGGAACCGTACACGCCCACACTACACGGCATAGTCAGACCTGACATAGTACGGAAAGTGCAGGCGCCTACAACGCACATCTAAAACACCGCAGCCAGAAATCCAGGATAGTACAGACGCCCCAAAGATCCGGACTCCACAGCATATGTGAATCACATTACAGTAATACAATATTATAAGTACACACGGAAGTAACAAACACAAGAGGCCTCGGCGTCCCGCCCCACAGTCAAACCACAGAAAGTACGGAGTCCCCAAACGTCCACAAACCACAGCATGGTCAAACCCAACATAGTACGGAGCGCCTACAACGACAACCACGGAGAACACACACACGACACCAGAGGTATAATATGAATAAACGAACGCTCCGTATTATACGAACGGAATCCCCAAATGTCCACACTACACAGCATATGTGAAGCACATTACAGTGATACATTATTAATGGTTGCTAACAATACTGTTCACTTAAACGACACCAATCTCCCATTAAAGCTGCATTTGCCATGACAATCAACAAATCCCAATGACAGACCATGGACAGAGTCGGCCTTTACCTCTCTGAGCCTGTATTTAGACATGGACAACTTTATGTAGCCCTCTCAAGAGTTCGGCATTCATGTGACGTTAACGTTAAGATTATAATAACTCCATACCAAGGAAAACTCCTTCACGGACAACACGCCATCTATACTACAAATGTTGTGTATATCTGTACTTCCTATATACGTCATCTACACCTTTACACTCCAATATATCTCATACATAGATCTGCACATCTATACCTACATAACATAACAATTAAACTGCTATTGTCATTTACATATATTACATAGACCTACAGATATCGTGGCAGTGAATATGATACATATGTAACAATCACCAAGAAAGACAATAATCTCTATCAAATGTATTTCGGGTAATCCAAGACCAGGGGTTGGCAAGCGAAGCAAGCAGGGGGCGGAGCCCCCTAGTATTTACAATATGTGTCAAAATTCAATTTGTTGTAATAAAAAAAGTACACTTGAAAACAACTAAAAATAATGGACTTTGTACTTTTTCTGTAGATTTCTGTATATTTCGAAGTAAAGACTAAAAAAGAGATTACAGGATGGGGGTATTCAGAGCAATAAAAGAAGGGTGAAATTACAGTAAATGTGGGGTTATATTAAATACCATATCATATTAGAAGAAAATCAATCCTGGAAAACTTGTTGTATGTGGTGTGTGTTGTCATACAATCCACTGTACCTTGCTAGCTGTTGACCTATTAAGAAGGCTTACATTAGTGCATACTTTTCATCTTGAAAGTATTCACAGCGCATCACTTTTTCCACATTTTGTTATGTTACAGCCTTATTCCAAAATGGATTAAATTCATTTGTTCCCTCGGAATTCTACACACAACACCCCATAATGACAACATGAAAAAAGTTTACTTGAGGTTTTTGCAAATTTATTAAAAATAAAAATATTGAGAAAGCACATGTACATAAGTATTCACAGCCTTTGCCATGAAGTTCAAAATTGAGCTCAGGTGCATCCTGTTTCCCCTGATCATCCTTGAGATGTTTCTGCAGCTTAATTGGAGTCCACCTGTGGTAAATTCAGTTGACTGGACATGATTTGGAAAGGCACACACCTGTCTATATAAGGTCCCACAGTTGACAGTTCACGTCAGAGCACAAACCAAGCATGAAGTCAAAGGAATTGTCTGTAGACCTCCAAAACAGGATTGTCTCGAGGCACAAATCTGGGGAAGGTTACAGAAAAATTTCTGCTGCTTTGAAGGTCCCAATGAGCACAGTGGCCTCCATCATCCGTAAGTGGAAGAAGTTCAAAACCAGCAGGACTCTTCCTAGAGCTGGCCGGCCATCTAAACTGAGCGATTGGGGGGGAAGGGCCTTAGTCAGGGAGGTGACCAAGAACCCGATGATTACTCTATCAGAGCTCCAGAGGTCCTTTGTGGAGAGAGGAGAACCTTCCAGAAGGACAATCATGCCTGTATGATAGAGAGGCCAGACGGAAGCCACTCCTTAGTAAAAGGCACATTGCAGGCCACCTGGAGTTTGCCAAAAGGCACCTGAAGGACTCTGACCATGAGAAAGAAAATTCTCTGGTCTGATGAGACAAAGATTGAACTCTTTGGTGTGAATGCCAGGTGTCACGTTTGGAGGAAACCTGGCACCATCCCTACAGTGAAGCATGGTGTGGGGATGTTTTTCAGCGGCAGGGACTGGGAGACTAGTCAGGATAAAGGGAAAGATGACGGCAGCAATGTACAGAGACATCCTGGATGAAAACCTGCTCCAGAGCGCTCTTGACCTCAGACTGGGGCGACGGTTCATCTTTCAGCAGGACAACGACCCTAAGCACATAGCCAAGATATCAAAGGAGTGGCTTCAGGACAACTCTGTGAATGTCCTTGAGTGGCCCAGCCAGAGCCCAGACTTGAATCCGATTGAACATTTCTGGAGAGATCTTAAAATGGCTGTGCACTGACGCTTCCCATCCAACCTGATGGAGGTGGAGAGGTGCTGCAAAGAGGAATGGGTGAAACTGGCCAAGGATAGGTGTGCCAAGCTTGTGGCATCATATTCAAAAAGACTTGAGGCTGTAATTGCTGCCAAAGGTGCATCGACAAAGTATTGAGCAAAGGCTGTGAATACTTATGTACATGTGATTTCTCAGTTTTTTTATTTTTAATAAATTTGCAAAACACCTCAAGTAAACTTTTTTCACGTTGTCATTATGGGGTGTTGTGTGTAGAATTCTGGGGGAAAAAATGAATTTAATCCATTTTGGAATAAGGCTGTAACATAACAAAATGTGGAAAAAGTGATGCGCTGTGAATACTTTCCGGATGCACTGTATGTTCTTATTTGCTCAAGCATAGGCAAAAAATACATTTGGTGCCTTATGTGTCCTTTGAATGAAACCCATTAGTATTCCATTGTGGCCTAAGGTTGTTTAAATCATGATATTCATGCCATGAACCAGTGGACAGACTTTACCAACTAGACACAGTAAGTGTGAGCTAACGGAAATTAGGTCTGTCAAAGCACTTGTTTTTATTACATATTAGTCAACAAGTACTGTAGATTATCTGCCTTATTACAGAGTTAGAAAAGAAAATCTTTATATTTCGGCTCACTTGGAAACAAACATGTTTATTTATTTAGAGTATGTTCAATCTGCATGCTCATCCCTCTTCTCTGTACATACCATATGCCACCCATTGAGGTGAATAAAGCTTTCCATTGCATTTATATCTTTTTTGATTTCAGCCTCTAAGAAACCCTAGCACAAAAAATCATAATTATATGATTTAAACATTGTGTTAACTGTCTGCATAGCAATCAGTGTAATATTCATTTTCTAAAATAGGAATCTAGTTGATGGTCATGGGCATTGGAAGCAACACAGGAATTATCCTTGGATTTGTGTACCAGTCAATTGCAGGGCACTACTGCAACATCAGATATTTAAGTCACGTTTCTCAGAAATGTAAAATAAAAAATTCTTCTCCTTATTTACATCTCTCCTGGATCACAGGGAGCAATAACTTTTTTCTGGCATCACATGAAGGAAACAAGGCCAGGCAAAGTTGCCAATCCTCTGCCAGACCCTTTAAATTTACCTATCAATCTAGCATCATATTTAGGGACTGTGGATTCAAGCAGGAAGCCCAAGCAGGTAAAAAACACGGCTATTAATCAAAGAAGTGTCCAAATGATTTCAGCGGTATCCTGAAACTGCTTGAAGAGTGCCCAATTAATGTGAGACATATCATTTTTTGCTCATATCAGACCTGTTACTTTTTTGTGATTCAACTTACTAGCTAAGGACATGGTGTAAGACATAGATGTTTTGACCATGGTTACTATCAGTTTAGCCCACAAAAGACCAGTGAACAAAAAAATAATTAATAAAGTCACATTGATATTTGCATTTTTTGCATTCACATGTTTTTGAAAAAATTAATATACTGCTCTTAAAAATACTACAACAAAGGGCTTCCTTATAAATACTGTGATAACTTGATGATGAACCCTTGCCTCCAGTCTCAAAGGACAACTGAGTTCTCCCAGCATGTGTTCAGTAGGGCGGTCAGTGCATCAACGAAGGGTTCCTTGTACTGACATGTATTAAGTACAAATCCATGACGCTTGCCTATAAAGTAGTCAATGCTTCAGCACTTGTGAAGTCCTATGCTTCTTGACCACTCAGGTCTGCTGATGAACGGCATTTTGTGATGCCACCAATGTATGGCATCAAATCTCAAACCAGTCTCTTTTCATGTGTGGCTTCTAGATGGTGGAATGAACTGATCACCCCCATTTGAAATTCTGATTGCCTAGATGTGTTTAAGAAGTATTTGTAGTCTGTCTTGTTTTGTGAATTTATGATACTAGTTATTTGGCTTTGTAACCTATGACTTGTAACCCCCTTGTATTTCGGTTGAGCTCCTCACTTGTGTTAATCAATTTTGTAGCCTTGTCCTGTAACACTTGTTCCCAAACAGTCCCTTAGACTGATTTGTACTTAATTATGTTGACCTCTTTTGTTAGTCTCTTTAAATAAAAGCATTTGTTAAGCAAATTAATGTAAAATTTATATGCAAAGCTAGCTTCATGCCCATTTAAAAAGATATTATTTTTTTGAATTTAGATAAATTGACTGAAATCAGCAGTTTTTCTCATGTTTTTTATAAGGTTCATTTCATGTCGACTGACTTGAAAAATCAAGAAAAACTGCTTACAGTAGCATGAGAGGTCAAACTTATGAAATTTATGTCTTTAACTCCTTTGTGAAAGATAACAAATAGCTTAAATCTAGGTTTCACAAAATTGATTTCTGTGGCAATGTGGCTTTCTTTCCTTCTAAAGGAGAAGAATGTGGTGGCATCATTTCGCTTCTGTCTTTTTTCTACGACATATTGCACGAGGAATGTGTTTGCGCGCAGATGGCTGGGAAGTATACTTTGAAGGACCTGATGAAAACAGCAATTAAAATACTCAATTATCATCAAAGGAACAGTGCTCTGACTCCTTGGGAATTTGTGAAATAAATTAAAGAACATGATGATTTCAATTTCATTGACATAGTTTACTATAAAAATGCTTGACAGATGAGTCTAGGAAAGGATCTGAAATAGTTTATTGTCATGTTTCTGCAAATACAAAGGTTTGGAATTGAAAAATGATAGTTACAAATTCTAAAAATAACCATATTGTAAAAATGACATTAAAATGTTTTGAATGGTGTTAAATATTGTTTGAATAAGCTTTAAAAAACCAAACTTTTGGATAATCAAAAAGCCCTTGTGGCTTGAACATTAAACTCAGTTTGGTTAAATAACACCCAAATAGGGCTTTTAACTCTTTCAGCTTTTTAAAGTAAGTAAGGCAAAACTTTTTTATGAACCTATGACTTTTAAAAGTTAAACTTTGGTTTTCAGCAATTGTCCTTTCCATTTCAACATTAAACAATTATCTGAAGATGATATGATTGATGTAAACATAACATAACGTTCCCAGAATCACTTAATCCAATTAAGGGTGACGTCACCAGATGTAAATCTCGGCAGCATTTGGAGCAAAGCAAGAACTTGCTCTTTAGGGAGTTTCAGTTCATTGTAGGACTTGACGAACCCATTTATATACAAGGACAAACTAGGGGCATTGCTAGCTATAGCACTCCACCCCCCAGCAAACCCCCTGAAAACGCCACCACTTTGAGATGTGTTAGACAGAAAAGGTGGGGAGTTTTCATTCAGTCAATGTGCATTCCCCATCGAGTTTTTACACAGTGTGGAGGCTGGCCTGGACACAGACAGGCGGACACCGATGGTTCAAACACCAACACATGTTTATTGTACATCTTATTTACAGTGAACAGCACTCAACCCCAAAACTCCCCCAAAGTCCAGGCCGCTACCAAAATGCCTCTATTTCTTCAGGCCGTTTCCTTTCCTCTCATCCCGAGCTAGATTCTTCTCCACTCCCGACTCAAGCCCACGAATGGAGGGAGGCGGCCCCTTTTATCCCCACCCGGACATACTCCAGGTGCCTCCTGATAATCTTCCGCTGGCACTCCCAAGTGTGGCGGAAGTACCGGCTGCGCACCTGGAAGCACTCCGGGTGTCCCTAGTCTTCTTCCCCTCAGCACTTCCGGGTGTGGCGGAAGTGCTAAGGGCCAGGGCTCCTCAGGCATTGGGGCACCCCCTGGCGGTGACCACGGGCCCCTATAGGGTTGAGCTTCTAAGCTTTGTTCCTGTGGTCCCCAAAGCCACCAGGGCGGTCGCCCCCTCGTGGTCTGCAGGAGGCGTAACCCCTCCTCCAGTCCTCCTGGGCGTCCCGGCTGGGTACCACCCCCAGCCACTCGCCACAACAGACAGTAAGTATTTGTAATACAGAAAGGGAGGAAAATAGGCTTGGCTTTCAAAGATGAGAAGCTGAAAGCCTAAGACATGAGACAGGTTTGGATTAGGGCTATCAGAGATCAGGGACTAGAGCTGCAGAAGCCCTCCTAACAAGACCACTGGGACAAGCTCATATACAAAGTAAACAAATCTCTCGTTACCCTTAACATATATTTGGGGATTTAGAGAAATCCATGCAGGAATGTGTAGAATGTGCAAGCTCCACAGAAACAATAACTGAGTTTGAGTTTTGAGCCCAGAATTTTGGACCTGTGAAGAAGAAAGGCTAAACACTGTTGGTGCAAAAATGAAACAATTACTTCATTCATGAATTATTGCTCTCTTGCCATTGGCTTCTTCTTTTGCATGCCACCTTTCTTCAATAATTCCGATCTAATCAAATTGCTGGGCAGGGCTACGTTTTAGGAGAATTAGGTGGACACCTAGGGCAGTAAAATTTGAAGGGTGGCATTTTTTTTAACACACAGACACTGTGAGCACTCTGTCAATACAACTGTCCGATGTCCATTAACCCAACTATAATGTAACAAGCACAGGGATTGGTGAGACAAACACAAAAACAACATGCAGGACATGCCTAAATTGAGCCCTCAGACAGCCAGGCATATTTACTGTTTAAAATGACATCAGAACACAGAATAGGCAGATTGCTACAACTCACGCCTCACATTGCATTGTCCCTTCTGCACACACACTTCATTGGGCTGTTCTTCATTTGCACCACTTCATGATGCCTTGTTCTGTTCCACTCTCTGTCCTCGTCTGTTTCTCAGTCTGTCTCCTTCTCTCTCAATCCTATTGTCTAACTGGAGGGCTGGAGGTCTTCCTCAAATGGGCTGCTCCACATCATCACCTTCTTGAAGTGACACTGTGGGATGCTTAGCCCCTGGGCAATGCTCCCTAAAAAGCTATGGAACAGATGGGATGCTTCTCATGACTTTGCTGTGAGTCAGGTGGCTGGCTCCAAATCGCCACTGAGTGCTGTCTCTCTGCAGTTTTACTTTGTCCCACATGTTTAACTACTGCTTCAGTGTTCTTCTGATTTTTTATATTTCACATTAGTTGTGCTACCTATCTAAGACAAATTGAAATCTAAGCAAACAAAATTAACCTCAGCGTATTAAGCATTAACATTTGCTATCTATTGGAATGTATTTTGTAATACATATAGTAATAAAATGCATTGAATTTATCATTCCAACAGATGGCACATCACAAAATTTATCACTGCTTTTACAAATCCCATACTAAATGGATTATAACAGGCATAGTAACTGGACAGAAACACATATGGTAATTCGCATTCCAGTGTGGCCCACCAGGCTGGCACCGCCAGCTGAACCTGACACAAATACGCATGGGACACAAGTTCAATGCACATTCTTGATTTTATTTTCTTTTTCCCTTGTGGGAAATGCCTTCCCCGTTCCCCAGAAGTATAACACAATCCCGGCACAAGCACACCACAAACAATTAATACCCTTATTCAACTCTTTTCCTTCTCCACCTTCACTCCTCGGGTCAAGCTTCGTTACTCCTCCTCCCGACTCTGGCTCCCTGAGTAGTGGCTGCTGGCTCTTTTTATAACGCACCTGGAAGTGCTCCAGGTGTTTGATTACTTGTTTCTGGCAGCACTTCTGAGTGTGGCAGAAGAACTGCCAATAAGGGATCAGCAGCTCCTGCTGCAGCAACCCCTGGTGGCGCCTGCAGATCCCAACAGAGCTGTACCATACTCCAACTCCCATGAAGCCCTGTGGGAGTCTGAGGCACCGCTGGCACCCAGGGGGGTTTGCCATCTAGGTAACACTCAGGCCACGCTTGCTCCTCCGGTCCTCCCAGCGTGGAGGGGTTCCAGCCAGGCAAGAGCCCCGGCTGCACACTACACCAGGCCTTATCAGTTCAGAGGAAAAAGTTTTAAGACTAGTGTGAAATGACTTATACTTAAAGTAAAGGTACTTATTTTTTTAAATATTTGAAGTGTAAGCACGCGCATCCACGAACAATTTAATTTTGCTCAGGCGGGACAACACTAAGTGACGCCAGCAGCTAGGCATACACATGTTCAGGAAAGGTGTACTGAACTTCATGTGTGTCCAGTCAAAATGCAAGCGTCTTCATAGCCACCCACCATTGCAAAACAAGAAGCATGGAGCATTACATTAAGACATGCATTATTTCAGTTAAGGGAATCTCGGGTTAAAACAAAAGAGTAACTTACTACAGGAAGTTTGTAGAAAAAATGGCACATTGTTTGTGCGCTCGCACGTACAGCAGTTGTGGCATAGCACACAATCAGAACTTGTCCGCATCAGCTGCGATTGGAGGAAGTGAGCCGCCTAAAGCAGGACTGGATGAAAGTAACGCTCCCCAGTATAAAAGACTCTTTCTACCTGCAGAGGTCATCTTTTTCTCTGCCTTTTGACAGAACAGAGAGAGCGACGTAGTAACATTGCAGAGCATTTTGGAGTGCAAACTGAGTGCATCACATAAGCAAATAATAAATCAGGTACAGGATCTAAACTAGAAAAAGGTCCAAACTTTAGCATGGGTCAACTTCCTTTTTTGTTTGTGTGTGTATTGCAAGGAAAGTAGTGCAACAACACATCTGCTGGAATTCAACTTGTTTTTTGATATCGCAATTGATGAACGTCAGTCTTTTTGGAAAGGACTATGCTACTTTGTGGTAAAAACATAATATGTACAGTAACTGAGTGTTTTGGGGACAAATAAGGCAAAAGGGGTCCTTCATTTGGGTTTGGCTTTGTTTGGTGTGTCTTATCTCCTGCATTTGCCTCCTTGTTGGCAACTCCACAGAAACGGACTACACATTGATGCTAGAGCTTGTAGAAGTGGTGACATCAGTCTTCTTTGGTGTATCCGTAAGGTCACTCTCATTATTCTTAACTGCAGTATTAGTTATAAGTGCTTATTCAAAGTATTATTTTATGTACTCTGTGTCTGTAACTTTTTCAGCACAACAGGGTCTTTTGTTTCTATTTCATTTTTACTTTTCTTCGTACTACACCACTGGACTCTTGTTTTCAATGACCAATGACCATCTTTTTCATGGTTTGGTAACACATTAAATTTACAAACTCATAAGAGTGACCTATGAGACATCTGCTCTGATCATGCCCAACTCATGCCAACCAGCCAGGTCTTATAATTTTATTTTATAAATGATTTCTATTTATGTGTAATTAGATAGGTTGCTATGGGTGCCTGAACTATTGGTGAAAATGTGGACGTTTCCTGTTAATTGGCATTTTTTCTCTCATATATGCTGAAGCTCCCTTGCGAGCAGGGGCCACAAGGTGCACAGTATAGTCACTCTGATCACGAGTCTTAGACTTTACCTACAAACTGTGCTACCCATCTATGATGGGTTGAAATCTAAGTTACCAATATAGACCTCAGCATTAGGGTTTGCAGTGCATCTTACAATGCATATGTCAGTGTTATATGCCATTTGGTATGGAATTCGTAAAAGCAGCATTAGTGTTTGTGATGATAAATTAAATGCATTTTATTATTAAAAATGTTTGTAATGCAGCATCTTTTGGAATGACAGAGACATTGGAACCAGACGGACACACAGGCAAACACACTATCACTAATCTGTATTAAGGTGGATAATATCACTAACTGAAATACATATTGTTAAAAATTGCCTTTTAGTAATTTCAGATTATTTTCTAATATTACTGATTAATATCAACCAAGTATACTTTTACTTCTCTTTCTTATTAGTTTTCTAATATTACTGATGTCACACACGTGCGCATGGGAGGCAGCTAAAGGGCTCGAGGGAAGGCAGTTCCGAGGCATGCCGGGATGTGGCAGAGTGCACTGATTCTTTTTTTCCCTTGCCTGTAGACCATTCCCGGGATATCTCACCTGGCTCTCATGACGTCACTTCCGGGACCGAGCCAATGGAAGAAGACCTTACCGGCTCCTGTGATGACACCTCCGGGCTCGAACCAATGGCAGATGAACCTGAGCCAGACCCATATGACCTCACTTCCTGTCTCCCCCTTTAAAAGTCTAACCGTTTTCCCTATGTGCCAGTCTTGTTGTGGACTCTGTTTTAAGCACATCAGTGCTCTTTATTTGAACATACGACTTTGCAGCCAGGATACCTCATTATACGGGTGGCTGCCCCAAACCTTTATCTGTGTGATGTCTCGTTATTGCGACACTGATTAATATCAACCAAGTATATTTTTTTCTTATTAGTTCTGTTGTGCTTTATGAAAATTCAAAATTTTCTGCAAATACCCATGGCTACCATCACTTTTTACAAGCACTCTGGTTCTCTGACTTAAGTACTTATATATTCTTAAAGTCATTTCTTATTTTCTCTTATACCCAAAGTAATATTCTAAACCTCATCTTTCATCTTCTCTGATAACTGCTTTTTGTGCTCACTCTCATCTTTTAATCCTTTAACTTGTATATCTGTTGCATATCTTACCTGAATACTGCACAACTCAGCCACATTTCTAATAAATGTTCAAATGCTGAAGGTTAGTATTACTTTTTTGGTTTGGAATTCTCTTTATGTATTTTGTCTGCTTGATCTTACTTGTACAATACTCTTACATTGATTTTTATCTTATGTTTTGCCAGTGGTTTAAACTGAATGCTCTCTATGATCTCAGTAACACCATTCCTGCAGTAAAACATTGTGTTGCTAGTATCATACTAAGGAATTTCTTCTGTTCAGAATGAATGCTGAGTTTAGTCAAACCAGATAGGAAAAGAGACAGAGCAAAGTACAGCGAGCCATTATAAAAAGGTTGATTCAGTCATTTACAAAAATAAACACAGTTCTAAAGACATCTTTGAACAAACATCTTGCAAATCTAGCTGCAAAGCTCTCATCAATATTTAAAACCTTTCTAGCAGAATAAGTCTCAATGTATTTAGTGTTTAACATACAGGTTAAAAATTGTTACTATTTTGAACTAATTTTCACTTTTGTTTTTTAATTTATGTATTGATGTCAATAGTGTATTAATTCATTCACTTCAATGCTTATCATATTCATGACCTATTAGGGTACCAGTAAGGAAGGCTCTTCCTAGTTATTTGTTATTAGTTATTGTTGGCTATTTACAGTGTAATATATTCACAACTGCAATTGTAAATCATGGTTTAAATAAGGTCCACCAAGCTTTCAGGATCTATACTAAATTGAAGAAGACGCAGGGAGATTTGGTCACAGTGAATGCCAGTGGAATGTTATGTTTGTCCCTTCAATGGCTGACCTGAAATATGAATGACCCCAGCCTGTCCCCTCCTACCTGCCCACCTACTGTAAAGTGTCTACGTCCTTCAGACAGGATGGCAAAATTGTTGTGCTGTCCTCTCCTGATCTGTGCAGTCAGTTTGTAATAGGAATTGCTGGCAATGTTCAAGCACAGGGAGGGCCAATTTAGAATCACCAATCCACCTAACCTGCATGTCTTTGGACTGTAGGAGGAAACCGGAGTGCCTGGAGGAAACCCACGCAGACACGGGGAGAACATGCAAACCCCACGCAGGGAGGACCCGGGAAGCGAACCCAGGTCCCCAGGTCTCCCAACTGCGAGGCAGCAGCGCTACCCACTGCGCCACCGTGCCGCCCTAACGTTAACATATTCTTCAAATAACAGGTCTGTTAGGACCAACAAACCTTATACCTACAAGAACAATTATACAGTGATTTTCATAGTTATTTTCCATTTCTTTGGGATCAGCTACCATGAGTAAATCTGTCAACTTTGATGATGCATGTTAGCATTAGTATTTTGATTTTTATAGGTTATGGGGACGTTTATAAGTAGGTCAATCTTTTCAGTGTCAAATGAGCACAGTAAGACAAGAACAAGATTAAAATTATTAATGAAATAAGTTACTCTGGTAAGGCTGGGGGTACACAAATGAGAACCGGGAGAATTTTGATAAATAAAACTAAAATCTTGACTATGCAGATGAAAGTTGATATTTGGGGACTTTCATATTTGACCCAATATCATCATGTAAATATTAAGCACACAGCACTGGAAATAAATTTCCTTTTCATGTCAACATTATTGCTTATATTTATACTAACATTTCATTTTATCATAGGGTGGATATTTAACGATAGATAAAGGTTTATTTTGCATATTAAAGTTTACAGTAAGCATCTTCACAAGGAAAGAATAAATAGTAACGCAATATATGTAAGCCTGTATAATCTGAAGATGACATTTTATTCAACAGTGCAGGTAAAGTCACTTTCCAAAGAGACATCTGAGGAGCATCAGCTGCTTCAGAGCCTTCAGCTGCAGTATTCAAGCTTGGACCCTCAACGCCAAGGTCAGAGTAAAGAGGAAGTCAGGGCACCTAGTCCTTCTGAAACACCTGAACAAGTGCAGAATAAATAATTCATTCTCTTGCATTTTTAAAATAAGGTACAGTAGTACAAACACAAAGGAATGAAAGACCACTCAGAAGACTGTAGCATATACTTAAAAACATATAGGATATGATATATTGACAAAATAGTTATAATCTAAACACAGCCATACAGCTGGCACCATAACACACAATTGCAAAACACTCCTGCTAAAATGATAATTTCTCTAAACTCTGACATCAAACATCATATCAACAAGTTCAAAATACAATTTTTAACTTAATATTTCCATATTGCTGTATTTGTCACAAATAGCTGAAAGGAAACAGATTTACTATTTACTGTTGTAGCAACTTTGGGTCCAGACCAGAGAGGAAAACCATTTCTCAAGGAAGCCACAGACTGCAGAGGAGTCAGGGATGCTCTGAAAAGCCAGCTTTTATAATAGCGAGTGAGTGTGGGGGATGCAGATCCAACACTGTGAGTAGCACTTTATTATGGGTCTCCCTACTCTTGAGGCCTTTAAGCCTGTGAGCATGGCCGCTGGTGAGCATCAGACAGACCCTGGTCTTGTGTTGGCTCATAAACCAGGGCATAGTGTGACAGAAGGTATTACCTTTGCCTGAAGTTGAGTGAACTGTGTGCGTGAGAAGTGCAGGCCGAGGGGAAAAAGCAGCTAGGAGTGCATGGCATCACAGAAGACCTGATGGAGCAGTGAAGGTGTTGTTGAAAAAGCCAAAGGTCCTTTTGAGGGTCACACCGGTGGTCAGATGTAAGGTGGCTTAATCCATTCTTCTATCTCTTGCACCCCCAGGTTCTACACTATCTCTAATCCCCATGACTGTTTACTTTTATTGTTTTGTATTTAATTGCAGCATACTGTTTAATAATAATGGGGCGGCACGGTGGCGCAGTGGGTAGCGCTGCTGCCTCGCAGTTGGGAGACCTGGGGACCTGGGTTCGCTTCCCAGGTCCTCCCTGCGTGGAGTTTGCATGTTCTCCCTGTGTCTGCGTGGGTTTCCTCCGGGCGCTCCGGTTTCCTCCCACAGTCCAAAGACATGCAGGTTAGGTGGATTGGCGATTCTAAATTGGCCCTAGTGTGTGCTTGGTGTGTGGGTGTGTTTGTGTGTGTCCTGCGGTGGGTTGGCACCCTACCTGGGATTGGTTCCTGCCTTGTGCCCTGTGTTGGCTGGGATTGGCTCCAGCAGACCCCCATGACCCTGTGTTCGGATTCAGCGGGTTGGAAAATGGATGGATGGATGGATGTTTAATAATGTAATTTTTTTGCTAATGGCATATTGTGTTTTACTATTTAATGAATGCAATTTTTCTCAGGGCTTATATACTGTTTATAATTATTTTAATTTTAACTTATCTGCTCCCAACAAAACAAGTATGAATTACAATTTCATTGCTCTTCCATTCATCTATCAGTTCATAGAGTTTTGGGAAACTACACCCTGTCTGGTAGAATATGCACAAAGCAAGTCATTTATATTGCTCAATCACACCCTCACGCAGCAGCCACCTTAATAAAAGGATAAGTGTCAGTGTCTGTCTGTGTATTTTTGTGTCCATCCGTTTGCAAGGGTTACGAAGAAATTTTTAAAAATAGGCAAAACATGTAGAATAAGGGTCCAAAAATTCAAAAATATTGACAGAAATACCAGATCAACAAGGTTTATAGCTGTAATCCTAATGACTTGAACTTCACATTGTGGGCAATGGATAAGTGAAAATAACAATAAATGAACGTAAATGTCGGAAAACCAAAGCCATGACATACATGCTAGAGTCACTAAACCAGGCCAACACAGTAGCAAGCACCGCCACATTTTCCCAGCGAAACACTTTGACTATGAGAGTGGTCAGTTTGATGATCAACAGTATGAGGAAGCGACAAAAATGGGTGGCTCTATTCGAAGCAGAAAATGCCCCTGCAATGGTAAGGAATCGGAGTTAGATTTACAAAACTTGATCTTGAGCACTCATAATCTTGAGTGCTCAGCTACAGAGTACAGCCAGATACTCTTGAATGCCTGTGGTGGGATCTCAAAGCGTCAGGAGGGAGGCTACCAATGAAGTTCCGCAGCATTGTAATCGCACATGTATGATGCTGGCTTGCTCCATGTATGGTTTTTTCAGGGCAGAAACCAGGTGTAGAGCTAAATTGCGCAGAAATATGCTTATGCCAGGTTTTATGAATCAGATTTCTTTTTAGTGTACTCATTTTACTGTTTTTGGCATACACACATTTTCATACTCAAAACCTTAGGTGTATGTTATTATACCAGACCAAACTGACAACCCATGTATCAAATAAAAAAACATGAAGTCTGCTTTCATTACATAGATTTTAACCTGCCTTAGACTGTTAGTGCAGCTAGTTTACCTAAACCAGGACAACATACAAGTACCAGTCAATTTAACATGCATGGCTTTGGGATGTGGGAGGAAAACTTTGGGGTCAGAGAGAGACTATACAAAATCCAGCTGGCAGTGCTACTCAGTGTTCCGCTTCACAGTTCCTAGTATGTGGGCATTGCCTGGAAAGGTTTACTTAACGTAACTGTCATCATGGTTTCCATCTATTGCATCTTGCTGCATTCAGTTAGACGAAAGAAGGTCTTAAACAATTAATAAAAAAACAAGGAAAAAAAGAGATACAGTACAACAAAGTATTAGGTGCCTGAGCCAGTATGAACGATAAATGGCAGAGCAGTCAATAGCCTCACAGAGGAGCGAGCAATCAGTGATCCAGGGGTAGATTGTTGAAGCTGATGTTTTCAGAGGAGCGGTGCTCCTCAGGGATCTGAGGGATGCCAGGGAAACAAGAAGGAAGATGGGAGGACAACCAACCCTGAGCAGTCTGTTGATACTGATGAAGGCAGCCAAAATGGGGGTCGGTAAAGAGGACTGTGGCTCCTGCTGTCTCTGCCAGATGAGCAAGCTATGCGTAAGTTGGGCAGACAGACAGGGAGCTGCACTGGGCTTGTCACAGAATAAGGATGAACATTACAGATCTGATGACTGTTTGTTTTACGCTGATTTTATCTCACAGACAATTCGCTGTTTTCATTGGGTTATTTATTTATTTAAGGAAGAGCACTGCACTTTTATTTGAATTTTTAATAAAAGACTTGGCACTTTTGCACCAACCCCTTGTTGACTCATTGCGTCCTCATCTGCCTGGCTCATCTCAGTTTATAACTATAAATATTTCCTAGTTCAAGTTGCTCCCAGAACCAATCAGGGGAAATGGAGCCGACCTGGATGGTCATAATATTATGCCACACCCATCAAAATTCCTTGACGCTGAACACTGAGGACCTGTCCTTAATGATGTATCCATAAGCTGACTCTCTCTTTTATTCTTTTCTGTATCTTAAATGTACAATAGAATGCCAACGGGGACTGGGTGAGCTGTTGAAAATGTAACCCCAGAGTTTTTTTTTTCCTCTCCCCCCTGACCATCTGACTCTTAGTATAATTCATCTATTTGATTATTGGTTTTTTTTCTTTACACTTACTACCCTTTGTAAAGAACCTTGCATTATGCTTTATTTTGCAGTTTAGAAATTAAAATCAAAGCCAAACAGAGTCTAGTAACATTAATCAAATGCACAGCAATGAACATGCAGAGATTTCTTTTAAGTTATCCACAAACTCGGATAAAGGCAGATAGTCATTAGTGGCCTTTTAACTTGTCACGACCACGACTTCTGTAAAAACCAGGTGTACATTCCAACAATGTGACTAACAAAATGTTGAAGCATATAAATATCAAGATAGCATTTTAAAAAGAAGCAAAAAAATCATAACTATTAGAAAGCAGCATTTGGAGTGCACCAAATTATAATTTTGGACACAAATCTTTAAATGCTTATCAGACAGCCTTGGTGTCACAATCACGACTAATCCATTAACAGCTACATATGGTACACTCTCAGAATGGCGTAAAGTGGAGCATGACAAATTGATTATAATTGCCTATCCACACTTCTAGCATATAAACTTATCTTGCTTAACTGGTATAATCCCAGCCCACCTAACAAACTATACTAGGTGAAACTGGAAAAAAAATCTTGCTTAAAGGATCTGTTCAAATCTTTTTTTTTTTTTTTAAATATGACATGATTTAATTAATACAATTTCGGAATAAGCATTCATATTCATGGAAAAAGACATTTTTCCTATTTTTTCTTTTCTAACTATTTTTGCCTATTTTTGGCTCTCCTCTCTCTTGGGTTGGGGTTGAATTCTGTTTGGTTAGGTTTTGTCTTTTTTTTTTTGTTCCCGCTTTCTTTACGTTTCTGATGATTTGTTTTCTCTAGTTTGACTATGAAGTTATTTTTTATATAAATTCAACTTGATTGTATGCAATGTTATTTTCTTGAAATAAAAGAAAGCAGCATTTAAGAAAAAAATGTCAGAAATTAATTTTGAAATCCAAAACACATATAACTTCATATACAAAACAGCAAAATAGGCTTAGAAGAACTAGTAAAAATTAATAAAGAATACTTTATTAATGGAGGAATATTCCACAAAGCATAATCAACAGTATTATTATTTAGATCTTTGTTTTAAACAGGCACCCCTAACTGGGTTTAGTTAATCCCTTGTGCATAGTGCTGTTGAAATAGGCCCTGGCTCCCAGAGACCCTCATATTTCACAGGTTTCTGTGCCAGGCCAGATCCCACCTACGATTCACTATGTCACCCTGAGCAAATCACTAAATGTGCCTGTAATCCCAAGTATAAAACTACATAGTAATAAGTCTGCTATATTTCTTTACGAAAATGTTTAAATAAACCACTCTTTACATTTAATTTTAGTAGGGGGCCTTATAAAAAGAAAGCTCTTTCACAACGTAAATCATTTTAGGGTATCAACCAAACTGAAGAAGGTTCCACTGATAAACTAGATCATTTAACAATGAGGGGAGTCTTTGTCTCCTCTTCTTCACCTCAGACATTGCTAACCTGACTACATCTACCAGTGCAACCATTGAAGGGTCCTTCAGTACACCCTGGCTTAATAGACCTGGCAGAGTGAAGGGACACACCCAGGGAAGAACAGACACAAATAGAAAAGAAGCGTGCTATAGTGCCTGTTTCTGAAAACTCATCACAAATCTTTACTTCAAAGGAAAACATTGATATTAAATAGTCTTTACTAGTGCAACTTTTTGCTAAACCATCTTTTGATGGATTTTGTAATTTTCTTCGATTGTTCATTAAACACCCTGATCTGATTAGGGTAAAAATAAAGGACTATTTTTGGTAACTAAAACTAATCGAGATTTTACTGATATAAATATTTTAGTCACCCTGATATTATTCTAGTTAAACTGTTGCAAAAATAGGTTTCCATCCACTATTTCTGACCATAAAGTAGGCTAGAGGATGTTTTTGGTGACTTTTTGACTTTTTATGAGGCTACCTCCATGCTGTATTGGTTTGTACTTTATGCTACGCATACACTAAATTATTAGCATTATAAGGCTATGTACTGCATTATATGCATGAAATCTAAGTGCCATCTTTACTATTTTTTCTTTATGCAACATTTACCACATGCATTCCAAAATTTTCCATCAGTGCAATTTATTTTACTATTAAATTTTGTTGATATTTTTGAATTAGATCCTCCTGTGATTTTCACTGGCAAACTGGAATTTGCTATGCCAAGGAGTTAACTAATTTAAAATAAACTTACAAAAAAGTAGCCAGCCACTTGCTGTATGGAGAAATACCAGCTACTGTACTTCACTCATTAAGTATACTGTAATTACATAATATAATATGCATATATATACAGTATATACTGTAGACAGTAAGATGCCAAAAACTATGTTCCCAGTATATTATTGTAATTTTACATGAAAAAAAATGTCCAGTATTCAATTGTGCTGTCTACAGTAATGTAATGTGCTTTTTTACACATTTTGTATACTGCATTTGCTGGTAGAATAGATGGTCACAGCAGCATTCATAATGACATTAAATTGCAATTTCTACTAACTGATATGAATTTAAATAAATGAAACATTCTGAATGAAGACGGAAGCATTTTTATTAAATATTTATTTAGTAAGGTCTTGAATAGCTGTTTATATTTACACTTTCTTTAAAGCTGTCAGCAGTCTTACATTGTTTCAGTGAAACTGGACTGGTTGTCATAGATGTGGAAAACTAATTCAATTAACACAGTATGGTGGTTCAGTAATGATTTCGTAAGCTGCACTAAACTTGAACCTTTATACATGAGAGGACAAAATATGACTGCCACATTAAAATAAACTCACTGAAACTGTCAAACCCAAAAAGGAAACAACTTGGTCTTGAATGCATTTAGGCAGAATACCTTTAAAAGCCCATTGTCTTACAAAGAAGAGATGAGACATGAAGGTTCACAGAGCTTTTCCTTTCTGGGACCGCTAGTTTTCTTGGAGACTACCTTTGCTTGCTTGGCCCTGGATCCTTGTTCAGGGTTGATGTTCATAAAGTGCCTAAATAACAAAGAAAACAAAAAAGGAAAACACATCCATTTAATATTTTCAATGAATAAAATAATCTCATTCACTATATTGTTGCTGTTTAGGTTCCTTCAACATTGGAAACCCGACTGCTCCAACATATTATCAGAATGGTTTCCCACCAGCATGTTCAATAATTTGTATTACTTAAGCAGATTTACGGTCATGATTAAATTGGCTTATTTTTTATTTAACACATTTCAAGATAGAGAAAGTGCGCATGCAAAAAATCTTGATAGTATGAGAAAGTAAGATGACTGTATGCTTGAAAGTTATGGATAAGAGTTTGACAGTGTGTAAATGACAGCATGATTGGCAGCACAGGTGTGCTGTAAAGTTTAATCATCAATTTCTGAAGCTTCACAATTACATTCTGATGTGCTCATAACTTTCTCAAAACTAAAAATATTTTTAATTAAAATTTTCTTTCAGCTACAAAAACAAAATTTGAATTTGGAGTAGAAATATCAGAATATGTGTAGTCTCAGATCCAAAAAAGCAGACTTCTGGTTTCATCTGACTCTCTTGCACACAGTGCCTACTGTATACTGTTCATCATACAGACACATGCAGTAACAGATTGTCAAACGTTTGTGCACAACTCTCTCATATAATCATACTCTCTTAGGGCAGCAACAACTAATTGTCAAAATCGATAATCAAACATTATTAATCGAATATTATTAAAAACATTAATAACAATCACTTCCATTGATTAGTTGATTATGCCCTTAGGCTGAGTACATTATGGTGTGCAATTGCAGCACTGCTTCAGTCAGTTGTGAATGCATTTGCAAAAAGGCAAATGGTAAGCAAGTGACAGAAAGGACGATGCAATCTAAGACTTCCAGAGTTTGAGTCCACTTTATTCTGAATGCAGAAAAAGTAGTTTGATCTGCAAAATGTGTAGGTATGACCTCGTAAGGCACGAGAAAACAACGGTGATGCACGAGCATTTAAAAAGAAAATGTACCGTTACAGGTTCTGTGGAGGAATAAGACTCAACGTCAGCCCAGTAAGTTGAGTGTTACTTCAGTGTCATGTGATACGGATATATAAACGCAGTGTTTTCTGGGCAAGGCATAAAGATATGGTTTGAAGTGAAAAATAATACTCGTCAAAAATATACCTCTCTAGAGTATGAAAAAAACACCAGCATATGCCACAGAATTTCACGATATAAAGAAAAAAATGTCATTAGGTCATTAGCCACTAGCTAGTAAAGTTCAGATTTTCCTTTGCCAAATTTGCTTGTTGTTGTTTCCTTTTTTTTTTTGATTCATTCACTCTGCTATATTTATGGTATTACATTGCACATTTTCAAACACGTGTGTTTACAAAAAAATGAATGAAATGTAAATCCCTGCAAAACTGTGTTTTCTTAGTGTAACCTTCAAATAATATTAAAAAAAAAACTCCAGCACCAAACAGACAGAACAAAGCAGCGAGTGAGTGCAGAGCAAGGTTATTATAGTTTTGCCTTTTCATATTAGTTTTTATTTCTATATTTTTTCTGACCTTACTTGGAAATTCAGTTTAGTTTTAGTTTTCCTTCATTGTGTATTTTTAGTTTTAGTTTAGTTTTTATTTCACAAAGACATTTCTATTTTATTTTTATATATATTAGTTTCAGTTTTAGTTTTAGTAATTATAGCATGGAGCGCCTACGGAGTTAGTTTTGTGTCACAATCAGACAGAACTGTACACTTAACAGATTTGGATATGAGTTTAATGTTAGTGGAAGCTTACTACACTGCCTGGTTTACTATCTTGTTTTGTTTTTGTCTGATAAAAACAAGCATAATCAAAACTAGACACTGAATATGAACAATTTTACACAATTTTATCATTTTAAAATTATTTTCTGATGAAAATCACAGGGGCTTAGGAAGAACAGGGATCTTAGACTTGAATGAGTTTGCAGACCCCACCTAGCTGTATTGAGGGAAACAAAGAACAACAAGCATGTAGTGTCAAGGTTAGGGGCAGTGAGACTTGAATAGACCACCATAAAGGACAGTAAACCAATAAGGAGCAGAGCAGGAGCAGGTAATAGGAGTACAGACAGACATAAAACAACAGAGATCTCAGAGAGTCTGAGATTAAGAACAACATATACATTATCTAAACCTGTTTATCCAGAGTAGGATTGCAGGAAATCTGGAGTCTACCTCAGCAGGTTTGGATGCAAGGCAGGAAAAATCCCTGGTATGCAATATGTATGATAAGGCTGATGTTAAGAACAAAAAGAATATGATATTTCAACTATCAAAAACCGGGAGTGCTCTCCCCTCGATTTTCTTGTATACTCAGATATGGGGATGGACATTTGAGGAGTAAACCACAAGACAATGATTATATTTTTTATATTATGTACATTAAGGAACCATCAACAACAAATCAAATTAATAATATATAGAACAATTATTATACAAGTAAAGTTGAACAAATCGGACTCTGCAGCTGTATAAATAAAAAAAAATCGAGTATATGTTAAGGTAAAGTACCATTTCCGGGTGATGAATTTGGCCCAAAAGTTAATACAGATCTATAATTGTGGCGTAACAACCACATGCTGAATTTCATCCATCTATCTAGTTGCGTTTTTGAGTTATTGTGTTTATACACACACACACACACACGATTCCAAAGAACAATATTGTTGGACACTGGTTAGTCTATAACGTCAAGATTCATCAAAATATCTTGATTGAATTTTTTCATGATTACTATACTTTCTCTAAGACTCTATAATAATATTAGAAAGTAAAAACGATTTCTCCAGTGTGAAGTGGCAGGTGAATTGCTGTCAACAAAAAGCAGACACCTGAGAAATAAACTGAAACGTTACTCACTCGTGATTTTTCTCTGCATATGGTAAATGTTTTGTTGACAAGCACATTCTGATTTCAGCCGTTTGAATTACATCTTGATATACAACAAGCGCAAAGAAAGGAAGCACGCAAATCGCTTTGTATTTCTCACGCTTTACACACCTGCACTCAGCTTGCTCCGCAAATGCTGTGTGAACAGCCGCCCTCCGTCACCAGCCGCCGTTCACTGGATGAATATATGCGGGCGGCTCGTGGTGGATGACTTTCTGTTTAAGAGTTAAAACTTACAAGGGTTAAAGACTAACGGCAAGAATGTTCATTCAAAAACGAAAACTAAAAATATTTTAGTTAATTATTTTATTTCAGTTAGTCTTTCCAGCTTCTTTAATAGTTACGTTTAGTTTTAGTTTTTCATATCGGTTTTGTTAATTATTTTATTTCAGTTTACAAAAATGTTTTTTTAATAATAGTTTCAGTTTTGATTTTAGTTTTCGTTAACTATAATAACCTTGGTGCAGAGGTGACTCCAGTAGCTCGTAGACTGCAACTGAAAGGCGTTCCATTCTAAGTCAAAAAGTAGGAGCGGAAAGGATCCAACTACTTGGCTATCAGACTTCAACTGGTTTTATACAATCTGGAGGAACATGCGATATTGTGCAAGTACTGCTGCAACAAGCCTAGTTTCGCTAGTAAAAGAGATATTGTGGCTCGATCACATAGTTTCATGTACTTTTGGCATTTAATTTAATTTCATTTGCATTTTTTTTTTTTTAATAATCCAACTAATTAATTAATCAATAAAATAATCTATTCTCAGAATAATTGTGAGTTGCAGCCCTACCCTCAATTGCAAACGTTTGGGTGCACACTACTTAACTCTATCACACACAACATGATCTCTCTCATGCAGTACCAAACATTCATGCTCAGAAGCTCATTTCATAATCTCATATACATAACCTCAGTTCATGCACATAACCTCATTTACACACATTCAATGTGGGAACTGTAGCTTGTACCTGTTTGTTAGGTGAGGTGTGGAGATAAGTTATGAACTGTAAAAGAAGGTGTGATGTGTTAGATGTGACAATGTGTGATGGTTATGTTAGTGTTTGCTTCAATTTGTGTAAACATTATAAGAAAAGAAACAAATACATGAAAACACTTGGGGTACGCCTGTTACCCCGTATAATGGAAATACCATCCATCCATCCATCCTCTTCCGCTTATCCGAGATCGGGTCGCGAGGGCAGCAGCTTGAGCAGAGATACCTAGACTTCCCTCTCCCCGGCCACTTCTTCTAGCTCTTCCGGGGGAATCCCGAGGTGTTCTCAGGCCAGCTGGGAGACATAGTCCCTCCAGTGTGTCCTGGGTCTTCCCCTCATCCTCCTCCCGGTTAGACATGCCCGGAACACCTCACCAGGGAGGCGTCCAGGAGGCATCCTGATCAGATGCCCAAGCCACCTCATCTGACTCCTCTCGATGCGGAGGAGCAGCAGCTCTACTCTGAGCCCCTCCCGGATAACTGAGCTTCTCACCCTATCTTTAAGGGAAAGCCTCCGGAGGAAACTAATTTCAGCTGCTTGTATTCATGATCTCGTTCTTTCGGTCACTACCCATAGCTCATGACCATAGGTGAGGGTAGGAACGTAGATCGACTGGTAAATTGAGAGCTTTGCCTTATGGCTCAGTTCCTTTTTCACCACGACAGACCGATGCAGAGCCCGCATCACTGCGGACGCCGTACCGATCCGCCTGTCTATCTCACGCTCCATTCTACCCTCACTCGTGAACAAGACCCCGAGATACTTGAACTCCTCCACTTTGGGCAAGATCTCGCTCCCAACCCTGAGAAGGCACTCCACCCTTTTCTGGCTGAGGACCATGGTCTCGGATTTGGAGGTGCTGATTCCCATCCCATACGCTTCACACTCAGCTGCGAACCGATCCAGAGAGAGCTGAAGATCACGGCCTGATGAAGCAAACAGGACAACATCATCTGCAAAAAGCAGTGACCCAATCCTGAGTCCACCAAACCGGACCCCCTCAACGCCCTGGCTGCGCCTAGAAATTCTGTCCATAAAAGTTATGAACAGAATCAGTGACAAAGGGCAGCCCTGGAGGAGTCCAACTCTCACTGGAAAGAGGTTCAACTTACTGCCGGCAATGCGGACCAAGCTCTGACACCGGTTGTACAGGGACCAAACAGCCCTTATTAGGGGGTCTGGTACCCCATACTCCCAGAGCAACCCCCACAGGATTCCCCGAGGGACACAGTCAAACGCCTTTTCCAAGTCCACAAAACACATGTAGACTGGTTGGGCAAACTCCCAGGCACCCTCCAGGACCCTGCTAAGGGTGTAGAGCTGGTCCACTGTTCCGCGACCAGGACGAAAACCACACTGTTCCTCCTGAATCCGAGGTTCGACTATCTGACGGACCCTCCTCTCCAGGACCCCCGAATAGACTTTTCCAGGGAGGCTGAGGAGTGTGATCCCTCTGTAGTTGGAACACACCCTCCGGTCCCCCTTCTTAAACAGGGGGACCACCACCCCGGTCTGCCAATCCAGAGGCACTGTCCCCGATGTCCATGCGATGTTGCAGAGGCGTGTCAACCAAGACAGTCCTACAACATCCAGAGCCTTGAGGAACTCCGGACGTATCTCATCCACCCCCGGGGCCCTGCCACCAAGGAGTTTTGTAACCACCTCGGTGACCTCAGTCCCAGAGATGGGGGAGCCCACCTCCGAGTCCAAGAAGGCATGTTAGTGGGGATTGAGGAGGTCTCCGAAGTACTCCCCCCACCGACCCACAATGTCCCGAGTCGAGGTCAGCAGCGCACCATCCCCACCATATACAGTGTTGACACTGCACTGCTTCCCCCTCCTGAGACGCCGGATGGTGGACCAGAATTTCCTTGAAGCCGTCCGAAAGTCGTTCTCCATGGTCTCCCCAAACTCCTCTCATGCCCGAGTTTTTGCCTCAGCAACCACCGAAGCCGCATTCTACTTGGCTTTCCGGTACCAATTAGCTGCCTCCAGAATCCCACAGGACAAAAGGGTCTGGCATTTGTGTCCCATCATATACAAGCTAATCTTCAATGCTCAGCATATATTGCTCATTTCTTAGTCTTTGACCTAAAAGCAATGATTGAAAGATTTCATTGGTGGCTCTGTAAAGAGTAATCTGACACCTGACTACTGTAACGTTTACAGGACCAGTTGTATGCTTTGTGCATATGACTGGATAACTGACATGTGGATTTTGTAACACAAATAATTTGAGATTTTTTATTTTCATTGACACTTTTCACATCATTTGTCATTGGACACCATTGGTTTACATTATATCATAAACTTGTTTATCTCTGTTCTGCAATAAAATGTACAATTACTTTTTTTCTTGGCCATCACTACAAACTACATGGGGTCACTAATAATCAAAAAATATAATTTTGGGTTGAGTGTTATGCTACAAAACAATCCTTTCATGCTTTTATGACCGTAACAATAATACTACAAATGCTGTGTTATACCTTTAATCAGTTACAAAGATAGGCATTAAAAGACATGTGCGTCTGAAATTTTAGTCAGTCCTTTTACATAGTATTTAAAATGAGTTACTTCACATCTTCAAAGAATTTGTGTAGAGTCTGTAGAGTTTATAGAGTCTATAATTAATTCATTAAGAGAACAGAAATAAAGGAATGACTTGTTACAAATATCAGTGCTTATGTAATCATAAAATAAAATTCAAGCCTGTCCCATAGATTTCTATTTTCCTTCAAATATATTTGGTTAAATATGCTGCCTTGGAGGATAGGTATGGGGCTGTGTTAGGGTAAATTAATAACGCTATGATTTTTATTCCATATTGTATAGGAATTGTTAATAGGCACATTAATAAAGTTTCAAAAAAGTGAGATAAGAGCTTGTTACTGTAAAAGTTTTAGGGTTTTGGTCACTGTATTTTTGTTCCTTATCAAAGCTGTTTTGAGTGCTCAAATTATAATCTTTCATCTTCATTGCATACCATTTTATTTATTCATTGGTGCAGCCATTTTGTGATTCAATAGCTATTCTGCTCTCAGTGACATGCTGTTGTTGCTACCATGTGACATTGTGACATCATCACCCCGAAGGGTATTAAAGATGTTGATATTCTACTCCCCAGCATCCAAGATTTTTGATTTCAAATAATACCTTGACTGGGCTAGCTAATGATTTTCAAATTCTTTAGTGAGATTAGGGCCTTGGAATGACTTTTTCACAAATTAATTTTAATTAATCTTTTGGGGTTTGGTGCTTCAATATTTTGTGCCTTTTCATTTTTGACCTCTGTCCATTACTGATTATTCTTTCAGCTTTTTCATCTGCTGACAAATTTCCTTTTCTTATACTGCCTAACAGTCTTGGCAGTATGGTTACGTCATTTCCTGTCACTCTACTTGTACCTGTTGTACAGTGTTGCCAAAATGAATTAATTACTGAATGACGTTTAAACATACTTCAGGCATATATTTATGTGTTAAATCAAAACCTGCTTAGAAAGCTGTCAGTAGAAAAATGTTAAATTATGTTTAATTTAAAACTGATGTTCAGGGAAAAGATTTTTTTTTCTTTTTTTGATTTCACAACATTAGTCCCTAAAGATTTTCTTTTCTAACAACAAAACTCTTTGCATAAATTCTTTTGAGTCAAATTCCACGCCAGAATAACATACACCCTTGACATCGTTACAATGCATTTGTGAATAACAGATGACTATGTGCCTATAGAAATAAACACAATGTAGCACAGCTGATTTCATTTTCTGTATGTATTTTTGCTAAAATGTAAATATTTTCTAAGTACACTGCATTTTAGTTGGTTTTAGAACAAAAAAAAAAAATCAAATACATTTTTTTCTTGTTAGTTACCAGGTACTTATTAATTTTAGCTTGATTAATAAAATGAAGTACTCTTGCACCATTTGGATCAAGGTTCTCAACAGCTATTTTTTAAAAGATAATACATACTAATTTAAATGCATTCAAAATTCTATATTTTATTTTAATACAATAACATTGTTTCTTCTGTTATAAAAGCATTTAATGAGATCATATGTATGCTGCTTCTGCAGATACTAACTGCATGACAGAGAAGACACATTGTAAATCAGTAATGTTAGTCTAATTTCAGGCTATAGTAATGATGAGAAAAACCAGAAGACATAATGGTCTTACATTAACAGATAACACTGCCATTAAGTTAATTATTTTTTTTATCAACTTGTAGAAAATGGTAAAGTGATGGAGCCCTTGAACATAGGAGAAATAGATTATAATAACAATATTCAGCCAGGGCGGCACGGTGGCGCAGTGGGTAGCGCTGCTGCCTCGCAGTTGGGCGATCTGGGGACCTGGGTTCGATTCCCGGGTCCTCCCTGTGTGGAGTTTGCATGTTCTCCCCGTGTCTGCGTGGGTTTCCTCCGGGCGCTCCGGTTTCCTCCCACAGTCCAAAGACATGCAGGTTAGGTGGATTGGCGATTCTAAATTGGCCCTAGTGTGTGCTTGGTGTGTGGGTGTGTTTGTGTGTGTCCTGCGGTGGGTTGGCACCCTGCCCAGGATTGGTTCCCTGCCTTGTGCCCTGTGTTGGCTGGGATTGGCTCCAGCAGACCCCCGTGACCCTGTGTTCGGATTCAGCGGGTTGGAAAATGGATGGATGGATATTCAGCCATGAGCAGATCTTTAATTGAGTATGCGGAGAAACCTTGATTAACAATGAATGACTAAAAAATGGACTGCAGAATTCAGTCAATGCCCAACAGCATCATGGAAGTGTCCCATATGTGACTGAGCTTTGACAGTAATGACAGAAGAAAATTTGGCCTTCCTGTACCAAATTATTATGGAGGACTGAAGAGTGACAGAGCATAAGATAGCAGACACTCTAGAGATTAGTTATGGGTAAGTTCAAGAATCAAGAGCATTCATCATAAGCATGATGGGTGCTCAGAATTGTAATTACTAAATTGAAGAATCACTCAGTGCACTGTCCCGAGGAGACTCTGAATATAATGATTTCGGACTGGGTGACGTTTAACAGACATTTTTGCACTGTTCACTATGACCCAAAGTTGAAATAACAATTTAAACCATGGAAGCATTGTGATTCTCTGACGCCAAAGAAATTCAAGGTGCAAGCCTGTGCCAGCAAAGGTCATGTGCTCAATTTTTATGACATTGACATTGTAGTAACCTGTTGCAGGGAAATCTCTAACAATTTGGAACTCTTCATTTTATAATCTTGTCCTTGACATTCTCCATGTCTTGGATCAACAACATTTCTGGCTCCACCATCCAAATCTGGCTTCATACTAGTCAGTTTATGAAGTGCAATTTGGGGGCTGTTGTGTGACAAAGATCCTATTTTGCCCTTTTTTCCATTCTCTTTACTTTGCACTTTTATGTGGTGGTTGTACCAGTTTTCTTATCTACCTTCCTTTGTGGTTCAGTGTTTCTTGGGTGGGCACCACTGGAAAGGTGTTTTTGTTTTTATGTTTTACTAGCCATCCCCCATGGCTCTGCCTGGATAGTAGTGAAACAGGACAAACAAAAAGGTATCGCTAGCTAAGCGGAGGCAAGGTACATTCCAAAACACAGAGGTAGACTGACTCCCACTCCTGATTTCACACTTCCCCCTCCCCTCAGCCTGCAGCCTCTGTCTTGGATTAGTGTGAATATATCGCACCTGCAAGTGAATTATGACTCAGCGCGATGACAGAAGTCCGCAAAATAAACTAGAATGTTCATGAAAATTCTACAAAAAAGGAAGATCTAAATCTGTTAAGTAGTTCTCTCATTCGCCAGCTAAGCAGATGTAAAATACGCCCCAAGGCTGGCACGTAAGTGAGGAAGGCACTGCCCGCCTCCCCCCGGCCCACTGCGTCTCTCTCTAAGGAGTCACACAAATAAATCGGTACCGCAATCAAACTATGATATGAATAATATGAACCAGAATGTTCATGCAAATTATAGAAAAGAACATAATCTAAATCTGTTAAGTAGTTCTCTCGTTCCCCAGCTAAGCAGATGTAAAATACGCCCCAAGGCTGGCGCGTGAGTGAGGAAGGCACTCGCCTGCCTCCCCCCGGCCCACTGCATCTCTCTCTAAAGAGTCACACAAATAAATCGGTACCGCAATCAAACTATGATATGAATAATATGAACCAGAATGTTCAAGCAAATTATAGAAAAGAACACGATCTAAATCTGTTAAGTAGTTCTCTCGTGAAAAGCGGACATACAGACAGAAAGACGTTAGATTTTATATAGAGACAGGGGTTAAGAACATTAATTGTAAAA
Organism: Erpetoichthys calabaricus; assembly: GCF_900747795.2. NCBI lineage: Eukaryota > Metazoa > Chordata > Cladistia > Polypteriformes > Polypteridae > Erpetoichthys > Erpetoichthys calabaricus. Next base: position 217,855,493 of record NC_041394.2, on the reverse strand, counting down.
TTCTTTTTAATGCACTCCATTTTAAAATTTTCATCACAAAAAAAGTGAGTATAGTCCACATTAATTATTGCCTCAAAGACCTACTTAATTAGTCAACTTTAATCTGATTTTGATTGCTTATATGCAGCAGTTAATCAAGGAAAAATAATGAGAAAGGATGTCAACCATCCCTTCTGATTCATAAACTCTCACATAGCATAAGTTGCAAAGGCTGCTCCTCGAAACTGTGGATTCTTTCAAAGGCTGTTTTCCAGACATGACCACCATGTCTGCCCGTTCTCCAATCTGAACAGCTACTTCAGTTAAATGTGCTGTGCCAATAATGAAGGCATCAAATGTATATGGGCTGATGGGATTATGTTGAAAAATTTTTTTTTCCTTTATCACTTGAGTTCTTAACCGTTAGAGTTATAAACATGGCCCACCATAATATTTGGGACAAAGACATATTTATCCTTCATTTACCTCTCTTCTCCACAGTTTAAAATTACAAATAAAACAATTCAGATGTCATTAAAGTGCACACTGCACACTGTAACACCACATAGAAAGTACAACACTTGTCTTCAGGGCACTGTAAATAGATAGGTGTCCATGCTGACTACTCAGAGTCAGTGAGTGAAGAAAGCTCTTTAGTGCCTGGTGTCTGGATTGTATATGAGCACAATTTTTGTGAGTGTGCTATTACTGCACTACCTCTGTCACTGGAGTGTCTGGTTCAATTCCAGATCATGCGTTTTTTTGTGTGGAGTTTAAATGTTCTCACCATTTTTGAGCGTGTTCTATCTAAGAGACAGTTATGGGACTTTTTTTGTAAAGGATCAGGAGAAAGCTATAAACTACAGATGTTCAACTAGGAATCAAACTTAGCTTTCATCAGAATAAGGGTGAAACATAAACCATAGATGAGAGTTCAGAAAAATAAGTTTTAAACCAGAAATATACTAAAAAAGTGTTTTAACAAGGTTTATCCAGTCTTGGACACAAGTGTTACATGCATATTTATATGGTCATGTTGATGATGTCAGACGTAGTGCAACCCCAGAGAATTCTGAGACCCATCACCATGGCAGCCATCAAAATATGACAACAGACAACAAGGTGTTGTGGGATAGTGGTAAGTACCAAATGTCAGAAATGCATTCCTTTGGTATCAAAACTCCATAAAACAATGTATTAATTGACCCAAACATTCAAGGTGATGCAAGAAAAAAATATTAAAAAATTATCAAAATGGACTTGGATTTATTTTAGGTACTTTAGCTTAGCTCATACAAGCCAAAAGCATGCATGTTAGGTCAATACTCCAATACTCTGTCAATGCTCTTTTGTTTTTTATTTTGCTTGTGCATGTTTTTTTTTTTGCTTATTTTGCTTATCCGTGGGAGAACTTATCCATGAGTATATACAGTACTTAAGTGAAACCCACCATTTGTAGAAGGAGTGGCTAAAAAAGTCTTAGTGTTAATTCAGGTAATGTCTTTGATGCTAGTTTACCCACTTTCAGGGGTGAGGGGACAGTGGTTAAATAGGTAGCGCTGCCACCAGACAGACATAGCTATCCTGGGTTAGAATCACACATGTGGAGTCTGCCTGTTCTCCGTATGTCCCAGTGAGTTTTCCTCTCACTTTCACAAAGATGTTAAGGTTTGATTAATGGCCAGTCCCAGACTGGCCATTTGTACGTCAGTGGGTCCTGCCCAGAGCTGTTTCCTGCCTTGTGTTCAGAGCTACCAGAATACACCACAGCCACCCTACAACTATACAGTGGAATTTGTGTTGAGCATTCTTACAAATCTTCTTTGCAATGAAATATTTTAAAACTCCTGCTTTTCTCACAGTTTCCTTCCAACAGGTTTGTAAAAAACTGAAGGTGTATTTTCATTGCTTTTCAACAATAAAGAAACAATAAAAGAAATAAAGAAAAGTAATTGGATTCAGAATTACTTATTCATTTATTATTGAATTTTACAAGGTAGGTTTAAGAGGGATATATTTTTCCATTAGAATTTTATTTTAACTATCAATTCTATACATGCATCCCATTTTATTGGAAATATATCACACTAAAATATGCTTGCTCTGATCTGGTATGGCAAATAATAATTACATCTGAAACTCACATTTGGATATAATCAGGAAATGTACATTTTGTTTAAATTATAAAAAGCTAATTTTCAGAGCAGTTATAATTATTGAACTAGAATAAAGATTTCTTTTATGGTAAAGATATAATCTCTTTATCTAACTGTTGGAAACAAGCTGGCAGTACAAAAGACATTATTATTATGAAGTTTGACTCGAGAATAAATAACCCATATTTGATTTTTAATGGTGATCTTTAGAACAATTATAGTCATCATGCATTTATACTTGACTTTTAAACACTATTTACTTGAAGACACTTTACCCTTTTGCGTATTGTTTTCTCTATTGCACTGAGGGATATATTTGGCATTTACGCTTTGTAGAAAATCTACTGTTTAATACAGTATATTTACCTCTGTGCTTGTCTTGGACTGTTGACATTTTACCTCTTTTGTTGCCTGGACTGACAGTTCCTCAGGGAACTTCACATGGTAACCACCCTTGTATTGAGCTTCACCATTCCCTACACAAGGTTTGAAACATAGATTTTCTGTAAATGATATGCCTTTATTCTGTAAATCATAGCCTGTGAAACATATTTGTTTAAATTATATATACACTGTATATTATTTATTATTCTCAAACCCTCTCAATTCAATACACAGCCACTATTCCAGTGGCACTGAGCCCAAGGCATGAAGTAAATAATTAAGAGGGAAGCAGCCCATCAAAAAAAAATGAAACATACAAATGTGTGAAAATGTAATTATTTATCCTGATATTCACCTTGTGCAGTCAACCTCCGATGCTGGCGTAATATTACTTTTCAATTTTGGATCTGGATTTTATCCAATTTATTCTAATGTACAACATTTCCTTTATTGAGTTAAAAATGTGTCCTCCAGTCTGGCAATGATCATAAACATTTCACAATACTACCAAAAAAAAAAGAAAGAACTAAAGTGGACTGTTCAAAAAAGATATACTTTTTAAAGCTTATCAGTTTTTTAAGGAAGAATGGACAAAATCTCCAAATGGCTTAATGTGTCAAAAGGGTCTCTTGCTTTTTTAAGTGGGAGTTCTGAGGTTTTGTTAAATAAATGACAGTAAGCCTGAAGTTCTCATCTATTGTGTTTTGGTGTAGAAAAAAGAGAAAAAAACTTAAAAAAAATATTTTATTAATAATAATAATAAAAAAATCACACACATTATTACTATTACACCCCCCACCGCTCAACCACATAAAAAACACAATCACAATTTACCTCAGGTCCCTCGCTTGGAAAACTAGCATGAACACTGGGAAAACTAGCATTTGTAGCAGCACCCTGGTTTTCATAAATCAAGATGCACATAGTCCCAGACTGGTGCTTTATCTTTATTTACTTCCAAAACTTTATATCTGTTTATTAAAGTTACAGTGTTTTGTCTTGGTAGACTTCTATATTACTCTACATTTTCCTTTTTGTATTCTTTATTGTGTAGACTCTATCAGAATGCCTGAAATCTCATAGACTTACCACTGTTTATAAGATATTGTACTTTATAACTTCTCCCCACCTTTCCTTCTACAGTACTTCTATAATCTCAGGCAATTAGGTGTAGTAAAAGACAAGCAGGAGTTAAGTTATAACTTTAAATAATAAAAATTAAAATTTTTATAAATTATAAAAAAGGATTGATAATATTCATAAAATAATAATAAGCAAAGTACATGTGAATATTGGCAACCATACAACCTGATAAATGCTGAGGTGTAGTTGCAGGTGGCACACAGACTTGTAGTTACTCGAATTTCTCTAGTTAAGGCATCATTTTTATTCAACTTTCCTCAAGACAGTCCGCATGCTTGTCTCAATATGGCTGCTGAGCTGTACTTTCTGGTTGAATTCTTCTTTTCATTCCATGGTGTGTGTGTGTGTGGGTTAAAGCTGGCAAATTTTATAGATTCTCTGTAAAACCCTTACACCAATAGGGTGTCATGGTACAGAATGCCCTCTGATTCAAAACCAATCCCAAACAGGCAGCTTTCAACCAATAGAATCCCGGTACATCTCAATCCCCCAGTTGTTTGCTTATAGACTCTTGGAAGTCCAAACGCAGTCACTCTTACCAAGCTGGTCTGATGCTCCATCCTCCACACTGCCTTTTCACACCTGCACCTTAGACCATTTGATAAGCTGAAGCTTTCCAGCTAAGTGGCCCTCCTGTCCTGCAGAGAATCACGTGCCAATCCAGTTTAGGCCACTTCCTCCATAAATAAAATTCTGAGTCTGTCCTAAAGACTCAGGGGGGTTGGTTATTTAGTTAGACATAAAATAATTGCTGTTCTCATCAATGAAATCCTGAAACATTGATACCACATTTGCTTTGTCTGACTTACAAATAAAAACATACAAAATATTTATCAACTTGTATACAAAATTTACCACCACAACATACACTATCGCGAGCACCGTGAAAACTATAAACAAAAGAAAATATAAATATACATTTTTAAAATTTTACACACACATTTTACAAAATGCTCGCTCTGCTTACAAAGGGTGCAACAACTTTAAATATTTGTCCGTTCTGCAAATCAGCATTTGCCTTTTGTGATCTTCTTTCAGTCGAAACAGCAAAGAAGCAAAAATGACAAGTAAACTAACTTGTAAATCAAACTAAAAATAGCGAGTAAATAGTTCAAGCAAAAAATCACACTACACAGTTCAATAACTTAATCAAACATAAACGTAACGAGAGCATTCAAGGAGAGAGAAAAAACAAAGTTAAAGGTGGCTACCAGTTCCTCCAAACTTCCTGCATCCCATGTCATTAAATTCTCTACGTACAGAATGATTTAGTGATCATTTACAGCATTTAGTAAAAATGGCTAAAGAACGTAAGAGTGCAGTAAATTCAGACTGAAAAAAAAAGAAATTCAGCACTGACAAATGCCAGGCACAACTTATAAGTATGACTGACAGATTATAAACTGCAAATACAAAGAAAGCAAACACATCTAAAATACAAAACTGTAAAGAATGGCACTGCATATCACAACAGTGACAGAAAAAGCACCACAACAGGATACTGTAAGTTGATAATGAGAAGAGCTTTCAGAGCTATCAAACTGTGTTAGTATAGGTATACTGTCATAGTGACATTTGTTGTCTTGTTTAACAGTAAGAACTGTTCCACTTGCTCATGAGAAGACAGCTAAAACATCTAAAATGTTTCTATTATATCACCAGAACCTAACCCTTCGTTATTTGGGTTTCATGAACTCTTATAAGTGCTTGGCTGGGGTGTATTGCACCCCATTGTTATTTATGGAGAAATGATAGTAAGAAATATTTTAAATGCAATTTAATTAATCTTTACTAGGACATGTAGCATTCTCTGGCTTTTCATGTTTACAAAATCACTGTCTAAAATTTCCTTTTCAATAATTACAGGTGGGAATAAAAAAAAAGTTTCATGTCTCAATACCGTATACATTCATTCTATCCGTTTCAAAAGTGGTCACAGTTCACAACTTCATGGAAAGTTCCACTATTTCTGTGTTTGTTGGGAACTTGTGGTGCACTGATTGCAGGTTGGAGCCAAATGTTCCATGCATATGTATTTACTGCAGAAATGGCACTGAAATCTTGTTTTTCTGTCTTTACTCCTTGGACATTCCTCACACCTTGCCTGTTTTGGTTTCTTTGCTGGTGGTGGGTTTGCAGCAGAACTTTCTCCGGTTGTTCTTTTGAGATTCAGTTGCATCTCTTTGCTGAGATGTGAACTTCTGGCCTGTCTTCCGCAAAGTTGCTCTTGAACAAGGTCCAAGGCAAGTTTTTTCAGGAAAAGTCTGCGCCGCAATGCATGACCTGTGTTTTCATGGTACACAACATGAGCATTTATCCCGGCGACATTCACCAGTGAAATGAATATAGCAAGAGGCCATCTTCTGCTATTTTGGGAAACATCATAGGTGCAGCACAGTTGGTCGACTGTATCAACTCCACCTTTTGTTTTATTATAGAAAGTAATTATTTCAGGTTTTTGCTTCTCTTTGGTGGAACTGTCTATTTTGGAATCATGGTGCATTGTTGAAAGTAAATTCACAACCTTCCCTTTCCTGGAGATGTAGGAAGCTAGCATCAAGTTCTTCTGGAATCCGAATGTGCTGGAATAAATTGGCCGATTTGTGAAAATTGTGGAGGAATTTCTGTCTTGTTCTTGCGTATTGTTCCCACCAGTGTTAGCTTGTGGTCATTTAGGTACTTAGAGGCTACAGGAATGCTGGTGAACCAATTATCAACAGTTATGTTATGTCCTGTTCCTGAAATTGGAGACACCATTCTTTACACAAGATCAGCCCATGAGTTGCTAAGTTTATATGGGCCATCTGGCTGCTTTCCAACATACACATCTAAGTTTGTGGTGTAAAAAACTTTAGCGTCTGCCATGGCAAAAAGTTTGAGGACGTATTTTTCTGGTTTTGATGGTATGTACTGGAGGAAAGAACACTGACCATGGAAGGCTTCCAGCTTTTCGTCAATGGTGACACATGCACCAAGAGAATAATGAGCCTTGCAATTCTCCACAAAGATATCAAATACATTTCAAATTGCTGCCAATTTGTCCAGCTTACAGCAATCTTCACGAGTATCCCGATCATCAAATCGTAGACACTGTAGCAGAAACGGAACCGAAAAAGTGACATTGTAACGGGAAATATTTCCACACCGGTGCCATCACTGAGCCAAAAATCTGCTAAATTTTGCCTTCCAGATCTGAGAACTCCCAGAAGATATAAAAGCCCAAAAAGAGCCTTTAGCTCCACTTCATCATTTTTTCTGACCTTAGATTTGTTCTTATATCCTGCGGCAACCTTGTTGATGCATTTGTTACTGCAGTCAAGCAGCATCTCCATTATGTCTGGCGATATGAACAATTCATAGCACTGAGAGAGAGACTTTGCATTTTTTGCATTCCCTTTGACTCCGGGCAATTCCTTTATAATGTTATGAGCTCTGGTGCGAACTTGCTTTCGAGGTGGTGTCTTATACCATTTGGAGGATTTGTCTTTTCCTACATAGTAGCTTTCCTGCCGTGTTTCATCATCGTCATCTTCATCAGCATCTTCAGATGAGTCTGTATCATGTTCACTGTGGCTGATGTGTTCTTGTTGTAAGTCTGCATTTGACTGGTTCTAATTCGGAATCACTCTGTTCACTCGGTTTAGATTCACTTTCAACCTCCTCCAAAAGTCTGACAAGCCTATCCTGGGCTTCCTCATAACTCATCTGTAAGTGGTGGAATTTCGTCATAAGCAAATAAGCTATAAACGGAACCCAGCAACAAAAGCTTACCGTAAAAATGTCATTCGCCAATGCTCAGGTGGGGTGTGAAATACCAACGATACTCTGTGGGATTACTCTGGTGGGGTGCTAAAAACCCAGAACAACGTAATACGACGTTATCAGCTCAAGGGTTAGTTAACTTGCAGCTACTCAAGACATCAAAGCTCCACGTCGCACCATCTATGAGAAATACGCATAACTTTGGCCACTGGGGTGTGCAACACCCCACCTGAGTCTAAATACAGTACAGTACATTCTAGATTGTATAAGTTAATAGCTGAATTTGAAATTTGATTTTATCTATCACCACTATACAAATTATTAGGAACACTAGGGCCTCCTTTTGTTCTCAAAACACTTCTGTTCTTTGTGGCATGATTCCACAAGAGGTTTGAAACATTCCCTTGTGATTCTGGTCCGTGTTGACATGATCATATAATACAAATTCTGACATTTTGTCAGATGAACATTCATGCTGAAAATCTCTCATTCTCCCACATCCCAAATGTGTTCTATTGGGTTCAATCTGGTGACTGAGAAGAGCACTGAAGAACAGTGAACTCATTTTCATGTTTCTGAAACCAGTTTGAGATGACTTTTGCTTTGTAACATTATATTATCATGTTGGAAGTAACCATTAGAAGACGGGTAAATTGTGGCCAAGAAGGGATGCATATGGTCAACAGCAATACTCAAATAGACCTTGAGATTCAAGCACTGATTGATTGATATTAACAGGCCCAAAGTGTGTCAAGCAAACAATCCCTACACCATTACAGCACCACTAAAATTGTGGACTGTTGACACAAGACTGGTTGGGTGCTTGGATTCGTGCAGTTGACACCTTATTCTGGCCCTACCACCTGTGTGCCTCAGCAGAAATTAAGATTCATCCGACCAGGCTACATTTTTCCAGTTTTTAACTGTCCAGTTTTGATTAACCCATGCCCACTTCAGCCTCACGTTTCTGTGTTTGACCGACACGAGTGGAACCCGATGTGGTCTCCTGCTGTTGTAGCCCATCCACGTCAATGTTTGATGTGGTGTGCTTTCTGAGATACTTTTGTGCTCACCACTGTTGTACAGAGCAGTTATCAGAGTTACTGTAGCATTTCTGTCAGTCTGAACCAGTCTGGCTGTTCCATTCTGACCTCTCTTATCAACATGGCTTTTCTGTCCACAGAACTGCTGTCCACAGGATGTTTTTTAGCTTTCCACACTATTTTAAACTCTAGAGGTCATTGTGCATGAAAATCCCAGGGAGTCATCAGTTATAGAAATATTCAAACCAGTATGTGTGTATGTAACTGAAAGCCAGTGAAGATGTGCAATCCAGCAGTAAAAGTATTTCATTTGGCTTACTTTTAAACATCAAAAGTGACATTTTAGCAATGAGTATAACTAGAAGAACCGATAATACTTCCATACTTGTAGATTTAGTGGAAATCAACACAGATTCTGAGCTGAAATGTAACTGGCAGGGTATTTTTCCCCAAAATTTGAAAAATCAGACAATCAGTAAAGTTTGTTGAAGTGAGCACAACTATGCTTTAGGAGTTTCCCCACAAAACACAACCAGCTTGATCATTTTTCTCCTTGGGGTTTAGCATCAAAAATGCACTTGTGTTTGCTAATTGTGATGAATTAGACAACTCAACTTTACACCTTAGTTAAAAGTTCATTATAATGGCTATACAACCATTATAATAACCATTATAATGATCTAGTTGCAGCAAACTGTCTCAAAGGGACATCAATGCAGTGATATGACATGGCTACCACATAGATTAGCAAAGTATTTAACGTTATAAGGCAGTGTGAATCTAATTATACTACAGACAACAAAATATAGGTATATAAACAAGCATTTGGCATTAAGCGGATTGTTATTTGGTGGAGATGCCACATGGACAGGCATCCTGGCCAGGAGAGGGAATGTTTCCTTACCCGGACAGGAAACTCATAATAGACACATAAGCATCCCGGCCGGGGAGGAATAAGGGATCAGACCCTGAAGGAAGGACCAAAAGGGATTTACAGACAGCCTACTAAGAGAGAAAGAAATTGCTGGGGGCTTTTTATTCCCCCAGCACGTTAGATGGCAGCAGCCCTGGATGTTGGTACCCCATAGGAAACCTGCAAGGCATGCGGGGAGATGTAGTCCAGCATAGCCGACCTGCTGAAGTCACTGGGGGCCATTAGAGGGCGCTGCAGGGAGACAAGCTCCCTGCTATAATGGACTTCTGTGTGACCTGGAAGTGCTTCCATCGGGCAATTGCCCTGGCACTGAAAGTACTCCCGGGTCTGTAATAATGTTCAGGAGAGTCAGAGCTGGGAGGTAGAGAGGCAACATTTGACTGGAGGAGGGCAGTGCAGTGGTGAGAGAGTTATTTTGAGGAGAGAAAACCTGTGTGTTGTGCTTGTTGTAACATATTTGAGGTATTCTAGTTAATAAACCAACCTTTATTTGAACCCAGGACTGTGCTTGTGTGTTCAAGTTGGGGTTTAGGCCATTGATGCCCTGGTTTCCATCACATTGGATTTTAAAATGTCCTATATGCAGGATTTTCAATTTACATTGAAGTTTTACATGAGAATGTGTTGGAATTCAACACAATGCTGTAGCTCTAGTAAATTTTAAAAGCACCTGGCTCTGTACTTCTGGATGGTAAAATAATATCATATAACATAAAAGTGCAAACTTTGTCTATTCTCAAATGCTAAACATTATGTAGAACGTTATGGGAGCCAGTCTGACAAAAAGAGCACTTTGCTGATAGTTTACAGCATACCGCTTGACAGACACAAACTCATACTTCTTGCTCACAGTGAGGTTAAATGATTTTCTTAGGGTCATTCTGTGATTAAGGATAGGCTATGAAATTGCTGCCTTGTGGTTTCAAGCCCAACTGCTTAACCATTTGGCCGTATTCCATGCACCATCAGATTAAGGACATACAATAATTTATTGAATCATTAGCAGTATAGCACTTCATTTGATTTATTTTTGTATGAAAAAAAGCTTGGTTTTGTCAATGTAAAAAGGCTATACTTTAAAATAATTTCATTAAAGGAAGAAATTATAGAAATCTCAAATGTGTTTTTCAAAGGCAAATTGTTACAATACTTTAGCAACTGATGAGAATGCAGAGTTCCAGTTGCTGATTCTTTAAAACAAAAATAAATAAATGATGTATGGCATCTGCTGAACTCTTAAAACTGTTTTTTCAAATTGCTGAAAAAGAAAAATTAGGTTACCTTCAAGAGCTAAATATTTTTCAGCTTTCTTTTATTTCATTGTTGCAAGTAAATATTTATATTATTATGAATTTAGTGTGGAAGTTATGAGAAATGAAACATAAAAGAAAAGAATTAAAAACAAGAATGCCACTGTTTTGAAGCCGAGGTAACAGAAGTTTCAAATTCTATGAAATTTTTAAAGCTGTTAATAATATCTGACTTAATTTATAGAAAAATAACAAAACTTTTTGCTGCAGTATATTTATTTGGGGAATCATCAATTTAGCTTAAATGCATATATAGTATATATATATATATATATATATATATATACAATATATATATACTGTATATACATATGCATACAGTGGTACCTTGAGATATGGGTTTAATTCATTCTGTGACTGAGCTTGTAAGTCAAAATACTCGTATCTCAAATAAATTTTCCCCATTGAAATTAATTGAAATGAGATTAATTAGTGCCAGCCCACAAAAAAACACCCCAATTTTTTGATAAATGTTTTGAACATAAGAAAATTGTATTTAAAATGAACAAATATTGTATACAAACAAAATAAAACCTAATACATAAAAGAGAATCTAAAGAAATAAACAGATGTTGGTGGAGCCAATTAGCGTATTGCATAATTTTTTTCTTTCATTTCACTTTTGCTATATACTGATGTATATATGCTGTATACAGTGGAACCTCGGTTCACGACCATAATTCGTTCCAAAACTCTGGTCGTAAACCGAGTTGGTCATGAACTGAAGCAATTTCCCCCATAGGATTGTATGTAAATACAATTAATCCATTCCAGACCGTATGAACTGTATGTAAATATATATATTTTTTAGTTTGTAAGCACAAATATAGTTAATTATACCATGGAATTCACAGCGTAATAGTAAACTAAATGTAAAAACATTGAATAACACTGAGAAAACGTTGAACAACAGAGAAAACTAACACTGCAATAGTTTGCGCTATAGTGCTAGGAACCGCTCACTTTTTTTTAATGAGTGTTAAGCACAGGGGAAAAATAAACATTTGAAAAATCTGTAATTTAATAAACCACCAAGAAAAGTAACATTGCAACAATGCAGGCTACGAACCAATCACTGTAAACAGAACTGAAAACAAAAACAAGCCTTCTCTACATTATGCGTCCCTCCCTCTCTCGCTCGCGCTCTCTCTCTCTCTCTCTTCTCACGCGCGCGCCTGTGTGTGTGTGTGTGTGTGTGTGTGTGTGTGTGTGCGTGCATGCATCTCTCTTTTGCGAGCCTGGAGCACCTGTGTGTCTCTCTAGCGCGCTCCCGTGTGTGTGCGTGCCTCTCTCGCGCGCACACGTGCACTCCTGTGTGTGTGCGCATCTGTCTCTCTCTCGCACTCCTGTGTGTGTGTGCGTGGCTCTCTCTGTCTGCTGCCTGTGTGTGTGTCGCGCTCTCGCTGCACAGGAAATGCACAGGGAGAGACTGAACATGTACAAACCAAAAGGGAAACTGGCTTGTTTGTATACCGAGTGCGTGGTCGTGAACCGAGGCAAGTTTGGCGAACTTTTTGGTCGTAAACCAATTTGTACGTGTACCGAGACGTTCGTGAACCGAGGTTCCACTGTATACTGAAATATATACAAAACGTTTCAAGGAAGTTTGATGGTATTCTTTACCGTTTACTTAAATAAAGGATGGAATATTGTTCTATGATAGAAAAAAATGATAACCATTGATTTCATTTATGAAATATAACTGTTCATATTAAAATTTAGACACATTTCTCAAAAAAAAAATTACATTTAATAAGTGCGCATTTTCAGTGATCAATGGTTTTGTTTTAATGCAAATGTTTCTTAAGCAATAATTTTATTTTTTTAACTGTTTTTAAAAATATTTGATTTGTACTTGTTTTTCATTATTTTTTATGAGAAGTACAATATGTGGAAATAGTATTTGTTAAACATGCTAAGTCATTTTCTCTTTCACTGTTTATTGTCTGCTGTAAGGAACACAAAGGACGATCTGAAATATGGCTACATTATACTGGCTTTAGGACAAATACATTTTCAGATACAGAGATGATTTAAGATTCTAATTTTTTCTGCACAAAGCTGACAAGTTTCTGATTCAGACATAATGCTGAACTGATATGATTACTTGTATTTTAAAGTGGAATTTATTAGCCAGAAAAATCTATTTTACCTTAAAACAACTACTGGGCATTAATAAGCAATGTGTATCATGTTAGTAAATTCAAACAATATAAATTTTGAATGTTTAATATATCCAAAAAAGTAAACTATATCCTATTTCATACCCTGTTTGTTTTTTATTTTGTTTTCTCTGACAATGAGAGCATTATAAAATACACTCAGGGCTTCTCTCCCTATCTCTTTATGTGAAGACAGGAAAATGGTGACAACCATAATTTTCAAGATTACAAACAAAGAAAGGTACAGGCAACAATGTCTTGGGGCCCATTAAGTTTAAGACTGCCTGATTCATTGTTTCATTAAAATAGGTTGGTAGGACAAACAGAAGGATCCAGGGGAACACATATTCTAATGAGTGGCAGAGGCATATTTTTAGGAATCAGCAGGAGGATTTATCATCATGTTATGAGGAATAAATTAGAATGAAAACTACAAAATAAAACATGAGTCAAAACCATCAATTCTTTAATTAATTTAAGGCATTTATTTAATTAACTATATTACTTAAATTTAAAACTAAATATTTTAATCAATTTAAAGACAGTAATTCTGTAGTTTTTTTTTTTGTCTCTGACTAACATCTTTCCTTTGTTAGAGTCAAAATTCTGATTCTTCACTATGCTTGCAGTGCACAAACTACACAAGTACACATCACATGCTCTTTCACGAACTGTCTGCAGCTACAAAATGTCGACAGCCATTGAAAGGCACAGAGAATGAGGAAAAAAATCAAAACCCAATAACATATCAGAAAATGATATAAATTTCAAAAAGTGAATATTAATGCATTCCTAACATTTAATTGTAATAATGATAAAAAGTAATCACTATTAATAACATATTAAATTAAAAGCAAAAACAACAAATTAATTAACCATGCTTTCCTGGCAGAATTAATAAAGTTATTAAGTTTAAAAATGTAAAAAAAAGTTTTTAAATATAATTTTCTCTTCATTATGCACACAAAAGAAATATTACGTTATCAAAAATGATCATGTCATTTTCTAATCCGCTTAATCCAGACCAGAGGCCTCATGCATAACGCACTAGAATTCACACTAAAACATGGCGTATAAACAAAAGCAGAAATGTGTGTATGCCCAAAAAAAAATCCAGATGCATAAATCTGTGCGTACGCCAACTTCCACATTCTTCCGCTATATAAATCTCAGTCTGCGTGAAAGGTAATGCTTGTGCATGCGCCTGTCGCCCCCCCCCCCCCCAACTCCTCCCAGAATTACGCCTATTTGAATATGCAAATCAATATAAATAGGCTCTTATGTTTTGCATTCTTTGAAAAGACAATGACAAAAGCACAGGGGGAAAAAGAAGATTTTCAGTGAATACCAACTGGAGGCAAGGAAAAATGTACTATTTGTTGGTTTAAGCAGTGATATAAACAACCAAAGGATGATGATCGAGTAACTGAGTGGCAGACAAACTCAAAAGTTCAAGTTCAGAAAGTCGCAAAGTGCCTGAAATAAATAAGAAGTGGTCAGACATCAAAGTCACAGTGAAAAGGCAAGTCATAGCCCACCGTCTGAACATTCTATGGAAGCGTATTAGGGAACAGAGAAAAGAAAAACAAAATAGGGACACAGTTGAAAAATGTCAACTTTAATCTTGAAATTTCCACTTTAATCATGTAGTTTATTTTGTCATTAAAGTAGAACAATATAAAATTCATCTTAAAATCGTTTAATTTACTAGTTTCTCAGATCCCATCACAAGTAAAGTAACACATTAAATCCTTCTTTCTATGTGTTCTTTTATATGCTCTGTGTGTGTGAATCACTATGTGCTTCTTAAATGGGCTTTGTCTTCCACCGACAGGACACAGAATACATTACATTCATGATATTACAGCTCTCTGAACAATTTAAATATTAAGTTGTACACTTGATATTTTCATAATGATAGGAATTAAAGAATGTATTAAACTTGGGGACACGGTGGTGCAGTATTAGCGATGAGCTGACGCCCTGTCTAGAGATTGTTCCTGCCTCCTGCAAGATGCTTGCTGCGCTGTGCGTGACCTTCAATTAAATAATTTACTGCAGCAGTACTGTTTCTCTTAGATGTAGTTACCTCAAATTCTTGTCCTTCCTTTTCTTTCTCCAAGTAACCAATCACCACACAATCATCTCTGTAACAGATGTCAAGCCATCTGTAAGCTTAGAATGCTGATTCTTCAAAACTTTTAAGGTACATTGAAATATTTTCGTAGAACATGTTTAATTATTCCATCCATCTATCCATCCAGGGTCGCACCAATCCCAGCAAGCATAGAGGCAGGAACAATCCCTGAATGGGCGCCAGCTCGTTGCTGCCACTGTTCACTGTGTCCTGACATGTTTAATTATTAACAATATACATTATTTTAATGAAGTTTAAAACTTATCTGTATAATGTAATAAACATGCTTTACTGCATTTCATCTTAAAAATGATATCAAGAGCTCCAAGAAGATAACGCTTGGAAATCTAAATCGACTTAGAAGCCAGTTGTCTTCAGATGTAAATACGTGCTTTATAAAGTGACTCAGGTTGTGCAATATTTTAACTGTAGTGCAAGTTTACAGTGAGATGATTGTACTTATAAGTACAAGCAGTTCTGCCAGGAACAATTGATGGACGAAGTGAGTGCGTTTAGAGCACTTGGGATGAAGCTGTTTCTGAACTGCGAGGTCCCTACAGGAAAGGCTCTGAAGCATTTGCCGTACTGTATGGAAGAAGTTCAAAAAGACTGTGTGCATGGCTGAGACACCGTGTGCTAGATGTTGTATCCCGATAATACAACATCCCGTTAATACAGCTGTGATTCCACACTGAGATACAGTGGGTTAAATACTCAGCGGTATGCTGAGAGTGATAACGCTACAGCAGCTATAGTATTTGGAATAGTTTTCCCATTCTGTGCACCATTATATGGTTACGAGTTGATTACAATCAGATGCCTTAAACTAATAAATGATATGCGGTTAATTTCAGTGTATTTAATAAAGCAGTGTCAGAGATGTAAATTTAAAACATAAAGGGAAACCACACAGGAACAGTAGCACTGCTTTGACGCTGAGTGGTGCCAGTTTGCAAAACCGAGCGGAGAACTTGCGTATGGCAGAGATTGAGCTGGCGTGAAAATGAATGTGGCTTTACACCAAGTTTAGTTTTTATACATCGCGATGTGAGTGTGGAAACGGGCATATGCAACATTTTTGTGCGTACGCACCATTTATACATGAGGCCCCAAGGCTGTGAAGGGGCTGGAGCCTAACCCTGCTAGTATAGGGCACAAGGCAGGAACAAACCTCAGACACAAGACTTTCATTGACAAATCATGAGTAATCCAGACAATCTTTAGATCAGACTTACTCATAAATGGGCAACAAGGGGGTGCAATATTGTCAGAACCAAACACCAACATCACTGAAACTTTGCAGGTCAGAATCCCCATCTGTGTCAATGTTTGTTAATCAATTTGCATCTTCATCACTATCGCTCAAATCGAGCAATTCGGTTTAGTTTCAGTTTGACCAAAATGCTGGCTTAGTGGCTTCTTGTTTGCCATTGTGATTTTAGTTTAATGCATAAAGTTATTAAAATTTTAATTGAAAAGTTAATTTTTCCATGTTCTTGAGACGTTTTGAAGAATCAATTTATTAAGGTTGCAAAATCACCTGCATGTTCAATGCAGAGAACCTTTATGACAACCTTTATAGGTATTAGCCAGTGCCCACTAGTTTAATTTAATTTAAATAATGTGTTAGTATTAGGTTTGTGAGCCAATGGTCGGAGACACAGACACAGAATTCAATGGATGTTATTCTGGATGGGTTTTCTTTATTGTAGCTATACTATATCAGACAAAACGTATCTACCCCCAGTTTCCTTCCTTCCTTTTTCTTCCGTCCCACTTCTCCACATAATCAATTGCAACACAGAAAACTTTTTCATTAAAGACAGCAGCAGCCTTAGAACACAGCTTCTTCAAAACTTTTTAAGAACATAGAAATAAAATGAAGTTAACAATTTATCTATATAATGTCACAATATAAATACTTTAACTTCCTTGGTGTTAAGCCAACCATGACAGGGGCTCATAATTCTACACAAAAACGGTGATTCCTGGAGCACACTCGGAGCATTCTGTATTCCCAGCTGGGATTCCTTTACCTACACAGGAGGTGAGTATAATAGATAGTCAGGTAGGGAGGTATGACATTCCTCCACCTGGACAGAAGACAGGCATGGGAGAGGCACTGTGACAGCTGGTGCACTGGGACTGGCATTCCATCATCATTGGATGGGCATCTCTTACCCAGCTGAGACGCCAGCATAGTGGAGACAACTGGATGGAGTACCATGCTGACTGTGAAGATTATCAGTTTCTTTCCCAGTGGAGAGACTAGAAACGTGGGAGCAGGTTAGCTCCCCATACGCTGGGTGGAAACATCCCTTGTGGCAAGCACCTGCAGGTCAAATTTGGAATTGTGGTCTCTTAGGACTGCCATGTTGGATTTCATGGCCAGCGCAAAGGAAGCTGTGAGAAGTTGTATCCTGTTCCAGGTGGTTCCACCTGCAATAGAAGTGCTTTCTGGAGGCAAAGATTTGGGCACTGGAAATACTGTCAGGTTTTAAAGGGAGCACTTCCCTTTACCCAGGAAGCTACACTCAGGACAGGAAAAGGACAACACTCACCTAGGAGGAGCAGAAAAAGAAGGATTGTGCTGTGCTGCACTGAGTAAAAGAAGCCCCATAAAAGGTAGTCTGTAAAATAAAAGCACTTGATTTGAACCTGGCACTGTGTGTTTGCAGTTGTGTCTGATGTTTGGGGCTCTGCTATGCACCCTAACGGACTCACTATAAAATATCATAATTTAAATGCTTTGTTGTATTTCATAATGAAAATATTATTATCTCAATATAAATCTTAGTATTTTGAATGTTCAAAGAGCTGTTATAATGTGAATTTAATATACTGTATTCTGTGTGGTGACGGCCGCCTGTGGATGTGGTCAGTGCAAGAGAAACCCTGTTTAAGAAGCACTTAGCAATTAGCATCTGAGTTGGAAAGCATGTAGATAACAAAGGATTTAACTTGTTACTTTAGTGTCAATGGAGTTAAAGAAACAATCGTAAATTAACGATCGATCTTAAAATGGATTTTACTATATTCTTAGCATTATGGTGCTCTTGGGCGAAGCAGCCCAGATCAGATTAAAGGTATTAAGAGCAATGTCTCAGAAACATAAAAAGGAAAAAAATAATATAGAGCATCTATTCTGTTATTGTCAAAAAATGTATATAACAATGAACTACAGACAGACACTGAGACACACAATGTCCAAAAGCACACTTTTTTATTTTGTGTTTCTTCTACAGCACACAGTGCACCAAACAGCCATAATAGCTCAGTTCCTTTTACTTAACTTTTACTTTTCTTTCTTCTTCTTTTCTGCTGCCTCCACTCCTCTCTCACAAGCTCTGTCTTCTACCTCCCTAGTACAGCTCTCCAAATGGAGTGAGGCGGTCCCTTTTAAAATGCACCCGGATGTGCTCCAGGTTCTCCCTGATGACCTTCCTGCATGACTTCCTAGTGTGGCGGAAGTGCTGCATGGGCACCTGGAAGCACTCCAGGCGTACATGGTTCCTGTTCTAGCAGCACTTCCCGGTGTGGCAGAAGTGCTGCAGTCCACGGCTCTGGAGCCCCCCAGCGGTGGCCACAGCCCCCCACAGGGTTGAGCTTCCAAGCTGCATGTCCCCCATGCAATCTACGTGGGCTGCCCTCTTGTGTTCCAGGGAAGATACTGCCCCTCTCCCGGTCCTTCCCTTCTGCAGGCATCCCAGTGTTGGCAAAGTCCCCGGCCGTCTATCACAATATATATTATATATAAATATTAAAAGCTACCCAGTATTGTTCCATTGTATGGAATATAAAGCTAGTAACTAACTGATGTTCTGTCTTTATTAAAGCAAGATCTGAGACAGTTTAGACAGTGAAGCCCCTTTTTTAGTAGTGTGCTAAAAATTTCAGTAGCAGCAAAGTGTGCTGCATTTTCTTCTGTTCATCTGTCCATTTATTGTGCCCACTTAGTGTAAGTCAATTTTAAGATAAAAGGAAGTAAAACACTAATCTGGTAACACAAGATGAAAAACAAATTGTGAACGCACAGATTTATAATGACTCATTCATACCAGATTTATCAGACAACCTAGTGTGAATGTGTTTGGGATGGGAAGAAACTGAAAAACCTGCACAAACACAGGGAGGATTAGGAAACCATACACTCACAATGACCATACCAGAATTTAACACTAGAATTACCAAAGTTTACGAAAAAATCTTGTAAATCCGGCACACCTTAAATCCTTTCGCACCTCTCTGTCAGCATCTTTTGTCTTGTAAATGTGTCGTTCAACACAAACAGCCTGCTATTCCATCCCCCACCACCGCCATAAAAAGGGCAAGAAGTTCTCTCAGCACAAGCCTTGATTATCTTGGAGTGAAGTGCTGGTTTTAGAGGGGAAATAATAGATCGTTATTTGGAACACATGCATTTCATGCGTGTTCCGTGTCTACAACAATCTATGTAAAGACATCGTTTAAACAGAAACGTTTTTCATGCTTTAGTAATAAATGACAAAATGAACTGTGTGTGAAGGCTGAAGTCCAAATATTAAACAAATACTTTCAATAAAGGTGCAAGTACAATATGACAGCTTCCGTGGTACAGTGGTAAGAACTGCTGACTTGTAATCAAAACACCGTGGGTTTGATCCTTGGTGCCACGCAAATTTACCATTTTGAGTAGTGAGCTGCTCTTATTGTAATATTATACAATAAAAATATACATTTGAATTGCATCTGTAACAGCCAGTGTAAATTTATAGTACTTGTAAAAGTTAGCTTTTTTTTTCACTTTTATTCTCTTAGTTACGATCGCAATATAGCCCCCCCAGATCTGGCGCTGTTAGTTTTTATTTGAAACTTGGAATAACTATAGATGTGAGTGGTGCTTTGAGACAAAGGAACTGGAAATTCTCTGATTCTTTGATATTTGGACTTCAGCCTTCACACATTAAACAGTTCATGTCGACATTTTGTCATTTATTACTAAAACATAAAAAAAGGTTTCTGTTTTGATGATGTGTTTACATAGATTGTTGTAGATATGAAACACACATGAAATGTATGTATTCCAAATAATGACCTATTTTTTCCCCTCTAAAACCCCAGTACTTCACTCCAAGATAATTAAGGCTTGAGCTGAGATAACTTCTTGCCCCTTCTGCGGCGGTGGTGGGGATGCAATAGTAGGCTGATTGCTGCTTGTGTTGGTCGACACATTTACAAGACAAAAGACACTGACGGAAAGGTGCGAAGGGATTTAAGGTGTGCCAGGTTTACAAATTTTTTCGTAGGCTTTGGTAATTCTAGTGTTAAAGTCAGTGTGTTGTGAGACAATAACAATAGCCACTGCACTTCTGTTTCACCTTCATAAGAAAATAATATTTTTTGATCATAATATTGATCTTTGTGTTTGGGATTTTGTGGTGAAAGAGCTGAATTTTGGATGGTGTTTGTCCTCACTTAATTGTGGGTAGTACCAGAATAAATAAGACCAAGAGTGAAGCAGCAGAAATGTATTTATCTTCCTGATATGAGTTTTAGAAAGATCTAGGAATAAAGTGCCTCTAGATAAAAATACTTCAGGTATACTTAGCATGACACAATATATGACGAAGGGATTATATTTCAACATATATATTCCGGTCCTTGAAGAAAGGTGGCTCGTGCACTTCTGAAGCAATGCAGCACCCCAGGTCACTCTGCTTTGGGTGCCACCACCTTTTTCATGCCCTAACAGTGTGTATGACTGTGTTTTGCACTCAGAGTTTATGACTTGCTTTTGTGATAAAATCAAGCAGTTGGCCAGTGTTGTGTGCTTCATTCTCAGCAGATATTGCCATTATTGTTTTCTTGTCAGTTATGCTTCATGCCTGCAACAATGTTCTTTTCCTTTTCTCACAACTTAATGTGAGAAGGAACCGAAGCCCAATCACATGGCAGAGGAAGCACTCACATCTAATTCTTTAGTCATTTATGATGTTATTTTGTACTTGGAGTGTATTGTATGAGTTTGTGATGTAAACAATCAATCAGCCCATACAATGTAATTCACTGTCAGAAGATGTCCCTATGGTTCGTTTCCTGTCAGCCAAAACGTGTGGCCACACTGCAGCTTACCATGAAAAGGACCTGAAGCCCAGTTATATGGCCAAGGTAACCCACACCTTTTATTCGTGGATTATGTTATGGGTGTCATGTTATAAGCTCACTAGTAAGATGAGGATCATGGTTCAAGGCCCTAAAAATCAGTGGTGCACAAGTTTTTGCGTGACAGACAGAAAACCCTTAGCATTTCATATATATCAAGGAAAGTATGGCAACCAATATAAACTGTTGCTGATACTTTCCCATGCATGCTTTGATGATTACTGACAGATTTTGAAATATTTATTTGGTTTTATTTGAGTAAATATTGTGTTTTTGGTTACTTTGATGTAATCTGCTTTTGAAGATGTCCTCATTTATTACTTGACAGTGAAACAGAATAACATGTGAAAAAGAACTTCTCTATCAAGGAAAAGGCAGCCACTTAAAAAGGATGGAAAGTACACAAAAGCACAAAATGATAAAATATAGAACAAACATAATTTATTTTAAATTGCTGCAAAACTACATACACTATCAGAAAGATGAAAAATCTACAAAATACCCAGTTTTGGTAAAATATATAATCAGCTTTTCAATGACCTTTGAAGTTTGCTGCAATATGTCAGGCATCTTGACATTTTCAGCTGTTTTTCTGAAATTGTTTTGTCTGACCTTCTGATTCTAGGTGATCATAAACTATAATCTCCAACATCAGCCCAGAGGAAACAAAAGAAAGACATTTCTAAAAATATAAATTGAATATTTCAAGGAAGATTTTCACATTTCCCATTTCCTGGCAGCATATAGAATGATTTTTAAATACGATGCAATTCAGCAGGTTGTGAAAAAACCTTTGCTCATTAAAGTAATTACCTATTTTGAATCTGATCAGCAATGAATTAAAAATAACAGCTAATAAAAAGCTTCTGTTCTCACACTATGGACCTGATTAAATTAATTAATTTCCATTCATTTTCTGAATTAAATTAACCCAAGAGTCAGGTATCAGATACAAGGCAGGTATCAGAGTTCATCCCTCTATTCAGTACAGTCTGTTCAAATGGCGCACTCTCCTTTATGAATGTGTACAAGGCTATGTGTGTGTCAGCTACACTGGGCCATCATTATGTGACAGGTTTCCAGGCTGGCAAGTCCCAGGTGAAAAAGATTGTGTAGATGGGAAGTTGACAGGACGCAGGTGCCTTAATTGGAGGACCCATGGTTAGAGTATGGTGGGTTGTTAAGGGGATATTTTGTTATTAATTATAATAGGTTAACCAATGCTAACACTGTTTGTCATTCTGTGTGCTCCAGAAGTCATAATGACAACTTTAACAGTAAGGTTATAGTGACAGGCAGAAGCATGAGAAAGCAGTGAATAGCAAGAGGCACCTGAGGCATATTTTGAAGGCCAGGCAATACTTGTGCCATCAAGTATTCCTGACTTCTTACCTGAGCAAAGGAGTTCAGAGATGCTGGGGGATTATCATTCAGTGGTGGGGAGGCATTCTTGACCCTGGAAATAGATACAGATGTTGCCACAGAAAGTAGCCTTAGAATGGAGAATAAAGCTGACATATGCCATTTAAGTTTAGATACAGGAGTAAACCTGGGATAAGGTTTGTACACTTTGGAAAGAAAATAATGTGTACCCTTGGAAAAAGAGTGCAGGAATGGACCAGAAGCTGAATTGAATTCAAAGGACTATGCATACATCAAGGACAGTAGTCAAGTTGAGATCAAAAATGAGACATCAAGCTATCTAGTGCACAAAAGCAAAACAGAATTACAAATACAGTGATTAGAAAGGCTCGCATGGAAGTCAAAAACCAACACTAAACGGAAACAATCCCCAACCAAGAGTCTGAAGTATACAAAGGTGTTGTTTGAAAATATCCAAAATCGTGAATGTCTTAAATTGTCAGATAGCAAGGACATAACATGTCATATAACCTCCTAGTCACAGGACCAGTAACCAGACTAGGGTAAATGACCTTGATTAATTCCAAGAATTAATCGAACTGACTACTTAGACAAAAACCCAGATTTATTACAGGGCTAGATCCTATTCTGCAAAGGATTTCTGTTTATTTATTGATCATCTTATCTTGTCATATTGTTTCCCCCTCTCCTGTGTTTATTTTGTATAATAAATAAGTTACTTTGAGAATTAGCTTGAATTAGATACAATTCATTTTGGGTTTATATTATTCTTTTCTGTATTATACATTAGCATAAGCAGTTTCTCTTCACAACAGTGTTTGAAATGGAAAAAAGAAGTCATGAAGCCCTTCAATTAATATATAAAAGCCACCTCCTGAAACTGAAAAATTAAAAAGAAAATTGAACTAAACATGTAGAGTAGGTTGTATCAAAAGTATGTAAAAACATACGGAACATGATCAGTTTCATAACTAGGCACCAGCTGTAGCCTTCATATATCCATCATATTCTATCGCAATGTGACTTTTAGAAACTCTTTGTTGTTTTCCAGTTAAAAAAATGTTCCTATTAATTTCATGGGATGACAGTTGCTGTCTGCTAGTCTTACACATGGTTGTACCGTTTGCTTGTTCTTCTGCACTCTTAGGTGAACACTGTGACACAAGCACAGTTGTATTGCAATGTTTAGTTAACAGCGGAGAGCATTTAGATCCACTTTAACTATTTATTTAACTTGATTCCATTTAATCTTCAATGGAATCCAGAGTGGTGAATGATCAAATAACTTATATGTATACCACGGATAATATTATGTTATTTATAATGTGACAGAGGGAGTACAAGCACGACAACTTGATGAAAAATGCATAATTGAAATAAAAATATGAACCAACTTTGCAATTCTAGTTAGAGCTCTATATTCAGTCTTATCATGCTGTATTTTGGATTCTGCTGTGTAGTTTGCAAACTGAGAGTCACAGGTTTGATTCAATTTGAGAATCAAATGAATGAGGATTCAGAAGTTGTATTCAGTTTTTAATTCAAAAGAATCAATGAGTGATGCCAGTTGAGTGCAGTCAGCGAGCCATAAAAAAGTATGTGCTAGGTTCCAAATGAATGATGTAAAGTTAAAAATAAACAATTGTTGGAAATAATATTGGATAATATTGTATAAGGTTCAGTTTTTCATGAGTATAATTTAATTTGTTCAATGCACAAAGCAGCATAAATGTATTAGTTTATATATTCTATTTAAAACCATTCCAATATTGAATTTTACAAAAAAAATACAATTTATTGTAAGTGTACTTAGTGTTTGTGTGTTAATATTGTATTGTACTTTAATGCTGAATGAAAGAGCCCTGGTTCAACAGTAATGATTCAATTTGATCATAAGTGAACAAAACTTGTGAAAATTGTGGTATGTGCACATGTGGTTTGAACATCTACCTGCAAAATGAAAAACCCTGACGAAGTCACACACGTATAGCACTACTATTGAGGTCTGTTTCACTCATGCACGTAAATTGCTTACTATTCATAAACAACAATTTTTGGTGAATCTCCCTTCACTAGTAATTAGCATGAATTTATTGCAGTAAACGTGACGAAAAATAGCAGAGGAAAGAAAAGTAAAACATACAGTACATACGTTTGTCAGTCAGTCATTGTGCATCCCGCTACATCCTAACACAGGGTCACGGGGGTCTGCTGGAGCCAATCCCAGCCAACACATGGTGCAAAGCAGGAACAAATCCCGGGCAGGGTGCTAGCCCACTGCAGGACATACACACACCAAGCACACACTAGGGACAATTTAAGATCGCCAATGCACCTAACCTGCATGTATTTGGACTGTGGGAGGAAACCCACGCAGACACGGTGAGAACATGCAAACTCCATGCAGGGAGGACCCAGGAAGTGAACCCAGGTCTCCTTACTGCGAGGCAGCAGCGCTACCACTGCACCACCCACACATGTTTGTTGTACAACCAAATAAGTTCAGCACAGTCATATGCAGCTCAGGTAGACCAAAATAATAATGCCTGGAAATATAAATTCTAGCAAAAAAAAAAATGTAAGAAGATATGCAGCCCACCAAAGTGCTGGTTACTGTACACAAAGAAGGCTTGAATATCAGGGAGAAAGAATGCAGTTGGCTCTAGTACGTGGATATTGAGCTTATGTAGGTTGTTATGTAAGTGTTCCAATAAATTGAGTATCCCCAATAAATCTCAAAAGATGGAGTTGTTTAATATGCATACGTTCACAGATTACATTTATTTGACGCTAATGGAATGTTATTGCTCAGATGATGAGCATTATCTGGTGTCCTCTGGACATGATTCTTAGAATTAAGGCCAAACAGTTCATATTCTTTTCACCAGACTAGATAACCATGTTTCTCATAAAGTCCTTTACATGCTTTTTAGCAAACTCCATCCAGGCTTTCATGTGTCAACTGGTCTCTCTGCCATAAAGTCCAGATTAGTGTGGTGTTACCTTGGTGGTTATCCTTTTAGAAGTATCTGTTATCTACAAACAGGCTCTGTAGAGCTTGGCCACCTCTCTTACCAAGGACCTTCTCACTCAATTGCTCAATCTGGCCAGGCAGGAAGCTCTTGAGGTTGTTCCAAGTTCCTTCCATTTAAAAATTATGGAGACCACTGTGCTCTTGGGAACCTTCAACGTAGCAGATTTTTTTTTGTTGTTGCCTACCCCAAATGCCCTGACACAATCCCATCTCTGACCTCTGCAGACAATTCATTTGACTTCATGGTGTAGTGTTTGCTGTGATACACACGGTCAACTGTGGGCCCTTCTAAAGACAGGTGTTTGTCTTTCCGAGTCATGTGCAGTCATTTAAACAGATGGACTCCAAACAAGGTGAAGAAACATCTCAATGTTCATCAATAGAATGGGATGCGCCTGAGCCAAATTTCAAGTGTCATAGCAAACGGTCTGAATATTTGTGCCAATTTGATATTTCAATATTTTAATTATTAATAAATTTGCAAAATATTCCAAAATCATATTTTCTTGTTGGAGTATTGAATGTTGTTTGATGAGAAAAAAGTTTCAGTATAAGGCTGCAACATAGCAAAATGTGAAAAAAGTGAAGGGATTCTGAATACTTTCTGAAGGCACTGTAGTCTATGAACCCCACTACCATGAATTAGTTTAAGTCACTTTGAGAATGTTATTTGCCTATTTAATACTTTTTAATATCAAATTATTTGTTGCACTAAAATAAGTATTCCCGTCCATTTAAAACAAAGAAAAGAGTGAATTATTTTTATATAAAATGAGATGTTGCACATAGAATCATTAAAAATACTGACAGCATGCCAAATGCTTCTTCCAGAATCTCTCCATTGCAGTATTTATATACAAAACACACAATGAATCTTTGTGATGCTTGATTTGCTTAACTAAAAACACAAAGTATTACAAATTAAAAATGTCTTAAATGGCATTTCCATATATTTTCAATGAGGACTTTAACTTGTTGAGCAAATGAAAAGCAATACATTATCTTATAATACTATATTCAGATCAGTGAATTTATTTTAGGCCAGTCAAATATCCCAATTTAAGGGAACACTTTTAATTGTTATTAAAAGATATTGAAAAGGGAAAGATAAACCAGTTTAAATGAGAGTTTTCCTTGTTATTGAAGGTGATATTTTATATTCTTCTTGACTAAAATGTTCTTTAAGGAATAAAATAAGAATTAATCTACTATGAGTCTGCATTGCAAGTGAGCACCTTTTTATTGGTTTGAAACCTTTGCCAAATGTTCTTTTTAAATTGCCTTATTATATATATTGCACCTTTCCCAGGCATACCATCAGAAAGCTTAATAAATCAGGGAAATACAGTATTTTTAACTGTCATATTCCTTTTAGTATTTCTCTTGTTATTCTAAGGGCTAAGAAAGCAATTTCACACTATTTTGTCTGAAACCATCAATGGAGAAATGCAGTAGTTATTGTAGTTGTTTTCATCTATTAAGGGAAAGAAATTAAATACAGTTTAAAATCTCAGCGGTCTCTGAGGCCACATCAGAGTTGGTTAACCAGCATAAAACTGTGGTAATTGAACATGAAAAGAAGTGTGTATCCTGTTTCACTATAAGAATGCATTTCATTAGAAAATTTAATTAATCTAACTTAAATTTAACTGTAACTTAAAGTGGTGGTTATCACACTACCCCGAGTTGGAGAGCATGTCACACATAACAACTGTAGATGCTGGATCTCATTGAATTGAGGGTGTCAGGCTACATGATTAGGAATCACTGTGGATGATGGATTAGATAATTCCCTTATGAGTTGTTAGCAAAATTTCAGATTTCCTGTTATGGTGTGAAGGTATTGAAATGGACAAGATATTTTGGTAGCCAATCAACGTGGAGCACTCAGGAATAAGCATTGTTGCAATGTGCAGAAATAAACAAACAATATGGAGAGCAACCAGATTGCAGCTACCAATGCCATTGTGCCTACACTTTTCTTTGAAACAAGGAAAAAGAAATTTAGACATGTTGTTAAACTAGGTGAATACCACATTTGTTTGCTTATGGACAACAAGGCTCTGGACATTATACTTGCCAATGGGCACATGTCAGAACCTTCCAGGACTCATTAAAATGATCTCAAATAATCTTCTCAATAAGGTTAAGGTTATTATTTAAAAGAAGACTATGACTAAAAGTTGCGTATGTGTGATGGGGGTTTTAAGAGCAACTAGACTTCCTTCAGGAAGGACCAGTAGATATCACATTTGAAAGGTTAAAGGAGGTGATGCAAGACAATGGCCATTGATGTAATTCTAAACCATGCAAAGAAACCCCCACCCCCCCATTACGCTTGTCACACATTGAAACAGAATGCATAATAGGTGGTCTTTTTGTACTCTACAAAAAATGGGTAAAAATTTATCTTATCTTGGACCAATATTTGTTTCAAGGGAAAAAGGGAGAGCATGGTACTGAAAGACAACAGACAATGTTCATTTTCAGATAGCCAGTCAGGACCAAAATGATGAGGAAGGGATGACCCATAGAAAATGATGAAATATTTATGTCAAGATACCTAAATGACTATACCAGATGGAGGGCTGACAGATGCTATCAGAGGTGAAAAGAAGTAAATAAACAAAATATACAAGTTGATGTAACCGCTTTCAAGGTAAAAGTGAATTAGTGAACTAATTTGTAGTTGAGATTGCAGTTTTAAGTTAGATGACTTCATAAATTCGCCAATGCTTTTCAATGGGAGATTTTCAAATTTGACAACTATACAGCGCAATTTCTTCAAGATATCTCAGCGAAAATGAACTGTGTTGACAAACTTCCTTCAAGAATAAGTGGGCCACATTTCAAATATAAGCAAGGAAGATTTGGACAATTTTTTTTTGTAGCCAGACTTACAGGAATTACAATAGGTCAAAAATAATGGAAATCTGAAGGGGCTTTGTTTGGAAAAAGTTGGGATATCATCAAAGTATAATGATGAGATTTTGTGATAGACATTGTGTCTAATTATGGGGTAATTAAATCTAATTTTGCGGAAGAAGATGGCTGAAGGATCCAGCGAGAGAAAGACAGAGATTGAAAAGTGAAGGTGAAAGGGAACAGCCCTGTTGGCATCAGTGAAGATTAATCATATTCAGTGTGGCATTGTGGTCTGTGGATTTAATAAGCTGTTTACTCATATGAATAGCCTGCTTATGGACACCCTACCTTTTACCATAGCAGATCAGTTTAAATACCTAGGGGTAAATATCACAAGTAAACATAAAGCTCTTTATCAACAAAATTTTGCTGTCTGTATGGAAAAAATTAAGCAAGACTTGCATAGATGGTCAACCCTTCATCTCACTCTAGCTGGAAGAATTAACGTTGTTAAGATGAATATCCTTCCTAAACTTCTTTTTTTACTTCAAAACATTCCAATATATATCAATAAATCATTTTGTAAGCAATTAGATTCAACAATAACCTCATTCATTTGGAACTCAAAACTCCCACGTATCCGAAGAGCGACCCTACAAAGACCTCAGGCAGAAGGTGGCATGGCTTTACCTAATTTTCAGTTTTATTACTGGGCAGCAAACATACAAGCCATAAAAATCTGGACACAAAAAATGAACATACACAGGCTTGGTTCGCAATAGAAGTAAAATCCTGTAGTACTTCTTTATATTCCCTGCTCTGCTCTCCAATAAATGCAAGTTATCGCAAATATACTAATAACCCAATTGTGCTTTACTCACTCAGAATATGGAACCCATTTAGAAAGCATTTTAAGATGGAAAATCTTTTATCCGTGGCACCTCTGCAAGAGAACCACCTCTTTCAACCCTCGCAAACATATCTAGTTTTTAATATCTGGAAAAGTGTTGGGATTAAAATGCTCAGAGATCTTTATATAGACACCATATTTGCATCTTTTGAACAATTAAGTTCCAAATTCAACCTCCCAGCTGCACATTTCTTTCACTATCTTCAAATTAGAAATTTTGTTAAACAGAAACTGCCCGATTTTCCTCACCTCGTACCCTCCACCATGCTGGAAAAAATACTGCTCAATTTCAAGGAATTAAACGCCTTTCCGCATTATATAAAATCTTATTAGAGTCCCTACCTTTCAAAGATCCAAGAGGACATTGGGAAGAAGATCTCTTAATCAATATATCAGAAAAGGAGTGGAAGGTAGCAAAGCAGAGAATTATTCAACTAAAAATTATATATCGAGCTCATCTGTCTCGCTTAAAACTGTCCAAAATGTTTCCAGGGCAAGATCCAACCTGTGAACGCTGCAACCAAGTTCCTGCTTCACTGGGTCACATGTTTTGGGCCTGCACCAAACTAACATCATTTTGGACCAAAATGTTTAAGTGCCTTTCAGACAGCCTTGGGGTCACAATCCCTCCTAACCCATTAACAGCTGTGTTTGGTGTTCTTCCAGACGAACTTGAAGTGGAGAAGGACAAGCAAACGGTGATTGCATTCACTACACTTTTGGCAAGCAGACTTATTCTGTTAAATTGGAAGAATCCTAATTCTCCTCTGATAAGTCAGTGGGAAACCGATGTTTTATATTATTTGAAATTGGAAAAATTTAAATTCTCAGTTAGAGGATCTGTACAGAATTTTTTAAAAACCTGGCAGGATCTAATCAATATTATTTTAGAATAAGAGAAATAACTATTACCACATTTAATTCCCTTCTCCATTTTTTATTTACCTATATATATTTCTTCCTTTCTTTTGTTTATTGTTGGCTTATTAAAAAGCCCTAAGCAAATCTCCTTTGGCTAAGCTCTCCTTCTCAGGAGTGGGGTTTGATTTGTTTTCAATTTTTTTTTTGTGATAAATTGATCTATTTGTATGGAATGATTACAATAAAATTAATAAATAAAATTTAAAAAAAAAAAAAAAAAGAAAAATGAAGGTGAAAGGGAACAGCCCTGTTGGCATCAGTGAAGATTAATCATATTCAGTGTGGCATTGTGGTCTGTGGATTTAATAAGCTGTTTACTCATATGAATAGCCTGCTTATGAAATACCATTTTTATATAGTATGATGTACAATGTGCTGTATATTTTTATTTCTGATTATTATTAATTTTATTATTATCGCTGTGTTACATTGCTCGCTTTTCTTTTTTATTTTGCATTGATTGACATTGTTTTCATTCTTGTTTTATAAATCACTTCTTCAGCTATGCCAATAGAAAGGCCAAGAAAATTCTTTGTTTTAAAGAGGTTTACAGAAAAAGGGCAGCAAAATTCCTAGTTAGGCATTGCTTGGCTTATTGTACCAAAACAGTATTATCCTTAAGTTAAAATAAAGTATTACCACACACTATGGACCCCAGACATCCTGTAACACCTCAGCTGCTGATCTGCTACACCGTGGGACTTTTGAATTACTGCCCTCCATAACCATCCACACTCCAAACTTCTGCACAATCCTGTACATGGAGAGTATTACAGCCAGTGCACCTCAGCTAACTGCTTCATTCATCTGGTTCGACTTTTATTGTATGTCGTCTGGCAGAGCCTATTTGTACATTTATATGGTGAAAGATTCTTTAATACAAGCTAAGCATAAACTTATTTTCTGTGTCCTTATAGATTTGTGTTGTTTATGTGGTTATGTTTTTGTTGCTGTGGTGAGGTGAGGTGGCTCTTCATTCACAATGACCTAAATAGCATGCTGTTTCCAGCATTGAACCTACTCTATCTTAGTAACTAGTACTCCTTGCAGGACATACTAGGTCTGTCAATACAGAAATGTCTGAAGTAGTAAGTATAAAAGCATGGTAGTACATATCTTATTGAGCTTGATACCCAATGCCAGGGAAAAGCCCAGTTCATGCAGTCAAAACAGAGTAACTGGGGTTTTTAGAGCTGCAGCTCTATCAATAATTAGAAGTAGACAGCGGATGTTATCTGTTGTGTGGTGGCAAAAAATAAATCCTGTCTGGTCAGTGTAAATTAGATTTGTGGGTGACTGGTACCAATTGCCAAGCAAGATGTTTCGGGAGCAGAAACTGGGCAGTTATTTGAAAAATTAGAGGGTATCTTGTCCTGCTTTTAAACAAATCATAGCTGAATTGACTGGGGGACGCTATGGAAAAATATAATATTTGGAGCAGTGGGATTGATAATTCTTCCTAGAAAGAAGACAATAATTAAGGTGGCTGTAGGCTACTCCCAAGAGATTTACTTTTGCTCATTGTCTAAAACATCTACATTGTCAGGGATTGGTCTAATAAGGAGGCTAATTTTTCAGAAAGCATGTGGAGGTCCAGGTGTATTTGCTAACAATATGCTGGATTCATCACTGGATATATAAGACCGCACTCATGTGCTGTGGACCTCAAACTCTACTATTTGAAATAACAATTTTAATTTTAAACCAGTCTTAGTGATTAATAATTCATGCCTGTCATTCACTGTACAAGGGAATGTGCTCTCTAAAGATGACAGTTGTGATTCAGCTTCAGAGATCTCCTGCTGTCCTGACATGGTCAGGCTGCAGGAATATCCTATTGTGAAGCCATGTATTGCTTCGCTATGCTGCTGCTGAAGAATGTGAATTTCCCATTGGGATTAATAAAGTATCTATCTATCTATCTATCTATCTATCTATCTATCTATCTATCTATCTATCTATCTATCTATACAAAAACAGGATCAACAGAGTGAATGTTAATAGCACGTTTGATAACTTCCAATCCATTGTTACCCTGAATTGGATATATAGTTACTTATTAACAAAGCAATATTTCATTCCATTATTTGCTTACACATTCCGTTACGTTCTTCAATGGCTGTGTCATCTGTGGGTGCATTGTTTCTGATTCTCTCCAGGCTGGACCTCTTTTTCAGTCAGCAATGTTCCTTGTTGCTTTAAAACAGCAATTTTAGTGTGTTCTATGACTAGAATGTAATCATAAATACAACTAAGCTTTGTTTTAAACACAACAATTTTTTAGATCCCAAGTCTAACCCTTTCTTTTGATGCTGGACTTCTTGCAAAATCCTTGCTTTGCTTGTTGACTACCTTGCCCCAGCATTATGTGCTGCCATATTTGACAGTATATCTTTATGTTAATTGTTTGATGCTTTAGAAAATTCCTAAATAAACCCACTACTTATGACCATACATGTGGTAAAACATACTGTTCATGTCAGAAAAAAATCAACCAAACAATGGGATGCAGGTGCCTAGTCCATCTCGATTGACGTCAGATTATTGCAATATACACTCTTGATATTGTCATCATCTGACAAAATTAAGGTTAGGTATATTTATCTTTGGACAATGACTGTCCTTCGGAACTCAGTCCATGCATATGCCCCTTGTTCCCACTCACACTCAGTGAGTAATTGCACGCTCCAACATGTTTTAACTTTCACTTCATGGATTCTCTCTACTCACTCTTATTTTTCACTTAATTTCATTCTGAGGACAAGTTGCTATAACTTGGCCTGTTGGACTGTCTGTTGTTCTAAAAATAGCACTCATTTAGTTATTTGGTACCTGACAAAATTAAGGTTAGGGGTAGGGTTAGGGTGGAGTGGTGGTTCTGTGGTTAAAGATCTGCATTGGTATGTGGAAGGATGCCAGTTAAAATCTCATTAATGACAGAAGGGATCCTATTTAGATGGGCCCTTGAGTAAGGCCCTTAACCTGAAAATTGCTCCATGGGTGCCGTAAAAAGTTTACCCTAAGCACTGACTATACTTCCTTAGAAGGCTGGCGTCCTTGAACATCAGCAATAAGATGCTGCAGATGTTCTATCAGATGGTTGTGGCGAGCACCCTCTTCTACGTGGTGGTGTGCTGGGGAGGCAGCATTAAAAAGAGGGATGCTTCACGCCTGGACAAACTGGTGAGGAAGGCAGGCTCTATTGTAGGCACGGAGCTGGACAGTTTGACATCCATGGCAGAGCGACGGGCGCTCAGCAGGCTCCTATCAATTATGGAGAATCCACTGCATCCACTGAACAGTATCATCTCCAGACAGAGGAGCAGCTTCAGCGACAGACTGTTGTCACTGTCCTGCTCCACTGACAGACTGAGGAGATCGTTCCTCCCCCACACTGTGTGACTCTTCAATTCCACCCTTGGGTGGGGGGGGGGGTAAACGTTAACATTGTAGCATTGCCACATAAAAATGTATATATATATTTTTTTCTTTCTCTCTATGTAAAATCCCATTGTCATTTAAAAATACAGAAGATAAGATAGGCGGGTTGGATAGAGAAGACCTTTTGGGAGGTACAGGGCTGTCATTGTGATTTCTGAGAGTGCCATGGAAACAGATGCACTATTTAAATAGGGGCACGAAAAGGCAGGAAGAGAAGGAAGAAAAGACAGCCCGAGTTTTTATGGCGAAGGAGGAAAGGACATGACCCATCTGAGTCCAGGAGAAAGATTGTTTTCGGGGAACTCCACAAGTCCATCGCAGTCTGGGGTGGCCACCTCGAAGATTCTGGATACGCTGAGATTACCGTGAAAGGGATCGAAAGCAAAAGTGAGCCGTAAATCTTTTATTCTGGGATTAGCATGTCAAAGGAACTGAACTCTAGGAAGTGGCGACCGGAGATGCAGGAGGAAGAGATAGTGCGACGTTTGCTGAATGAATGCAGTCCCCGCCTGGCAGGGGGGTTGAGAGGAGTGGTGACTATGGTGGACGGGCTGGTAAAAGGTAGGCTCTTTGGTGGAGCGGGATTGGGCTTCATCTAAGGATTACTGGAACAAAGTACATTCTAGTAAAAAAGGGCCTCCACCTTCCAAATCCGCTAAAATAAGAAACTGCCAGGCAGATGTGTTTCTCCTCTTTAACACCCCTATTAGTGGTCCCTGTACAGGTAAAGGTTTGGATACTAGATGCCGTGGTGGATACGTGAAGCCAATATACCTTGATACAGAAGAGCTGGTGGAATAAATTGGCCCAGCCCCAGGAAAGGCTGCAGCCGGCCTCGGGAGTCAATTTCATTTTGGCAGAAGGAACCAAACACCGGACCCTAGGTAAAGTTCAGTGGGAGCTCCAGTTACATTCTTCAACCTGGAGGACAGAAATCTATGTAATGAAAGATGTGTACCTGACCATCCCAATTCTTTTGGGGCTGGATTCAGCCACGGCTATCCATATGATTGTATATTTTCAACCTCAGAGATATGTGGTGTTCGGGGGTGGAGAGCATTCCTTTTTATCAAAGGCCAATCAAGAGCTTCAAGGGATTTACTTGGGTTTCTATGCAATGGAGATTAAGGACCCAAGGGCACTGAGGCAGCAAGAACCCTGGAACAAGCTGAGGGGGTAAGATCTTTGCTGGGTCAATGGCCAAAGGTATGGATGGAAAGCCTGGGACAGACCTCTGTCATGTTTCATGATATCCAGACTATAGATGAGGTGCCAGTCAGACACCCCACATACCGGGTTTCTCCTCAGAAGAGGAAAATTATAAAGGAGCACATCGATAAGATGCTTGTAGACGGAATTATTGAGCTTTCAGCATCATCTTGGGACTTTCCGGTTTTGTGTGGACTTCAGAGGCCTGAATGCAAAAATTCGCCTTGATGCTTATCCCATGCTTCAGGTACGTGATATATTGGAATCTTTGCACGGTGCTACCATTTTCAGCACGTTGGATATGCGTAGTCGATATTGGCAGGTACGAATGGGAGAATACAGCAAGCACAAAACAGCAGTTGCGACCCCTGAGGGTTTGTTCCAGTTCAGGGTCATGCCTTTTGGCCTGAAAAATGCCGGGGCCACTTTGCAGCGTCTTATGGAGCATGTACTGAGAGGATTAATAAGAAAACTCCGTTTTGTTTACATTAATGACATTATTGTTTACTCCCCCTCTCTAGAAGAGCACCTGATGGACTTGAACACTGTTTTCCAGAGGCTCCAACAGGCACAGCTTACTCTAAATGTAAATAAATGTCATCTTGCACAACCTCACCTCCATTTTTTGGGCCACATAGTGTCAGCAAAGGGAGTTGAAGTAGACCCAGAAAAGACCAGTGCGATACAGAACTACCCTACGCCGGTGGATCTCAAGGGTTTGCAGCGGTTCCTAGGATTGGTAGGGTGGTACCACAAGTTCATTCCACACCTTGCTGATCTAGCAGCCCCCCTTAACCATCTAAAGAAAAAGGATGTGCCCTGGAAATGGACCACTGAATGCCAAGAGGCGGTTGTTCAGCTTAAGGCGGTTCTTCAATCTCCAACCATCCCAGCTCAACCAGATCCTACGCTGCCTTTCCAAGTTCAGACTGATGCCAGCAACCTTGGCCTTGGTGCTGTTTTATCTCAGAAGAAGGATGGACTGGAGAGGGTGATCGCTTTTGTGTCACGAAGTCTGCATGGTGCTGAAGTAAATTATTCTACCTCTGAGAAAGAGTGTTTGGCAGTGGTATGAGCGGTGGAGAAATGGCGTCATTTTTTGGAGAGAGTTGAGTTTGAGGTCTATACTGATCACAATGCCCTGACCTGGATATTCAATCAGCCCAAAACATCCTCCTGGTTGACAAGATGGGTTCTACGTCTCCAGGGTTTCACCTTCAAGGTGTTTTACAGGAAAGGATGTGGCAACATGGTTTTTCCAATGCATTGTCACGGATTGGGTATGATATGTATTGCCACGGCCCAAAGTCAGGAGACGCATTTGCCCCTGAGCTTACCAGACTTGGCTAAAGCACAACAGATGTGTCACATGTGCCAACAATATCGGAAGGACTCTAGCAAAAAAGGGTTGGGTCGCATTTTTTTTGAGGAATTACAAGGTATATTATATCGAGCTGTGCCGGCGAGATTTGGGGGAAATAAACTACAACTTGTGGTCCCTCAAGAATATGTCCCTGTGTTCCTCCAATACTATCATAACAGTCCTTTAGGCGGACACCTGGGTAGATTGAAAACCCTGTTAAAAGTGTTGGAAGTGGCATGGTGGCCTTCTGTGCGGAAAGACGTATGGGACCATGTGAAAAAATGTCAGACATGTCAGATGATGAAAACTCCACCTGGTAAACCACCTGGAGAATTACAGTCAACCGTGGTGTCCGAACCTGGTGAGATATTGGGAATTGACCTGATGGGACCTTTATCTTCTACTTTCACCAGGAAGACAGTCTTGATGGTCGTCGTAGATTATTTTTCAAAGTAGGTGGAGCTGTTTGCTGTAACAGATGCCAAAGCTCAGAAGATCTGCACCACCCTGAAAAATGAAATTTGTACCCGCTCAAGGGTGCCCAGTTCACCAGTGAGTTAATGGAGAAACTGTGTATGGCGTGGGGTGTAAATCAGAAACTGACTACGGCCTATCATCCTCAAACTAATTTGACAGAGAGAGTAAATTGGACATTAAAGACCATGTTGACATCCTATGTAGGAGACCGCCATCAAGACTGGGACAAATGGATCCCGGAACTGCGATTTGCCATTAATACGGCGAGCCATGAGGCTACTGGTGCTACTCCTGCCTTGGTAGCCTTAGGACGACAGGTAAAGGGCCCGCTTGATCGTTTATTAACAACAGCTCCCTTACCCAAAACTCCTCAATATAATACACTTACCACCCTGGATCGATTTAGGAGGGACGTTCAGATGAGATTGGTGAGGTCAACAGCCAGACATGCCAAGTATTACAATGCCTGCCGTAGTAAAGTGCACTACTCGGTAGGTGATCTGGTCTGGGTTAGGGCTCACCATCTCTCTGATGCCAGTAAAAAGTACTCTTCTAAGCTCGCGCCTAATTGGACAGGACCAGCTTTGATCATTAAACAACTCTGGGCCCAATAATTACCACATACAAAAGGGTAGAGAACAAGAAAAGAAAATGGAGACAGTAAATGTGGTCAACCTCAAGCCCTACTTTGGACCCCCTCTGAGAGAGGCTGGGGGTGGGGGATTATGTAGCATTGCCACATAAAAATGTATATATATTTTTTTTCATTCTCTCTATATAAAATCCCATTGTCATTTACGGAAGATATGATAGGCAGGTTGGATAGAGAGGACCTTTTGGGAGGTACAGGGCTGTCATTGTGATTTCTGGAAGTGCCATGTAAACGGACACACTATTTAAATAGGGGCGCGAAAAGGCAGGAAGAGAAGGAAGAAATGACAGCCCGAGTTTTTATGGCGAAGGAGGAAAGGACATGACCCATCTGAGTCCAGGAGAAAGATTGTTTTCGGGGAGCTCCATAAGTCCATTGTAGTCTGGGGTGGCCACCTCAAAGATTCTGGATACGCTGAGATTACCGTGAAAGGGATTGAAAGCAAAAGTGAGCCATAAATCTTTTATTCTGTTATTGGCATGTCAAAGGAACTGAACTCTGGGGGAATAGGAAAACAGAAAAAAAGACTAAATCGAAAGGACGGAGGGGATAATTCTTGAATATATAATTCTATGCTTTGTATTCATTGTATACGTATAATGGAAGTGGTGGAGTTGTAAAAATGTATTAATTATAGTTTTTTTGTTGTTGCACATTTTTCTCTGTGTGATTTAGTTAATATCGCTATTATTATTATAAATCATCTTTTGGCGCTGTGGGAAGGGGTTGAAGGCAGTTTGAGGTTGACCTGCAATCATCAGGATAATTTTTCAGTATAAACTTAGAGTGAAGTGTAGCGGAAAAGATCGTTACAACATTATACAAAGTTACTGTCTGTTATACCTGCATTTTTATCACGCTTTAATATTGTTTTTATCAGTATGCTGCTGCTGGAGTAGTGAATATCCCCCTAAGATAAGTATCTATCTATCTATCTATCTATCTATCTATCTATCTATCTACCTATCTATCTATCTATCTATCTATCTATCTATCTGTCTAAACAGAAATTTAGCAGGATATTCATATACGAGGAAGAAATTAAGTTTTAGTTTACAATTCCAGGAAGTTTTCGTTAAGAAACTTCTTCAGTCATTGAAGTTAACTCAATATCTGCAATAACTAGAAACAAAAATAACTCTGAGACAGATTATACATAATAAAACTGAGACACTATTAAGGCCAAATAGATTCCTGTGGGTTTGCTAAATCCGTAAAATTCAGCAGTTTTTAAATTGAAATAAATTGTTACATGTTGATATTCAATAAAAATAAAATTTTCAAGGATCCAAAGATATCACATCACCACAAATGTAATTATTGTACAGAATTTGATTGTTTTTGAAACCAAAATCAAGAAGTATTAAAAAAATGTAATATACAATGCAACACTTATGACCAGTCATTCATTTAAAATTTTTTCAAAGAAATGCAATATCCATCCATCCATTATCCAACCCGCTATATCCTAACTACAGGGTCACGGGGGTCTGCTGGAGCCAATCCCAGCCAACACAGGGCACAAGGCAGGAAACAAACCCCAGGCAGGGCGCCAGCCCACCGCAGGTAATGCAATATCAGTTTATTAATTCCAGTAAAAATTTAGTTCTTAAAGAACTATCTACATGGTATGTAAAAAGGGAGCTTACTATGGTTAATGTGAAAAACTGACCATTTCACTCTTTCTAATTCTACAGTCTTTTTAATAATGAACATC
Organism: Erpetoichthys calabaricus; assembly: GCF_900747795.2. NCBI lineage: Eukaryota > Metazoa > Chordata > Cladistia > Polypteriformes > Polypteridae > Erpetoichthys > Erpetoichthys calabaricus. The sequence continues at coordinate 217,816,370 of NC_041394.2, read as the reverse complement.
AAAAATATTCTGCAAAATCTTTAGACTAATAAATCATCTCACTTCTGACTATTGTGTGTATAAAAACATTGAGCATTTCTACACAAATGATAGATCCATTATCACCCTCATAAGCTTTGTTTGTACACAGAGGAAGGATTTGAGAGTAAAATTCCAGTTTACCTGTTCTCCATTTAGTCAGAAAGATACTGGCCAATTGGAAAACCCATGGCTTTATCTCAGGCCCCGTCTCCACTTCCATCTGGTCCACCAGCTATAAAACGGGTTCTACGTGGACATTCACCATCACTATCAGACCAGCTCAGGGTTAAGATACTCTTGACTCATCCAAACAAGCTCTTAAAAAGCCTTTTGAAGAATCCATCATTAAACACGGTAGCACTTTTCAGCAGAAACCTGTTTGGTGTTTCTTTTTGCTTTATTTCATGGCATCATTGAATGGCCCAGTTTAAATACTGTATCAACTGCATAAAGTAGTCTGCTGCTTTCCTTTTGTGTGCATATACAACACCCATAGACAAAAAATCTCCACCATAGAACCCTATGTGTTTAAAGAGAATGCATGGTTTAGAAAAACTACTTTAAATCTAACTAGTTAGTTACACCTATACTGCCATGACAGAAAAAAAACAGACATCCAAAACCAAATATTAGGTAAAGATCAAAGTCTAAATTCAGAAGCAAAAGATCAGAAACTGAGAAATCTGAGTTTTTAAGAACAAGAATTTTTGGTTGATCCAACAGTCTAGGATGGTATAGGTAATTAAACGCTGGCTTATATATTACCACACAAATGAAGCAACCTTGTGCGCCCTCTGAAGTCACGGCTCTAGTGACATGTCATGACAACAGTACTATAAAATGGCAGCACCCATGGAAAAACAAGATGATGCCTTGGTCGAAGGTACGTTATTTTTTAACTTTGTTAAATGTACATCAAAAAAGAATTTTATTGCTAGCTCCAAAAGTTAGCAGAAAAAGTTTTTGAGAATTACTTCAGTATTGAAATTTCTGACTTTATGAAGAAATCACTGGCATGTTTTGCAATAAAAGACAAAAAACAATTATGCATGATATGACATTTGGGCTCATTTGAGGACTGTGTAGGCACTGTAGCTCTCAATGGATTGACATCAGTAGCTAGGATTAAGAATCTTTTCATTCCATTTCAGGATTGCAGGGACCAAAGACTATCCCACCAGGATTGTTCAAAAGGCTGAAAACAGGCCTGGAAAGAACTCTAGTCCAGTGCTTCCCAAACTCGGTCCTGGGGGCACACTGTGGCTGCAGGTTTTTGTTCCAGCCAGCTTCTGTTTTTAATTGGACTCCTGGGCGAATTAAGTGAACTGTTCTTTCCCAAGTTCTGTGTTTGTTTAAGTTTGGTTAAAAAAAAAATTAAAAATTAAAACGTACCAAACAGTTATATGGGAATAATGTATTTTTTCTTTTTAACAATATTTTCATCTTGATTTTCATTCTACGTTGTACTTTTCCAGATGTTCTAATTATTTAATTAATCCATTATTTACTAATTAGTGGGTCTGACGCTAAAATAGTTGCAGCCTTTGATTATTCAGTGTTGTTTGCCAGCGTGTCTGCTCTGCTTGTTTATCATTGTCATTAATAAGACACAACAAAGGGGGAAACCTGCACATAGACAGGGCAAAATAAAAAGAAATCAACAAAAGAGAGTTAAGCATTTAAACCTATAGCAAAAGCAGAAATATTTCTAAATATCTTATAAATGTAAAAATCATGCCGCTTTGCTTTTCTGAATCTATATATATAAAAGCCAAATACCACTGACTCACTCATCATGAAATCTCCTGAACCATGAGGACTTGGGACTTGAAATTTGAAATGTAGGTTACCCTTGGTCCATAGGTGCTCGCTAAGAAATAGTTATAAAAATTTTGTGGTCCAAGCGCGTTCTGTCTGCATGTCTGTCCTCTTTATTTCTGTCCGCTTTTTACAAGAGAATTACTTAACGGATTTAGATCTGGTTGTTTTCTATAATTTGCTTGAACTTTCTGGTTGAGTTCTTTTCACTCTCATCGCGCTAAGTACCATAGTTCGCTTGTGGTACCGATGTATTTATGCAAATGCAACAGAGTGGCTGTGGGCTGAGAGCAGAGGGGCGAGGCCTTCCTCATTCACTCGCCAGTGTCTGTTTGAGTTGGTCTACGTCTTGCCATGTGTTGGAGTGCACCTTGCCTCCACTTAGCTAGTGATACCTGTTTGTTCAACAGACATTATCATCTACAGATTGTTAAGGAGTAACGTTTGATGTTTTTGAGAGAGAGATCAGAACTCCATGTGTTTTAGAGGGTAGCTGCTGATTGCCAGAGATCTCATGGCCATGTGCTTTTCTCCCCACATGGGGGACACTCTCTCGTCAGAGCTGAACACGATCAGATATAGTGCCAATGTCTGTTGATTTTTAAAGTTTGTCCTGTTTCACTACTATGTGGGTGCAGCCACGGGGTACAGTTAGTGTAGAATGAGAGAAAAAAAAAATACCAACTAATAAAATGAGATCAGTGTTATTTAGGTGTTCTCAGTGATTATGAATCTGGTTTGAACAAAACCCTGCAGCTAGAGTGTGTTCCCAGGACCGAGTTTGGGAAGCACTGCTCTAATCCATCACAAGGGCCACTCTCACTTGCACACATAAACACACATACACATTAATGTGTGTCTTTGCTTAAGCATGTTTGGTCACAGTAATTTTCATGAAATAGGACTTGGATAACTATTCAGTTATAACAAATGTTAGAGCAGGTGAATGTGGCATTCTGATGGTAAATTATAATACAGTCATATGAAAAAGTTTGGGAACCCCTCTCAGCCTGCATAATAATTTACTTTCAACAAAAAAGATAACAGTGGTATTTCTTTCATTTCCTAGGAACATCTGAGTACTGGGGTGTTTTCTGAACAAAGAATTTTAGTGAAGCAGTATTTAGTTGTATGAAATTAAATCAAATGTGAAAAACTGGCTGTGCAAAAATGTGGGTCCTCTTGTAATTTTGCTGATTTGAATGCATGTAACTACTCAATACTGATTACTTGCAACACCAAATTGGTTGGATTAGCTCGTTAAGCCTTGAACTTCATAGACAGGTGTGTCCAATCATGAGAAAAGGTATTTAAGGTGGTCAGCTGCAAGTTGTGTTTCCCTTTGACTCTCCTCTGAAGAGTGACAGCAAGGGATCATCAAAGCAACTCTCAAAATATCTGAAAACAAAGATTGTTCAGTCTCATGGTTTAGGGGAAGGCTACAAAAAGCTCAGAGGTTTAAACTGTCAGTTTCAACAGTAAGGAATGTATTCAGGAAATGGAAGACAACAGGCACAGTTGGTGTTAAACGCAGGTCTGGTAGGCCAAGAAAAATACAGGAGTGGCATTTGCACAGGATTGTGAGAATGGTTACAGACAACCCACAGATCACCTCCAAAGACCTGCAAGAACATCTTGATGGTGTATCTGTACATTGTTATACAATTCAGTGCAATTTGCACAAAGAACACTTGTATGGCAGGGTGATGAGAAAGAAGCCCTTTCTGTACTCACACCACAAACAGTTGCTTGTTGTATGCAAATACCCATTTAGACAAGCCAGATTCATTTTGGAACAAAGTACTTTGGACTGATGAGACAAAAATTGAGTTATTTGGTCATAACAAAAAGCGCTTTGCATGGCGAAAGAACAACACCGCATCCCAAGAAAAACACCTGCTACCTACTGTCAAATTTGGTGGCGGTTCTATCATGCTGTGGGGCTGTGTAGCTAGTTCAGGCACTGGGGCCCTTGTTAAAGTTGAGGGCTGGATGAATTCAACCCAGTATCAACAAATTCTTCAGAATAATGTTCAAGCATCAGTCACAACGTTGAAGTTACGCAGGGGTTGTGTCACAGGTGTCTGGTCACACTTATAGGAATCTAACTTAGACACCATTAAAATATCCGACTACGCCACCCAGTTTTATGAAGAGACTGGGAACTCCTGAAATTTACCAATAATAGCACACAGGTTTCTTTAAATTGGGCGGTGAGTAAACACACAATGAAAGACACAACAGTAATTTCAGAAAAAAGCAACAGTAAGTTCTATTGTACAAGACAATATAAGGTACATTAAAAATATAAATGAACATAACAGAACCTAAACATATCAGGAATTAATTTCCTTTTTTTAAAAGGAAAATACACAGTCCACACTCTAAAAGTCCGTAAAAACAAGAATTGGAGGATACAACCTTTAGTGGTGCAGAGTCCAGTTTGGGCACTGTGTTACCCCAACACTTAACTGTTCATGGATGCACTCTGTTCCCCGGCAGAAGTTGTGTCAAATTGTTGACTCCCTGTCAGCGTCTCTTCGTTGTCCCTTTTTCTTCCACTCTGGGCTCCTTGTGTTGCTGGGACCTAGGCACGCCTCATTTCTCGTCTGTCAGCTTTACTGGGTCCTTTCATGCAGATTCTCTCTCTCGCTGAACCCACATCCGGCGTCTCTTTGTGGAGCTGTCTCTTCCTCCCTGGAAGTGTTGCCGTCCTTGTGCCTCACGTTGTGCCAGCCAGGTACCCTTGTCTGCCTGTGAGCCCCTGTGCCCTGTCCGAGTGTCTTGGCAACGTTTCCTGTGGACTCTCCCTCCTGCCTTCTGCTGGCCAGCAGTTTATATTTACTTCACCCCTCTGTTGTCAGTCCTGGACAAACAGTTTAATCAATGGCACATCTAAATTGCCTGGGTTTAACAATTAATAAAAACACAAGTTAACAAAATGTATGGTTACCAAACATTAATAAGTACAGATATGCTGATTAGGAACCAATATTTCCAAGCCAGGTAAATACAGACATTCTACCAAGGCCAGACTTCAAAGCAGTGACTCCCTGGCAAGACAGCAAATACCATTAATAAGTACAGATAGCCTTTTAACTTCTCACCCCCCAGTCCCAACAGTGGGTGCCTAATGGAACCACCCAGTGCACAAAAAAATGTAAAAGTGTCCCCCTCTGACAGTTGGATATTCCAACAAGACAATGACCCAAAACACAGTTCGAAATCTACAAAGGCATTCATGCAGAGGAAGAAGTACAATGTTCTGGAATGGCCGTCACAGTCCCCTGACTTGAATATCGAAAATCTATGGGATAATTTGAAGCAGGCTGTCCATGCTCGGCAGCCATCTAATTTAACTGAACAGGAGAGATTTTTATGGAAGAATGGTCAAAAATACCTCCATCCAGAATCCAGACACTCATCAAAGGCTATAGGAGGCGTCTAGAGGCTGTTATATTTGCAAAAGGAGGCTCAACTAAGTATTGATGCAATATCTCTGTTGGGGTGCCCAAATTTATGCACCTGTCTAATTTTGTTATGATGCATATTGCATATTTTCTGTTAATCCAATAAACTTAATGTCACTGCTGAAATACTACTGTTTCCATAAGGCATGTCATATATTAAAAGGAAGTTGCTACTTTGAAAGCTCAGCCAAAGGTGGACAAAAATCCAAAGAATTAAGAGGGGTTCCCAAACTTCTTCATATAACTGTATCAGTAAAATATTGAATCATTATAATATGCAGATAATGCAGCTGTGTGGTTAGTTTAGTGTAAGGTAAATATCAAGAAAACCTTTTCTTTTAATTCCTGGCATTTTATACTTTTATGGTTAGGAAGATCATTTAACTTACCTGTTATGATTTAAGGCATCTGGAGGAGTGAGGTGCTGATGCACTGGACTTCATAAAGCAGAAGTTTCTGCGCAAGCAGCTTGGGACACTAAGTTCAACCCGCACACGTAGGTTGCCAGTGTTTCATGAACTTTTACTGAGGATCTGTTTGCCCTCAGTAGGTGGTTATCAGAGTTGATAAAGAGGAAAATATACAAAACATACAAGTTGGTGTAACCGTTGACAAGGTAAAACTGAAACAATAAAATAATTCCAGTTAAGACTGAGAAGAACTAACATTTATATATGCACCTTAAGGAGTATAAAATTATCTTTTGGTGAGACTTTATGGTAATAAATGTTTGTTTCTTTGCCTTTATATGAATTTTCAAATGTATTACCTTTAATAATAACGGCTTATGATAGGTTTGTAATACTGGACAGTTTTAATCTTCATATGGATGATCTGGGTGACTCCAAGGTAAGAGAATTTATGAACCTTCTGATCTCACTTGACCTTAATCAGCATGTCATCTAGCCAACACATAAAAAGGAGCCATATGCTGGATTTAGTCATATCAAAGGGGCTTAATATTAACGTAACACAAATCCTGGACATCGTAATCTCTGATCATTACTGTAGTCATTTTACAATAGCACTATCTATGATTAGGACCAAAGAGCAGTGTGATGTTAAGTCACGTTATTTTAACACCACAGCTGCTGCCAGAATTCATAATATAATAGTCATGCTGAATTTAAATGATATGGTTGAGCATTTCAGTGGGAAGATATGGGTCGCAGTAGAAGTCGCCTACGGTCATGGTACTGTGGAAAACTGAGACAGTCTGCAAACTTAAACTAACAGTCCATTATGAAATTATATACAGTAAAGGCTAATATATCTAAACATAATTCAGCAGTTCATCTAGAGAGAGCATCTTACTTTTCAAAAATTATTAATAACAGCGCAGGAAATTCAAAGTCTTATTTTCAACTTTTAATCACCTTTTAAACCCAGCTCCATCTGCACTGAAAGCATCAGAGGCTAAAAGGGAAGATTTTGCAGTCTATTTTAAAGAAAAGATTATATTAGACTTACAATAAAACTGACTTTAAATAAAAATTTTGTTCAGTCTCAATGAACTCCGCCTTGTGAACTAAGCTGCTTCATTAAAATTAGTTTATCTGAACTTCATAGAATAATTACTCAACTTTAACAGTCCACTTGTGTATTAGATCCCGTTCCTACAAGCTTCTTTAAAGATGTTTCTGATCTACTTATCAACAACATTCTTGACATAGGAAATTATTCATTAGATTCTGCCAATTTCCCAGATTCTGTCAAAACTGTTGTAATTAAGCCTCTGCTCAAGAAAAATAACCTTGATTGCTTTGTCTTAAACAATTATAGGCCACTCTCCAATTTGCCTTTTCTCAGTACAATTCTAGAAAAAGTAGTATTTCAGCAGTTAAGTGATTATTTGAATAACAATTTTATTCTTGATAAGTATCATTCAGGTTTTAAATCAAATCATAGTACTGAAACAGTTCTAATGGAATTAGTAAATAATCTGCAAATTAATGCAGATACAAATAAAATATCTGTACTTGTTCTACTAGACTTGAGTGTAGCATTCGATACTATAGATCATGATAAAAACTTAACTTCTTAACTTCTATATGGTGTACTGCAGAGATCAGTTTTGGGGCCATTATAATTTTCACTCTACATGCTTCCATTAGGCCAGATAATTTGAAAATATAATGTAAATTACCATAGCTATACTGATGACACACACCTCTATGTATCCATTGCGCCTGATGACCCAGAGACTCTAAACCCTTTAATTCAATGCAATACTAGTATAACAGAATGGATGAACATTAATTTCCTTAAATTAAACAACTGGTTTAGTTTTGGCTTTGGGGCTAACATTTTTCTTTACTGGGGAATATATTTAGTGACTGCACCTTTATTCCACTCTGGGGAGTGCAGAGCACCCTGGCTAGTATTACATAAAAATTATTTGGTACTCAGATAGCTATCTTGCCGTTCTGCATCTGCACTAGCTACACTTGCTTCAACTCCATTTTTCAGTCGTTGTGGAAGCTTATTACAGCAGACCCAAACTGGTTTTCAGATCTTCTTTTTATTCATTTTCCTTAAAGGACATGCAAATTGCATCTTGCCTTCATTTGTGTTGTAGACAATTTAATTATTACTTGGGGAAAAATTACAGGCCACTGCTTAAAACAACATCCGTCAGCTCTTATTTATTTCCTTACTCTTGAAAGGTTCTGTTTTACCCTCTGCTCTTGTCAGACCATTTAGAGTCTCTTATCATTATTCAATTATCTGTTCTGTACAATACTCCTGCAGTAAAGCCTTGTCTTTCTAGACAAGAAAAGAGCCACTCTTTCAAGCTCTGTAACTGGAAAAATATGCATTACCATGCAAATAAAACTCCCTTCACCTATTTAGCCTGCATCAAAAACAGGTTACCTTATTTCAGTTTTTTCTCCACGGTTATTGAATGCGAGGATAAGCAGTATGTCCAGTGGTTTTGTTCATCTGTGTGTTTTTTTTTTCCTTAATCTGATTTCCTTTTCAGTGTATCCTTTGTTAAAGTAAAATCTCCGTCTGTAACTGAGATGGATGGTGTTTATGAAGAGAGAAGGACGGCTCCATAATTTTCTGATTTCCCTTTCAATTACTACATATGCATAGCTTAGCCCATGACATTATTTAGCCTTTGTTATTCTTATACAAAAGGAATAATGCATACTACCTGCTTTAGAACTCTAAACTCTAATTGAAAAGACATTTTGACAATCATTTCTAGATTTTTTAGAAGAAAAAGACATGTAAAGAATGGGAAAAAGTCAGTTAAACAGAGGAAACAGGGTGAGTGTTCCTCACAGCACATCCGAAATACTAACAGTGGCAGCTGGATTTGCAAATGTAGAGGAAGTAGTAAGAAATGGACTAATGAACAGTGGGGTTGAGAGCAAAACTATTTTGTAGAGCTCATCAAAGCAGAATTAATTTGTTAATTATCCCTTTAAAATATATTATATATGCAGATTGGTCACATACCTTGCACAACATTTTGTGTTTTGCCATTTTACACAGCTATACTTAAGAAAATCATACTTGGAATTTAATGTTAGAACATTTCTCTTGGAATACAAGTATGAATAATAATAATTGAATGTACATGAAGAGCTCATCTTTAAAAAGCCCTATAACTCTGAAGGTTGTTATAATATCTTACAGAAAGAGTCAAATACATGATAGAAAGCCTGTAAGAAACATTTCTAAATAACTGTTTTATCCTTCACATTCTAAAATAACCTTTAATAGAATAGTTCAAATTATCATAGTATTAGAAATGAACTTTCCTTATATTTTACTCTTCCTTCAGTTTATTCATTTGAATGGAAACGATAGCAGGATAACAGTATTTTTATTATTAATATTTTCTGATTGGAAAAATGAACAGAAAATAAACACATACATTTTGCACAGCAAGTTGTCTTTTTATAGGTTGAACTGCATAAAATTAGTCAGGTAACGTTTTGAACAATATGTTGCTATGTGAACCAAGAGGCAGTGGCAACCCTCTAAAATAAATCGGGTCCTGGAACTGCAGAATGTATTCTATGAAAAGATTTTTAGCATTTCTGGAAACTGGTTTTTCTTATGATTTTTGTCGTTGACTTCAGGGATTTGAGCATTGTATTAAATATGGTGCAAGCATCCATCCACAGAATAACATTGCAATTTTTTAAACAGTAAGATCTGAGTATTTAGAACTTTTCTCTTTTATCGAGAAAATGCATATCAAAATGGTCTGGGCATTGTACTGATTTGTAAAAAAGCTTAGAAATTATCAAGGGAGGCACATTCGCCTACTTTGGTGAGCATTCAGATAGCAGACATTGCAAATGTAGTGTAGTAGAAGGGACCCTTGTGGCAGCCCTTCACACTCAGAATAAGTCCAATGATGTGAAAAGTTAAAAAGATAAACAAAATAATGAAAAAAAATGGTGCTGGTATTAAAAAAATAAAAGTAAGAGAGATGAACACAATTTACAAATAACAGAAAAAACAGTGACTGTGCTGCCGCTCTGGCCTTCCTGCACTGGTTTTGATTATCTGTCTTTATGGTGGGTTGGCTCACTCTCGTGTCCAATTGTGAATACTACACACGGCACTGCCTTCTACACTCCTGCCTCTCTGACTTGTCTTCCCAGCTTACCAGGGCAAGATTGCCTTAGGTTGCAATGTGGGCTGAAACACGCTTGCAGGGTGATGAGACAAAAGGTAGTAAATATTCCTCCATTTGTTCATTTAACAGAAAATATAAATAAGATATTTAAAAGGATTAACCCTGAACTACTCCAACAGCATTTGTAAACATAAAAGGAGTAGATTAAACAGATCTATGGCCTTAATTTGAAAAAAAAAAAAAATAATACTCAAGGCACAACACAAGGACGCTGTAATCATGTCAACCAGGTGTCAATTCTTTGTTTCTCACCATTCTTGGCTCCTGATTGGTTCAAAAACTTTTCCTTTCTGGTTAGCTGCTTTTTAGGGTGAAATGACCAGAAAGGGTCAGACTCGTTCAAGATGTCACAGCCAATAGTGCATGCCTTTACTGGGCGTATTCTCCAGGCTGTGGAAAAAGAAGACAATACCATTAACGCCAGCGTCCCCTCTCGCCACAGGGTGGTAGTGCTTACCTCAGCCAAGCTTATCAGGAGACCTCCGGACGTACAAGCATAACAATACATAACTTAAGATACAATTAGTCGAAACAGCTTCAGTAATTCATTGTTGTACCCATTGACATGATTCCATTAGTTAAAGCGTTCTGCTTGGCATAACAACATCTAATACCTGTCCTAATGCCAACTCTCTTTACATCTCATCAATCTGAATGTTCAGATTCTGTAAAATGAACCAAGAGACTGGCAGTGAACTGATTTAGCTCCCTGTTTATTGAATATTTCTATTTGCAAAATCATTTGTGAACAAGTTCATTTATGGGCAGTCAATCATCTGGTGGCTCTGTTACATTTACTTTATTCTTTATTTAAAGGGGGTAGGATGAACATGCAGAGCTTCTGTTTTTCTGAATTAGTATGGTCTATAGGCAGCCATCCTTCTTGTCTATATTTTAAGACAAAATGTCGCCAGACTTTGTAATAATAACTACAGTAAGAATGTGGAAAAAAAAGTTCCTTTATTATCATCATATCACCATAGAAAACAAGTATTAGAGCAGAATGCCAGTCACACCAACATCATATGGAAAACTGAATATGCCCATGTCTGTTTATCCAAAGTCACACAGTCTTTTTCTAGATCAGCAGAACACTCAATGTACCCTCTTTTGGAATTAAAGAAATAGGGCACACATACAGTAGCTGACACAAAGTATTCTCACATTATTTATTTTGCAGTAGCATCATATTGAACAGCTTTACTTGAATAAAGTGAAGACCATAAGGTGTTTCTTGGAAAGTGAATAGCACCTGTAAAAGAAATATACAACAATAAAGAGCTGGGGTACCAATCCAGCTACCTTGAATAACTGGATTCAGCAAAAAAAAAAAAAAAAGAACAGGCAATTATTGTGGAGTCATCTTTGTAGACATGAGTTCAAGACAGAACTGTCTCAAGAGGGCAGAGCGTCTGGTTTTGGGCACTTCTTACAGGTGGGTCCATGTGAATGGACTCCCAGAAGTGATGTCAGAGGTGCTCTATCTGTCAATCAACCAGTCTGTAGAGGTAGGAAGAAAGGCATTAGAACACAGCGCCAAGCACTGGAGCGGTAGTAGAATTGCGTTCACTAGAGCCCTTCAGCTGTCCCCTATGCACATGCACGTGACACACCAGAATGGCACATGACAGGAGAAGATCCGGTGACAGGCTCATTAAAGGAAAGCCCATAAATGGCAAGGAGGGTTTACCTCTATACAGTATGCCATATGGACAATCCAAGCACCTCTATGTGGCATACGTTCAGCCATCATGGAAGCAGTTTACATGGGGAGGTAATAGAAAGAGATAATGAATAATGGTGGATTGTTAACAGGCCAGAATAGCTCCTTGTTAATTGGAAGAGACTTGGCATTTTAAAGGTTACCAAAGCATCAAGTTTTCATGGACACCAGAGTTCCGAGAAACATTTTTGATCTGTAGTTAGTTAAAAAAAGACCTGCTCTAATATTTAAAGTGTGAATTATGAATAATTGAGGATTAGTTTATGCCAGCTCTGAAAATGTTGTTTGTATTGTTGTTTATTAATTCTATTGTTTTGGTGGTGTCATCATTATGGCACAATCATGGAATGCATTCGTCATTTTGTGATGTTTTCAGCTGCCTCTGGTCATATTGTTTATGCCGATGACATCTGCTGTAAGCACCTCTTAGACTTCCTTCCAGATGAGTTCTCTAGTGTTTAACTTCTCCACTGGAGCTGGTATGTCCAAAAGGGCTCTCTGAGGTCCCAGCTCTTTCTCTCTCTCAGGATCATTCAAGGTGTTGTGCAGAAAAAAGTCTACCTGTTCCTTGGAAAAAGCAAGGCGACCGCTGTGCTTCTACCCTAACAGCTGCTTCATGAAGTCAAAGAGGTCTGCTAAGAAAGCAGTTTGCTTCCTGGCTCTCTCTAGCCTCCGTCTCCTGTGCCATTCCACTCTACGCAAGGTCAAAAGTTTCTTCTAATGATATGGTGAAGCTCGGCAAGAGGTAGTTTAACCTCCTCAGTAGCTGCCTTGAACTGTCTTGCCAGCATCTGAAGCTCTTGCCGCATTTGATGGATCTTTTCTACCCTGCGATTCAAGGTGTAGATAGATCTAGTTGTCTTGCACACCAAACCTCTCTGCCACAACACTAACAATGATTGTGGTCAAAGTTTGGAGTCGTTTATCTACATCCCCCTTTATGTTGTGTTGATGATTCTAGCTACATCCTCATCAATTTGGTGCCACAGCCTGTGCTGATCACCTGAAGGCCATTTAATCCAATGCTGCTGAACAACTTTGCTAGGAGTAGGAGAGCTAAGCACTTGGAGGTTCTGGGCACTGTGGGGTGTCACCAGGCCGGGCTTCTCCTGTGTCTCACCAAGAATAGATCCTGCGCACTGTGCTACACTTCCCTGTGCCAACCATTTTATTCAGGGTTGATGGATTTTCAGGCCACACTCATTCTTTCAGACCTTGCCACAGATGCATCTGCTTCGTCATACATAGTCAATAATCCATTTTCTAAAGTCAACAGATTAGTCCCAGTTTATGATCTGCCTTGTAGTTGGTAAGGCATGGAGGGCAAACAGTTTTCAAACCATATCCGATAACATATTGTATTGACCATATTGAACGTGCTGTACACAGGGCAGATGCCACCATTAAGGCGAATTAGGCATTAAGGGGATAAACCCAGCCACACAGGTTAACTACTGAACAGTTGGTTGCCGCACTAATAAGCTTGGCCTTGGGAACAACATAACCTCCTATACATACGGCACTGGCTGTATGTATAGAACATACTGAATGTAGTAAGTAAAGCATATGTAAGTTTCCCATAGATAAATAATACAACCTTTAAGTATATAAAGTAACTGAAGTTTAACAAGAAAAAGCTAAGCTTGTAAAAGAAAAATTTTATTCCTTTTTTGTCTTCTATCCTGCGTGTGTGATAACTTTTTTCTCTATTTTTGTGTGAACTGTTTTGCATTGAATTTTCACTAAAACTTTTCAAAACAAATTTTACTGGACTGGAAATTTCTTTTCTTACGTGTTTGATTCATGCTGGATCCTACTTTGCCAACTCAGTAGCAGCTTGATTTTGGAAAACTGGAAAAGACGCAGCTACACTTGGCCATTGCCATTCTGTTGTTGACATCAATGCACATTTGCCAGATGTGCGATCATTATGCTGTGAATTGTCTTTCAATTACGGATCACAGTAACACAAACATCCACATACAGTGGAACCTTGGTTTGTGAGTAACTTGGTTTACTGTGGTAGTGTTCTGCAAGACGAGGTAAAATTTTTAATAAACGAGTGAAGTCTTGCAATACGAGTAGTATGTATACGCTTTGTGTGCTGAGCGTCATGTAATCACAACAGAGCTGATGGTTCTTCTCTCTCTCTCTCTCACTGCAGGATTGTGGGCAATCATCTCCTACTCTCCGTCTGAGTCGGCGTGCCTCACTCATATAGTCAACAGCCGTACGAGCATATACTGTTTACTACAGCATTGTGACTGTGTGTGTGTGTGCTACTGCGTGCTGTGATGTGCGAGTCCCTGTCTTGCACCACCAGCTTTATTCAGCTTGAAACAGCAACAGCATGATTATTTATTGTAGCGGGATCTGCCACTCTCCTATACACAGACACAGTGGTCAGGCAGGGTTGTGGCCAAGCAGTACTGTGCCCTACGCATTTATAATGTTCCTTGTTCCTTGTATCACCCATCGACGGCAGACGCTTATAGCATGTCCGCGATCTTTTCAGATTCGCTTTTACGGCAAACTGCTACAGTGCAGGGAGACTGCGATTGCTTTGGGACGCTCTTCCATGTGTCGTCCCGTTGGGTGGAATCCCACAAGAGTTTAGAAACTCACTCACACCAGCCATGATTCTTTTCAAAGGTAAAGTGCAGGTTAATTTGTTTTATGTATTTTTACTTTATATTTTGTATTAATCATTTTTATATGAATAGTTATGGATTGTGGAACAAATCATCTGAGTTTCTGTTATTTCTTATGGGGAAATTCACTTTGATATACGAGTGCTTTGGACTGCGAGCACGTTTCCGGAACGAATTATGCTCACAAACCGAGGTTCCACTGTATTGGGTAACACTTTAGTTTAGGTACTTCAAAAATGTGTCTATTACTCATTTACTCTTATGTAACATGACCTTAACAAAGGCTTCTTTCTGTGCAGTGCGGCATATTGATATGATAGTAACATTACTTGTTAATGTGAAGAATTCACAGGTCGCATACTAAATATGTAATATCAAGAGAAATGTGTCTTATTTAAGCCATCAAAGAATATCACTTTGTAGTGGTAGTGGCAGTTAAAATGCACTACCAAGAAGAGCTTAGTGTTATGAGCTTTTCTTTGCTTTTTTCAACTGTAATTTTTGAATCTTGTTTCTGATTGGTTTCAATAGTCTGACTTATTTCTCGTTGTTTATTCCCCTACCTGTTTTCAAGCCAATATTTTCTCTACTTCCATTTTCTGATCACATTTTCTCACTTAGTCAAAACACTATTTTTGGTTCTTTTTTCCTATTATCTAATTTATCATGTTCTGTTCTCGTGTATTAATCTGATACTTTGTTTTAATGTTGAACGGTATTTTGGTTGAGTTTTTAGTTCTTTTAAATGTACCATATAAATTGATTGACTGGTTCTTTACCACAAATTGATAGACCTGTAGCCATGATGATCAAACAGCAATTCACATACTGACAGAAAGATTTAGTACTGAACCACCAGACTAAAGGTTACAATGTTGCAAAGTTTCAACAAGCTACCACATAAAAAAGTTTGGTTAAGAAAAAAGTATGAAAACTTTTTCAAGATCCCTTACTTACATTTACACCGGATTGACAGGAGAATAGGTCACATCTGGGTGGTAAATCACAAGGATGAGGCCATGCAGAGGGTAAAGAGAAAGACATAAATCAATAGTGACATTTAGAAGAATCACTGTATGCCAGTCTGTGAGTAAACATAGGCCACTAGCTGAAAGTATGTCCTGTCTTTATGAATGATGTCCAAGAAGCAAAAGCTCATGAACTCCAGTGACATAGAGAGAGAAGATGGAAAATTTTAACAAAGCCTACAGATTCCTACAGCTCACCAGAGGAAAGAAGGGAGACCTTTCATATACTGGTATCTTTGTGTTGTTTGCAGGGGGTAAGCAGCCTGGCTACCAAAAGGTGCTGGTTGTTCTTTAAGATGTAGACCCATGTTAGACACAGAAGAGATTCTAAGAGAGATATACAGGTGGTAAGAGGAGAGTCAAATAGTTGTTTTGAGGTATTGGAAAACCTGTATTGGCAAACCAAGTGTGGAAACAAAAATTTTCTTATTGTTTTTCTGTGATAGTTTCTGTCCTCTCTTTCTTTACCCATCAATTAAGTGTTTTAAAATAAAATAATTTCTTTGATATTTTTCATTCCACAGGCATTATTCCAGCTGTCCATAAATCTAAAGATTTCCAACTTCCCAGTTGTGTAATTTATTGTATAACTTAATTTTAAACTGGAACATAGTCATACATATTCAGCTCATACGCTTTAGTGGGTATGTTGTGGGTGTGAGTTAAAATATTGTTTATTTTCTTAATGTTTTGGTCCAGTAGTATTGTATAATGAGGGAAATGTATTATTTTGAGAGTTTAATTAGTTTGAGTTTTTAGTATGTGGACACTACACGAGTTTCAACATGTCCTGAAGTGGTTCAGGTCGTGTCCTGTGAGTATTTGTATTCATTTGTCTGGTTTTACATGTATGATGCTGAATGAACTGGGTGATATTAGTAAAGTGGAGGATGAGAATGATAAAAAAAGAAAATCAAGGAAAGAAGAAGTAAGAAAGGAAAAGCTGAAAAAGATAAGTATGATGAATTTATGAGTGAAATACATATAAATGTTTCAGTAAATTATATTTTCACAGAAGCAAAGGTAGGTACTGTAGGTAGGTAGTGAGACAGGGCTGATATCAAAATAAGAAGATGGGATGGAAACATCAGAATAACCAAGAAAGATACACTTGAGAATATCTGAGTTAGAAAGAAAGAGAATGAAAGGGGAATAATGGAGGATTCTGTATGCATAAGAGAAAGTATAGTGGCAAGAGCCGTTGTAAAAGAAAGAAAGAAAAAAAAAATTAACAATTAAAGCGAAATGATGATGACATGAATATGGAAGGTGTAACTTTAGGAAAAGCAAAATCCTTTGAAATTCTAAATTAATTGTAAAGTCAATAACAAGATATTGCAGAATATTATTAATATTATAGATAAAGCACAGTATACCATACATAGTCAAATATGATATTATGTCAAAATGTTTTTCAAATTAACTGAAAAAGCTGAGATTTGAGGACAGGAATGGAGGAAAATAATTAAATATGAAGTACTAGCAAGGGTAACCAGCACTTCCTAGGGTTGAGACATCAATTAAAGTTTGTAATTAAATATAGCCTACAGCATCACCCTTTATAAAAAGGGAATCTATGCAAAATTTGATGGAGAAAGGATCAATGGTATAGATACACATGCTGGAATAACATACAAGGGGGGACCCAAAAATAACCGGAATTTTGTTGTTGTTAGGTTGGTACTTGTAGTACGTGGTTGGGCCGCTAGGGCGATCTAGTTACACTCCTCACAAGTCAGTCTGCCAAGTGCCATCAGTCTGGAAGGTTGTGTTTGTGTTCAGTGAATTTTTTTGTAAAAGTAGTTTTGTGCAAGCGTCGTTTTTTTACAATGGCCGATTTGAAGATTCGCAAGATTTGAAAATGAGAAGAGTTTCTGCAAAATTCGTCCCGTGATTGCTGACAGCAGATCGCCTGGAAACTTGTCGTGAAATGAAGGATCAGTTTGATAATGACCCAGATTTTTTTTCCAAAATTATTACAGGAGATGAATCGTGGTGCTACAGTTACGATCCTGAGTCGAAACAGCAGTCCGGTCATTGGAAAACCGCAAATTCTCCTCGAGCAAAAAAAGCTTGGCAGGTGAAATCAAAAGTGAAAATAATGTTGATTTCTTTTTTTGATGTCAAAGGTCTCGTGCATTATGAATTTGTTCCAGCAGGTCAGACTGTAAACCAAGTATTCTACCTAGAAGTGTTAAGAAGGTTGCGCAACAGTGTGAGAAGGAAACACCCTGATTTGTGGGAGTCGGGCGATTGGTTCTTTCATCATGACAACACTCCATCTCACACTGCTCTCAGCATTCGCCAATTTTTGGCAAGAAACGGTATGACAACCCTGAACCACCTACCCTACTCACCGGATTTAGCTCCGTGTGATTTCTTTTTGTTCCCTCGGATGACAAAAGACTTGAAAGGAAGGCGTTTTGCTGATGTCGAAGAGGTAAAACAAGAAACGACCAGAGCATTAATGGGCATTACTTCAGACGAATTTAAAAAATGTTTCGAACAATGGAACAAACGGTTAGATAAGTGTATTTCCGCCAATGGAGAGTACTTTGAAGGAGACTAATTGTAGTTTGTACAGAAAATTAAATTAAACACGTTTTAAAAATATTTTCGGTTATTTTTGGGTCCCCCCTCGTATACAGGTACTCAGCTTTAGTGTATATACTATATTTGCAGAAGTATTTGAAAGAGGGTATAGATACCATTGGAGGAGAAGTGAAAAATAAAAGTGAAAAGAGAAGTGCAAAATATTGCTTCACTCAAAGACAATTAGTTGAATCAGAAGAAAGACAGTAAAATTAGGAAAATCTTGGTGTGGCATTATAAAACAAAAAATATAACAGTGCTGTTGGACCTAATCTAAAATATAGCTTTATCTTTTGATTGAGGGGCATCAACTTGTCACCTTTATGTCTTATGGTGATAATAAAGGAACAGATTTTTTTTTGTACTTTAGTTCATCCTTAGTTTGTGCATAAGAAACCATTTATATAGGAAGTTCTGTTGAATGTTAGTAATATTTTGAAGTAACTACACAATACGTTACACCAATTTTTTTATATTTCCTTTCTTCTACTTATCATTTTGATATTCCAGTTTCCACCCATTTTTGCAGCAGTGCATGCTAAAGTTACAATTAACTTGCTTTAAGTTAAATTTACTAAAAATATATATATATATATACATACAGTATATCACTGACCTATCTTGGTAACAGTTGAGTAGAAAAAAATTAACTGGCTTTACATTTGAACCTTTTCCAGAATTTTTTTTGACAGGTTATAGGTCATCAGGTTTATCCTGAATGATTCAAGGCAAAAACTGCTGTTTACACAACTCAGGCATTTATAAAACCAATCATTTAACAAAAGTCTTCCCAGTTAAATCTCTGTCTAGAAGAGAAAAGTAATTCTACACAGTGAGTACATATTTCTGCACTACTGTTTAAATTCAGATGGGTCATCATCTCTTGTGAGTGTGCTTTAAGATAGAAATTCTTCTTTCTGATGGCAGGCTGGATTTTTTAATCCTATTTTAAAATAAATCAAATTTATAAACTATGGGCAATATTCATTTAAAGGACTGGTAAATACTGTTTTTCAGAAAACTGTTTTAGGACTTGCTGCTTTTGTTGAATGATCTGTATTTATATAGTTTTTTTTTACAAATGTGAATACAATAAAATGTTCCCCTAGTTACTCCATCTGTTTGTGTGTGATTGTTTGTTTAAACCTGTGTTTAACTAAAGCAGGACATGACAGTACCCAGCTTGTTTTGTGAAAGCAGCAAGAAAAAATAATCTTGCCTATGTTCAATTCATATTACTTCTTTGTTCAGGTTTGGCACTTTTGCTGCTATCAGATCCCTGATTTTGATTCTCCACAGAGCAAATGTCTGTTTGTCATTTGCATGCCATATAGACAAGCCTGTTAAGCTGATAGGTGATTAGTTGGATTAAATATACGCAGGAGTGTTAGTCTTTGATGTCTTTGTGTAGCTTTGTGCCTTGTGCCTGATGTTTCTTCCAGGATGGGCTCCTGATTCCAGTAGATATGTAAGGGAATAATCAGGATCAGAATACAGATAGATGATAAGATTTCCTGGTTTAATAACTTTATAAAAATAAATAATATTTCAATAAATAAAAATCATACTAGACTGAATCATGTAAATACCAAAGTATTACTGTGCTATTATGTAAGATACAGTAATTAGGACACTCAGCATCAAATAAGGTAAACTCTGTATTTTTTAACTTTTCCCTTTGTGTGTTGTTCAGGTTTCATGTCCATTGTGTATATTTTGATGAGTGTTTTAATTCTGGGACAAAGTGGGACATATCTTACAAAGCAGCAGAAATTATTACTGGTTGGATCTTATGATCTATTGGGCATTTTTGTTTCTGCATTAGTTTGTTTCAACCCAAAGTACACCCAGAAAAAAACTATTTAATTGGATTTTGTTATGTACTGAATGTGAGAGTATAAAATACTGTTCCACTTTTCCTCTATCTGTTAAAAGAACAGACCCAAGAAATGTCAGCTGTTGTATTGGAATTTTCAGAATGTTCTTTCATAATGTTTAAAGGTGAACAAAACCACCAGTAGATCACAAGTGCCAACATTTAGCAATTTCTGTTGCTTTGCTTGGAAGGCACAACTCAAAATACACCAAGAAAAAAATAACTAGTTATGATGACTGCAGATATTCACATTACAACACATGCTATACATGGCATTTCTTATATTTTATGATTTCAGGGCCTAAAGACACATTCCAGAAACAGAGCTGAAGACCAAATTGACATTAGCTGGCACAGCAGCAACCACATGAGTATAGAGTAGGTAATAATTTTGGCAGTTGCTACAGACCAAAAAATAAATAATAATGTGTACATGGCACCATCAGGAAACACAAAGCCAGCTGGAAGGCTAAGATGTGAGACTATATTAAACAATAGAAATCCAGTTAAGTCATATTAGCTGTTTTAGTTCTGGTGAGCCCTATTAGTAATTTAATGTCACAGTGCATTCAGAGAGGAGCTGCTCTTTACTAATGCAATGCAGTCGGGGAAAGCTGAGCAAAAGAGCCTGCCCACTCTGAGATTAAAGTGCATATTACTACATTATCTGTTTGTGTTTTCGATTTCTTTTCCTCTCTCTCTCTGTGCTTGGAGTGATGAACCATGAATAAACCTCTTTGAAATAAAAAGACTTAATTTGTTCTTGGAATTCAAATGAATGTCTTATTTATAAATACAGTATGATCTGAATAATAAATATGCAGCTCTACAACTCCTTGAGATGTTTATAATAAATAGCAGATATTTAATTGTTTAAACAGTGTAATTACTGCTTTTCTAGGAATTGTGATCACAGTATCTATTAAACCCATTTTCCAAGTTCAGGATTCCAGGCAACTCTATCCTGAAAAAATGAACTAAAAGCAAGAACCAGTTCTGGGTGAGACGCAGTCTTCAGTAATCTTCATGGTATGTCTTTTAACTGGGGAAGGAAAGTAGAATTTCACAATTGAATATTCACTAGAACATTGGAAGAACATGCCATCTCTACATACAAGGTACCACAACTGGAAAAAACTGGACGTCTCCACATAGCATAATATTCTCTCATCAGTTCTCATTTGTGGGTTGCCGGAGACCATCCTGACAACATTAGGTGCAAGGCAGGAAATAATTCCAAATTGGGCACTAGTCCATTGCAACGTCCACTCATACACACCCACACTCACACAGGGCCAAAACAGACTCTTCAATTAGCCTAACATTTTCCCATCTACTGGTAAAAAGAATGAAATTAAAATGGCAGACTTATAATGAAGTGTTTATTTCACAGATTTTACCTTATTTTCTAAATAGATACTGTGACAAATAGGGGGCGCTGTCGACCCCTGAACCCTCAGACAACACGTTGAGACACCAGGTAAAAGTCCAAAGATGACTTTATTATAACAATACTGTGCATCAAGCACCGCAAACTCCACAATACTCAATAATAAATCAATAATAACACCACACTAATCAATAATTATTCCTCCACTCCCAGCAGCTCCATTCCACTCCCTCCCAACTCGGCTCACTACGGGGATCTCCCACAGTCCTTTTATAGTCTCTTTCCCGGAAGTGCTAGGAAATCACATGGACTGAGGGACAGAAGCACTTCCGGGTCAGATGAAAACTCCTTTTCTTCAACCCGGAAGTACTTAATTTCTTACATCCCTGTGACTAGGGAATACTTCTGGACTATATGGAAAATATAAATTCTTGTTCCTCCCTGCAGCATTCCCTGGCGGCTCCCACTGCATCCAGCAGGGCTGTGAGGAAAAACTCCAACATGATCCATTATGCCCTGCTGGAATTCGGGGCCCCTCCATGTTGCAGGGAGAGCTCCATCTAGTGATGTGGGGGTATTGGCTTGGATAAACTGCCGGCCATATATCACAATACGTAGGTTTAAGTAAAGATTTCAGTTTTCAAAAGGTCTAGAAAATTGTTAAATAGTGTAGTGAAATATTATCGACCGTCATTGAACAATTAATGGTTAATTAAGGATAACAATCTGTTAAAACTATAACCTTAGCAAGTGGCTAACTTAAGTGGAAACTAATTACATTTATCTAAAGTAATGAAGGTTTTCCATTTCTTGAATTTGCACAGTTGGATATTTTGAGTGTGCTCAAATTGAAAAGGTCATATCTTTAAAAGAACTCTTTGAAATTTGCATTCCTTCAACAGGTAAATTATTAGTCCATAAAAAAAATCGTCTGAATTCCTCACTGCAATTCAATTGCTTTTCAGTATTAACACGTTCAAAATCAAATCTCCTATTCCAAATAAGCCCCACTTTACTTGGTGCATCATCACAAGAAGCAGCAGAGTCACAATGCCAGCTATGATTTTAATATATGTCTCCCACACCTCTTACAGCTGCTGAACCCTGGCCTCAACATCACGATTACTTATAGATAGATAACATCAAAGATAATTTTAAAAAATATGCTGTTTTATAACCTGTCTTTCCTGTTTGTGATACAGAACATCTACTAGCACATGCATTATAACTCTTTACTAAAGTTATACGAGCATTTCCCATTCATGTGTTTTTTATATATATAGTCACACACATGAGCTTGGAAGTCAACCGAAGGGACCAGAAAACGGCAATCCCACACTAGGCTGGGGGGCTGTGGGTTGCGCTAAACCTCTCTACTTTCTCTCAGCAGACCAAATACGAGAAATCCTTCCTGTCCTGGCTCCCGCTGATGTCACTTCCTGTCCCGGCCCTGATGACGTCACTTCCTGTCCCGGCCCTGAGGATGTCACTTCCTGGGAACAGACTATAAAAACTCATCATCCTTCATATCTAATCAGTTCTACTTTGGACTCGAACCTGTACACATTGTACCCAATTAAAAGCCTTTTGCTGCTAGGGAAACTATACGGGTGGCTGCCCCAAACCTTTGTTGTGTGTCCAGTCATTTATTTCACTGTATATATATATATATATATTTATATATAGGCACTGTAAACCTCAATGGAATGAGGTTCAATAGGTTGGTTCTTGAACCTTCTGAATCCATTTCAGAGTTTCAGGGGCCAAAGATTATCTCACCAGAATTGGGGGAAAAGGCTGAAAAAAGGCCTGGGCAGGTTAGCTCATTACAGGGACCAGTCTTGCTTTCACACACACACATACACACCACAATATGCAATTTCCAATTAAAATAACATAAACAAAAATAAAAATTAAAAAAATGTATTCCTTCTTTGCTTGAACATTTCTAGCCATTGTAATTTTCATGAATTGGGTCTTGCAAAGCTATTCAATTATGACAAACATAAGTGAAAAACAAAAGTGAAAGGCCAACTTTATCACAGTGAGTGACCATTATGGATATCAAGTGAATGTGGCACCCTGATAGTAAATTATAAGGGGACCAGATTTCAAAGTCCCAAACTGGGACACTTGTGTAGTATGTATGCCAATGTATAAAGTCCATCCTCATTTGTTTAATGCCTGCTTTATGTCATTATCATCAGAGAAAGATCAGGGCATGGAAAAAAAACAACAACAACACTTTCACAAGTAAACACATGATTATATACAATGGTTGATCTGGAAACAAATAAATGGCATTACTGTCTATTTTTGTCTGGTTCTTGGTGCTCATTGTTATGTTTCTAAAATTTAACACAAGTTCTTTATCAACCTTTCTCTCTCGGGAATTCTGACTGTACTATTATAGGTATATTACTTCAAAAAGTGGGTGGAATAATGGGGGTAAGGAGATGAGGTACAAGCTTAACTTTTGGAGCTTCATACGTGCTTTACTAAATATATTGAGAGGATGTTTTATTTTAGTAGGATGATTATTAGATTAACAACCTGTTAAAACCGGGACATTTTGATAAGTGCACCAGTAAACCCAGATAAAAAGATGTTTAATGACATTAAGATACTGAGCTGGCAGGACAGGCAACAAAAGCAGCTCACATACACAGACGATTTGCATGATGTTCATATTTTTTGTTGCCGATGCACCTTTTGTAAAGTAAAATTCATTACAGCAGAAATGTCTCACCATTGTCACCACAGTTGCAATACATTCTGTTACGTCTGTGGTGATTAAGTGCTGAATCCTCAAAGACTCAGCATGACTTATTGACAGCATATGAGCTTTACTTTGGTTGCAAAATTGGTGGTTTTCTAACATCTGTTGCAGAACATGTGCTGTCAATCTAACAGCTTGGCTCAGAGGTACCCAGAAGTCAATGGCGTTCACAGTCCCGATGATATGGTGAGAACAAAAGGATCATGTAACAGACTGTTACTTCTGTCTAATCAATGTCTCTGGCTTTTCACATAAAATAAGAAATCTATTGAATACCCCAATCTGTCTTCAGGCATGAAACCAGTGCTGTATGGTGACAGTTTGTCAGTACTGAAGACATGGAGCCTAGATGAGGTAGATGAAGATACCCCAATGCACATGGAAAATGACAGTGATCCAGCGTTTGAAACCATTTTGTCTGGTGAGTCTCAACTGACAACACAGAATTATTTGATTTTGGTTTGTCCAAAGCAAAAGCAGAACTACTTGGTTCAAGAATACAAGGATGGGGTTTACTATCACCAGTGTAAAAAAAATTCTGTCTTTTGGATCTGCTAAGAAGACTGGAAAAAAATTCTACATTCAAAAACTGGCCAATCTGTAAACATTTCATTCCAGTATGGCACAAAAAATACTTGCCATTTTTGCTTCCTCTGCATATTAAACTTGGATTGATGAAAGAAATTGTCAAATGTTGTGAAACTAGTCAACAAGGAACGTGAAGAATTACAATATTTTAGATAGATATCTCAATGGATAACTAATGCCAAGATTAAGGAAGGCCTTTTTTGTGGGTCCACAAATGACATAACATGAATGGTCAGTAGTTGAAAGATCTGCTAATGGAGCCAGATGAAATCATATTGAAGGCATTCAAGAATGTTTTTGAGATTTTTCTCAACAGTTACAAGGCATGAAACTAAGTCCAGTTGGATGACAACTTGCTTCAAATGTACAAGATTATGAAGTTGAACATGTCGCTAAAAATATCTGTCCTAATCACCAAGCATTTTTCAAGAAGCAAAACTTTAAAAAAATGTGTTGTTCAGTATTATGTTTACAAAAACTTTAACATCATTTTTGTGTTCACTGGAAAAACTTATAAGAACTAACTTACGCTTAAGCATTACAGAATGGAGACTTTGCCAGCAAAAGAGAGATCCAGTGTAGGTGCACTAAATGAGTGGGTATTTGCTTAAACCAGAGGAGTGAAGTTCAAAGTTTATTATTAAATGTACATAATACTGTATTATCAGGTGGCAAAAAATGAATGTAGCAAAATGTCTAAATACACACTGTAAAGTTATGTATCCTTTCCTAAATCTACTTCACTTTTCAGAGTTTATAAAGGTCAATATTGCACTCTTGGTACAAATTCATTACGATTTCTGGGGACATAAACACGTTTCACTTTCCACCACCCTTACCAGTTTTTACCAGTGGTCTGTATAAGAAAAGAAAACAGAACTGTGAGCTTGTTATATGGCAGTGTTAAAGAGGCATATGACTTGGTTGATTTCACACCTTTTGGCCAATCGGACCATAATTTGGTTCTACCTCATAATCGCATATAAACCCATTGTTCAGTGGCTGCCAGCCACCACCAGGACCATGTAGAAATGGACAACAAAGGCCGAGAAGGCTCTGAGAACACTGATTGGGATAGGCTTTGTGAGTCACATGGTGAGGACATTGAGGGACTTAGCCACTGGATAAAACAGTCACTAGAAAGTCAGTGTGCTGTTTTCCCAACAACAAGCCATGGGTAACAAAAGACCTGAATGCCCCACTGAATAAGAAGAAGAGTGCCTTTTGATCTGGGAATAAGGATCAAATCAAGAAGGTGCAGTCAGAACTGAAGAAGCAGCTCTGTGAGGGGAAAGCCCACTATAGAGACAAACCTGAGCGCAACAGAACAACGTGAAGAAAGGGTGGAATTGGATGAGGACAAGTATTGGCTCCAAGTTGGCTGTAAAATATGAAGAGGAAGGGAGGAAGAACAGAACTAATGAAATGAACTACTCCTTCAGCAAATTTGACTCATTTTTTGTCAGTACAGTTGTTCCCCAATACTGCTAGCCTTTGTGGGCAAGCTAAGGAGTTTCCTAACTGCCATCTGAGTCCTGCACGATCTTCCACTGCAATGACATCTGCAGTTTCCATTCCCCCTCCATTTCCTGGAATGTGTATCTGCTGATCAAGTAAGGAAAGAACATGGAATATTCTGCATAAACAAGACCTTAGGGCCGGATGGAATCAGCTCCTGGATGCTGAAATCATGTGCAATTCAGTTCTATGGATTTCTTCAGCACCTGTTCTTCATTTCCCCAAATACACAGAAGGTTCCTCAGCTATGGACAACATCCTATGCGGTCCCAAAGCCAAAGAAAGGGCATTCCAATGATGCCAAGGTCTTCAGACTATTTGCTCTTACTTCATACATCATGAAGACCATTGAGAGGATGGTCCTAAAACAGCTGCAACACCTGGTTTTAGAACATCTGGATCCTCTGCAGTTTGTCTATAAAACATTGTCACACACGTGCAATTGGGAGGCAGCAGGAGGGCCTGAATAATAGTAGTACCACATCAGACCAGGGGGTTGCAAGCTGCACTAACTCCCTCAATCCTCTGCAGACCATCCACAGGAAATCCCACTAGGTTCCGGCACCACTGAAGATGCGACTTCCGGTGCTGGCGCCATTGATGACATCACTTCCAGTACCGGTGCCATTGAAGAGGTTACATCCAGGTCCGGCGCTATCGATGACGTCACTTCTGGTCCTGATGATGTCACTTCCTCTACTGGCCTTTAAAGCCGCCATCTTACCTCTATACGATTAGTTCTGTTCTGGACTCTAACCTGTGATCATCTCACAACAATTTACCCATTTTGCAGCCAAGGCATATTGTACAAGTGGTTGCCCCAAAACTTCTTGATGTCTCTTGGTTGTTTTTATGGCAATATATATAGGTGTGGAGGAAGCTCTGATCTATGTGTTCCTCAGAACCTACACCCACTTGGACAAAGCTGGCACCACAGTCAGAATAAAGTTCTTTAATTGTTCCATTGCCTTTAGCATCATTCTGCCTCATTGACTGGGGAAAAAGCTCAAGGCTTTGCATCTTGATGCCCCCACAATCTTCTGGATCATGAACAACCTGACCAACTGAGAGCAGTTTTTAAAATCAGAGATGAGTTAGAGTACAGGAAGACTGTGGAAGATTTTGTCTTGTGCTGCAGGGAGAAGCACCTGCAGCTCAACATCAGCAAGACAAAAGAGGTGGTGGACGTTGGGGTGCCCGTTCCTTCAAAGGACAAACCCTGGACACACTAGAAGCAGTTGTAGAAAAGAGGATAAAAGTAAAATTGGATACCATCATGAGAAATCCCCTCTGTCCCCTCAGGAAGGTGCTGTCTTGGAGTAATTCAGCCACAGGCTCATTTCACCATGGTGTGCTAAGATGTGCATCTGGGGGTCTTTTCATTGCACAGGAAATTCAAAGTTTTTTCCTAACGTACTGTTTAAATTAATGTTAATATTTCTGCACAATGTACATTTATTTATTTATTTTTTCAATTATAGGCATGGGAAAGGTAACATGTTAGTTTTTGTGATGAATGTGTCCTATTTAATGCGTTGAAAAATACTGTTGTATGCAGGGCTGGCCACCAGGCGAAAGCCTCAAGAAGAGCTTTGGTTAGGACGGCCTTTTCATGTAATGTTTTTTTTTGTTTTTAACTTCATGAAACAATAATACAAAAATGTTAAGTGTATACTGAAAGAATTACACACACATCCACTACTGTATTGACATACTATCTGTAAAAATTTTATGAAAGTAAATTTTCATTTAAAGGTTTAACATTTTCTATTATGTGGTTTTCAGTGATATGCCACATGTCAATACATCGCACTGAGGTTTGCTTTCTAGATTTATAGATACTGAATAGGTGCAGGGAAGTGGGAGGAAAGGGGGTTGGGAGAGGGGGTTTACAACAGTTCTGTTGAAATGCTAGATGCAAGCCCTTTTACTTACCTCTGGAGTTTACCGTTGTCACAGTTACAGCTTTTTACATTCCACTGAATGCTAATGCTGACAGAGCTCTAACTTACTTTCTTGATATTCCATTAATCTGCAGCAAAAATGAATCCTGAAGCTATTCATATTATAGCTGGTGAATTAAACCACATGGACATAAAAGTAGTTCTCCCAAAAGTTCATCAACACATTAATTGTGCAACCATCCATCCATCCATTATCCAACCTGCTATGTCCTAACTACAGGGTCACAGGGGTCTGCTGGAGCCAATCCCAGCCAACAAGGGCACAAGGCAGAAAATAAACCCCAGGCAGGACGCCAGCCCACCGCAGGGCACACACACCCACACCCCAAGCACACACTAGGGACAATTTAGGATCGCCAATGCACCTAACCTGCATGTCTTTGGAGTGTGGGAGGAAACCCATGCAGACACAAGGAGAACATGCAAACTCCACGCAGGGAGGGCCTGGGAAGCGAAACCAAGTTTCCTAACTGCAAGGTAGCAGTGCTACCACTGGCACCATGCCACCCATTGTGCATCCAGGGGTAAAAAAAAATAGATGAGGCTTACACAAATATCAAAAATTTTTATAGGACATAACAGTTGCCTCACTTAGGCCAGTCAAAGTTATATATCTATAGTTTTGACTCCAGCATGCACTACCCTCAGAAGGAAAGATCAAGTCACCACAATGACTGTTAAAACATTGCCTGAAGGAGCATCCTTGCAGCTTCCGGATTGTGTTGAAAGTACTCTGTTCATATGTGCTTTATACCTTTGCAACTATTATAAGTGCAATAGTTATATTATTAAATTGCATTATATGTATGCATTATAATTTAATTATATGCATTATACTGTATGTGAATGCACCTTAGAACTGCTGCAATTCTGTTGTCCTAAGTGCAATGACAATAAAAAATATGAATGTAAGAGAAATTGGAAACTGAAAAATTAAAATGGCAGACCTGGACCAATTAACTACACTATATAGATGTTGTCACATTTCTAATCGATGAAAGACAACTACACAGCCATGACATTCTCTCATGAAAAGCAGACAGACTTTTGACTACTTTTGACACCAATGTTAAGAATAAATTATGAAGTTTAACAGTGGATTTATTAGGATTTAAAGGTTATGCTTTGTCCCGACTTTGCTACAAGGTCCATACTTGGTGGATGTGTAACCACATCAGAGTCTGCATATGGGTAGGGACACGAGAACGCACACACAAGTAGACTATAGGGCCAAATTAGCAATGCCAATTCACAAATGTTAACGGATAAAGGTTTAGTAAGCTCAGTAAAGGCAAAGTAAGCTGTCATCCCTGCCTCAGGTTCTACATGAATTCAGCATGTTCTCCCCATGTACTTCCAAACTGATTGTGCATCATTGTCAGTGAAATTACTACATTAAAAATATGGCACTCTGTTCTTTTATTACCATACAGTCAGCAAGAGTAATCTTGTCACACATTAAAAAATCAATAATTGGTTTGTGGCATTTTGGTCTGCACTATCGTACTTTCTGCCTTGTTCATTTTTTTAACATTTTTTTTTTCATCGTTCATGCATAAGACACCCTAAAGCCACACTGTGAACTGCAAAAACAAGCTTATTTTAAAAATGATAAAAAATGCTTCACTTTAGAACACAATTTCAAGTGTCAAATTACTATATACAATGCTTGTGAATAAATAACTTCAACTTGAAAAATACCAAACTTATCCTACAAATAACATGCCACCTTCTGCTTTAGATCTTTGTAGAGTCACCTTGAATGAATGGTTATGTAGAATTCCAGATGAATTTCAGTATAATTTATTAAATAACGATTTTTTTCTGTATATAAGGATACTTAGAAAAAGATACAGCAGCATAGGCAAGATGTTCATTTTGAAAGTATTAATTTTCCCTATAAGGTGAGATGGATGGTAGACCATCTGCTAACATCTTACTTGATTTTATCAATAGTACTTACAAAATTGGATATGATTTTTATATTTACTTGTGATGGTTATCCCCAAATATTGAAATTGTTTTGATATTAGAAATGAATACCTATCCAGTCTAATATGATGTGCTAAAAAATTCACTGGGACAGCACATTTTTTATCCAGATTAATTTTGAAACTTATGAACTTCTCGCATCTGTGATTAAAGCAAGAGATGGTCATGAGTCTGATATTTGAAGCACCTTGTCTTCTGCATAGAGTAATATTTCCTGTTTGAGTTCTTCTCTAACAACCCTTTTAATCTCTTTTTTTCTTAGGGAGATATATAGCCAATGGATCGATGGCTAACGCAAAAAGCATTGGTGATAGTGGGCACCCTTGTCAAGTACCTCATTCTAATCTGAAGTAGGGTGAGTTGATGTTATTAATGCTGACTGAAGCTTCTTGACTATATAAAGTTGTTTAATCCATGCAGATATACTTGGGCCTAACCCAAATCTGTGTAGTGTTGTAAATAGATAGTCCCATTCAACTGTATCAAAGGCTCTTTCTGCATCCAAAAACAGTAAAACCTTCAGAAAGTCAGAATTTGTGGGTGAGTATATTACATTAAACAGGTGCCAAATGTTTGAAGCTGAGTGTCTGCCTTTAATAAATCCTGTTTGGACTTGTGATATTATGGGGGAAAGTACTTTCTCAATCCTTCTAGCTAAGACTTTTGCTAGTATTTTAACATCATTATTCAGGAGTGACGTTGGTCTACATGAAGCACATTGTAGAAAATCTTTATTTTTTCTTGGAAAAACAGTTATTAGTGCTTGGTCAAATGTTTGTTGTACTTTTGCTTCCTTTCGCTTGTATAAAATTTGTTAATAATATTAGGGTCAAATTAGTTGAAACCTTTCTTATAAAGCTCAACTGGGTAGCCATCTGGCCCAGTAGCTATCCCACTTTAGAGTGAATTTATGGCATTTTGCATTTCTAAAAATGTCAGTGGCTTTTCAAGTTTCTCTTTGCCCAGAGAATTGAGTTGTGTTTTTTTATTTTATTGAAAAACTCCTTAGGTTGTATCTCATCTTCTTTACACTGAAAAGAATATAATGATTTATAGTAGTCCTTAAATATCTGTTATCTCTTTATGACACCTGGTTTTATTTCTATTTGCATTGGTTATTTTTATTATAGCATTGAAAACTGCCTGCATGTGGATTTGTTGAGTGTTGTAACGTTGGAGTCCTAAAGCACGTATGCCCCAAAAAAGCACTTCCAAAAATGCCCACTAGAGGGGAAAACTGTCAAAACAGACTAATAACAAGGGCAAATGCATACCTTTATAAAATAAAAATGTTTATTTCCACAAAAATTCTGTGAAACAAAAGCAAAATCCATAGAACATAAAAGGCATTCCAAACCAAACAAGGTCCCAATGCAGAAATCCAGAGCAAGGTCAAAAACAGAGCAGAAGGGTTGAAAATCCTGTAATTCACAAAAGCACAGAAAAAGGGCACAAGTATACTCACCACTACAGGCACATTTGAAATGAACCACCAAGAAAAGTTGGAGACCCCCTGGATTTATAAGATGGAGAGCAGTGCCTGACAACAACCACTACAAAACACATGGGATATAACACAGACAGCTTACTTACATAAAAAATAAAGGATAATGCTCATTAACAACATAAATCCAAGAATCAAAAACAAACAAAAGAAACATAAAACATGATTCTGAATCCTAGACAGAGGAGGAACTCTGGCTGAAAATGATACTTCTAAGGAGACTCAGGTCTTTTGATGTGTACAGCAAGCTACTGGAAATGTTCTATCAGTCCATAGTAGTCAGTGTTGTGTTCTCCCAGAGAAGCAAATTCAGCTCAAAGGAAGCACAATGTCTGAACAAACTTTTCAGGTAAGCCTGCACCATCACAGATCGAACCCAGGACACATTGGAAGCTGTTGTAGAAAAGAAGAGATGGCAAAAATTGGATGCTATAATAAAAAATTCCCTACATCGAATCCAGGAGGTGCTCTAATGGAGCACTTTTTGCCACAGGCTTGTTCCACCACAGTGTGCTAAGAAGTGAATCTGGGGGTCTTTTCTGCCCAGTACTATCAGGCATTTCAATGCTTTCTATCGGGCCACTTTTTAAGTTTATTTTGAAATACCATTTTGAAATATCTGAACAATATTCATTTATTTATTTATATTTATATATTGGGTGATTGATTGATTTATAAAATGATTGATTAGTTGTATTATTTGTCCTGTCAGTGTGTATCCTTGTATGTTTCTGCAGCTTTATACATGTTAATTTCCCTTTGGGATTAATAAAGTTTATCTAATCTAATCAAACCAAATCTAATCTAATTAGAGAGGTTAATAACTGAGTACTTCTAACACAGGATGCTATTCATGGCATGCCACTTCATAGAAAATCTAACTGCCCAAGTTAAATGTTTTCAGTTTAAGCCTGCACCATGGGTTCTGGAACCAGACTTCTTGACTGGGGGGTGGTCTCTCTCCTACTCAGGAGTTTCAATATGTGAAATGTTTTGGGAGAGAGTAGGGATACTCACAATCCCTGTTTGCCTCATCTGACTGTGACCTACAGTTTGCACTCAAGCAAACTGCTGCCAAATGTGAAGCATAAGGATGAGAATAAGTACTTTCAAGTCTGAGGTTATGGTGCTGTCTCAGAAAGAGTGGATTACTCTCTCCAGGTGAAAGAGGAAAAAACCTACTTTAGTGGAAGAGTTCAAGTCTCTTGAGATTTTGTGCATTACTGATGAAAGAAGGGAATGTGACATCAACAAGTGGATTGAAGCAGAAGCATCCATGGTGGTGAAATGGGAGCTGAGTCTAAAGACAAAACTCTTTGTTTATTGGTTAATCCACAGTACATCCCTGTCCTCACCTATAGTCATGAGCAATAGGCAATGACCAAACAAATGAGATTGTGAATACAGGCTGCAGAAATGAGTTTAGTCACAGGGTCATTGTGTTGATACTCAATAATAAGATGAGAATCTCAACAATTCATTAGAGCCTCAGTGTAAGCTTGTGGTAACTCCAAAACAAATGGACCCAATTGAGGTGATTTGGGCATGATGAGAGTATGCCCTCTGAAGCTATCGCTGGAGCTCCTACAGGCACATCAAACTCACCAGTAACCCTTCATCAGACCCAGATCGTGCTGGAGGGATTATATACTGTATCTTGGTTGGCTCTGTAACATCTGGGAATTCTCCAAGAACAGCTAGAATCTGTAGTTGAGGACAGCAAAGTCTGGCCTGCACTGCATAGCTTTTTTGCAACCATGACCCCAACCAAAATAAGTGTTTTTTAATGACAAAACAAGATAAGCAAGTAGCACCTCTGTTACTATTCCTGTCTATTAAGACATTTGATTATTAATTACTTAATACGTTTTACTTTAGTATAGCAGAACATAAGTAAGTAACATTCAAGTATCTTCATTAATAAATATGAAGTTCTGTATTTGAATAAATTCTTGTTTATCACTGCACCATTGAGTGATACTGCATGCTGGTCAAAGAGCAAGTAAGAATTTTATTGTACTCTGTACATATAACATTATTACTACTGTTATTAATTTTGCTACTCCTCCTACTACTATTATTACAACTACATTGTACACTACTACATAAATAAGGTATTTACTGCATGATAATTAAATGAAAGGTAACTTTCTGAATGCCTTTTAAGATGCATCTGGCACTTTCTAAATATGCATGCGTTCAGTGAGCTCATCTGGCGCATACAGTACACATGCACCTTCGACCACTTCTGCCCAGAAGTTCAGCTTTAGTATCATTGTCTTATCTTCATTATCTACTGTATGAGGAAAAAATGTGCGAAATTATCATTTTATGATTCATGAAGACAAAATAATCGATATGATAGGAAGAGAAAGAGACCATTGTCTTACTATTTGCATCACTTTAATGTGATTCATGAAGGTATGGACAAAGAACATGATCATTTCTCATATGAGTGTGTTTTGCATTTTCTGGGCTGTAATGTTGTAAGGGGTTTTCTATGCTTTTATGGAAGGCCTGATATTGTTTCTGATTAGCCAGTGTGGGGACCAGACCCAGTCGGGACACCTGGAAGGACTGGGAGGCAGTCTATACATCCCCCGGGCCGTGAGGGGGCAACCGCTCTGGATAAGCAGGGGACCATGGGGACGGAGCAAGGATGCACAAACCTGTGGGGGCCCGTGGCTACCACCAGGGGGCGCTCTAAGTCTCATAAAGCCCAGGTGATCTGCACTTCCGCCACACCTGGGAAGGTGGGGGAAAATCCTTCCAGCGACACCCGGAGTGCTTCCTGGTGTTCATGCGGCATGTCCGCCACAGCAGGAAGTGCAGCCAGAAGAACGTCATCAAGCACCTGGAGCACATCCGGGTGAATATAAAAGGGGCCGCCTTCCTACAGTCAGAGAGCTAGTCGGGAGCTGAAGGTGGACGAAGCTCCAGTGACGAGAGGAAGAAAGGCAGCCCACGGACGTTAAAAGGCCCAAGGAAGGGTGTTGTGGTGCAGGAGCACTGTGTGTGTGCGGGACTTGTGTTTGGGGACACTTGTTTAATAAAGAGCGTGTGTTTTACTAACTGTCGGTGTCCATTTGGATGTGTCCGGGCTGAACATCTCACACCAGTTATTCTGCAATATGCTAATGGTAACCTAATCCACATGTCTTTTGGTTATAGGATTCAGTTGAGTTTGCACCGCAACACAGCCCCTGGGAAAATGATGATGCTCAGAATGAAATTGCTATTTTGTACTGTGTTATAAAATAAAGCACTTTGCAACTAAGAAACATTAATTTGTTTCTGCATTTGGAAGGTTCATAGCCTGTTGAATGTAATGAAACAATTCAATCATTTTGATCAATCTTATTTTAGGTAAATGCCAGGAAGTAGTGCACTGGACAGGGAATGATTAAATGGCAAGTCATTTGTAAGCCAGTGGTCCAAAACAGATTTTTCTTTGACAGACTGGCCGATAAAAAGTGGCAGTTATTTGATTTGAGTTGTGAAGTTATGTGAAATTGATGAGATATCCAATGACTCTGAAGTGAAGCAAGGTATTTTTTTTCCTTCAGTCACTTTACTTCCTTGGTCAATAGCACAAAGAAATTAAAAACAATGGTTTAGTAACTAGCAAGGCTTATTTAATGAAGATATTTTTATGCTGATCAATGCCTGTGTAACCTAATGGCTTTAAACAAGCAATCAATCTAGAATTAAGATAGGAAAAATTTACTCCTCAATCTCTATTAAGCTAAATCCTATACAGTGTGACTAAACATCATTTAAATATCCACAGGGATTTTATAAAGAAATATTCTAATTGAGTAAAGATGACATCTTAATACTCTGTGAAAAGAATCCTATTTTTTATTGTTATCAAATCTCGATGTAGTAAAGAGTATTGACAATTAGACACTAAACTAAATACAAGCCAAGATCAACACAATTGGTGGTATTCTTATTGCATGTCCACTACCATGACCTCAAAGAGCAGCCTTAAGTAGTTAAAGTAAGCACCCTATAGTGCTAAGAATGTGTCTCAGACCTATTTCCTTATTACCTGAAATTTGCGTGACTCTTTGTAAATCGATACTATAGCCCAGTTATTTAGGATCATGAGTCTTTAGATGGATGATCTTGGCTAAAAAAACAGGTTATCCAGTATGGGACTAAAATTAAAGACTATGTTACAGAACTAGAATGAAATTTCTAGACAATACAAAATGAATAACTATGAAGCTCATATGTCAAATATTGACATTTGAAAGAATGGAAGTAGGCAATTGTTTGGGGAGAAACTCGAATCGCAGAACACATTTAGAGGTAGATAGTTTTTTAAAGATATAATAATGCTGGCCTTTCTGTGAATTAATTTAGTAATTGCAGTCTATTTTCTCTGCATAAGAAGAAATATAATAGTATCTCAAGTGCTGCTATATAGGTTAAACATTTTTTAATGTAAAGATCATTTCTAAGGAAACTCTTATCTTAACATATTTAAATGACTATGAGCAATCTACAATTAACACTAGAAATCACTAAGAGTGATTAGGGAATCCTTGAGGAAAACTTTATAATAAAACAGAAAACATTCCAGGTTGCTAGGGTCTCAGATAGGAAAACTCTGTTTAATATCTGCTACATAAAAAAAAAGAAGAAGAAGTTTAAAGGAGCTCGCATGTAGCATCTTGCTTCCTTAATGGTGGTCAGACAAATGATGTCTACTTTCTGTGGGTGCTACCTCTTTAAACCTTGGTAGGGTTGTGTAAATGATATCTTCTTCAGAGTAGAAGTGACATCACAAGTTTTCGTCCTTGACGGGCTCTTTCAGACTGAGGGTGGGACTGTAGTAAACAACATATGGCACTCTCACACTTCCCCAATGTGACACTAAAATTGGTCCTCATAACAGACTCAATATATTTGCATATGTCACCTAGATGACTAAATCACTTATAACACAAAATAAGTCACCGCAGAATGCTAATGTTTCACATTACCGAATAAACTAATACTATTCTAAATTATTTAAAAACAATAATCCAGCACGAAACAGTGTATTCTTAACAGTTCAAAATAAGCAAATGCAAAAACAACTATGGTGGAAATTAACCAGGAACTATTTACAACTAACTATAAACATTTCATTGTTATGGCAGTGAGAGATGCCCTACATACTTTGTTTCCCTTTTCACAACTTTCTCTCAGACTCATCGCTTCCACTCCACCATTATTCCCTTCACCTACCTCCAACTCTTGTCATTGTTGAATCTTTCAAAAGCTCCTGCAGTTCTTTATATCTCACCTGTTCATAGCACTGCCCATTTTATTTCTTCCAGTGTCAATCAATTCCCTGACTGGCAGTTCTCCATGCCGCTCTCCACCTCCCCCACCAGATTTAAAAGTTTCACAGCCACCTTGGGGTATATTCTCCATACGTCGCTTAAATCATCCAAGAACTGAAGCCTTATCTTGAGTCAGCTAATGGTGGATAAGCTCATCTGGTCATGTCGGTTCTCCAAATGCACCTGAGGATTAGATTCACGTAGCTGGATTCAATCATTTAAGATGACTGTGCATTCCCCTGCTGCTTGAAAAGCCCATATACTGTATAGCAAGACTAGAAAACATGATTGGCTAGTCGCTTAGTAGTGGAGAGAGATGGCAAAAGAAAGAGCAAAAATGTTTTCGCAGGCTGAGCAAGAAGTTTTACTGGAGGGGCATGATGAATTCAAGGAATTAATATGTACAAAAGGAACAATCGCAAAAGTAGCCAAAGCTTGAAAAGAGGGCTGGCAAACAAATTAAATGTGTATTTATTTTATCATTTGTAAACAATGTTAAATTTCCAGTGTTACATCATTAATTATTATTTATTCATTATACCTCAGATCAAATATAAGCATAGTCAGGACCTGGGAACAGGTTAAAGTGAAGTATATAAATATACCTCAAAGTGGTAAATCTTACATATCATAGCATAAACAGCTTCAAGAGCATTTGTTTCATTTATATATTGGTATTATTGCATTATATTTTTCCTTTAAAAGTTAATAAGAAGAAGATTGGCCAGAAAAAAACTAATGGAGGTCCACCTGGTCCGGAACTCACCCCTGCTGAAGGGCTGGCTCTCAAGTAAAATGCCCATCGCCCAGTTTCTGAGGGCATTGAAGGGGGAAGTTCCAGATAACCAGTGGCAGGATGCACCAGTGGTCACTTCATTGCAGGTGAAGGGCCAGCATTACACATATTTGTGCTTTGTGTGTGCCATGGGTGTGTTTTCACAGGCCTTGTGGTTCAATTTCCATATATTCCTTTTTTGATGGGTCATTTGCAGACAATGTCATAACAATTCCACCTGTGCCTGAGCAATGAGAGTTTGACCCATGTGATGTGTTGGATGAGGACACTTTTTGACCACTCATCAGGAGAAGAGGTAACTGTGTAAATACTTAATATTTAATAATGTATAAAGTTCAATCTAAGCATTCCTGTACTGATAATGATATAACTGTTGCGCTGGAGCCCATTGCCAGCACACATGCCCATTCTGGTATACAGTTCACATCAAAAAATGGAGATGGGGAGGTTAGTTGATATCCTAATGAAGCTTCTTGAACAAGTTGCTGTATTTTATGACATGACAAAAGGGTTCAAAGTGCTATACTGTGAGCCTTTTCCTGACGCCACCAGAGGGTTAGTACATATTACTGCAGAGACAAGATGCACCATTCAGACAAATATCCTAAGTCATTTATATTTGATTTTTATTTACAGAAAAATATACACGTTTGTTCAAAAAATATCCAGGATAGGAAATGACACATAGAAAATTAAAAATATGAAAAATAGAACAGGACATGGGGGTAGATGAACAGAGGAGAACCAAAATCAAGTTGCAAATACAACTACTTCAGAAACAAATGGTAAAAAACTGATATCTCTCTCTCTCTCTCATATTGTGTGTACTTATTAATCATCCCCCACCCCCATGCAGTCTGAAAGGAAGTAAAGAGTCTTGGGTAATAAATATAACATTTTTGTTGAACAACTGTCTTGTCATTATTGAAAATATTGGGACACGATTTGGTTTCTGGCAGCTCTGCCACTGGGTCGGTCAAAGTGCAGTGGCTCAAAGTCATCATCAGGCTGCATCACCACCTCAGGGGCCCTTTCTTTTCTAATAGTGGCTATGTTGTGAAAGATAGAGCATGCAACAATTATGTCACATGCTCTGTCGGGTGCAACCCTCAGCATTTGTAGACATTGAAATCTCTCCTTTAGGTGGCCAAAGGTCATTTCAATTTGTCCCCTTGTCCTAGTCAGAGCTGCATTATATTGTGTTTGGGATCCTGGGTTAGGGTTGGGAAATAGGGTAATTAAAAATTGTCTGCAGGCGAAGCCCCTTTCTCCAACCAGGATCCCATCACGATGACCTGCATAAACGTAACAATGTTGAGTAAAAAAAAAATACTTCATCATGATTTCTAAGTGTGTATGGGTATTACCTTGTTCAAGTGTCCAATATAGGTGTGACTCCCTAAACATTCTGGCCTCTTTTATTGTCTGCACACACAGGTGTCCAGGAAAAACAACTAAAACTCTGAGGTAGTGTTTCAGGGCCAAGTAGACTTTGCGGACTGCCTAACAAGCAGCACACTTGGACAGATTCTATGCATTTCCTACCGTGTGCAAAAAAGTGCCGCTTACAAAAAACCTCAGAGCAATGCACACAGTCTCCGTGGTCATGAGAGCACGATTTCTCCGAGTTTGCCTCCTAATATAAGGGGCTAATACATTTCTGATGTATAAAATTCCCTCTTGGCAGAAGCGATATCTCTCAAAAAGATCATCCAGACAGGCAAAGGATCTTGACGATCGCGCAACACTCTATTGACTTGAAAATCACTTCTTATTATCTATGCACCAATTGCAATCGGTTGGACATCTATGAATGGCGAGGCCATGGATAAGCGGGTTTCCATGCATGGAAACTAGTTAAGTGTGTGAGCTAATCTTTGTTTACATAGAACAAATGTGCTTCCGAGCAGGTTTGAGTGATATGATTTGTTGCTATGACAATACATTCAACAAGAGATCTGAAGAACAAACAGATCTAGGATCATGCAAAATTCTCAATAATTTAATCCTGCTAAACCAGTAATCCACGTACAGACAATACCTCCCAGGCTACATTCCAATCAGGATTATATAATATTTACATATTGTTCACTTTTAGATAATAAGACAATAGTGTATTAACATCAATATGTCCGTCAATATGTCATCTGAACAACAGTACAGTGGAGCTTACTAATAAGGGTTAAAGTCCTTAACATAGATGGATAGATAACACATAGATGGATATTCATCATGGCTGGGATTGTTCCTATTCTCTTACACTGTTGGGAGGTTAACATAATGGGAAGACAAGGGATGACTATCTCCCTGGGCCATGCGTTCCTCCAGTACACGATAGCAGAATCCCTCTGATGTAGCTTTCATTTGATCAAATGTAGTGCTGCATGACAGTTGTAGTTCTGGAGGGCAGTCCTGGTGGAATCCTTAAAAATCATTAGTGTGTGCTATTGGGAGGAGGCTTCTCTGTCAGATAGAGGTTCCATCCAACTGGGAAGTGCTTCCTCACTACAGAAGTACTCCCAGGTCTAGGTTAAAAAGAGTCTTCCACTTCACCGAAGCAAGTCAGAGTTGGAAGTGGAGAATGACAATGCTCACCTGGAAAATAGAGGAAGGGAAAGAGGGAGAGGAAACTGTACAGTGGATTTTACTGAAGAAAAACTGAAAAGGGTATTTTCTTAAATAAATACTTATTTGAACTCAGGAACCCTCATGGGAGGAACTTGAGCAAGTCCATTGTGACTGTCCATAATCCAGGGAAACAACAGAGTAATTCTGAGGTCCTCTGATATTGCAGAATACCTCAAAGTAACATGAAGAATAAATCCAGCAATTCTGTGCAGGAATCTAATTTTGGCCACCTCTGCTAACCATCTCATTCTTCCAAATACCATTCAGAGTTTGTGGCCACAGATGAGGACTGACCAGTAAATTGAACACCGCAGAATGTAGCTATTGGTTCATCATCACGCTCACTCAAGAACAAATGGAGTAATTCTTCAATTTAAAACAGCTGCTAATCCTTGACCAGCAGAGAACAAACTACTCTTTTCAAGTAGAGGACTATAATGTCAAATTTGTAGATCTCAAGATCTGTGCCAGTGTGAGCCTGAGAGCACAGTCTGATGAAGCCATAATGATAACATCATCTGCAAATAGAAACCATTAGACTGCCAAACTGGATACTCTTCAAGCCTCATCTGGGCCTTGATAACTTGCTTTTTTTAAAAATCATGAACAATAAAAGAGCAAAGATTCAGTTCTGGTGGATTTTATAAAAGAAGACACTGAACAGATTTAAGTTACATCTTGTCACCCCCTCTTGACCTGTCAAATGTTTTGAAGCAGTGGTCAAAACTCAGACTTTATATGGGTTGAGTTTGGTAAGGGCCACTGAGAATATGAATTTTAATTTACATACACAAAGTGATTAAAAGTACTTTATCTACCTTGCTCCTAAACAACAAATTCAAGAAATATCACTCCAGCATATGAGGGAAATGGGAACTCAGGATAAAAGAAGATACTGTTAAAGAAAACATGGATAGTTTCCATTCGATATAAGCAAAACAAAAATTCAAGTCAACACAGTGTCCATTCTGTGGTCGTTTGCATTACGCAAAGTCAAAGTCCGACTGACCTTCCTTAACTAGTTATCCACCCACTCCCAGACACCCTACAGCAACATATCGAATAGATTTAAAGACCTCTGTAACTCTTGATGTCAAAGTTTCTGAACAACTCATTAAATGTCCAGAATGGTGTCATTGTATCACTGACAAGATATCTCCTAGTCAGATATGGAAAGGCAACTTAAAGAGGAAAGGGAACTTAAAGAGGAAAGGGAATATAGGAGCCAGTTATGATGTCTATCACAATTTTATTTCAGATACTTGAATAACAGATCTTTACATAATATTACCAGTTGAACCATCGGCTTTAATAAGAGTGTGCAGTGATAAATATGTTGGTCCTTATCCATGAATGAAATGCTGAGATCAGTGGGGAATCATGTACACAAGCAGGTAGATTATTAAAACTTTCCAAGCCTCATAGCTAATGCCTCTACCTCTTACACCTGGATTTGTAAGATGGCTTGTATATTGTGATCTCCATGTAATTTTGAAGTGTAAGCATTAATAAGATCTGTTAAATATTTAACTTCACTTAGAGATTAAGCCTTATGACTTAAAGGATATGTTTGTATTTTTTGAAGTTAAAGTTGTTGTTTACAATACCCCTTTCATATATTTATGCCAGTTTACTTTCTAAATAAACAATGTTTCATTTTTTAAGTGTAAAATTGAACATCTAGCTGCATGGTTGCATTTAAATATTGATGCTAAATGAGAAACCATTTTAATATAGCTTTTGTTACATGTTTTTTCACATTTGGACATTATATTTGCCTTGACTTTGGTGGCAGTATAAAACTTGAATAATTAAAGTATATTTTATGTTTACATTTGTTCAAAGCTTACATTTATTTATTAATTAATTGTATTTGTACATTATTAAGTATGCAAACATCCGAACATAACACACTAGTTAATCTATCAAATCTAATTAAAGCTTATAATTAGACTGGGCTGCAAGCACAGACATCTTAAATCTCATCTTAAATAAATAAAATATTATTGATCTGAGGCTGACTGTAACAAAATGTACACATAAATGCACATAAGTACAGATATGTTTATTCTTGTTATGCATTTTACGCCTCAAAGAGTTTTTCAGTCTTTACTGCTTCTCTGTCAGTGTCATTTAATGTACTACAGGAGCATAAAGTTGTCAATAGAGTTTTGCACTGATGCTTAACAGAACTGCCAAGTGTTCTAAACATGATAAAACTGCATGCACATCATCAGTCTTATGTACCAGAGAAAAGCACCAACTCTCTCCTGTGGGTATTTCATCTTCATCTGCTGAAAATCAATAAATGTTTATTCAGCTATGAAACACATTTTAACACTGCTGAAGTTCCATTTATGTTCATAAATTTACTCATTTACAACAGTATCATTAGGTTAAAAAGGAACAAATGTTAATTTTTTTTTTCAAAATGTAAGGTATATGCTTGTTATTCATCCATAGCTGGAGGAGATGTCTTGTGTTATTCAAAAGCAGATTCATATCATCTCAATTGTTTTTTTTTTTCTTTTTCTTTATAACCCATCATGAAAAACTTTCTTAAAGGCCATCTTGTGTCACTTAGTTAAAATCAAATTTAAATAAACAGACTGTTTAGTGATAAGATTTCAAATTAAATTTAGATTGTTCTGTAATGTTCTGCCTGTACTGGTAAATATGGTAAATTTTGGAAATAAAGGGCAAGGTGTCTGTTCCAGGAAGGATGATTAGTGAGAAATTCGGCTAAAGTAAATTGGCATCACATAAATCGTGCTACTTCCATTCCAGAAATTTTTTTTAGCTAAACCAGTGTTTGTGGAATAGATTAGACCAGAGTTATGTGATCCATGAGGCCAACGATGTGGATAAATAGCTAATCCTGCTTTTAGGAACAGGCTCAGGAAAGATTTGATTCAATCCAGCTCAGTTACTGGGGCAACCAATGGCCTGAAACTAATCTGCAAAAGTGCAGATTTACTTTGAAGGGTGTGACACTAGAGGGCGCTGTCGCTCCTCTAACCTGACAGACAGACGTCCAGGACACCAGGTAAAATTACTAAAAGGTATTTTTTTCCTTTTTCTTTCTTGAAAGTAGTGCCTCTAGGCACCCCAGCCACCATACAGAGGCAAGTAATAATAATAAAAACAATAATTGTTCTGCCCCACATGTTAGCTGTTATTTGTTGAGCTGTGCTCCCCCTTCATTTTGTCATGTATTAACACACCAGTCAGTCACGTCCCACACTCACAGTGGTGCTATAAAAGTCTATGAAACTCACATA
Source organism: Erpetoichthys calabaricus (assembly GCF_900747795.2). Lineage (NCBI taxonomy): Eukaryota > Metazoa > Chordata > Cladistia > Polypteriformes > Polypteridae > Erpetoichthys > Erpetoichthys calabaricus. The sequence continues at coordinate 217,772,749 of NC_041394.2, read as the reverse complement.
AAGCACGTAGGTCCCATAATAATCATTTGAATACAATACACCCCATGTGTCTCACGTAGGCACCCCTTTATCTCTTGTTTCGGTCACATCCGAAGCGTATTTTTTGGGTATATAAACCCCTGGGTCTGGTTAATTGTGGAACGCAACAATCTGAACCTCTGTCAACGCTTCTCTTTGTCTTGATCCAACCATGGAAGTCACTCACCTTGTGAGTGTCTTTTAAAGCTTTATTGTTTAACTAGCAAAATACCCGCGCTTTGCAGCGGAGAAGTAGTGTGTTAAAGAGGTTATGAAAAACAAAAGTAAACATTTTAAAAATAACGTATCATGATTGTCAATGTAATTGTGTTGTCATTGTTATGAGTGTTGCTGTCATATATATATATATCTATACACACACAGACACACATAAACATATATATACATATATATATACATATCTACATATACACATATCTACACATATATATATATATATATATACATATACACATCCACATATATACATATATATATACACATATCAACATATATATACACATACATATACACACATACATACACACACACATATACACAAACATACATACACATACATACAGTATATATATATACTAGCAAAATACCCGCGCTTCGCAGCGGAAAAGTACTGTGTTAAAGAGGTTATGTAAACATATATATACATAAACATATATACTTATATATACATATCTACATATACACATATCTACATATATACATATATATATACATATACACATCCACATATATATACATATATCAACATATATATACACATACATATACACACATACATACATACATACACATATATATATATATATACATATATATATATATATATATATATACACACATACAGACACATATATATACATATACATATTTACATATCTACATACATACACATATATCTATCTATATCTATCTATCTATATATATATATATATATATATATCTACAGTAATCCCTCCTCCATCGTGGGGGTTGCGTTCCAGAGCCACCCGCGAAATAAGAAAATCCGCGAAGTAGAAACCATATGTTTATATGGTTATTTTTATATTGTCATGCTTGGGTCACAGATTTGCGCAGAAACACAGGAGGTTGTAGAGAGACAGGAACGTTATTCAAACGCTGCAAACAAACATTTGTCTCTTTTTCAAAAGTTTAAACTGTGCTCCATGACAAGACAGAGATGACAGTTCTGTCTCACAATTAAAAGAATGCAAACATATCTTCCTCTTCAAAGGAAACAGAGAGGAAAGCAAACAAATCAATAGGGCTGTTTGTTTTTAAGTATGCGAAGCACCGCCGGTACAAAGCTGTTGAAGGCGGCAGCTCACACCCCCTCCGTCAGGAGCAGGGAGAGAGAGAGAGAGAGAGAGAGAGAGAGAGACAGAGAAACACAAACTGAAAAATCAATACGTGCCCTTTGAGCTTTTAAGTATGCGAAGCACCATGCAGCATGACGCTTCAGGAAGCAGCTGCACACAGAAGGTAGCAACGTGAAGATAATCTTTCAGCATTTTTAGACGAGCGTCCGTATCGTCTAGGTGTGTGAACAGCCCCCCTGCTCACACCCCCTACGTCAGGATCAGAGAAAGTCAGCGCAAGAGAGACAGAGAAAAGTAAGTTGGGTAGCTTCTCAGCCATCTGCCAATAGCCTCCCTTGTATGAAATCAACTGGGCAAACCAACTGAGGAAGCATGTACCAGAAATTAAAAGACCCATTGTCCTCAGAAATCCGCGAACCAGCAAAAAATCCGCGATATATATTTAAATATGCTTACATATAAAATCCGCGATAGAGTGAAGCCGCAAAAGGCGAAGCGCGATATACCGAGGGATCACTGTATATATATATCTCTATCTATCTATCTATCTATCTATATATATATCTCTATCTATCTATCTCTGTATATATATATATCTATCTATATATACTGTATCTCTATCTATCTATCTATCTATCTATCTATCTATCTATCTATCTATCTATCTATCTATCTATTGTCAGTTCAGCACTCCGGTTGGAATATGACCAAGCTGTGCAAGCTTACTGTTAAGAATGCAACGTATAGTTGTACAGGAGAAAAGCAATCTTGCCTCAAATCAATGGCAACCTTTTGTAGGTCTATGAACTTAATTTAAACTTTAGGTTTACACGTGCTCTGTTTCCATAGTACCTGCACTCATGAATATATCTGTATGTGTCAGTCGCTGAAATCCCCGCGCTTGGCACCGGCGAAGTACTGCTTTTAAATTTTTATTAAGAAGAAAAGAAAACCTTTTTAAATTGAGGTAAAATATACCACTAACAATTTGTTAAGGATCTGTTTTTTTGTGTAGCTGACTTCACACAGCCTCTCCGCTGTTTTATAAACGAACGTCATATAAGGTCTTCCTTTTTTGTTTCTTCGCCAATGGAAGCAGCCTTTTTATTTAATCCTGTTTTTACGATTGTTCTGTTTGTATACCAGTTTGTCAGTTCAGCACTCCGGTTGTAATATGACCAAGCCGTGCAAGCACACTCTTGAGAATGCAACGTATAGTTGTACAGGAGAAAAGCAATCTTGCCTGAAATCAATGGCAACCTTTTGTAGGTCTATGAACTTAATTTAAACTTTAGGTTTACACGGTGCTCTCTTTCCGAAGTACCTGCACTCATGAATATGTCTGTATGCGTCAGTCGCTCAAATCCCCGCGGTTTGCACCGGCGAAGTTCTGCTTTTAAATTTTTATTAAGAAGAAAAGAAAACCTTTTAAAATTGAGGTAAAATATACCAATAACAGTTTAAGGATCTGTTTTTTTGTGAAGCTGGCTTCACTCGAGTGATCACTTCGAGCTTTAAGCCTGAGAAATCACCCCATAAATGCACACGTTTAATTGCACATCTGTTAATATGTATGCTTACACAGTATTAAAAGACACTCAACAATTACACAGTATTAAAAGACACTCAACAATTAACGTCATTTACCTTCGTTCCCGCGTTTGACTCGTGCTGTAAATCTCTTCCTTGTTTTCACTTCACGTGATTACATAGGAGGCGTAATACGTGATGACGCGATATGTGACTCCGCCTCCTCCATTAGAGTATATGGACAAAAAACAGGTTCCAGTTATGACCATTACGCGTAGAATTTCGAAATGAAACCTGCCTAACTTTTGTAAGTAAGCTGTAAGGAATGAGCCTGCCAAATTTCAGCCTTCTACCTACACGGGAAGTTGGACAATTAGTGATGAGTGAGTCAGTCAGTGAGTCAGTCAGTCAGTGAGGGCTTTGCCTTTTATTAGTATAGATACACACATACATACATACATACACACACACACACACATATATATATATATATATATATATACACACACACAGACACATATATATACATACATTGGAACCTCGGTTCACGACCATAATTCGTTCCAAACCTCTGGTCGTAAACCGATTTGGTCGTGAACCGAAGCAATTTCCCCCATAGGATTACATGTAAATACAATTAATCCGTTCCAGACCGTACGAACTGTATATAAATATTTTTTTTTTAAAGATTTTTTAAGCACAAATATAGTTAATTACACCATAGAATGCACAGTGTAATAGTAAACTAATGTAAAAACATTGAATAACACTGACACAAAAACCCAGGCTCCTTCCTCAGCTGCACACACAGGCTCTCTCTCTGCAGCGCGTGAGCCCCCCCTCCTCCCTCCTCAGCTGCACACTCAGGCTCTCCCTCTCTCAGCAGCACATGAGCTCTCTCTCTCTCTGTGACATTGCAGCAGTTCAGCTGTAGCCTTACAATCCGATCGTTGTATAAACGCTTTTTTTTTTTTTTAAATGAGTTTTAAGCACAGGGGAAAAAAAAGGAACATTTGAACAAATCCGAACTTTATTTAAAAGCCAACCAAGACAGTAACGTTTTAGGAGTTCAGGCTAATAGTATTACAACCCGATCGCATTAAACACGCTTTTTAAATGAGTTTTAAGCACAGGGGGAAAAAAAGGAAAATTTGAACAAATCCGAACTTTATTTAAAAGCCAACCAAGACAGTAACGTTTTAGGAGTTCAGGCTAATAGCATTACAACCCGATTGCATTAAACATGCTTTTTAAATGAGTTTTAAGCACATGGAAAAAAATAAACATTTGAAAAAAAGAGAAAAGTAACATTGCAACACTTCTCACCATTCTTCACTTGCTTAGAAGCCATGGTAAACTGCAAAAGCACACGAAATACTGTAGAGGACAAAGAGTTCACAGGTAAAGCACGCACTCTGACTGAGAACAATGAACAGGGAGAGGCTGAACACGTGCTTAAATACAATAATCGGCGCGTACGAACCATAAGGGAAATGAAATAGAGCACAAAGACTTCACAGAGAAAGCACGCACGCACGCACAATGCAACACGTGCGGCGCACAAACCGAAAGGGAAACTGGCTTGTTCGCAAGCATTACCTGGTAGGTAACCACCCATACAATCAGATTGTGATTCAGACTACGAATGCCGTGAATGTAATTACCCCGATCTACATGCTGTCAAATAAACGAACCACACGCCGTGGCGCAATGTTAGGGGCTTCGCCTCTAGCGCTGACTCCTGAGGTTCGATTCCCGTAAGGGAGTGCAGTGAGTGTGTACGCCTGATGAGCCAGGAATTAGGGCAAAACACGTGTCGCGTACTCTTTGCATTATTTGACAGTAAACTATTTTCAATCATTCTATGATCTGCTTCTCACAACTGAAGGCACTGTGGCGAGTGTTAGCTGACTTGCTGGCCAACATATCTACATAGATATACACACATATATATATATATATATATACATATCTATATATATCTATATATATATATAAACAAACTTGTATCTCGCGAATATGGTATTGCAAACAGCAGCGGGAGCGTTTCTATAAACTTAATTTAAACTTACGGTTTACACCGTGCTTTGTTTCCGCAGTAGCGAAGTGATCACTCCTGCTGCGTTCAGTCAGTTCACGTGAGCCGCTCTCTTGTGTGATGTTGCGATGTCCACGGCTTTATTTAATGTTAGCTAAGACCTGGCACTTCAAAGTTTCTCGCTACAGCAATTTTAACTCCGTTACAAAGTGATCCAAATGTCGTTTATACCTCGTGTCTTCTCATTAAAGTTGTATCTCGCGAATACGGTATTGCAAACGGCAGCGGGAGCGTTTCTATAAACTTAATTTAAACTTACGGTTTACACCGTGCTTCGCTTTTCTTATTGTTTTGCTGCCTTCTCAATTGTGTAATGAATGTTTTCTTCAGCGCTCTTTGGGGCTCTTCCTTGTTTTGTACGTACTGCGTTCACAGTCAGTTCACGTGATTACGTGGGAGGCGTGATGACGCGATACGCAACTCCGCCTCCCACGGCCAGCGAGCTGCAGTCCATTACAGTATATGGACAAAAAAGAGGTTCCAGTTATGACCGTTACGCTTTGAATTTTCGAAATGAAACCTGCCTAACTTTTGTAAGTAAGCTGTAAGGAATGAGCCTGACAAATTTCAGCCTTCCACCTACACGGGAAGTTGGAGAATTAGTGATGAGTCAGTCAGTCAGTCAGTGAGGGCTTTGTGTTTTATTAGTATAGATGTGTACTGCCTGCTATGTATTGCTTTGTAAATCATTCTTTATTGTCTTTGGTTGTACACCTGTATATACCTGTATGTTTCTTTTGTATATATTTCAGTTTACAATGAGGTACGTCCAGTAAAAGTCTTCAAGAAAGCTCACCCCTTGTCGTTTTTATGTGGATGTGCCGAGTTGTTTAAGCTCTCTGCGGCCATGTTCCGCGGACAGCGCGGAGTGAGGCAGAAAAATAATTTTACGCAATTCTCTCCTCCACACCTCCCAGCAAGCGCTGTCTTCTACCTCCCAACTCCAGCTCACTTGCTGGGTTTAAAGCAGTCCTTTATATAGTCCTTGACCCGGAAGTGCTTCTGTCCTTCTGCCCCCATGACTTGTTAGCAATTCTGGGTAACATGGAGAACTTGCATTTTTTTCAGCCCTGAAGTACTTTGGGACTTCCATCCCCGTGACTTTGGAGTACTTCTGGGCTATGTAGAAAGTACAGACTCTCAGGTCTCCCTGCAGCATTTCCTGGTGGCAAACATGGTACCCAGTAGGGCTGTGAAGCCAAACTCCAGATCCCATGGTGCCCTGTGGGAATCTGGGGCACCACTATGCTGTAGGAAAGCCACTATCTAGTGTCCTGGGGGAGGCAGTGTCCCAAAGCAGCTACCATCCTCCATCCTTCCATTCTTTGGGCATCCCGGCCGGGTTGTGCTGCCAGCCGTCCATCATAAGGGTTAACGTTTTGATTCTGTAACGATTCAGGAGCAGAGAATCGTAATCATAGAACGAAAGGTGGAAAATGACATGTCAGAAATCTTGATCCTAGCTCCATTATTTAGGAAGCAGAAAAGGTGGATGAAATGTTGAAAATCTTATGCCCCTTCCTGAACGAACAATCAACATATAGTCTCAGAGAAAGGTAATCAGACCCAAATCAGACATTCTGGCATACATAGAGATGTGTCTGCATGAATGTTACCGGGTCAAATCCAAGACTTTAATAAATCTGAACAACCTTCAAAAACATGAAATGTTCAGTGTAACTATTGTGGCTTTGGGCTGACATTGATGCAAAACATGTACATTTCCTGTCACTTTTTCCTGTTTTTTGCTAATGGCAGCATTCTCCACAGCATTGCCAGTGTGCCTAACTTTGATGCAGTGTCTGCACACATACACGCATGCACACACAGAGGCAGTCTTCCACAAAGCTACAGTTAGGGCAACTGAATTTAAACAACTGTGGCATTTTTGAGCAGTAATAACTGATAATAGACTCAAGCTGCCCAATTTCCTCCCTTCTTTAGAGTCTCATGTCATTTAAAGAAACAACTCTGAAGACTCTCCTCTTCAACCAATACCTATGCCTATCTGATTAATAATGCACTTTTAAGTAGGCGGTTCTCCAAGGGAATAAGGCAATAATATTTCTTCTGCATTGTGTTGTAGCTGTAGTTGATGGCTTTTGCTATTGTCTATAGAAGAGCTTATTAAACTGTGGGTCATGAGGAAACGTTATAGTATGTCAGAATGGGTCGTATATGGTTTGCAAAGCGTGTTGCGGTGGAACGCCGCACATTGTTTAAGCAATACTCAATACTCCATGGGGGCCTCCTAACCACTCTGATGATTGTCATGGGTCTCAAATACACTAAGAAGGAAAATTCGGTTACAAGAGAAAAAGTTTAAGTAACCCTGGTCTATAACACTTCTGACTACTATTTTAGTTCTCATGTTTGCTCTTGCTTTTTCTTATTTAGGATCTTGCGGTGTGGCATTTGTAGCCATACTCACCCTGACAGGTAGCTACTCAACTATATTTCACCACTTGTAAGCTTTTGTAGATAAAAGAATCTGCTAAATGAATAAATTAATTACATGGTTTCCCAGTACAACTGCCTGTGTGAATGAAACACACACCTTTATCAAAGCACCAAGCATGAATGAGGGATAAAAATACATTGCTCTGTTTTATACGGCACAACCAACAGAATCAGCATGAAACTGTCAATGAACAAAAATTAAATAGAACGTTTACTTCAGGGCATATAATGATTGTGTAAGTCTGCTGTAACCTGCCATTTTGGCATGGAAAAATCAGATGGTGCAAAATCGTGCAATTACAAGCTGAAATTTATTTTGGGATCGAGGGTTATCTAATCTTTTTTTCTGAATCAGAGATGAAACACAATTAAATAGAAAGCTGAAATTAGTAACTGGGAAATATGTATTCTAGAAACCATAATCAAAACACCAAGTCTTAATGATAGTCAAAAAAAAAAATAGGAATCATAAACCAGAACTGCCAAAATAACAAACAAAAAGAGAGCTAGAGTGTCTGGGTGAATCCACAGTCTTGGACAAACAGCCAAATAAAACGCTGAATTAAACAGAGATGCGCTAGTGATGTCAAATGACATGATTTTGAGGCAGGGGCAAAAAGTTAGTTCTCACTTCTTAGAAAAATAATTCACAAAATGGTGTCAATATAAATTTTGAAATAATTTTAACAACATTAAAATGTAAACCAAAGCAAAAAATAAATGATAAAAATAATTCCTCCAGTGTGAAAAAACACAAAATGCATTTATAACATGGAGGGTGTCTTTGGAAATAATCTGCTACATCTAAAAATCAGAAAAAAATCAACTCATTCATGTCTAAGGATTTTAGTACTGTATGTGTCATGAATATGTGTTTGTTGTATTCCTAATTTAGGAACATTTTGAAATTTTATTATTATTTTTTTTACTTATTTGATTACTTCTTACACCACTATTTTGTTATTTTGGATGATAGCATTCTATATTCTGTTTAGGCATTTGTGCATTCTTGTTTAATAGCAATGGCATCTATTGCTGCTCATGTGGGTATTGCATAACATGTCATGTGGGCAGGACTTCCGTCATGGCTGTGGACACACTATGTATGACGCAACAGAGCACAAAACGTACAAGCAAACAAAACAACCTTTATTAAAACAAGCTCCTTTGGTTTTGTTAGGTGGAAGCTAAAAGGCACTTCTGAAAAGAACTTATTATTAGAACCTTAGCTTCCTGCTTTTTTTAAAACTTTGATTTTGTTTTGAGATTTAAAGACAAAGATATTTGGTATGGTTTGCCTTTTACTGCTATTTTGATCCTTTTCCTGGCCTGTCATTGACCACAACTTTAAATTATCTCTCCCAGTTATCTCATCTCCGGATTTTTCATTTTTTACCTCTAGAGTACCTGAAGCCTACGAATTTATTTGTAATGCTGGGTCACCGTAAATTCCCTCACACCTCTTCATCAGCGTTTTAATTTTTTGCAAATGTGTCAATCAGCACAAGCAGCAAGTGGCCTGCTCTATCATCCCCCACCGAGGCAGCTGAAGTCAGACGCAAAATTCTCAGAACTTAAGTCTCTTTATCTGGCAGTTAATTATCTGGAATTATATTGGATAAAATAATATATATTGTTATTTGGAATGCATACGATTCATGTGTGTTCCATGTCTAAAATGATCTTTGTAAATGTAGGATGACAGGAAATGGAAGGCAAGAAATGTTAAACACATAATTAAAACAGAATGTTTTATCATGTTATAGTAATAATGACAAAATGCTGACGTGAAGTGTATAATGTGTGAAGACTGAAGTCCAAATATCAAATAAACACTTTCACAAAAGGTATAACAAAACAAGAATATACCCAAAGAAAAATAAATTATTCAATTTACATGGTGTTGTCAATGTGTAAAAACTGAAGCCCAAATATCAATCGACACAAAATAGATATGTCAGCTTGATATATTTACTGTAACCCTATAAAATTCCAGACCCTAAACTGCCAGATGAAAAGACTTCAGATCTGAGAGTTTTGCATCTGGCTTGACTTCAGCTGCCTCAGTGGGGGTAAGATAGCAGACTGCTTGCTGGCAGTGCTGATTGACAAACTTGCAAAACAAAGACACTGAACCGAGGTGCGAGGGAATTTAAGGAGGCCTAGCATTACAAATATTTTCATAGGTTTCAGGGATTTTAGTATTAAACTGCCATCTGGTACATAGAGCCCACATTTAAACCTTAACAGTATGGTATTTCTTAAATGCCACTCATTCTAAAATGAGGTTGTTCTAGCTAGTGACATTATGTTAAAGATAAATTCTAACTCTGTTAATTTACTGCAATTTGGCTTTGAAATACAGACACCATTCTCTCAGTAAAGGCCTCATCTCATGTGTTTACCTTTTTCCCATAACCATTCACTTTACCCAAAGCTGCAAACAATCAGCAGACCAAGACTAAGACTTAGGGTGTACTCACACTGACAATTTGTTTCATGCCCAAGCACGTTTGTCCACATGTAAACCCGAAGACTAGTTAGTTTGACTAATATGATCACTCTATGCTGAGCCATACGTAACGTGTCCTGGCCCACCAGGATACTGAACACTGTTCAGTACATTCAGGAACATTGTGATTGCTAAACATGTCCGAGCACAGAAAACAGACACGACATCAATGATGCAACAAGTCAGATAGTCCAATTCTCATTTCATTCAGATCTTTTGAGATGAAAACAGGTTTTTATTCTCACCTGACACATGAACGTGAATTGTAGTTGGCATGAAAAGCTTCAAATTCCTCCCTTAACATCATTTGTCACTGTAAAAATCTTCTCGTACATGCAGCACTATTAACTGTGAAACTCTGCACTGCACACTCAATATATCTGTAAGAGGGTAGAGTGTTATCCTGCCCTACATGTCTCCACAACCACCTCAAAATAAGGTGGTTATAATAAAATAATAAAAAAATAATAAGATCGTTTTGACATGCAAACTGTCAGTCAGTGTTCAGATCTTGTTTTGGCTTTACACAAAGTCGCATGGTCATGATGATAGCGTGCCCTGGCCAAGAACGTTAAGCACAGTATGAGTGCAGACCAGCGAGGGAGTAGGGAGGGGGGACATTAGCGCGTGGGCACTAAGAGGAACAAAGTTGTGTACTAAGTTGGACCAGTTCATGAGCAGGTTTAACAGTCTTAGTCTGGTGGGTAATGTTACAATATGAATTCAGACAGCCATTTACAGACATAAAAGGACTAATATGCAATTAAAAAATATGGAATATGGAAACCATATTTTATATTTTTTATGTTTGAACCAGGGTTCCTCCCCTGTCTGGTGTTCAGATTTTTTTTTGTCTTTTTTTGCTCATGTTTGACTCATTTGTTTGTGTTAACCTTGTTACAATATTTGTGTTAATTATTTGCATTATTCTGTATTTTGTATTAGTTTTGCATCTTTCATTTCTATGTGGCTATGCTTCTATTGTTCCATGTATTTTATGGATGGTTCCTGAAGAGGCAGGCCAATCTGTCCATTTCCATCAAGGGACTGCCCTCAGTCCAATAAAGGCTGAGAAAACGCACAGTTCTTTGCAGTACATTGTATGTGCTGCGTGTTGGTGAGTTCTCTTGTTTGCTATGCTTTCTTTTGATAATGTTAACCTCTTTTGCTCTGTTTCTCAAGGCATGTGTATTGGGACTTTTTGCTATGGAATCACCTATTTTTAAAGGCAACTCCTTCTCTGACCTTTGTGCTCTTTTTTATAAAGATTCTTTATTTGCCCTTTGTTATACAAGCCAAAGGCTGATTGAGCATTCCACCTGTGGAACTTTTTTGCAAAAATGTTTGGAACTTGGTGCTAAGAAACTTCATAGTTCACGACAATATTTATATTTGGACTGAAGTATATAGTGTAATACTGGATCGAATATATTTAACTCAATTCCACAAAAAAGACAAGAGAAGCATGAAAATATTTATATTGTGTAAAATATGTAGTAGAAAAATATGGATAAATACAGTATACATTTAACCATTAATCATTTAACCATTATTTTAACCATTAATTGGTGTCCCAAATTAACAAATCACTTTCTACTGCTAACATAACATTAACCTCACCTTTTGATTTTCTGTTGGTTGCTAGAAACTTACTTTAAGCAATCAGACTACTTAAAAGGCATGCACTATATTTAAATCTGCTCTCTATATATAAAATCCTAAGCCTAAAAGTGCAACAATCTTGTGCAATGATTTTATGTCACATTTTTTGTCACGCTTTAAATTAGCTTATTTTAAAACCTACATATATACTTTTGGTATCATTCTTTTCAGAATTTATTGAACTTTAATGTATTGTTAGATTTTCAGATTCTTATTCCGTTTTTTAAATTATAAACTAAAAAAAAATATCAAGAATTTATGTCCCTCGAGACGAGACTTTGTGCCAAGAGATTTAACCACTCCCGGGGCCGGAAATAAAAGACAAAGAGTAGGAAAGCTGCTGTACAGGCTTTTAAATGTCCGAAGTGCTGTGCGAGATGCAGATCATGCGGCACAGAAGCAGCTGCACAATGCAGGTAATGTGCTTCATTTGGGACGCCACGAACAACCGCTCATTCGACACAAAGTCAAACCAGCGGTAGGTACCCAAGGATTCTCCGAAGAGACACAGTACTAAAGGAGTCCAGTCTTCATCTCAGGTCACTGGATAGCGTCTATGTCTCACAACCATATAACAAGACAGGAAGCTCCAGGACTCTAAAGACCTGGGGCCTCATGCATAACGCTGTGTGTAGAACTCACACTATAACATGACGTAAGCACAAAAGCCAAAATGTGCTTATGCACAGAAAAATCCAGATGCATAAATCTGTGCGTTCGCCAACTTCCACGTTCTTCTGCTACATAAATCCCGGTCAGTCTGAAAAGTAACGCTCGTGCATGTGCCTGCTGTCCCGCCCCAACTCCTCCCAGAATTACGCCTCTTTGAATATGCAAATCAATATAAATAGCCCTTAAGCTCAGCGTTCTGTGAAAAGGCAATGGCAAAAGTAAGAGGAAAAATTGAAGAATTTCAGTAAATACCAAATGGAGGCCAAGAAAAACATTCTATTTGTTGGTTTAAACAGTTATATAAGCAACAAAAGAAAGTTGATCGAGTGACATAGCATGTCAGAGAAACTTGAAAGCTCAAGTTCACAAAGTCACACAGTGCTCGAAATAAAGTGTCACATATCAAAGTCGGCGTGAAAAGGCGACTCGTAGCCCACCATCTGAGTGTCATATGAAAGCTTATTAAGGTACAGTGAAAAAAAAAGGCACACAGTGTGAAAAAAGCATGAAATGTCAACTTTAATCTTGAAATTTCCACTTTAATCACGTAGTTTATTTTGTCATTAAAGTAGAACATCATAAACATCATCTTAAAATCGTTTAATTTACTAGTTTCCCAAATCCCATCGTAACTAAAGTAGCATGTTAAATATTTTGTTTTGTATTTGATCTTATATGTGCTCTATGTGCCTGAATCACTACGTGCTCTTCCTCCGACACAGAATCCATTACATTCGTAATATTACAGCTCTCTGAATAATTAAAATACTGAGAAGTATACGTGATATCATTTTCATGATGATATGAGTTAAAGCATGTTATTAAACATGGGAACACGGTGGTGCAGTGATTGTTCATGTCTTACGCAAGATGCTTGCTGCGCCATGCGTGACCTTCGATGAAATGCTTTATTACAGAAGTACTGTCTTTTTCAAACGTACTAATCCCCAATTCCTGTCCTTACTTTTCTTTCTCCAAATACCCAATCGCCACACAATCAGCTCTGTAATAGTCGTTAAGCCATCTGTAAGCTTAGAACACCGATTCTTCAAAACCTTTAAGGAACATCAAAATATCTTCATAATGTTTAATTATTCTATCCATCTATCCTTCCAGTGTCGCGCCAGCCACAGCATGAATACAGCGCGAGGCAGGAACAAACCGTGAACGAAGCTCAAGTTTCTTGCTAGCGCTGCGGCACCGTGTAGTTAAAGTTAAAGTTTTATCTGTATAATATAATAAGTATATTTCGCTGTATTTCATATTAAAAATGATATCGTCATCATATGTAAATACGCGCTTTATAAAGTGGCTCAGGTTGTGCAATATTATAACTGTATCATAAGTACAATTACCTCATGGTAACTTGCAAGTACAAACAGTTCTACAAGGAGCACTTGATGGACTGATTGAGTGCGTGTATAGTTCTTGGGATGAAACTGTTTGTGAACCGTGAGGTCCGAACAGGAAAGGCTCTGAAGTGTTGGTCAGATGAGAGCAATTGAAATAGCGAATGGCTGAGGCAGCGTGTGCTTGATGCTGTATACCGATAATTCTCTTTCCGATCGCTGTAGATCTGTGATTCACACTCAGGTACAGTGATATAAATACTTCGAGTGATGCAGTGAGAGTAACATGGAAAAAGATGATCTGCTGTGGCAACCCCTAACGGTAGCAGCTGACAGAAGAAGAAGAAGGTGCAGTGAGAGTAACAACGCTAAAGCAGTTATGGTATTTAGAATTGTTTGACCAATCTGTGGACCTTTATATTGTTTCAGGTTAATTACAATCAGATGCATTAAACTAATAAACAATATGCGGTTAATTTCAGTGTATTTATAAAGCCGCGTCAGGGATGAGTATCTAAAAAAGAAAGGGAAACCGCACAGGAACAGTAGCACTGCTTTGACGCTGGGTGCCACCAGTCTGCAAAACCAAGCAGAGAACTTGCGTATGACAGGGTATGAGCTACCGTGGAAATGTGCGTGGCTTTACACCAAGTTTAGGTTTTATACATCGTGATTTGAACGTGGAAACGTTCTTACACAACATTTCTGTGCGTACTCACCATTTATATACATGAGGCCCCTGGACCTTCGTTCATTTGCAGAGATATTGGGAGCGCCACACACCTCTTTCCAGCGACCTCATGACCCCCCATGCTCTTCCAATCTGTCTACTGACTTCATAAGAAGTGTCACCAGAGACAAGAATGTCACTGCCAAGGTAAGTAAACCTCTCAACAAGGTCAACACTCTCTCCGCAGACAGACACACTGCTGATGGCAGTGCCTAAGAGGTCATTAAAGGCCTGGATCTTGTTTTTTATGCAGGACACTCGCAAGCCCAGACACTCAGACTCCTTGATCAGTCTCTCAAGAACCCCGATCAGAGCCTCCAGCATACAATGCAAAAAATGGTGTCAAATTGAAAAATAAAGTTTGAGTGGAAGTGGAAATCACTTAAATTACAAGTTCCCAATATGCATTGAATGAACCCATTAAAAAGTATTTGAAATGCTTTTATTTTGTGAACTAACAGATCACCACATAAGAGGCATTAAAAATGTTAATTCTAGTTGTTGTTTGTATTGTGTGGCAGAGGCTGATGTAATTAACAGTCTATATTGTCACCAAATGCATTAACAACATTACATGAGTATACTCCAGAACAGCTTTATGGAAATCTTGCACTAAAACTCTTAATCACATCCTTAATGATCTTGCTATGCTTCTGAATTATTATTTTATTATTTCAATTCCCACAGTTTGGCAATAGAATTCAGCAATGCAAAATAAAAACAATTGAACACAAGAGGTCATTGGTATATTCAGCAATTAGGCTATTTAGAAATAAAGTGGGTCTTGTCAAGGACTATTATGCATACTGTAAATAACTCGGCATTTTTCTCTTAACTTCCTGCCTATGTTCTGTCTCCCTTGTCTAATAGCTTTTATTATTCAATTGTAGTGCACAGACAGGGAAAATAATGTTTAGCTTGATTTTGACATTTTACAGACATTGCTGGTTGGGGGACTGGAGTTATTTAAAAGAACTTATGAAAAAGACTTGGAAACCCTACAGGAATAATAATTGTCTGTAACCACATAAAGTGCAATAGCAGTTAAAAAGGCTAACAGGATTCTAAGCCATACGGTTTAGCGCACTGTTACATGATGACTTCACTTGTGGACCCAATGATGTCACTTCTGGTTCTGGCACCACTGATAGCATCACTTCCAGTTCTAATGAAGTCACTCCCTGTCTCGGCGTTTAAAGCCACCATCTTTACAGTCTTAAATCAGTTCTGTTTTGGACTTGATCTTGAACAAAGTTCTTAAACCAAACCCATTTTGCAGCCAGGGAACAATATATATAACTTTTTTGATGTCCTTCTGTCTATTCTTGTGACAATACATATCCTAATCATACTATTAATAAAAATTTAACTTGATAAACCTACATTAATGAAGCCACATCTACAGATGAAGAAAGGATTTTAATTAAGCACACCTCTTATGTCCTGTTATGTCAATTTTAATCATGTTTGATTATTGTATTTTTCCAGTAAACTGAGAGCAAAGTATTAAATGATCAGCAGTTTTACTGTAAATTGCAAAAGATACTCATATTAGAAAATATTTTTATTTTTTTCTGTCAAGCAATTTTTAGTTTTTTTCAGGCTGATTAAAAATAGACCATTATATTAGTCAAAAAAGTTAAAGTGTTATTATGTTATGTGGAAATGTAACACCATATGCCCTTAATAATCACTGATAACTGTTTCCCAGAACATGGAACTGTAAATGCTCTGTGATGTTGATGACGCACTAGAAACACCGCTAAAAGCATAAGGTACAAAGTTGATTGTCAGTTTCTCTTCTTTTTCACCCACCTACAATATTTTTCATAGGCATTCTGCTGAGTTCTGCTTTAGGAAATTTGACTGACTCAGTGTGATTAATCATCTCCATGTAGTAACTCACATGGGACTATGCAGCAGTGTAATGGGGATTAAAACTGGAGTATTGGAGTTTGATAGCCTTGGCCCTATTGCTCCATTTGATTTCTGTAGCACTTTCAAAGGTAGCTTATCTGGTAAGTCCCAGGAAGAGTGCAGCTCTTGGCCTTTGCTAAGGTCTTGCCTTTTCAGGGAAAGTGCCCAGTGGCAGCTATAGACCTCTGGCCTGTTCTGAGGTATTCTGAAGTTGCTTTGAATTTGATCTGTGACTTGGCAAGGGCAGTGACAAGTCCTTGGCCACTGCTGTGCTTGAAATATGAGTGATGAGTGAATGTTAGATAGCTAAATAATGCTGGGTGTAATTTAAGTATTCCGGTATTAACATGTTCACCATTGTAAAAAGAAGGTCATTACGTTAGTATTTAGTGGAAAGAAATACTCACTTAATGCATTTAATTTGCTTTTTATTTTCACAAAAAAATAAGAGGTAATCTTTAATTGCTTTTTGTGTGGGTTTAACAGCATGTCAACTGTGACCTCACATTTTAGCCAAAATTTCAACCACAAATGCAGTGGGAAAGTGAGATGTTACAAATGGTAACTCCAGAAAACCTACTAACATGCAAACACAGCTTTGCTTCATTGATAAACAGAACCCTGAGTTCAGATTTTTCATTTTGGTCTATTTCTAATGAAGGCCATTGTAAGCATCATGTACAAACATTATGTACAATATGCAGTGATTCTCTATTTCTCATTCTCAATTTTCATAAATGTACACATTCCACTATCTGTCCTGGAAATTGACTCTTTATAGAGATCACACTGAAGATGTGTGTCAGACTATGGTGGTATCTACATCTGTGAACAAGGTGCATTGTGTTTAAGGTTTGTAACTTGTTATGAGTGTATATATAACAATGACACTGGCACCCTGTTGTAACTGTTATATTTTTAGTCCAATGTAGTACACCAAAGAAGTTTCAGCTATATATATATTACTGTGTCCTTCATAAAACATCAGCATTAAAGCTGATTATCTCCATCTCCACTATTTATGGTGTCTAGACTACAAAAATTTAAGAAGGATACAAGATGGCTTCACTTCTGATCCAAGAGTTTGGTGAGTGCACCAGTGTGGCCCAACATCATCAAACCATCTACCATTATAACAACAACCATGGAGTTCACACTAAATTCCCCATCCCTTTTGGTGTCTCAAGTTATGTTCTTTTTCCAACAATAATAAATAAAATAACAGGAAGACCAACATTTTTAGTCCCATTCCAGCAGTAAGACATATTATACATTATCTATTGGTTCATCACATTGAGGTCTTGGAGTAAGTCATGCAGTATAATTCAGAAATAGAGATCCACACTGGCTGGGAAGGTTAGTATGCCAGTGTGAAATGAAAAGTCACCTGTTTCTCACAGTGTCCAGTACCCAGCAGATGTCAAGAAGTGTAAGACCATAGAGAACTGGCAAGAGGTTGCAAGACCTCCTGGCTGCTGGTGGAAGGAGTTATTATTTCTTTCTAAAGGGAGGGATTAAGAAGCATTTTAAAAGAGACATAGGCTCTGTGGAGAAATGGCAGCATGCCAGAAAATCACTAAATTGCTGGCCAGTCTTGAATGGGAATATTATGCTATTCTGTTTAAGAGGCTGTGTAGCTAAAGAATTAACTTATTGAAAACCAGTAACAGCGCACTGCACAATAACGTGCAGTGTTTGTGCTGCAATTACTTAGTACATTTTCCTTAATTTTTCAGTTAAGCTGGCAATTAAGTCTTCAATCTGCCTCAACAATGATTTAAGATATGAAGAGGTAGGGGAAGTGACGGCGAAGTTGGTAGGGTTGAGAATGTTGCCCATATGCATGCGCCGAATGGCCGCCCTGCTGGCTGCTGCTGAGAGTTGATTCTACAATAAAATAAAATAAAAATAAAAAGAGGAATAACCTTGGAGGTCAATCATCATCCTGAAAGCGGATAGTAGACGTCTTGTAGTATATGTGTACCAAATTTCAGGTCAATAGTTCAAACGGTTTGCAAGCTACAGGTGATTTAAAATCTTGGACAGACAAACGGACTGCCATGGTAGTGTATTATATAAGAAGATGCAAAGATTTAGTGGCTATTGAAATAGGGTGTTCCAGCCTGGGGTCCCTGAAGCTATAGATTAGACTAGATTAGATTAGATTAGATTTTATTGTCATTGAACACTGCCATGATACTAAAATGCAGTTTTGCTTCTAACTAGAAATGCAAATAAAAGTTACTTTCAAGTATCAGGCAAATATAAATAAATGTAGCAATGAGGGATTTGTCAAGAGTCAAGAGTATATACAGAATGATTAGTGAGAGTTAAAATACAACAGGGACACTATACACAATAAGTACAGCATTGATAAAATAGAATATGTACAGTAATAAATGGAAACCGCGTAAATAGTGCAAACAAGTGCAGAGGAGCCCTGATAGTTCTAAGGGATTAATAGTTCAAGACTATAGGGCAAACATGAAAGACCTGCGGTGGGTACAGAGTCCTAGATCATACATGTGCCGTTTTAAGGTAAAAGGTGGATTTTCAGTTCAGCAGAGTGACAGCTGAAGGGTACAAGCTATTCCTGTGCCTGCTTTTGCTGGAAGCTAGGCTCCTTTACCACCTCCCAGAAGATAAACGAGTAAAAATACCATTTCTGTGGTAAGCAGGGGTCCACAATGATGCTACATGCCCTCCTCAGGCCCTGTTTGCACCTGAGGTCCTCAATGGCAAGTAGTGAGGCACCAATGATATGTTAGGCAGTTTTCACAACCCACTGCAAAGACTTCCAGTCTGATTGCGTGCAGTTACCGTAACATACACAATTGGTCAGAATGTTCTCTATGGGGCATTGTTTGAAGTTCATTAGAATCTGACTAGACAGCTGTACTTTCCTCAGCCTCCTCAGAAAGTAAAGGTGTTTCTGTGCTTTTTTGACCAGAGTAGATGTGTTGAGGGACCATGAAACATCCTCAGAAATGTGGACACCCAGGAGGTAAGCTGGACAAATGTTAATTTTCAGTCCATTTGATGAAGATGGGGTCATGCTTTTGGACTTCCTGTAGTCCACAATAAGCCCCTTGGACTTCATGATATTCAAGGCCAGGTTATTCTTGGAACACCATACTGTTAGTAGCGAAACACTTCTCTTGACTGATGAGGCCTACTATTGTGGTGTCATCGGTGAAGTTAATGATTGTGTTAGATCTAAGTATCGGAACTCAGTTATAAGTGAATAGGGAGGATAGTTCAGAAAACAGCCCTGTGGGACACATGAGTTTAAGGTCAGGGTGGAGGAAGTGTAGTTGTCTAACCGAACGCCAGCTTCCACGTTCTTCCGCTACATAAATCCCAGTCAGTGTGAAAATTAATGCACGTGCATGCGCCTGCTGTACTGCCCCAACTCATCCCAGAATTATGCCTCTTTGAATATGCAAATCAATATAAATAGCCCTTAAGCTCAGCCTTCTGTGAAAAGACAATGGTAAAAGTACAAGGGAAAAAGAACAATTTCAGCAGATACCAAGTGAAGGCAAGGAAAAACTTACTATTTGTTGGTTTAAACAGTGGTATAAACAACAAAAGGAAGTTGATCGAGTGACATAGCGTGTCGGAGAAAGCTCAAGTTCACAAAGCCGCACAGTGCCTGAAATAAAAAAGAAGTTGTCAGATATCAAAGTCGCAGTGAAAAGGCGAGTCGTAGCCCACCGTCTGAGTGTCATATGAAAGCTTATTAGGGTACAGAGGGAAAAAAAAGGCACACAGTGTGAAAAAAGCAGGAAATGTCAACTTTAATCTCGAAATTTCCACTTTAATCACATAGTTTATTTTGTCATTAAAGTAGAACATCATAAACTTCATCTTAAAATTGTTTAATTTACTAGTTTCTCAAGTCCTGTCATAACTAAAGTAGCGCGTTAAATGCTTTGTTTTGTATTTGATCTTCTATGTGTTCTATGTGTGTGTATCACTACATGCTTCTTAAACCAGCTTTCTCTTCCTCCGACAGGACCCAGAATCCATTACATTTGTAATATTACAGCTCTCTGAATAATTAAAATACTGAGAAGTATACGTGATATCATTTTCATGATGATAGGAGTTAAAGCATGTTATTAAACATGGGAACACGATGACGCGTGTGATTGTTCATGTTTCACGCAAGATGCTTGCTGCCCTGTGCGCGGCCTTCGTTGAAATAATTATTGAAATAATAATTATTTCAAACATACTAACCCCCAATTCCTGTCCTTACTTTTCTTCCTCCAAATATCCAATTGCCACACAATCAGCTCTGTAATAGACGTTAAGCCATCTGTATGCTTAGAATGCCGATTCTTCAAAACTTTTAAGGAACATTGAAATATTTTCGTAGTGTTTAATTATTCTATCCATCCATGTCGCGCCAGCCACAGCAAGAATACAGCGCAAGGCAGGAACAATCCGTGAACAAAGCTCCAGCTCCTCGCTAGCGGTGCGGCACCGTTAAGTTTTATCTGTATAATATAATAAACATATTTTGCTGCATTTCATCTTAAAAATTATATCGTCATCATATGTAAATACGCTCTTTATAAAGTGACTCAGGTTGTGCAATATTATAACTGTATTGCAAGTTTACAGTGAGGTAATTGTACTTATAAGTACAAACAGTTCTACAAGGAGCACTTGATGAACTGATTGAGTGCGTTTAGAGTTCTTGGGATGAAATTGTTTCTGAACCACGAGGTCAGTACAGGAAAGACTCTGAAGCATTTGCCGGAAGAGAGCAGTTCAAATAGCGAATGGCTGAGGCAGTGTGTGCTTGATGCTGTATATGGATAATTCTCTTTACAGTGAACAGATACAGTGATATAAATACTCCGAGTGGTGCAGTGAGAGTAATATGGAAAAAGATGATCCGATGTGGCAACCCTTAACGGGTGCAGCTGAAAGAAGAAGAAGAAGAAGGTGCAGTGAAAGTAACAACGCTAAAGCAGTTATGGTATTTGGAATAGTTTGACCATTCTGTGGACCATTATATTGTTACAGGTTAATTACAATCAGATCAATTAAACTAATAAACAATATGCGGTTAATTTCAGTGTATTTACAAAGCCGCGTCCTGGATGTGGATCTAAAAAAGAAAGGATAACCACTGTGAGAGATGGCCGGCAGTTTATCCCGGCCAACACACCCAGGCTGCTAGATGGAGTCCTCCCTGCAACATGGAGGTGCCCCAGATCCCCGCAGGGCATCATGGAAAATGGAGTTTGGCTTCACAGTCCTGCTGGATACTGCAGGTGCCACCAGGGGACGCTGCAGGGAGGCACAGGGATTGTTATTTCCCCAATAGTCCAGAAGTACTCCCTAGTCATGGGGACAGAAGAACTGAAGTACTTCTGGGCTGAAGAAAAATAAGAGTTTCCATCTGACCCGGAAGTGCTCTGAAATCACATGGACTGAAGGACAGAAGCACTTCCGGGTCACAGACTATTTAAAGGACTGGTTGAGACGCAGCAAAGAGAGCCAGAGTTGGGAGGAAGAGTGACAGAGCTGCTGGGTGGAGTGGAGGATTGATTATTGTTAATTTATTGTTATTGTTATTTGATTATTGAGTATTGTGGAGGTGGAGGTGCTTTGTGCACATTATTGCAATTATTAAAATTATTGCTGGGACTTTTTACCTGGTGTTTGGACGTGTTGTTTGTGGGTTTTATGGGGCAACAGTGACCCCTAGTGTCACACCACACAGGAACAGTAGTACTGCTTTGACGCTGGGTGCCGCCAGTCTGCAAAACCGAGCGGAGAACTTGCGTACGACAGGGTATGATCTACTGTTGAAATGTGCGTGGCTTTCTGCCAAGTTTAGGTTTTATACATCACAATTTGAATGTGGAAACGTTCTTACGCAACATTTTTGTGCGTACACACCGTTTATACATGAGGCCCTTGGTCAGGAAATCCAATTTCCAATTATAGAGGGAGGTGCTAAAGTCAAGCTCACTAAACCTTGTGCCCATCTTGGCGGGGATGATCATATTAACTGCTGAACTAAAGTCAATGAACTGCATCCTCACACTGGTGCCACTGTTGTACAAGTGGATCAGGGATGTGTAAAGTGTTGTAGAAATAGCATCACAGGTTGACCTGTTTGTATGATATGCAGACTGATGGGGATTCAGTGTAGGGGCTAGGCATGCTTTGAGATGAATGAGGAACAAGTTCTCAAAGTACTTCATGATAATTGAGGTGAGTGCACCTGGGCAGAAGTCATTAAAGCCAACTTCAGTGGACTGCTTAGGCACTGGAACAATGGTTGTCCTATTGTACTCAACTAGGAACACCATTAAGGCCTGCAACCTTATGCACATTTACCCTGTTAAGTGCAGCAAACAGATCAGTGGTGGAGAGTGTAAGAGGCTGCTCATCAGGGGGTGGTTCTGTTTTAATATGTATTTCCGTATTGTCCTTACCTAGATAAGCACAGAAATTGTTAAGCTCATCGGGAAGGGACATATAGTGGGGAGGGCTGTATTATTCGGTTTATAATCATTAATAATCTGGATGTCCTATCATATGTGACAAGGGTCTGAGTTGTTATGAAAGTGCTCCTCAGTTCACAAGTTGGGGCTGTATTTGGCTTTCCTTATGCCCCTCCTTAGGGTTAACTATCATTGACAGTTAGATAGATAGATAGATAGATAGATAGATAGATAGATAGATAGATAGATAGATAGATAGATAGATAGATAGAAAGTAGTTATTTATCCATAAGGGAAAAAGAAGGATTTTAGGGAAATTGGGCTACAAGCGAGAGAGGAGTTCACCATTTGTTTAAGAATTTAAGGATTCCTTTGTTCTTTGTGCTGGTGTTTTTCTTCTTTTTAACATTTGTGTTTCTCTTGATATTATTTTCTCATTATTTGTATAAACTAAATCTTTATTGGCACCTGGAAAAATGGTCCCAAGGGCATAAATGACACCACAATTAGTAGGTGAAGATTCAGGCATGTGGATAATATTATGGGATGGTGTTACAGGTCATAGCATGAGGTTTGGGGGGAGTTAATGGCTTCCTTGTAAGAGATTAGGCTTTGTTATCAAGGTAAACAGATGGCAACAGTGAGAATGAAGGATGAATTATCTTGTTTTTGCTTTGCTTAGGTAAGTCCTGGAGCATTTCTGAAACATTTTCAAATACAGTTCAAAGAAATCGAAGTTTTGTGCTTGCTTGCTGTTAATAATAATACAATGCTAACTTCTGTATGTTTTCCGCTCATACTCCTCTTTTGTCTATTTAAACAAAATTTTTCCCAGTTACTTGAATTAAAGTAGTAGTAATTTTAATTGTAGAGCAATTTTATTTCAAACCTGTTTGGCAATGTAGTTATTAAAGGAAGGCCAAGGTATAATTACATAAGGAAAATTGATCGAGCTGAAATATTGAACATACTCTTGTAAATAGTAAATACTGATGGCTGCAACTCTGAACTGACTAAACCAATCTGAAAATGTTGATGAATTGTACAAGAATGCAAAAGTAAAGTAGAATTATAGTAAAAAAAATCAGGAGTGTGACTTTCTTGTATACAGAGAGGAAGAAAAGGTCATCAGAACCACTTCCAGTTGCACAATATTTCTCAAATATCATATGTCTTTATTTTGTCATCATAACTAATTGATAATATTGCTACACAATCATTTATCTCTATTTATAATCAAATTTTATATTAAAATGATATTTTCACACTTAGGGAGATCGAAAACAGTGGTGGAATTTTTTCATGATTACATATGCATTACCTACCGTATATACTCGAATATAAGCCGAGTTTTTCAGCACCCAAAATGTGCTGAAAAATGTCACCCTCGGCTTATATTCGAGTCAGGTCTCGCTGCCCCCCGGTATACGAACAAGCCAGTTTCCCTTTCGGTTTGTGTGCGCCGATGATTTCCGCACATGTTCAGTCTCTCCCTGTGCAGCGTGAGAGAGAGACACACGCATGTGAGAGAGAGAGAGTGAGAGACAGAGACACACACACACACACACACACCTCTTCGTGAGCGAGAGAGATACCATATTGGTTTTGTTGACCCTCTTCTCCACTTACAGAGCTAGTTTACTGTTTTTCTTTGAAATAAATACTCAAAAACATTTAACCTACTGATGCCTCAATCAATGTACGGTAATTTTATTGGTATTTATTTTGATCATTGAAAATTACCAGTAGCTGCTGCATTTCCCACCCTAGGCTTATACTTGAGTCAATAAGTTTTTCCAGTTTTTGTAGGTAAAATTAGGTACCTCGGTTTATATTCGGGTCGGCTTATACTCGAGTATATACGGTAGATTACGTGCAAAGTAAAAAGAGTTATAGTCACCTAAAATCATAAAAAGTGTTAGTATTGTATAATATTTGTTGCAATAAATTGCTATAGGTAAAACTACATTTAGCTACATTTAATTATGATAATGATCGTGGAAATAAAAAAATATATCACTAAATTAAATGTATTACCAGGAACACGACGGGGACATAGCAGCTTATTGTTCCCATTACATCTTTATATTTACATGACATGTTCAATGTTTACACATTATTGTATTGATAATGTATAAATTAAAATAAAATTAATAATGATTATTGAAAGAATATGCATTATATTGAATACAGTTTTTAAGATCATGAACACATTTATATTTCCATGATACAAAAAATTCGGAGGGTTATTTAAATAAAATACTACTTCGGGTAAGTAGTAATTTTTCTCAAATTTCATATCTGTTTGCTTTTTATACAAAATTTAAATCATCAATCTGTAATTATAACCATAGTTTACTTGAAAATTTGCAAAAGTATTCAGATAAAGTACCACTTCTTTTTGCTGGTAGTAGCTCAAAAGCTGATAGGATTCCTCATTTTTGATATAAAGCTGGTGTACAAAATCTCACTGACCTAAAGCATTTGAGTTATCATGTTTATACACAGACACACAGACAGTCATAATTTCAAAAATGGAACATCAAGATTCATCAAAATCTCAAGGTGTTTCACAATTCGTATTCTTTCTCTATACTATGTATACGAGAAAGTAATAAAAACAAACATTGTACACAAACTCTACAAATGACAATAAGACATTAGCCCAGCACCTGCTTAATAAAATATCAATAAGGATAATGATAAAAACTGACAACTTAATTTTGAAGTACTTTATACGTCTTGTATGTATATGGTGTCACACACATGCTCTTGGGAGACAACTTAAAAGCTTATCTGACTGTAATTCCACACTGAGTCGAATGATGGCACTGTTGCCTAATGCTCTTCTGTTTTCTCCTCTACAGATCAGACAACCAACAGTCTCAATGACATCACCTCTGGGTCACAGCCCCTTGGCCGATCACCCCTTCCAATCTGGCTTCTTCTTAAGGTGCGCCATTGCCATATTGTGCCAGTCGTGACTTTGACAACTGTCTGAGAAGACCTTTACCAAGTGTTTTGCAACTTTTTCCACCAATTACAAGGGGTTTGCCTTCAAGGTGACCCCAACTCTTTATCTTGTCTTGTCTTTTGTTTTACAATGTATTTATTTATTTCAAATGGCTTACATGTATTGAAGTTTCTGGCATGATTAAAGAACAATCAGCTTTTTTGTTTTTTGGGGATAAAGCATTGTTTTGCTGATTTTAAATAAAAAATGAGGAACAAAATATTGAAAGAAAAAACATGGAAATGATTTGCAAATCAGCCTTCATAAATTGTCCAAAGGTACATTGTTTGTTTCAGTAACTAAATCTTATAAAGAATTAAAACTTAGCTTAGCAACATTTTTACCTTTCGAAACTATTGTATTTGGCATCGGGCGATTTAAAAGGGAAAAACAGGGTGTGATAAGGGAACTGCATGTCATGAAAAAAAATTCTTGCATTCAGTTTTAAAAATCAAATATGAATGAAGTATAACCTGAAAGGATTATTTCACAGCCAATAAACAATAATTTCTCTTTAGTTTCTAAATGCTTAACAAATGATGTTATAGTGTGTTATAACTAGCATTGTGCAATCTGGCCATGCTAAGTAGATGTCCAAGGATTTAAAAATTAAGGTTGTATTTAATTAGTTAAAAATAATATTATTTTTAAAAGAATTATAAACTGTATCTGTAGCTCAATTCGTTTTCCACTTGTTTTGGAAGTTAGCGAATTTCAAGCATAATGCAAATATAACAGATTAAAAATTAATAAAAGTTTTAAGCAAAACTCTCTCAGATGTTGATTTTATTCATACAGTAACTTTGAGTACACATAAAACTCCAGAAAATTTTTTGGAAACATTGATTATCTTACATTTTGATCACAATACAATTTCTGTGCAAATTCTAACTGGAAGATTAAATGTGAAATACACCCCTTGAGTATCAAGAAGCAAATACTAACTTTGTAATCTCCTTAATGTGTACATTTTAAATGATTAAACTGCAAGCAGTTATCTTGTTTGTTCCTCTTATAAATCAGAATGTTAGGTAAATACTGTAATTGGTCCTTATTTGCATTTCTTCATTTCAATATTAACTTCTACTGCAGTTTATGATACTGCGCCTTCTATCAGGATGTGTAAACAACAGGAGATGTTTGAACTTTGCTATGTTCAGAGAAGTCATGCTTTCAGTTTCTTTGACTTCTTAACAGCAGCAGGCCATTTTCAAATTTTCCAAATGCCTATGAAAGGTAAGGTTACAGAGTTCCTATAAACCATAAGAAATCCAATTACAGGAAATGTTTGGTCTGTTCTACCACATTTTAGATGAGTCAAAGCCATATGTTTCATTTTGCATTGGTTAAATTATAGTTCAACTAAATAATGGAATGGTGGTGCAGTCGGTAGTGCTGCTTCTGTCTCACATATCAAGCATACTAGTTTCAAATTCCAGGTATGAGTTTCTGCATGTTCTCCTTGTATCTGGATGGATTTTCCTCAGTGTGCTCCAGGTTTTCATACAAATCCCCAAAACTGTGTGAAATAGGTCAACTGACTAATCCAATTTGGCCAACTGGACATGGCCCTTGATATGGACTGACACACTGTTCAGGGCTGTTTCCTGCTTGAATATTATGCTCCCAGAATTAAGTATGTCTGAGAACATGACTTCAGTGAGTTTTATCATAAGGCACTTTTTGTTTTAGCAAAACGGTTCTCAGTATTTCTAAAACTGGAGTAATGGTAGGTTTTTTAATTAGTTTAAGGGAACACGGTGAGTCAGTATTGCGGGATTAAACTGGTAATCTTGTGATTTAAGTCTAACCTCTTACTTGCTAGGCTTCACTTCCCAAAAACAGACATTCAAACATTGAATAAAGTGTTGACTAACAAATGGCAAACATGTATTTTCCTCTTCTGGTAGCACAGCTCCATGCTTTCCTTTCCTTTGGTAGTTGTATTTCATCCTTTATCTCCAGATAAAACAAAAGATAGTGATAACTCTATCCCCTTCTTATTTAACATATAAGATGTCGTTTGCCAGAAGGCAAAATTATCTCTGACCATTAGTCATCAAATAAGAGGACGCTGGTGTACTAACATGTTGGGTGCTGGCCATTCAGATTCGTCTTGTGATGAAACTATCTGACTTTTATTATTATAAGGATCATCCATCCAGGCCATTGTTTCAGATCCCACCCAGCAAATGCTCTTGCAAGGTGTCCAGAGCCATTTTTTTTTTGTCCTGCCACGTACAGTAATTCTAAGACAAATGATTGTCTATTACTAGAGGAACTTCATAAGTATATTCCTTATCTAATCTACCTGAACTAAATGTTCAGATTTCACCAGTGGTGCTGCAAGAGGGTTATTTATGTCTTTATTTTTAGGATGTATTATGCTTTATTTCTTTTTGTTTACCTTTCTCTAAATATTGGCATTGCTTTTTCATTTTATATTATTTAATTTTTTGTGAAAGTATTATTCACTTTCTTTTTGTTTGTTGTGGGTGCTCCCATTTTAGGTTGGTTTCAAGTTCGGTGGCCATTTTGTGCATAGTATTGCTTATCCATTCTTACAACATCACTCCAGGAAGTTGTGCATTGTCATTTATTTAAGTCTATTTAAGATTGTGATGTACTTCTCCTGGTGTCCAAGACTTTGGATTAAAAGCAATTCAACACTGGTGTGGCTGGCCGTCTGCTCGTCTCGCTAATCTATGTTTTAACTTCGTTTTTATGTATTAGTTTTTCTCAGAGGCCACTGTCCTATCATGATTCTTTACTTAACATATTTCTTGCTTGCTTTCCTCTCAATTTTCATCTCCTGATGGGATGTTATATTTCATCTCCTGACTTCTTTATGCCTCTGGGAGACGCAAATTTACCCGCCGTGGAAGAAGAGTCGGTATTGTTGCCTGCGAGTCGTCTATGACCCATCTTCTCCTGCACAGGACTCCATCCCTGGTCCATGGGTGCTGGATACCGGATTTAATTTCTCCATCTCAAGGCGGCATCACTCTTCCTCTGTGTGCTCTCAGGGAGTAAACGCTGCTAATCTTCGCACGCTCACCCGTGCTCATCCCGCAGCAAGCTCTTCTACTTCTATCAAGGCTGCTCTTTTGAACGTGAGATCAGTGTCTAATAAAACTTTTATTCTGCAAGACTTTATTATCTCAAATAAACTGGATTTCTTTTTCATCATTGAGACCTGGATTGTAAATGGTGACTCTTCATGTTTTACTTGACCAT
This sequence comes from Erpetoichthys calabaricus, assembly GCF_900747795.2. Classification (NCBI taxonomy): domain Eukaryota; kingdom Metazoa; phylum Chordata; class Cladistia; order Polypteriformes; family Polypteridae; genus Erpetoichthys; species Erpetoichthys calabaricus. The sequence continues at coordinate 217,743,741 of NC_041394.2, read as the reverse complement.
CAGGTTATTCATTTTTAAACTCTCCTTGGCTGACTCGTTGTGGTGGGGGCATTGCTACTGTTTTTAAAAGTATGTACTTGTGTCGCAACCTTACAAGGGGTCCATTTAGTAGCTTCGAACTGCAACTTTTCGAAGTGTGCAGCTCCCCTTCTTTGTTGTTTGCTATGGTTTATAGACCTCCTATAATTAATGATATCTTCATTTCTAAATTCTCTGATCTCCTGGATGATATTACCCTATCCCATGACAAAGTATTTATTGTTGGTGATTTTAACATTCATGTTTGTTGTCAATCGAAACCTTTGGTTAATGACTTTTTATCACTATTGGACTCATTTGATTTTATCCAGCATATTAATACGCCAACTCACTCTCTCAGTCACTCCCTTGATCTTGTTCTTACACGTGATATTTTAGTTAATAATATTGATTTATGTGATGTTTCTTTTACTGATCACTTTTCTATAAACATGGATTTGAATATTACTGTCGATGTTCCTACTACTAGTTGTGCTCCACACTGTTCTTGCTTTTTAAATTCTTCTATTATATCCGATTTTAAAACCATTTTCTCTAGTCTTGATGTACATGTCCAATATGATGGTATCGATGATTCTGTTTTAGTATTTAATTCTTCTTGTAAAAAGATTTTAGACTCAATTGCTCCACTCAAGATACGCTGTAATAAGGGAAGACCTGCTCCCTGGCTAAATGAAACTACACGACCGCTACACCATGCCTGTCGAACTGCGGAATAGCATTGGAAAAAAGATGAACTGATTGTTTCTAAACAGATTTTTAGGACTTCTCTATTCAACTTCCAGATTGCAGTTAAGAAAGCTAAACATGATTTCTTTACTGATTTAGTATCCCATCATTCTAAGAATTCTAGGGTCTTATTTAATTCAATAAATTTGGCCATTCACCCTCATTTTGTGACTGGATTAAACAGTATTGTTCTTTCATGCAAGCAGTTTCTTTCATTCTTTGTCAGTAAAATTGATACAATCTGCTGTGTTATTGTTCCAACTGGCTATGAACTTCCTACTGTTAATCATGGCATTGTCTTGGAATCTTTTGATCTTGTCTCACTTTCACAGTTAAAAAGTACTATTGACACCCTTAAACCAGCCCCCAGTCCTCTTGATATTGTACCACCACGCCTCTTAGTGGAAGCGTTTGATGTTTTGGGTCCACCTTTACTAGCCATTATCAATATTGGTGAGGGGGCTGTGCCCTCATTTTTTAAACATGCTGTGGTGTGTCCTTGTCTAAAAAAGGCAGAATTAGATCCTGGAGTTAGCCAATTTTTGCCCGATTTCCCAATTGCCATTTCTGGCTAAAATATTACAAAGAATTATTTATAATCAATTGGTTGATCACCTTAACTCCAATAATTTATTTGAGATCTACCAATCTGGCTTTAGGCATTATCATGGTGTTGAGGCGGCCCTCTTGAAAGTATTCAGTGACATATCTATTATTACTGACTCCGGTGGTGCTGCAATCCTTGTCCTCCTTGACCTGTCCACTACCTTTGACACTATTGACCATGAGATATTTCTGTTGCGGCTTGAACATCTTGTTGGGCTTAAAGGGGCTGCTCTTAACTGGTTCAGGTCATATCTAATTGGTAGACACTTTCAGTGACTTTAAATTCCTCTTTTTCGTCTACTGCTCCTCTTAAATGAGGTGTTCCTCTGGGATCCATTTTGAGTCCTATTTTATTCTCTATATACCTTCACACTATTGGAGCGATTTTTAGGAAATGTAACGTTTCTTTTCACTGCTATGCTGATGATACACAGGTTTATATTCCCGTCTGCAACTCTGCAATGAATCAACTACACAACTGTCTTGCTGAACTAAGATTCTGGATGGCTAATAATTTTCTTGATCTGAACCAAAATAAAACAAATGTGCTTATAGTGGGTCTATCAGCTGAAGCCCAAATTGGTCTTGGACTTCTCTGCTCTTTCTCTGTCTTTTGCAAACCTCAAGTCCAAAATCTTGGTGTTATTTTTGACAGTAACCTCTCTTTTGAGAAACAGATTAATTCTGTAGTTAAGAGTTTATTTTTCCAGCTTTGTCTTTTAGATAAGATCACGCCTTTTTTTATCTTCCAGGGATCTTGAGAAAGCTATTCATGTTTTTACCTTTTCTCGCCATGATTACTGCAACTCGCTGTATTCTGGGATTAGCAAATCCCTGATACGCAGGTTACAGTTGGTCCAGAATGCTGCCACTCGCTTTCTGGTTGGGGCAAGAAAGTCTGATTCTGTTTCTCCAATATTAGCTTCTTTACACTGGCTGCCTGTCAGTTTTCAAATTGATTTTAAAATATTGTTGCTAGTTTTTAAATCTTTACATGGGCTTGCTCCTGCCTATTTATCTGATCTGTGTGCTTTACACCAGCCATCTAGTGTGCTTAGATCTTCTGGTCAGTTGTCTCTTGTTGTCCCTCGTACCAAGTGTAAAACTAAGGGGGATGGGGCTTTTGCAGCTGCTGCTCCTCATCTATGGAACTCTTTACCTCATCATATAAAGGAGTCGTCTACAATTGAACTGTACAAAACAAGATTAAAGACTCATTTCTATTCACTTGCTTTCCGTGACCTTCAGTAATACTGATGGTTTCCTCATTGTGATTATGTAATCTTACTTCTATTTATTATTTATTTATTTATGTTCATTTATTTTATTTCTATTTATGTTAATTGTATGTTTTTTTCTTTTTTTATTGTAAAGCACTTTGGCCACACATTCCTATGTTGTTTTAATTGTGCTATATAAATAAATTGACATTGACATTATTCTTGCAGTTTTAATTAAGGGATTTATTGTAACAACTTTGTTGCTAACACTTTTCACTTTTTGATTAACACTTTGGATTTGGGTAGTTTGGTTATTTAGTCTTTCTGGCATTTGAAAACAACTTATTTCATTGTTCCTATATGGCAGTACAATTTAACCTTCTTCTTCTTTCGGCTGCTCCCGTTAGGGGTTGCCACAGCGGATCATCTTCTTCCATATCTTTCTATCCTCTGCATCTTGTTCTGTTACACCTATCACCTGCATGTCCTCTCTCACCACATCCATAAACCTTCTCTTACACCTTCCTCTTTTCCTCTTCCCTGGCAGCTCTATCCTTAGCATCCTTCTCTCAATATATCCAGCATCTCTAATCTGCACGTCTATACCAACGCAATCTCGCCTCTCTGACTTTGTCTCCCAACCGTCCAACTTGAGCTGACCCTCTAATGTACTCATTTCTAGCTGGTCTCACTACCATCCTGTAGACCTTCCCTTTCACTCTTGCTGATGCCCGGCTGTCACAAATTACTCCTGACACTCTTCTCCACCCATTCCACCCTGCCTGCACTCTCTTTTTCACCTCTCTTCCACAATCCCCATTACTCTGTACTGTTGATCCCAAGTATTTAAACTCATCCATCTTCGCCAACTCTACTCCCTGCATCCTCACCATTCCACTGACCTCCCTCTCATTTACACACATGTATTCTGTCTTGTTCCTACTGACCTTCATTCCTCTCCTCTCTAGAGCATATCTCCACCTCTCCAGGGTCTCCTCAACCTGCTCCCTACTATCGCTACAGATCACAATGTCATCAGCAAACATCATAGTCCACGGGGACTCCTGTCTAATCTCGTCTGTCAACCTGTCCACCAACATTCCAAATAAGAAATGGCTCAGAGCGGATCCCTGATGTAATCCCACCTCCATGTTGAATGCATTCGTCACTCCTACCGCAGACCTCACCACTGTCACACTTCCCTCGTACATATCCTGTACAACTTTTACATACTACTCTGCCACTCCCGACTTCCTCATACAATACCACAGCTTCTCTTAAGGCACCCTGTCATATGCTTTCTCCAGGTCCACAAAGACGAAATGCAACTCCTTCTGGCCTTCTCTAAACTTCTCCATCAACACCCTCAGAGCAAACATTACACCTGTGGTGCTCTTTCTTGGCATGAAACCATACTGCTGCTCATTAATCATCCCCTCACTTCTTAACCTAGCTTCCACTACTGTTTCCCTTAACTTCATGCTGTGGCTCATCAATTTTATTCCCCTGTAGTTACTACAGTCCTGTACATCCCCCTTATTCTTCAATATCGGCACCAGTACACTTCTTCTCCACTCCTCAGGCATCCTCTCACTTTCCAAGATTCCATTAAACAATCTGGTTAAAAACTCCACTGCCATCTCTCCTAAACACCTCCATTCTTCCATAGGTATGTCATCTGGACCAACAGCCTCTCCATTCTTCATCCTCTTCATAGCTGTCCTTACTTCCTCCTTTCTAATCCATTGCACTTCCTGATTCACTATCTCCATATCATCCAACCTCTTCTCTCTCTCATTCCCTTCATTCATCAGCCTCTCAAAGTACTTTTTCCATCTGCTCAACACACTCTCCTCGCTTGTGAGTACATTTCCATCTTTATCCTTTATCACCCTAACCTGCTGCACATCTTTCCCAGCTCGGTCCCACTGTCTAGCCAATCGGTACAGGAACTTTTCTCCCTACTTAGTGTCCAACCTCTCATACAACTCATCATACACCTTTTCTTTAGCCTTTGCTACCTCTCTCTTCACCTTGCGCCTTATCTCCTTGTACTCTTGTCTACTTTCTGCATCTCTCTGACTATCCCACTTCTGCTTTGCCATCCTCTTCCTCTGTATACTCTCCTGTATTTCCTCATTCCACCACCAGGTTTCTTTTTCCTCCTTCCTCTTTCCGGATGTCACGCCAAGCACCCTTCTTGCTGTCACTCTTACTATATCTGCTGTAGTTTCCCAGCTGTCTGGTAACTCTTCACTGCCACCTAGAGCCTGTCTCACCTCCTCCCTAAACTCAACCTTGCAGTCTTCCTTTTTCAACTTCCACCATTTGATCCTTGGTTCTGCCCTCACTCTCTTCCTCTTCTTGATCTCCAACGTCATCCTACATACCACCATCCTATGCTGTTTAATTACATTTTCCCCTGCTACCACTTTGCAGTCTTCAATCTCCTTCAGATCAACTCTTCTGCATAGGATGTAATCTACCTGTGTGCATCTTCCTCCATTCTTGTACATAACCCTATGTTCCTCCCTCTTCTTAAAATATGTATTCACCACAGCCATGTCCATCCTTTTGGCAAAATCCACTATCCTCTGACATTCTTCATTCCTCTCCTTGACACCATACCTACCCATCACCTCCTCGTCTCCACTGTTCCCTTCTCCAACATGCCCATTGAAATCTGCTCCAATCACCACTTTCTGTCCCTAGGGTACATTGTTCATCACTTCATCCAACTCACTCCAAAAATCTTCTTTCTCATCCATTGCACACCCAACTTGCGATGCATATGCACTAACAATATTCATCATCACACCTCCAATTTCCAGCTTCATAATCATTACTCTGCCTGTCACTCTTTTCACCTCCAAAACATTCTTGACATACTGTTCCTTCAGAATAACTCCTACCCCATTTCTCCTCCCATTTACACCATGATAGAACAATTTGAATCCACCTCCAATCCACCTGGCCTTACTCCCCTTCCATTTAGTCTTTTGCACACAATATATCAACCATCCTTCTCTCCATCATATCTACTAACTCTCTCCCCTTACCAGTCATACTGCCAATATTCAAAGTTCCTACCCTCAGTTCCACTCTCTTTACTTTCCTCCTATCCCCCTGCCTCCGGACACGTCTCCCCCCTCTTGTTCTCCTTCTTCTTCTTCGGCCAAACAGTAGCCCAATTTCCTCCAGCGCCCTGTTGGCTAACAGTACTGGTGGCGGTCGTTATTAACCCGTGGCTCGACCTATCTGGTATGAAAATTTGTATTGTTGTCCGCATATTGATTTGGCAAAATTTTACACCGGCTGCCCATCCTGACGTAACCCTCCCCATTTATCTGGGCTTGGAACTGGCACGAAGAAACACACTGGTCTGTGCATCCCCTGTGGCTGGGTTATGTCAGTACAATTTAACAACTTACATAATTATCATTATTTAGTCTTACATTTATATTTATGAGTTTTCCTAGGTTTGTCATAATAAAGTTTGTTTTTTAAATCATAGCACCTTGAATATTTTGCTTGTGATTTTGTGCAATTTGTTCTTATGAATTTGTATACATTATTATGCAAATTTCTACATATTTACATTTCAAAGTTACTTTTTTCCACAACTGATTCTTCCGAGTATAGCAACAGACCACTGTACTGATTTTTCAAAGATGAAATGTCTTGTGAACATATTAAAGCAAAGAAAGGAATGCTGCTAATGTCATAGTCCCAAGAATGTTTCATATAGATATCTGAATTATTTCAGACAGTCCAGTTTATAAAAAAAGAAAAGGGCATGCTACTTTAAATAGGTCTTTAACAGCTTTTTCAAAATATGAAAATTAAATATCAAAAAAAGATTTCTACATCATTTTATTGTTCAATAAATCATCTAGGAACAAAGTAACAGTCTTGATAAAAATAGGCCATTCAGCCCAACACAGCATCCAGTTGACATTTAAAAATCTCAAAGACCCTTCCGTTATATACAGCAGTAAGTTATAAAATGTACCTGCAGTTGTCTTAGATAAGATGTTTGTTACATTTGTGTGAAATTTACCTTTAACAAAACTCTATATACTCTCATATTTTAACAGAATGATGGATTAAAATAATTGGCAACACCTTATCACTTCCCTTGATAATTTCAAATATTTTACTCATGACATCTATTGATTTGATGATTTAAATAAGATTTAATATTTCTGTCTCTTCCCTGATGGAAAAAAAAAACAAAAGAAAAGATTGAAATTATGCAAAGGTTGGCCTGTTCAGACGGGAGCCTTCTACAGACTGAGTTCCAAGACAGTGTTACTGCCGGTTATGAAGTCTTCAAGCCAGAAGGGGAGGGTTCAGAAGGTCGGAAACTGGAGATGACATCAGAGATGGAAGAGCTATCAAGTCATCCTTTCTGCAGAGTATTAGACATTAGTGCCACCCTCTGACTTGGAGTGTAACAGCTATTTAATGAGCTCTGAGGTTGTCTCTCAGATATACATGTGTGACAATATGTATAACTGTATATATATGTATATAAGAATAGGCTTCTATGACATTTGTGATTCCACCCTGAGTTGTCATTTACACCTTTCCCTCTGATTTGAAAACAGAAGGCTGGAGAAGCGCTGATGTCACTTCCATTTCCACTGTTAACTTTTACTTTAGATTTGTGTATGAACAAGATGTTTCTTGAAGACCACTGTGCTGGCCATATTGCTTTTTTTGTGTTTTTCTTTGGCAAATCAAAATGGCAATTGTGGTGCCCCAACTCTACATCTTTGTCGTTCTCTTTTGCTAGAGTTTTACACACACACACACACATATATGTGTGTGTGTGTGTGTGTAAATGTGCCTATATATGGGAGGGCTTCTTTGTGAACTCTTAAATAAATTTTTACTGTTGCAATTACTTTTTTTTTCTCCTGCTTTTTTCTGTTTTTTAGAAATGTTTTCTTCAAGTCTTTCCAGTGCATCCAGTATTGGAAGAATAAGAAAACCAAATCATTGGAAAATTCTACAATGACATGTTTTTGGCCGAATGCCAGCACAAATAATAGGCTTTTGTTTTGAATTCCTGAGTGCCACTTTTGTGACTTGTAATTTATGAGTGTGGTGCAATTAAGCTATATTGATTTGATCAGATTTAATAAACCTGCATTTAAAATTCACTATACCCATGTCAGTTTCTAGCATAAACATAATACACTGCCAAAACATGCAACATCTCAACTTGAAAAAATATGTATCTAGGCATAAAAACATTTAATTCATCATCACATATACTGCAGAAAAAATGTTATCTTTGAGAATTACATTACACTTCTTCTGAAGTAGATTTTTTTCCCTTTTCAAGAATCTATAGTTCTGTTCATTTAATGAATGGGAGGAAATTAGCTGGCAGAAAATGTAGTATTGAGAAACACCCCTGGAAATCATAGCTGGCAATAACAAGCATGCCATGCCTACAACTGCTAAAATGTTGGCTTCAGTGGAGCACAATCATGTGTGGAATGACAATTAACCTGCACGTCTATTGAATGTGAGGAAGTCTTCCTGTCAACTCTACACAGACACAAGAAAAATATACAAATCTCAAACAGTGACCTTTATTTTCTGGTTTATTTTTTTGCTTTCTTCTAGAATTATTTAAAAAATGTCTGCATATGCTCTTTCATAACATCAGCAGTTAAGCTTACAGTAAAATAAAAGCACAAAAAGTATGCAGACTTTGTAAATCTTTACTGTTTGTGTAATGTACAGTACCATACAATATAATACTATTTATTTTTTATATAGCCCAAAATTACACAAGGAGTGCTGCAATGTGCTTTAACAGGCCCTGCCTTTTGATAGCCCCCAGCCTTGACTCTCTAAGAAGACAAGGAAAAACTCGAAAAAAATGGAAGAAACCTTGGGAAAGACAGTTCAAAGAGAGACCCCTTTCCAGGTAGGTTGGGCATGCAGTGGGTGTCAAAAAAATGGGGGAAAATACAATAAAATACAAGTAACCCTCAATACAATGGTGCATTAGAAATATTACAAGTACAGAGTAGAATTCAACAGTAGATGATATCACATAAAATGATTTGGATTTGTTCAGAGTCCTGGAAACCTCAAACATCAAGCTTCCTCTCCCTATTGGCCATTCCACAGCTGAGTCAGTGCTGGGCCAGCCAATCCAATGAAAGGACCCTTGATTATTCCTGCGACCCATCAGAAATGACTTTACCTTAGTCAGGCAGAACAACTTGGCAGTGGCATCAAGTGCCAGATTTGAGTACCGAGAAGTGAAACAGAATAGGTGAGGGTTAGTAACAAATTATAACTATCATATTACTTATGTTTTAGTGCTAATGATTAACAACAGAGATGCAGTCTGTACAGTTAATCAGCAGCTCTAGTCAGAATATACTAAACTGAAATAGTGGGAAGATTAAATGAATTGGCAATTCTACAGTAGCCCAGCATGGTAAGCTGGAACTCCTCAACTTGCACTAAAACACCTCCAAGGTAGCCACTGGCTGCCAGAACCTCGAACATAATAAGTGGAGGGAAAAATGAATGTTTCTATATATGGATAGATGGATGGATGACATTTTCCATTTTATAATACTCACTACACAAGTTATAGGATACCATGGTTTGACTAGGTTATTCTTGTCTATAATAATAATAATGACAGTAATAGTATTTATTTATGTATCACCCCATCCCAAACCTCCTCCTCCTCCCATCAAAAACTTATGGCTAGTTTACAAAATTAAATAACCAATAGTTACAAAGAATAATATAAGACAAAACAAAATATTTTTGATTATACAATACAAACATAACAGAGTTTAAATAACTTATTAGTAACATCAGAAATGTACAGGTAAAATATTAAGCAATACGAAATAAAACTGTTAAGTCCTAATAAATGTATGGCAATGCTAAGTGAACAGATATGTTCGAAGTTTAGACTTGAAAGAGAAAAATCTTGTGCAGTTGCTGAAGAGTTGTGAAAGAGTGTTCTATAGTTTGAGAATAACTATTGTAAAAGACTTGGGTCCTCATGTATAAATGGTGCGTATGCACAAAAATGTTGCATACTCCCGTTTCCATGCTGAAATCGTGATGTATAAAACCTAAACTTGGCATAAAGCCATGCACATTTTCACGGTAGCTCAAACCCTGGCGTACACAAGTTCTCCACTCGGTTTTGCAAACTGGCGACACCCAGCGTCAAAGCAGTACTTTTGTTCCAGTGTGGTTTCCCTTTCTTTTTTTGATCCACATCCCTGAGTTGCACACTGAAATTAACCGCATATTGTTTATTAGTTTAAGGCATCTGATTGTAATTAACCTGTAACAATATAATGGTCCACGAAATGGCCAAACTATTCCAAATACCACAGCTGCTTTAGCGTTGTTACTCACTGTACCTTCTTCTTCTTCTTTCAGCTGCTTCCGTTAGGGGTTGCCACATCGGATCATCTTTTCCATATTACTCTCACTGCACCACTCGGAGTATTTATATCACTATATCTGTGTGTGGAATCACAGATCTACAACAGCTGATTGGAAAGAGAATTATCGGTATACAGCATCAAGCACACACTGCCTCAGCCATGTTGCCTATTTGAACTGCTCTCACACGGCAAAAGCTTCAAAGCCTTTCCTGTACTGACCTAACGGCTCAGAAACAGTTTCATCCCAAGAACTATAAATGCAATCAATCAGTCCATCAAGTGCTCCTTGTAGAACTGTTTGTACTTATTAGTACAATTACCTCACTGTAAACTTAAATATTGCTATAATAACTATAATATTGCACAACCTGAGCCACTTTATAAAGAGTGTATTTACATATGATGACAATATCATTTTTATGATGAAAAGCTGCAAAATATGTTTATTACATTATACAGATAAAATTTTAACATCATTTAAATAATCTGTATTGTTAATAATTAAACGTGTGAGGACACGGTGGCGCGACGATAGCTAGTTCAGGGATTGTTCCTACCTCGCGCTGTATTCTTGCTGGGGCTGGTGTGACACTGGAAGGATAGATGGATAGAATAACATATACTAAGAAGATATATCAATGTTGCTTAAAAGTTTTGAAGAATCTGCATTCTAAGCTTACAGATGGCTTAACATCTATTACAGAGCTGATTGTGTGGATATTGGTTACTTGGAGCAAGAAAAAGAAGGACAGAAATTGGAGGTTAGTACGTTTGAAAGAGACAGTACTGCTGCAATAAATTATTTAATCAAAGGTCACGGACGGTGCAGCAAGCATCTTGCGGGAGGCAGGAACAATCTATGGACAGGGCGCCAGCTCGTCACTATCACTGCGCCACCGTGTTCCCATGTTTAATAACATGCTTTAACTTATATCATCATGAAAATTATATCAAGTATTCATCTCAGTATTTTAATTATTCAGAGAGCTGTAATATCACAAATGTAATGGATTCTGTGTCCTTTCGGTAGAAGGGAAAGTCGGTTTAAGAAGCATGTAGTGATTCACACACATAGAGCAATAGAAGAACATATACAAAACAAAGCATTTAACGTGCTACTTTAGTTACGATAGTATTTGAGAAACTAGTAAATTTAAAGATGAAGTTTATGATGTTCTACTTTAATGACGAAATAAACTACGTGATTAAATTTAGGTTGACTTTATTATACTAGAGGGAAATTTGTTTGCAGTATTAAACTACAAAAACAGAAGACATTGTTACAGAGATCTAATAGATACAACGAAGACACAACATTTGACAGCCAATGTTATTGCATAAACACACATTCAAGATCAATACAAAGAGGAATAATTGCTTTCAAAAGTATACAAAATAATAATACAGAATTTAACAATTAGCAACATCCCCACAAGTAACAGAATTTAAAATGTTTATACCTCTAGGAATGAAAGAGTTCTTAAATCTTTACCTTTGGAAACCGAAATCTGCTGCCTGATGGCAACAGCTGGAATGTAACGAAAATAGGATGGCTACTGTCTGACAGAATTGAGTTGGCTTTCTTTCTTACCTGTTTGCAATACATTTCAGTGATAGACGTCTGCTGTGAACCAATAAATTTACTGCAAATTTTTATAATGTTGTTACGAAGATTTATATTCTTGTTGCTGAGTTTTCCAAAGCAACAGATAAATGCAAATGTGACAATAGATTCAATAAAGGACTTATAAAAAGTGTCTATGGTTTTATACACTTTAAAACAGTTGAGTTTCCTAAGAAAGAAAAGTCATGACTGCCCTTTTTTACAGATTTGTGCTGTGTTAAGATCAAATTTTAGTTTGTTATCAATGATTGTTCCCAAATATTTGTATTACTCTAACTATCTCTACTGTCTCCCTAAAGATGAGACAGTGGATGGTGGAAAGCACCTGAAATCTACAAACATATCTTTTTCTTGTATTGGAAATATTAAGTTGTAAATTAGAGTGATCACACCATTGTACAAATTCATTGACAATAGGGCCATGGCTGTCTTCCTTATCTTGTAGAAGACTTACAATGACAGAGTTGTCTGAAAATTTCAGGATGTGCCTTTGCAGAGTACCCACAGATGTACTTAGGCTGTCAGAAAAACAACCATTAACACTCACTCTTTGTGTTCCATTTGTTAAAAACTCCAGAATCGACCACACCAAGTTAGGGTCCACACAGAACTGATCAATCAGTTACTCAACTAAAATGTGGAGCTGAATCATGTTAAAAGCTGCCGTCTATAAACAGCAATCTTGAATAGTTTTTTGATCCTTCCAAGTGTTCATACAATAATTTCAAAATTGTTGCTGTGGCGTTCTACACACTCCTATTTTTTTCTATCCACCCTGGCCATCGGACCTTACTCCTTTCTATGTTAACTAATGTTGTCTTATTTTAATTTCTTATTTTGTCTTTTATTTTTCTTCTCTTCATTATGTAAAGCACTTTGAGCTACTTTTTGTATGAAAATGTGCTATATAAATAAATGTTGTTGTTGTTGTTGTTGTATTTGCTCTGTGTGCAAATTGGTGAGAGTCCAGAAGAGAGTCATGTTTTGTTAAGTAGTTGTTTCTTAATTAACTTCTCAAAGGTTTTCATGATATGAGAAGTTAATGCCACTTGTCTAAATTTTGCTAATGGAATAACAGTTGCCTGTTTCCATAGGCTGGCACTTGCTGTAAATCCAAGGACATTTCAAATATGGAGTGGAACATTGTAAAGAGCTGTTCTGCACAGTAGTGAAGCAGACAGCCACTTATTCCATCTGGACCCAAGTGTTTTTTGGTTTTTGTTTGTTTATTTTGTCTCAAGAGAGAAATTCAGCAGCATTTACAAATTACTGCATGTCCACTAAAGTAGAGGAGTAAGAAGTTCAGAAATGCAAAACGACACAAGTTATTTTTGTATAGTGCTCTTCACTGAATGTAGGCACTGAGCGCTGCAAACAATTCTCAGTTAAAATACAAGTACATATTATATTAATTACTAAATACAGAACTGGTACACATATAAATGCAGATTTGTTAAAACACACAGAGGACAAGGCAGAAACTGATGAAACATAAATGGAAATCAGCAATATCTGTCCATTAATTAACTAATTAACTGAAAACTGAGGGCATTAAAATTGTTAAAGAGAAAGTCAAAAATGATGATTCCAGTTCTTCTTAATCCAAGATGACTTTTCCATATGCAGGAGAGCAGCCTGGCAGTAGAGGAGTGGCCAGATGCCACATTCATATATCGAGAAAAGGATCAGAATTGGGTGGGGGTGGGGGTGGGGTGGGAGTAGTAAAAGTTTAAAAACATTGTGTTACTTATATTTCTGTACAAATGAATAACCACAGACATACAATATGTACAGCTAATCAGCAGCTCTAGTCAGGGTCTGCTGGACTAAAGTATTGAGTCTTCAGCATGGATTTAAAAGCTGAAACTGAAGATGCATCTCTTATATTAGCAGGCAGATCATTCCAAACTAAAACCTCCTGATGTTATTTTATTAATCCTTGGATTCTTAAGGAGACCAGTATCTTAAGATCTTAATGTGTGCTCTGGTTTGTAAGTAATGATAAGATCAGAAAAGTAAGAAGGTCATTGGCCATTTAAGGCATTATAACTTAAAAGGAGGATTTTGAAATCAGGACTAAGCTTAACTGAAAGCCAGTATAATGAACTGGGAACTGCAGTTATGTGTTTGTAATTTCTGGTTTGTGTAATAATTCTTGCAGCAGCATTTTGAATGAACTGAAAGCTGCATAAAAAAAATTAGAACAGCCAATGAACAACGCATTGCAATAGTCAATCCTACTAAAAATAAATGCATGAATTAATTTCTTTGTATCCTAAATATTTGGAAAATACCCTAATCTTCCCACATTTTTAAGATGGAAAAAACATGTTTTGGATAGTTTTACAGTATGTGTTTGAAACAACGTGCTAATGTCAAAGATATCTCCTAAATTGCATGCTATTTCAGTAAAAATTATAGAACATCCCTTTAGTCATGTCCAATTTAGAAGGTCATTACATTTTTGTAAGTGAAATTGGGAAAATTCCGGTCACTAATTATGCACTTAGGAAGGAGTATGGAATCCACGTGCATGTTGTACATGTTTGATAGCAGTGGCAGTGAACAGCTCAAAGTGTCACGTGGAGACACTATTTGATTTGAGAGAGATGAGTACCTGCAATCAAATCGGGTGGGGGTGGGGAATGGGGCATGTCTTAGTGAATTCATGTTTAGAGGTTAGACTGCTGTCTCATAGCTCAGGTCACATTTTTGGTCACTATTCATTATATTTACCTAGCCATTAGGGACACTTAAAAAGACCATTGCACCATTAGAATCAAAAATCAAAACTAGATCAGTTTCACCTTCAGCAGTGACTCCAATACATTTCACTGAGTTTGTTGACGTTACAAACATTTCTGCAGTTTGACAACCTTGAGGCAATGCACTGGGGTTCGCTCATCGTGATTCCAGACAATATACTTATTTATTTCCAGTTTCTCACAAATCAACTGCTTCTTTATAATCTGTCACCCTCTGTTAAATCTTGCAGTTACAGCTCCAGCATTATTTCTGACCATGCCTCAGTTATCCTAACATTTACAATATCAAAGCTCCACTTGTGAATACTATTTCAGCTCCTAATTGCTGATTTAATCCATTACTGCTACAGATTGTTATAATTTTATCTCTACACAAATTGATACTTTGTTGAAATAAATTTGTCTTTAAATATATGCATGAAAAATGTTAAAGTATTCCTGAGGGGAAAAAGGAATTTCCCTATCGTCCTAGAAAAATAAATTGCAAATAGGAAAAGAAGCAGAATTACTTAATCTTATGTCTGCAATTATTGATAAATATGCAAAATCACCTACTACTGAATCTTAAAAAAAGACTGTGCTTATTCACAAATAACACAAGAGAAATGGACAAACTATTACTTTCACTATTCTTATTATGATTATGGATAAAATACTACAAAGATTTTAGCTCATCAAATATAGGAAAAAAATTAGAACTCTATTAGTGAATTCAACAATGAAGCTAGAAGCAAAGTGAATGAATATAAAGAGATAAATGAAACATTCACAAAGTATTGTAATGTTTTTGACTTATCAGAACATAATGAAAATAATTATTTAGTTGATTTTTTGAATAAAAATAAAATTACTACATTTTTAGACATCTTGATTAAATGAGATGAACATTTGACTTCCAAAAACTAGAGGTGTTACATCCCTAGAAACTGGGAAGCTCAAATGGCTGTCCAGGCGACATTTTAAAATACATCTCTTTTAATTTAGGACCATTAATGTTATTTATGTTGTGGAGGAGTGATGAACTGCAAGTCCCAGACAAAGAAATGCTGGGACACCAAATAGGTCATCCTTCTTGAAAGTTTAATGAAAATACCAGTGTCCACAGGTGAAAAGACAACAAAATAATAACAGCAAAATAGCCACAGTGAGACGTAAATAAAGTTTAGTTAAGGTCAAAGGATCTCTATCACCGTAATGCTCTGCTCACAGAGAGACACCTCCTTCTGCCAATCGCACAATATATAGTAGAAAAAGCAGAAGGGGCGGTGTCAGGTGCCCTCAGGGCACATCTTCTCTGTGTTGCTGCAGAAAAAGGAAAAGAAAAGGTTAGCGACAGTGAACCCTTTTGACCTGAGATGGTACCTTTGTGGAGCTCGGAGAATGATTCACAGACACACATACGTAACAATGTTTGTGTAAACTCTAGTGAAAATTACACCTAGAACAACATACCAGGAATTAATACACATTTTTAAAAAATTTGTAAAACGGGTGTTCTTTCTCTTTGTCAGTTTCTCTTTGCACTTGTTATTTATTACAGGTTGAACAAGGATTACTGGCTTATTACATTGTTTGAAGTCAAGGCTCTGGGCACAGCTTCCCATGTGTCTTTGAACTTTTAATCTTCCATCAAAATGAAAGAAATGCCTTTTTAAGAGTACTAAAATACTTCATCATTATTATTATGTAATGGGGTCTCTAATGCGTGAAATGGGATGGGAGAGGGATCATTTAAGCCTTGTTTTGATATTGTAGCTGGGCACATAGTTAGTTGTACAGGCAAATTAGCCATGTGGTGCTGTGCTCCCAGCACAGGGATCAGTGTTATATAAAACAGAGGCAGTAATAATATTCTCATTATGGTCATTTAAAATGACTTTTTAAATTAACTGATTAACCACTGGCAGCTAATGGAGACCACCAACCTAGGTGAAACAAGTGCAAATGGTAGACTTGGGCAGGAGGGTACCCTTGATGAAACAAACACAATTAGAAGGCATGGGAAACATATCACACAGCAGTGTCAATTGCTTAGGTGACCCACTTATGAACCAGCAAAGGCAACCTGCAAACCACCAGCAGCAACTGCCAAACCAAAAGTGGGCCTCAACACACTGGTTGACAAACACTGACCTAATGAACCCTTTAATTAAAATCGATGTGGGATGGAAATTCATCTAGAATACAAAAAAATCTTGCATTAGGCATGCATGAACGTTATGCGCATGGCTGCTAAGGCTCTGTGATATCAGACTGGACACACAAAGCATCATGAGACACTGGGAAAAAATGTTTGTCTAAGAAGGCTAAAGTGAATTTCCAGGAAAATATTCAGCAAAAAGGTCCCGTGGAAAACTGCATATTTTCTGCAAAAAATGGTTTGGTGAATTCTGTTGATCAATGCTGATTGCTATTGATAGGCAATTCAATATACATTGAATTGTAAGGGATAATCTGGAACAAAATTAAAAGAGCTAGTTGTTTATATTGTACTAGGGGATTCGCCCCCTGCTTACTTCACTTGCCAACCCCCCAGGTCTGTGCTACGCGCCAGCCACTTTGCGTCTCTGCCGCTCACGTTGTGAAGAGAGGGGCTGAATGCACCCCAAGGAAACCCCCTCTTAAATGGTGATACAATGGAAAACACATTTTTTTTACATCCTCTGCTCGATCTGCATCTGCATCTCACGCAGTGCTTCGAACATTTAAAAACCTGTCCTACTCTTTGTCTTTTATTTTCAGTCCCGGGCGTGGTTAATTCTCTTGGCACAAAGTCTCGTCTTGCGGGACTCGAGTTCTTGATATTTTTTACTTTATAATTTAAAAACGGAATAAGAATCTGAAAATCTAACATCACATTAAAGATCGATAATTTCTGAAAAGAATGATACCAAACATATATATGTAGCTTTTAAAATAAGCCTGATTTAAATTGTGACAAAAAACATCACATAAAATCGTTGCACTTTTAGGCTTAGGATTTTATATATGTACAGTATTGTAGATTATAGACCTGTACTCTTTACTCACATATGTACTAAATGTATATTATTTGCTTTAAATATACCTGTACACTAGCTTAAATACTGTATAATCAGTTCTTATTAACTCTCCTTCAGCAATTCACATATGTAAGAATCATAATTACTCACTGACTTAAAGATTTACTCACAGTTAAACCTGATAAACTAGTTACGAATGTCTTCATGGTAAATTAGCAAGGAGAATGAAATGCATTATAAAAAATATTGTTTATTCTAAAATCTTTATTACTGTGTAAATTTAACAGCTGTGATAAAGATATATGCAGTATTTCCATACTATACTAATGTTTTCAAATAGATATACATCTCATTAATCTGAAACAGTACCTGGGAATAAGAACTTTCAATTAGATTCTCAGACAAACAATGGAAATTAGCTTTCACCAATAAAATACATTCTTCCTCATTATGTTCAACCCAAACTTATACGTCACACAAATTTCTCTTGCCTCAGACTGTGCCCAAAATTTATTTAGGTAGACTCACTGCTTCACTAAGTTGTGTGATGCGGGAATCTCCCCTGTTGGTTCTCATTGTGGAAAACAATATTCCTAATGCGCTGACAGCTCTATGAGGAGTAATGCCTGATGGAACATACAGTAAAGACTTAGCGAGTACAATCTTTTGTAATGAGTTACACAACACTGCTATCACATGGTCTTATCTGGCACAAGTGAAAGAATCATGAAGAAGAATTCAAACAATTATGGGGATCTGGAAAACATTTATCAATATTTTCATTATTTAACTGAGAATGTCAATGTCAACTTTATTTATATAGCACATTTAAAACAACATTGAAATAATGTGGCCAAAGTGCTTTGCAATAATAGAATTAAAGAAAAACATACAATTAACATGAATAACATAAATAGAAATAAAATAAATGAACATAAATAAAATAAATAATAAATAGAAGTAATGTTACATAATCACAATGAGGAAAATGTCAGTATTACTGAAGGTCACGGAATGCAAGTGAATAGAAATGAGTCTTTAATCTTGTTTTGAACAGTTCAATAGTAGACAACTCCTTTATGTGATGAGGTAAACAGTTCCACAGGCGAGGAGCAGCAGCTGCAAAAGCTCTGTCCCCCTTAGTTTTACAACAAGAGACAACTGACCAGAAGATCTAAGCACTCTGGATGGCTGGTGTAAAATACATAAATCGGATAAATAGGCAGGAGCAAGCCCATGTGAAGATTTAAAAACTATCAACAAGATTTTAAAATCAATTCGAAAACTGACAGGTAGCCAGTGTAAAGAAGCTAATATTGGAGAAACTGAGTCATACTTTCTTGCCCCAACCAGAAAGCGAGCGGCAGCATTCTGGACCAACTGTAACCTGTGTATCAAGAAGTAGAAACATTGCTATTCTGGTGAGAAAGATTATTCTTAATCTGTTTTCTTAGGTTTTAGAGTGTAAAATATGAATAGGATACAGTACTGTATGTTTTATTCATTTGTAATTATATGCATTGCAATGAAACTTTGAAGTCCATAAAATAAGAAAAAAGAAAGTTATGTGGACCTGCTTTGTCAGTCTCCCTTCAAAAGTGTTTTACTATTTGACAAGTTTTTGTTATATTTCATCACTATTTCCTGATATTTTTTAAATTTGATGCTTTGGAGTTATATATAGTACATAATATATTATGTTGATTTAACTACATTTCCAATTTCTGTGTATTTTGCATCAGTGGTGTTATTATGGTAGAGTGATTGAGGCCAGCACCTTTGCTGTGTCACATATTTTGCCATGTTTATGCACTTTGGTATATGACATCACAGCTGCTATTATGTTACTACGTGTATGTATGATCTGTTGAGTGATCTTTGCCTAACATATGGAAGGAAAAAGTTTATGACTTTGTTGTGATTAAAAATAAAAATAAATCTATTATATAGTAAAACACTAAGTCTGAGTGTCCTGTCCCTCTGAGCAATCTGATAGGTCAGTTTAACTTTGGCGACATGACAAAGGAGGAAGTGCAAGAGTGAGACACACAGGGAAGAGAAATGGCTTGGGAGGCATGCGGAAGTCACCTTCAAAGATGGCAAGTCTAAAAGCGGACAGGATGTGAGGACACTGTCTCGAAAATAATGAGTGGATCATAGAAACAGTCGTTACGGGAATACATTTGAGAGAGGGAGTGGCAGAGAAGAAGCATTCACACACATGAAAATAATCTGGAAAGGGCTGAAAGTTCACATAGGGCAAGAGATAGCAATATTTTAAAATATTTTCTTACCTGTCTTTGACAGGTAGTATGGCTAGTAAATAATAAAGAAATAAAATGAAAATGAAAAGAAAAAATCAATGAAGCAAATCTAAAGTTAAAGTTTAGTTTTTTTTCCTGGGTCATATTTAGAGATCTTTTGGTTAACATATACATATTTTAGTGAACCATTTTGATTTTGGCTTTTGGAATATTGTAAGCTTGCCTAGACTTTAAAACTAAATGCCCAATTAACATTGGTCTACAAGTTTTCTTCATATATCAGTTAGATCATAAAAGTATTTTTCATGCAATTTAGCATGAAATTTTAAACAATTGCTTACATTTATTTGTTTTTTGCTTACATAAATACTGAGCTGATTTGGGATTATTTACCTGTAGTTGAAGAGTGTTATTGTTCGAGTATTGTATTTTGGATCCAGTAATGAAACACTTACAAAAATGAGGGCTACACTTTTCCTTTAAGACAGAAGGGTTACCAGATTAAAAGGTAAAATGAGATAAATACATTTTTGTCAATTTGAAATATGATATGGTGAAATACAGAGCTATAAAATTTAAATATTTTTTTTTTACGATTGAGAACTGTTAAGAAACAATGATATGAGCTATGGGTCAAGTAAGATAAAACATTTTCCTTTTAAGTAATAATGTAGTAATGTCATTGTCCAGTCATTACTTATTACATCTTTGGAAATATTATTTATTGAGGCCTGGAATTGGATTAAGCAGGTTTGGGAATGTTATGTTATTATTTATTGATACAAAAAAAAATCTAATTGTTGCAAGAATGTGTATTAGAGACCCTGCCCATACCCACTGTTCTGGCAGAGAGTGAAAATAATTTTTTTGTACCTTTTTGCTAATGCTACCCTATACCAAAATAGCTGGGAATTTATTTTCATCTTTTTCCACCAGGGGTTAACTAAGTCAATATAACAAATCCACTATTTGAGCAATATACTCTCATCCAGTTCCTGTTTAGGCTTAGCTACTGAAAAAAAATATTTATAACCACATGGTGCCAACTTTTGGAGATGTGACATTGTGCTACATGCAAATTTCATCAAACAGCTGGAAGATGACATTGCTCAAAAAAGATGTGTCAAATGGAAGTGTGGTGTCACAATGACAATGCATTGGCACACACTTCACAAGTTGCACTTCATACTTTGAAGCATTAGCATTTCAAACTGTTATGACATCTGCCAAACTGGCTGGACTTTGTGTCTTTGAACTTCCACCTTTTACCACAAATTAAAGGTTACCTGTGGGAAGCACTTACTGTCACATAAGAGTTTTAATTCTCTAAAATTATTTTGTGTAAGGAAAGACACAGATTAAGATATGGAGGGGACAGTGTGAAGTTGCAGTGAGTGACTAAGAGATACTTGTTAGGCAGCCCCTAAAGTTGGTTCATTGTAATCATTAATTGAGATCCTGTTAGACAGCAGCATTAGCACTCACTAATAGATGCCCTAGTTATTCTCTACTTTAAAGTCTAACTGGGATAAGCATATAAAATTGTTCAAAGAGTTTGGGTGCTTGTTCACATAATACATCTCATTTACAGGAAGGCTCACTGCTAGTCAGCCTACTTTATGAAAAGGTAATGAAAAATACATGGGCATAGTAAGTACAATTAATTCATAGGGAGATGAGCTGTCAATAGCTTAGAGGGTATCTATTAAAAGCCATATGAGTTCCTCCTATTACTTATTAAGGCAGAACCCTGCTGGCTTCAGATGATCAGATTCCCCCTTGAAAGTAAAATGCTTCAATTTAGACATCTCTTTCAACTTGATGAAAAATAAAATGCTGATTGTTTTTGAAATCTCACAGCTATAGGGAGAAAAATGTTCCAGTAAAAGTGATCTTCACATAACCTTTATCATTGTAATAACTCGGGTCTTATACTTTGGGGCACAAAATGTAAAGGTCTTTCAAGTTGGCTGATAATATAGTTTATCAGCAGATTATATAAAAAAATCCGAAAATCAAATTCCATGCAAATATATTGGTTGATAAGCTTCTACATTTATGATTTAAAATCAAAACGTGAGCAATAAATCGTAATTGTAACTTTTTTATTAAATGAACATATTTTGTAAATGCAAAAAACTAATGTAGAGAACATTGAATGTCTTCACACTAAAAAATATTTTTTAATGCATGATGAGAAGAATTGTGGATACAGGAGCAACAGAATGACGAGAAGAATTATCAAAAAATATTAAAGATCGATAGATAATGTGAAAATATATGGATATTTACTTTGTATTTTTATATACAATCACACACTGGATAATTAGAATATAGTATGTACAGAAATTAGAATGTACAATATGATTAACTACTTATTTTAATAAAAGTCAAAATTGAAACCAGAAGGCTTTTAGAAACTGAGTGATTTCCTGGCATTGGATATTATTGGTTTGGGATTGTATTTTTTACGACAATGGAAAGTACTTTATTTGTTCCCAAGGGGAAATTAAGAAAATAGAAATATTACAACAAACAACAACACCCCTTAAACATACATAAGGACTTCTGACTTGGCTAATGATACGAGATCTGTTGCCATTAAACATCAGGCTTGTAGGTGGAAATACAATGGCACAGATGGTGGTAATATCTAACCATTTGTACTACAGATTTACATTTAAAGGCATTTAACATTTAAATAATGCAGGTCCAGCTTGTTTGGGCCATGATTGGAACATAACATATACTGACGGAAGTCTGTCTGCTCCTTTCAAAGTTCCGTGGTTGTAGTCACCACATACTCAGAATGGTTCATCATTAGATTGTTGGTAACATGCTTAATAATTTTTATTGCTGAGTCTCTATATGCAAGAGGGAGGAATATAAACATTTCTTCAAGATGATGTAACTTACCTACCCAGTCTGTCTTTTTTCCACTCTGTTTAATCATATCATATCATATCATCACCTGGAATAAGAAATTTAAGCCAGTTCTCCTCAATACGTGACTTGCCATGAGAGGTGACAGTTCATCCATCCTATTCCAAAGAAGTCAAACATTCCTCATTGTATGGAGACAAGGAAGTTCTAAATACTTCCCTCCTTACATTTATCCTAGATTCAGCTGTTCGCCCTTTCCTTCTTCCAACAAGTTGCTCCTCTGATGAGGTGTAACAGAGCTCCTGAGGCTCTGTTATGATTTGCTCACTTTAAGATTTTTTTCTCATGAAATATATTTTTCAGGATGAAAATGTACTTGGGAATATGGGTTGCTTTTCTCTGGAACTTTTCTGTATTGTTTCCTTGCATTATAATGTTTCCAGAATATAATGATTAATAATTTGTTTTGCATTTGAGAGCCACAATGTTGCCATTGCCATCGAATGCTGTTTCAGACATCACCATCATCAGTGTGACCCTTTAAATCTTGCGCAAATATTCGTTCGGTATCTGTGACTTGGTTAAAAATACTATCAAATATACTTCATATTTTCTTCACGAATTTCTGGCTAAGATCTTACTCTCTAACTTTGATTTTCTGTTACAGATTATGCTTTGGTGCAAGAAAGTTTTGTCTTTAATGTTTTGACTTGTTTCTGGTTTTTGATTACATTTCATCTCTTGGCCCTCTTCTCAGGCAGAATAGACACTAGGGATCATAGTGCTACCAGATGACCATGGGAATAGTTAATATACCCCACTTTATGTTTCTCAGAGTCTTTCACATTTTCAAGTGTCACAGTTGCCTTCAGAAACTCTACACTCACCCTGTGACTCTCACGGTCTCAGCTTGTCCAATTGGCAATTTAGATAAGCCGACATGATAATAGCATTGTATCATCAATTTAAAACACATTTGTAAATTAATCTTAACATTAGTAAATTGGTAAAAATGTTTATCAAAAACCAGTAACAAAGAAAAAACTGAGACAGAACACAAAACTTGAATAATAGGATTCTACCTGCACGGAGCCTGGAAGCTACAGTAAAACAAAAAAAGAAACACTACAAATGGCAGCATATAAAAATAACTACCGAAAAATGAGAATACAGGTGAGATTTCATAGTAATAACAAAGTGTAAAATATTTTTATAAAATAACAAAAGCACTTCAGTTACTCAATAATAAATAGCCATAAATCAATAAAATAATAAAAATAATGTGATGGGACAGACAGCTTATGATACAAATAATATATATTAGAAAAGCTGAAAAACTGTTTATCCCTAGCAGGTTATGGTAAATTCAGGTCTTTTTATCAGAATTCTGCTGTTTCCAAGACATTTTAATTGGAAAAGTGTATTAGGGAGAGCAATGAAGTTAGTGTCTCTTAGCCAATGGGGCAATCAAGACAGACCACACCTGCATGTGCAGGTGTGCTCCATCTCAACTTCCCCACCAACCTCTCGTACCCATAGGATCACACACACCCACGGCGATCGAGCTGGTTATTCAATCCTTTATTTATTTAAAAATGGACCCCATAGTGCTTAGCTGCAGACCCACTATTCCACAGTCCCTCACAAATACACAATCATACATAAAACTACACTCATTTGCACCAGTTCAATTCACCATCTCCAATTAACTTTACACTCAAGTCTTAAGGATATAGTAGGAAACTAACTAAAGAAAAACTCAAAGGAGCAGTCTCTACAGAGAAAGTGTCTGGGCCAGGATTCAAACTACAGCGCTGGAGCTATGAGCCAGGAGCAGTAATTATTGAGCCACTGCCACACTTATCAGGTACAAACATGAAACTAATGTTATATACAGTAAATTGTATTTGCTCCTTCCTTACTTGAAGCACCCATTCAATTTACCTTTGTGTTTTTTCTTTTTGGTAACACTTTAGTTTAGGTACAACAAAAATGCATCTCTTACTGTACTCTTATGTAACACGACCTTAACAAAGGCTTCTTTTGGTGTTAATGATACTCTTAAACCATCAAGAGATGGGTTTTTCAGCTCTGTGCAGTGTGGCATTTGATATGCTGATAAAATTACTTATGAATATGAAGGATTCACAGGCCATATATTGAAGTATGCAATATCAAAAGACATATGTTTCACTTAAGACACTTCTGACCGTAGCAAAATGAAGTAATTTTAGTAGGCCGTAATACACAGAGATAAATAACCTATCTGCTAATGTTTTATAAGTGTTATGAACTCCAAAAGAAGCCTTTGTGAAGGTCTTGTTACATAAGAGTAAATGAGTAATACTGTAGATGTATTTTTGCAAGTGTTACCTTCTTTTTCTCCCATTTCAGTATGATTGGAAAAAAATGATGATCTTCAGAACTGGAGGGAGAATTTGGTAAACTTTTGGTCTTATAAAGCTGTCTTTTAATGCTGAGCATTTCTCTAAAAATACATCATTTAAAATCAAAAATATATTGCACCAAAAACAATTTCCATCACATTAAAACATATTGCTTTTGACCTCCATGTCTTTGACAGCAATGTTGCTTTGTTACCATGGTGACAGCGGAGCCAAGTAAAATTGAACTGTTGGTCTAACATTTCATTGCTTAAACAATCATAAGGACAATTTCCTTAACAGGCATTCTAATGAGAGGTGAAGGCTTTTATTTTCTCTTCATTGTTTATCCTGTTCTAGTTCCTCTGAAGTAGTTTTGAAGAACAAAACTGAGTATTTCTATAATAAAAACAAAAGAGTCACAACTTAGTGCTGCTAACAGAATAGGTACTATTTTTTTAAATATTTTTTCCATATAACAAGTTTTTTTTTTAAATTAAATAGGATTATTAATATTCATAGTGGCACAGTGGTGAGTATATAGTGTTATGGATCCATTGTCCAGTGTTCGAATCTAGTGATTGTTTGGTTTTTCCCTTCATGTATTCCTAAACTATGTACAGACTAGATAAATTAGCAGTACTATACAAGTATGTGTGTGTGTGTGCACAAGTGGGCCCTATAATAAATTATTAGTCTGTCCAGGTCTGGCTCTTGCCTTGTTGTTTTCTTGCCCCTGCCACTCTGAATTTGATTAAGTTTGAGCATGTTATGTTACCATTACTATATTGTGGCTGAATAGTCAGTGTGGCCATCTCACAGCTTCAGTATCCTGGGTTCAAATCTTGGACTTGTTTCTGTCTGTAGGAAGTGTTGATGTTGTGTCTGTGTCAGTTTTCCTCTGGATTTATAATAGCAAAAAGTGTATGTGTCATTATTTTGTGATTCTAAATTTGCCTTTTATGAATTGGTTTAGGTGGGGGCACAAATGTTTATTGTGATGGACTAAAGTCTCATTTGTTGTTGCTTCCCACCATTCACTTTATGCTACTGGAATTGCCTCCAGCCAACTGTAACCTTGAGTAGCACTAGCAAGGTTTTAAAGTGGTTAGATGGCCGGATTGCTGGGCAATATATTACATATTTGCTTTGTTTCTTTTCTTTTATGTTTACTATTTTTATGGATCTATTGCCAACCAGCTATGCTACCTGACAATAAAGTGTTTGCATTGGTTTACTTACAGACACTCAGGAACTGACTTAATGAAATGAGTGATACTTCTGATGTAAGTTGCTCTTTAGTCAGATACAGTCTTTCCCCTTCTAAATATATTTTTAATTCTTTAGTGGTATTCATATTTATTTTATATATTTATACAGTCCTCATCTGGATCAGTGTCTTAATAAAATAGGTTGCTGCCCTTTGGTGAAGCTCAGTAATTTTATACACAGCATGTATTATTCTTATCACCAAGGCAAAAGGGTATAGATTTCAGATTGATACAATCTACATAATCTAGCCAAGAAGAGGTGAATATTTGGTAGTTTATATTTTATCATTCTACGTTTTGGTTTTGAGGTCTTGAATTCTGGTTGTCAGCATGTAATGAGTGGTTACAGGAAGTCATGTGAGGTGGTAGTCTTTAAGAGCAATGGTATTTAAGCAAATATCACACTTCTAATAATCTTTCAGTTTGCAAACCTTATAGTGAAGTTGTTTAGAAAGTGTCTTTAAATTTACAACTACAAATGTTTATGCAAGTTATGCTGACTACAGTTCCTTTGGGTTGTATTTTGGCTTTGGTGTAGGTATCTTTTATATCCTGGTTTTTGACTTTTATCTTTTCAGATTTTGTTTCTTTTTCAGTCTCGATTACTGTTGTGAATTGTATTTGTCTTGATTATAGAAATAATGTCATTTCTTAACTTTTTGCATTCAACATAAACTTTGAATAGTGGAAAAATATTTTTGTCGTTGGTTGTGGTAATAGACAGTTATTTGAATTATTATTTAAAATAATTTATACCCTCTTTAACACCGTATTTATTTTTAATTAGAGCTACCATCAGTTGGGCTGTCATCTTCGTAACAAGATGGGTTAAAAGAGTCGCCCTTACATCCTTGTTGTTAACCAAGATTGTGGTTGTACCAAAGACTTTGCTCACTTTTCTGAAGGAACTCTAGGCTACATTTCACTGACTTTAAATTTTGGTTTCAAACTGGTTTTCACTACAATTTAATTTCCTTTTGTCTACATCTTGTCTTGTGGTTCCTAATTCCCATTTGTTTATATATATATAGATATATATATATATATATATATTTTTTCTGTATATATATATATATATATATATATATATATATATATATATATATATATATATATATATGTGCCTTTGGAAAGTATTCAGACCACTTCACCTTTTAATACTTTGTTATGTTACCTGTGGTAAAATTATTTAAACATTTTTTTCCCTCCTGAAGCAACATTCCATACTCCAGAATGACACATATATATATATATAAATACTGTATGAGGTGAGACACAATAATAACATTGTCACCTTCTATACGATCTTTTGTCATGTGAAGTTCTTCGTCCAAAATGCGTGTCACTGATTCCCAGTCAATACCAGCCAACTCTGAGATAGCTTGAACACCTAGGCAATGATCATTTTGAAAAATCTGATTCACCGTTTTGATGTTTTCATCCATCAAAGATGAGCGTGGGCAACCTGGGTGTTGAACGTCTTCCACATTTTCTTGTTCTTCCCTAAAATGTTTGTGCCAATCAAAAACTTGTGTGCGAGACAAACGGTTCTCACCTGTGGCAAGCAGCTGGGGGTGGCACCCAGCCGGGACACCCAGAAGGACCGGAGGAGGACTTACGCCTCCTCCAGACCACGAGTGGGTGACCATCCTGGTGGCTTTGGTGACCTCCAGGACCTGAGCTTGGAAGCTCAACCCTATAGGGGTCCATGGATGTTGATTCACTGTTTGATTTTTTCAACCGACATTATCGCGGAAACTCGTGTAGCGATTGTTGTGCAAATGCTGACTGTGCTATTCACAGGATATACCTAGCCGCTTTGAGAGGGCATGTAGGAGGGGATATAGTTCTATGATTCACGTCCGGCCAACCTCCAGACAATTTTACAGAAAAGCCCCAAGCCCAGTCCGGTTATTTTTGTGCCACTCCTTGTATATATATATGGGTGTGTGTTTGCTTTCATGTCTTCTATTTTTTAACTTAGCTCTATATATATATGTCTATATATAATTTTATTAAATATATAATACATGTAATATTCGTGTTTGTGGCTAAATTTATCTCACTATATTTCTCTTTATGCTTTGGGATTAGAAATAGTTTTGTTTTGCATTGATTATTTTGTAAATTATTATTCCAATATAAGTATTTTTTTATATCTAATATATGTGTGTGTTTTGACAATTGGTCATTTATTCCTTATTGTTACTGTGTATGTTTTTCTACTTTATAATAGATTATGCAGATTTTGCCTTTCTGACACCACTGGCCCTTTACTTTTGTGATAACTGACTACAGGCTATTCCTATTATTGTTGAATTAGACTATTATTGTACTGTATGTGTATTTTCTTATACAGGTTTTGAATGTAGTCATGTGCTAATTTACGGCTGGCCAAGTTGAGACCATTCATACTTGCGTCCTACAGCTATAAGAAAACATTAGGGTAATAATGTTCTAGAAATTGCCAAACATAGCAGCTGGAAGCTGTATAGGCTGTACGCCTTTTGTTTATCACATACTTGTGTGGCAGCACAGCCAGCCAAAGAATGATAATACTCTGCATAGAAGCAGGAGAGAAGCTGCAGTGGTAGCAGTCTCTCGTATGTCTTTCTTCCTGTAACAACAACATTTTTATTTCTATAATACATTTTAATACAAGGAATGTAGCTCAGATATTTTACATAATACAAAAGAACTGTTACAGGAGTTAAAACAAAACAGCAATTTAGAAAAAGTTATGTATAACTAAATAAATAATATACACTGCTCAAAAAATTAACTGTACTGATACTGCAAGCAACAAATGGCCACAAACTAGCAATATGTCAAAATATATATATATATATATATATATATATATAATCATTGCACTCACAGAGTTCCAGTCTTCGGGGCACTAATTGGTCATACCACACAGCATTCTTTTAAAGTCGCACCAAATTGTTTTTAGATCTACACAATTTTCTTCTATCAAAAAGATAGAGACACTTTGTAAACAGTAATAAATATTTCTGTATTATCTTTATTATTATTTCACAAAGTCTCATGAGTTTTCTGAGACTTGGAGGGCCCTTTCAGATCTGTTTTGACTGGTGCTGCTCCATGTGGCTAATCCTTATGCATTTGGCATGCACTGCCTTCCCTTACACAGTTCCGGTATGTAAACACCAAGACTGGAAGATCAGTTTGTGTACTCTGTACTAGCAGTTAAAGTATACATACCAGTGACCACACCAGACCCACACAACCTCAATTGCACTTTGTGACCAACATACAGCCAGATGGCTGGTTCAAAATGGAACCGTAAGTCTGAACATGACTATAGTAGTTATTGTTTAATTTATATTCCTTATATCAATTTAGTGTTATTTCCATTGATGTTTATCTGTTACTTTGTCCCAATTCCTTGAGTCATGTTTCTTATCCTAACAAAGAGGTGTGAGCTGAGAACAAGTCAGTTACAAAGTTGTATTTGACTGGTTAATGCCCTCAGATAATGCAAAGTGGTTTCATCGACGTGAAATTTTGGAAAATTTCTACTTTTGCATGATGATTGTTGAAGTTGTCCAGGCTACAATTTT
Organism: Erpetoichthys calabaricus; assembly: GCF_900747795.2. Taxonomy (NCBI): domain Eukaryota; kingdom Metazoa; phylum Chordata; class Cladistia; order Polypteriformes; family Polypteridae; genus Erpetoichthys; species Erpetoichthys calabaricus. Next base: position 217,713,919 of record NC_041394.2, on the reverse strand, counting down.
GGCCTACATTTGTACAATTTTGGATAATGTAATATAGTCTTAAAAATGGCAACAATGGCAGATGGTGTTCCCAGTAATGTGAATGCAGTGATTGATAGCCTACATGTGTCAAATTGTCAGAACATCAGTCAGTCATTGTCCAACCTTCTATATCCTAACACAGGGTCACGTGGGTCTGCTGGAGCCAATCCTAGTCAGCACAAGGCGCAATGCAGGAACAAACCCCGGGCAGAGCACCAGCCCACCTCAGGTAGAGCTGGATAAAAGCAACCTCTGATAAAGATGAGCAACTACAAACTATGCTTGAAATAATAATGCACACGAGGACAGAGCATGCTTAGAGCATACCATGTCATGTTTTGTCATTTTTTAACCTGCTCAATCTAGACCAGGGTCATGGGGGTGCTGGGGTCTATCCCAGCTAGCACAGTGTGCAAGGCAGGAATAAATTCCAGACAGGACACCAGTCCATCGCAGGGCGAACACACTCCCACACACCAAACAAATACAGGGGTCAATTTAGCATTGCCAATTCATCTAAACTGCATGTCTTTGGATAGTGGGAGGAAACCTGAGTACCTGGAGGAAGCCCACACAACACAGGGAGAACATGCAAGCTCCACAAAGGGACCATGGTCTCTTTACTGTGAGGCAGCAGCGCTACCACTGAGTCACTGTCATTGAATGAAGTGCTGTCACACCTAATAGTGTACAATATCTGTGTTAACCAGATATGATATGTTGGACTGCATTCATAACAATGTCAAAATTCAGACACCATAAAATAAGTATGGTTGACAGGATTTTCTCCTAACATTAAAAACAAAGTTGGATAGCATTAAACTTTATAGCTAGTTTACTTTAATGGTTTTGGTACTTCTAGTATGTCTTCTTTTTTCTTATTGATGAAGGATGGTTGCATGAATGGGAGCAATGTACTATATCAAAAAAGTTTGATACAGATGGAAAAATAATTTAAATAATTAATATGTATTTTTTTCTTTTAACATTACACACATGAAACAAAAAATGGGAAAAAGACTGTTCAAGGGGTGCTATAATAAGGGGAGGTGATACTGTCTAGAAGTGTGGATGTCCTCCAATGGAAGACCTAGTAGCAGAGAGATGTAATACCTTATGTAAGGCCTCAGCCATCCTATCTAATAATGAAGTCTCTCCAGAATGATCTGGCCTGTATAATTTAGACAAAAGTTCAGGACTCGTTGGAAAACACGGGGCTAGCAGAGTAAGTTCTTTGAGGACAGCCCTGAGAGTCCTATTTAACAATCAGAAGTGATTCAAGATTGGTATCAAGAAGTAGTCCCTGTAGTCTTCAAGCAAATGAGCGTGAAGTTAGGAAATGAGTACTAACCTAGTGTATTTTTATTTTTTCTTAATAAATCACTTAATTCCAAAGGACAACTCTACAAAGACCTAAAGAAGAAGGAAGCATGGCACTACCTAACTTTCAATTGTGTTACTGGGCAGCAAATATACAAGTTATAAAGACCAGGAAATTGATACAAATTGATGAGTATACACAAGCCTGGTCTGCAATAGAAATAAAATTTTGCTGTATTTTTTTATATGCTCTGCTTTGTGCCCCAGTAAATACAAATTATCATCAATATACCAATAATCCATTTGTCCACGAATCACTTAGAATATGAAACCAATGTAGGAAGCGCTTTAAGACTTTTATTTGTTTCATCTCTACATGATAATCACCTTTTCTATCCCCTCAAATCTACACAGTATTAAATGTTTGGAAAACATCCAGGATTAAAATACTTAGAGAATATACATAAATAATGTTTTTGCATCTTATGGACAATTATGCTTCAAATTTAACCTCCCATCAACACAATTTTTCTACTACTTTCAAATCAGAAACTTTTCTAAAAGAAACCTACCCAATTTTCCACACCTCCCGCCCATTTCTATTCCACAGGCAGTACTGATCAGCCTTGAAGACTCGGATAGCATCTCAACAATATATAAAAAAATTTTAAAGTCCCCTTTCAGCGATCCCATTGTACAATGAGGAAAGGATCTTTCAGTTAACATGTCAGGAGAGGAATGGCAGGCAGCCATGCATAGAATATACTCTAGCTCGATTTGTGCAAAGCATTCAATAATTCAACCATTCAACTTAAAGTCTTTTATCGAGCACATTTATCCCATTTAAAATTGTCCAAAATGTATTTAGGGCATGATTCAACATGTGAACATTGCAATTGAGCTCCAGTCTCACTGGGCCACATGTTGTGTGCGTGCAGTAAATTAAAATTATTTTTTGACAAAAATTTTTGAATGCCTATCAAATAGTTTTGGTGTCACAATCACACCTAACTCATTAACAGCTATGTTTGGTGAACTCCCAGATTTACTTAAAGTGGAGAAGGACAAATTAATTGTAATTGCCTTTACCACACTACTAGCACGCAGTGTTATCTTGCCCAACTGGAAGAATCCCAGCCCACCTGTTATAAGTCAGTGGGTACCTGATGTTCTACACTATTTGAAAATGGAAAAAATCAAATTCTCGCTTACGGGATCTGTTCAAAATTTTTCAAAATATGGCAAAATCTAATTAATATAATTTTAGAATAAGCATTTATATCGGGAAAAGGACATTCTCATTTTTTTGCTTTTAACGATTTGCTCTTGTTGTTGGCTCTCCTCTGTTTCTCTCGGTGGAGTCTGAATTCTGGTTTGTCATGTTTGATTCGTCTGTAATGTTATTTTCTTAGTTGTATTAGTTAGACCTGGTCATATGGAGTGTTAGTTTCTTTAAATAAAATAAATAAAAATAAAAGAATAATGAAAAGCATTCCTGATTGTGGCCTTAAACTACCCTAAAGATGGTAGCTCTGGACTTTTGTAATCCTGTAATATTTGCCAGAAACAAGAAGAAAAAGATGGAAAAATGGTTCCTGAAGTTTTTACAGTGCTTCCTGATTTCCATAAGGCAGCATTCTGTAAAGACCTTAAGGTTTATTAGAAGAACTATTGTGAGTCAAGCAATGCTTGTCAGGGTTAATGCAATGACTAATAATCCTTCAAATTGGAACCCTTGAACATGTCAACTACAACAGTCCAATAATTACTAGACTGAAGCAATTGTTCAGTTTACATAACAGTGAATGGCTATGCCTCACAATTTACTAGAACATCTTGCCAGCTTTGGACTTTGAGCGTAATACTTTGAGCCCTAATGACAACAGATTAATCAATCTACAAGGAACTTTGTCCCAACAGAACAGCAAAAAGAATCTGATTACAGGAGGACACCAGCTGTTTGTACTTGTGTGCCACTACAACAATAACTACTGGACTCAGCCCAATTTAGCTAATGACGGGATATTAAATCTGTACTACACTACTGATTATGGAAGAAATCCAAAAATTACATAAAGCAGTGTTCAAGGAATGGGATTGAACAACAAAGAAAGTACAGTACATTCATTTTACTTAAATGGGCATATGGAGTGCAACACCTACCTGAGATGAGGATGTGGCACTTGTGAAGCATGAGTTGGATAAACAGCTATGAAAGTATTGGATATTTCAACCAACTCTAAGTCAAAGCTATCCATATGCGGGCTAATCTACCAACAGAGTTGATAGTAAATGGAATAAAACAAGTCAGAAAACCAGTAGTCAGAATCAATCTGTAGCTAAAAGAAATAGTATGAAAGGCATTAGGTTATAAACCATAATATCTGCCTCAGCAAAAAATATGCATCAGCAGCTGAAATATAGTTCCTTACTTTAAAGGATCTTGAAGTGATATTCATGTTATACAAAGGTATCTGTTTCAATGCACCTTGCATCCCATTTAATAAGGATCTTTCAGAGGTTGGTCCTGATCTGTATGAGTCCACTTGTAAAAGACCACTTGGACTCATTTCAGTTTCCCTACTGGATAAAGTTTGGAATGGATGCTACCATTATCTGTCAGTTCCATGAGTCTTATTCCCATCTGGACAAAGCTGGCAGTGCTGTGAGGATTATGGTTTTTGATTTCTCAAGTGCCTTCAATACTATTCAGCCATCTCTGTTAAGGGAAAAGCACAGACATACACAGGTGAATGAAAGTATTGTGCCCTGGATGATGGACTATCTTTCAGACAGACAGTGAGGCTGAAGGATTGCATCTTTGATGTTGATGCACCACAAGGAACAGTCATGTCTTATTTCCTCTTCACTCTGTACTCTTCAGATTATAAATATAATACCAAGTCATGTCATTTGCAGAATTCTCAGATGATTCTGTATGTATAGGGAGTATTGATAATGGGAATTAGACAACGTACAGTATAGGAGTCTGGTGGAGAACTTTGTTTCTTGGAGCAGAAAGAATTGTCTGCAGCTTAACATCAGCAAACCAAGGAACTAGTTATTGACTTTCGCTGCACCAAAACACCTCTATGTTTGGTCACTATTTAAGGAGTGGATGTAGAGGTGGTTCACTCCTACACATACTTGGGGGTCCTCATTATTAACCGGCTGGAGTGCTCTAATAATACAGAGAAACTATATAAGAAAAGGCAGAGCAGACATTTTTTATATAAGAGACGGTGTTCCTTTATTGTGAGTAGTGACATCCTTTACAGCAATTTGGCATGCGGTAGTGTGCCTCATGTATAAACTGTACATATGCACAAAAATGTTGCCTACGCCCATTTCCATTCTCACATTGACATGTATAAAAACCAAACTAATGCTATGCACATTTTCATGACAGCCTCAGAACATGTGTATGCACGTTTTTTGCTCATTTTTGTAAAAAGGTGGCACCCAGTGTCAAAGCAGTGATACTGTTTCTGTCTGGTTTCCCTTTCTTTTTTAGATTTGCATCCATGATGCGGGCTTTATCAAATACTTGGAAGTTAATTGCATATCATTTACAAATTTAAGGCACTTGATTATAATCAATCTGTAACAATATAATGAGGCATGGAATGGCCAAACTACTCCAATTATTATGGCTGCTTTAGCGTTGTTAGAAGACTTCGCAAATGGAAGAAATAGAAGAGATCATGTATTTAGAGATCATGCTGATTTCTTGTCCCATGATGAGGTCTGCCTTCTAAGTTGATTTTGATTTCCAGGAGCTATCCCCTTGGAACTGTGTGCTGAACTGGGGCTGTGTTTACAAAGACTTGTGCTCTACCTGTTCCTTAGCAAGTTCTGTCCACCCTCAGGTTTTTAGCCACAGGAGCTTTTCAACATGAACTGGCTGACCGATTGAGTATCTTTCAGTCATCACTGAGTCGTGCCATGTTAGCTATATGGAATGGGTATTATCCACTTGTCATCCAGATATATAATATTTCCTTACACTGTTGTTGAACGGGCAAACATCAAAGTGCAATTCCTAGCAATGTCCAGTTTTCCAAATGTAATCAGAGTGGTCAACTGCACACACATTGCTATAAAGGTGCCATCAGAGAATGAATCACTTCCACTCTATTAATTTGTAATTTATCTATGCTGCAAAAATGAGTCTCATTAATGTTGTGGTGAGATGGCCTGGCTCAACTCATGATTCATTCATCCTGACAAATAGTAATGTTGGGAACAAAGTTGAAAATGTTGTGTGTGATGGCTGGTTTCTCGATAAGATAAGACATTTAATATTACCCCTTTGGTCAAAATTGTAAGTTATCTTTATGATTTAACCATATAACATAATTACTTATGTGACAATGGGTACATGTTGAAGACATGGCTTCTCACCCCACTCGCCAACCCACTGACTGAACAAAAACAACGTTATAATGACCTCCACTCTCAATTGTCTCACCAATAATAGTAGCAGGTCACTGCTCAAATGGTGTAAGTCCCGAAATTCCACTACCTCCTTCAGTTGTCTAGCGGCTCAGACGGTGGACTTCAACTCGCCTTTTCAAGTCAAATCTGATATCGGACCACTTCTTTTTTTATTTAAGTCACTGTGCGACCTTCTGAACTTGAACTTTTAAGTGTCTTCACCACACTGTGCTACTCCATCAATTTACTTTAGTTGCTTATACCACTGCTTAAGCCACCAAATGTACATTTTTTCTTTCCTCCACTTCACTGAGCAAGACCTTCATTTTGCATTCGCTGAAATTCTTCTTTTTTACATGTGCTTTTGCCATTGTCTTTTAACAAAACACTTAATGGAATGGAGCTATTTATATTGATTTACATATTCAAATAGGCAAAATTCTGGGAGGAGTTAGATCTGTAAGCGTGTTTATGTGTGTTAGATGAAGTTATGTGTGTTAGATGATCAGATGAAGTTTCTCCAATGTTGTCTTTAATTAGTTGTGTTAGTGAATTAAAGGAGTGGATGAATAAGAACTACTTGTCTTTAAATACAGATAAAATAGAGATGTTAATTGTTGGAGGGAATGATGCTGATCACAACAATATTTTGTCATCATTTAACTCAGTGGGAATCCCAGTCAATTTTACTGAATCAGCCTGCAATCTAGGAGTTATCTTTGACTCTAGCATGTCATTTAAAGTGCATATTACAAAGTTGTCCAAAACATGTTTCTTCCATCTTAAAAATGTTAGGAAATTAAGGCGCTTTTTAAATAAACAGGATTCTGAGAAACTAATTCATGCATTTATCTCTAGTAGGATTGACTACTGCAATGCGGTGTTCACTGGATGTTCAAACTGTTCTTTATACAGCCTCCAGTTAATCCAAAATGCGGCTGCGAGAATTATTACAAGAACAAGAAAATACGAACACATAACTCCAGTTCTTAAATCCTTACACTGGCTCCCGGTTAAGTTTAGGGCAGATTTCAAAATCCTTCTTTTAACATATAAAGCATTAAATGGTCGAGGTCCGGCTTACTTGTCTGAACTTATCATGACTTACAAACCTGAGCGCACATTAAGATCTCAAGATGCCGGTCTGCTTATGATCCCAAGGATTAATAAAATAACAGTGGGAGGTCAAGCTTTTAGTTACAAGGCCCCTAAACTGTGGAATGGTCTGCCTGCTACTATAAGAGATGCCCCTTCGGTCTCAGCTTTTAAATCCCGGCTGAAGACTCACTACTTCAGTTTAGCATATCCTGACTAGAGCTGCTGATTAACTGTACAGACTGCATCTCTGTTGTTAGTCATTAGCACTTAAACATAAGTAACATGCCAGTTATAATTGTATACTAACCCTCACTTATTCTGTTTTTCTTCTCCGTACTCAAATATGGCACTTGGTGCCATGGCCCACCTGCCAAGTTGTTTTGCCTGCCTAAGGAAAAGTCATCCCTGATGGAGGATCGCAGGAATCGTGGGAAAGAGGGGTCCTGTTATCGGATTGGCTGGCTCAGCACTGTTTCAGCCGTGGAATGGCCAAATGGGGGAGGCAGCTTGAAGGATGAGGTCTCCAGGACTCTACACAAATCCAAATCTATCTTATCATGGGATATATCATTTACTGTTAAATTCTGCTCTGTACTTCTAAAATTTATATTTTTTATTTCTTACTATATTGAGGAATTGCTCTGTTCTGTGAACTGCATTGTATTGTATTGACCCCCTTCTTTTGACACCCACTGCACGCCCAACCTACCTGGAAAGGGGTCTCTCTTGAACTGCCTTTCCCAAGGTTTCTTCTATTTTTTCCCTACAAGGTTTTTTTTGGGAGTTTTTCCTTGTCTTCATAGAGAGTCAAGGCTGGGGGGCTGTCAAGAGGCAGGGCCTGTTAAAGCCCATTGCGGCACTTCCTGTGTGATTTTGGGCTATACAAAAATAAACTGTATTGTATTGTATTGTATTGTATTGTTAAAATTCATTCTGATTTATAAAGGGAAAGTGTGAAGAACTTTGCTTATGCACAATCTTATGCATCTGAATTTTTTTGTGTGTATGCACATTTCTAGTTTTGTTCGTATGCCATGTCTTTGTGTGAATTCTATGCAAGGCGTTATACATGAGGCCCCTGGACTGGTATCTTCACTTCTTGAGAGGCTCACAAAATCAACAAGCTGATTAAGAAGTCAGGCTCTGTTGTGGGATGCACTTTCAAACCTGCTGGAAGTAGTAGAGGCCATTATGAATGATGCTCCACATCCTCTGACACCTTAGCACTAAATATTTTCAGCCAACAAATTATTCAGCAAAAGTGTGTCAAGAAACGCTACTGGGGCTCCATTATACCAGCGGCAATATGACTGTCTAATGCCTCACTGTGATTTTTTCTTTCTTTTTTAGAAATGATGGTGTGTTTTTTTTTGGGGGGGGGGGGGTTGTTATAATATTCATTTTTATGTATCTATTAAATTTCTGTAAAAAGGTAACTTCCCCCCTTGGGAAAAATAACATGGTATCTGTCTTAGACAGATCCCATTTATCAGCTTTAAAATATAATCATAAAAACTGCCCTGTTTTTACAAGCACCTTGTCTTGCATAAACAGTTCTTTACTGCTATATCCTAGAGAGAATGGAGTTTCTCCTCTCAACATTTCACCATCAGAATGGTGCTCTGTCCCTGACTCTAAAAATGATATACACCCTAGGGAATCACATAACTAAGTTACTTAGTTTATTTACTGTGACTGCAGGGATGCACTCTAACCACCCAAATCAGCTCTGGTGCTGTAGAGGCTTGTATTAAATGAGTTGAATGGATTATGTTAAAGTGGGCGGCACGGTGGCGCAGTGGGTAGCGCTGCTGCCTCGCAGTTGAGAGATCTGGGGACCTGGGTTCGATTCCCGGGTCCTCCCTGCGTGGAGTTTGCATGTTCTCCCCGTGTCTGCGTGGGTTTCCTCCGGGCGCTCCGGTTTCCTCCCACAGTCCAAAGACATGCAGGTTAGGTGGATTGGCGATTCTAAATTGGCCCTAGTGTGTGCTTGGTGTGTGGGTGTGTTTGTGTGTGTCCTGCGGTGGGTTGGCACCCTGCCCAGGATTGGTTCCCTGCCTTGTGCCCTGTGTTGGCTTGGATTGGCTCCAGCAGACCCCCGTGACCCTGTGTTCGGATTCAGCGGGTTGGAAAATGGATGGATGGATGTTAAAGTGTTACTCTCTACAAGAAAATACAAGAGTATGATATTTCTTATATGTATAAGAGTGTGTATAACACATCTTCTTATACATGTATTTATATATAAATTGGAACTTTTTAATAAAATACTGTTTTGGAAAATAGTTGAATGCTGAATAGGGACAGTTTATTTGAGAATTAGACCATCTATTCTAGTGTCTGTATAAAAGAGTTTCTGGGTTATTACCCATTTCATTATTGATATCATTAATACAATATGCTGCTGGGATAAACTCAGTTCTCCTTATTATCCTGTTTTCGATTAAGCTGCTTTGAAAATATTACAGTATGAAGTCTCACTCTTCATCCATTTATCCTTATACCTTGCTTATTTCAGAGTACATCTCCCAAATGGTAAAGAGGTTTGCAATTTATCCAGTAGTTGCTTGAAAATTACATGAACATTATGAAAGATTTCTAAAATTTATTCATATACTTTAAACTGTGAAAGTTAAACATTTTCCTTCACTTTTTTTCAGCACAAGGCAGGCCTAGAAATCCATTCATAATTTAATTAATACCTCTGGAAGGCTGCTGTTGGAATATGACATTCTCCTCTTTAATTGCCAATGAATGGTATTTAACGAGGAACGTTTCAGCTCAGTAGTGGGAGGTGAAGATGGGAGGACTGTTTGAATTATAAAACGCAAGCTTTTTAAAAGCTGAATTTTACCAGATGTATGGATCATTGGTAATTGAGGTTCAGCACAGTATTCTGTTGAGAAACTGACAAGTTCATATCAGATTCTTTTATATGTTAATTAATAGTTGTTGAGAGAAATATATATCTTTTGCTTGGGATATCTTTTGATTTACACATTTTTGTCACAAAAGGTCAACATGAATAACAGTACTTCATCTGTACTACAATTTCTTTTCATCTGTACTAGAATTTCTTTTAGACATTGGTAGTGCCTAAATTGAGATCATTTATTTCTAGTGCCTATATATGCCTGTTCAACTTCCATTCTAATACTGAAATGTTATTAGTCCTTACCATTTATATGAACTTATATTGGACAGGGTTACACAGTGTGGGTATCACTTCCACTGTTCAGAAAAGCAGAAGAAATAGATACTACATATGATCAGGCTGCTTTAAGAGTCTGACAACCAACTGAAATACAGTTTTACTGCTGAGAAAGCGTGTGTTGATGGTACTTTAAAGTGTATCATCTTAGATTTCAACAATTCAATAGCGTGATGGTGCAGTGGATTGTGCATACAGCTTCAGGGGACAGCCTTCAAATTCCAGCCAGGCTGCTGACTATAGGGAAGTTATATGTTCTCCCAATCCTGCTTAAGAACAATTTCCCCATCACTGCAGAAAACAAAGTGAGGTAAATTGTAAAGTACCAAATTTTATAAAAAAAACTGTCCGGTGGATCATATATGAGATATCAGGCTGTCACATCATTTTTAAATTGTATATTGCAGTGTTCATGGGTTCCCTTCCATGAAGTGGTGACACACCTTTGCAATTTCTGAAATAATGAGATTATTTCAACCAGGAGAAAGAAAAATGCAATCATGTGTACATTTGCCTCAGGAAATCTATCTTTGAGAACACTTCCATCATCTTCCACTGAATGTGTATGCAAAGCAAAGGCTGGTCGCTGTGGACATGCTCGGGCTAACATAGTAGAACGGACATGTGCAGACTACAAAAATGTAACGTGTAACCTGTTTTAAGGGCTGACATGCCAAAATAATCTTTTTATTCACATAGAAATCAACGTGTGTTGGCCCGGTTTCTCAAAGACCAAAATCCTGGTTTCTCTAACAAAAAAAAGGGTATACATGGCATTTTTGAAACTGGCTTTCTGTGAATAACTGGGTTAATAAAGCACATGTACTGTAAAGTGTAAAGGCACTTATTTTTCCATGGTGTTAGATGGACATTAAATGCTGACTATGGCCAGTGTTGGGTTAGTTTTGGGGTGGTGAGTTGATTCTGAATTTGTATTTGTGAAGAAAGTTTGTTGTAAATGGATCTTGGGGCTCTAAAAAGAATTTATACATTATTTTGGGCAATTTTCAGACCCAGAAATCCAATAGTCTCATTTATGTTTTGTCTTATTGCTTTGTTACTAGTGTTAATTTTTTATGTTGTCTCACATTACCATTCTGGGATTTTAATTTTGAAGATTGCTATTCTATTGTAAGGTTAAGGTCAATCACCAGATGAATGGTATAAAAGTCATCAAGGAAACATCACATCCTGATTGCCCAAGTTTGTGGATTCAACCTAAAAAACCTACTGCAATGATTTTTTGTTAACAGGCTCTCTGGTTATCCATTTTTATTCTGACTCTAATTTTTGTCTTAAACCCTGGCTTTGGGTATATGAACTTTTTAGTTTTTGATCCTGTTGTTCCGTCTGTTGACTACTATTACTGTTTCATCTCCTTGACCTTGTTTATGAGATTCTTTGACTTCTGTTTATGACCTTGGCTTGTTTATCCCAACCTTGTTCTGTCTAATGATTTCAATTTCCATAAACTGACTGCCATCCAATGGGGTTCAGTAGACTGTCTTAATCATTATTTTTTTATGAAAGGGGTCAGTGTGGGAAACTACAAAATCCATCCTACCAAAGAGACTGGACATTAATTTCTATAACACAGAGTAGCAATGATTTTGTTTCAGTTAATATTTTGAGTTCTTCTTTGTTTATTCCTTACTTCATGTTTTAATAAAAAGTAAATACAGTTATTATGCACATTTCTTCATTCTTGACCATTTTTCTGGTTGAGTAATGAAATAAAAAGCAAGTCTTCTTTTACAACAGTTATTATTAAATATAATTAAATATCATGTTGCACTTTTGTGATTTAACCTTATGGACTGCATTTAGGAAAATGCAATTCTGCATTCAATTATAAACAGAAGTGGTGATTAGAGTTAGAGCTTGTGTCATTCCATAGAGTGTAGGCTACATTTATTAAAAGTACATAAAATAAACACTGTTCGTAATATTCAACAATAACTAGATTTCCTATGGAATAATTACTGAATCTTCCATTTTTTATTTAATTATATATTTTACAAGCAGTTTTACAATGTTGGCTTCTATTGATTTAACACCTGTATATTCTGTCCTGCTCCAAGTAAGTAATAATGCTAAAATAAGATATATTTGTAGGTTATTTTGAGATTATGTGGCAATAAAAATGTTTACTGTAGAATTGACAGTCTTTGTATTTTAATATGTTTAACAGAGCAGGCACATAAGGAAGGTTGCAAAAATCTTTTCTAAATATGGGATACCATAGATTGATTATCGGTTTGCTCTTGAAAGCTGTCATGTACAGACATTTGAAAATTGGTCCAGAGAGGGAGTGGCACAAAGCTTAATGAGTGTTCAAAAAATGTATTGAAGTTGGATTTAGAATAATGAGGTCTAGTTCAAAGAATTTCCATGACAATACACGCTAATGAATTCTAGCCAGCTGTAAGACAATATAGTCATGAGATTAAATAGATGGAAAGAATCTACTGTAGCAGAGGTACTTTTTACTTGTTTGTGTCTGTTAATAATTTTCAGAAAGAAATTATTGTAAGAGTGTCTTTAAATAGCCCATCTATGAAGAATGGTAGTTATGGCAAAGTATGCTGAAGTAGGAAATCAAAGATAATATTATCATCTAGACATGTCAAGAAGATGGTGGTTATGATTGGGTTTGAATGGGAAGGTCAAAACCAAAAAAAAACCTTTCCCAAAAAAAATACATTTTATGAAATGCAAATTTACAAAAGGCAAACATGCAAAAGAACTTGGAGCTATCAAATGAAATAATTTAAAATGATAAATAACATTTAAAAACAAAGAGAAAAGGTAAAGAACTAAAATAATTAACAAGAATAAACAGAAAAAACACAGTCCTGAATCCAAAGAGCAAAATCCTAAATACCGAAGCCAAAGTCAACAAACGATGACAAATTAAAACAGCAAAGAACACAAGGGCAACTGAACAGTAACAACTGTCTGAGCAAGCTCAGGCCACAGCAAATTACCCATGGTAGAAAGTTCTTAGGGCTCTCTCCCAGATAACAGTGTTTTATTGACTAGGAGCTGGGTAAGGGGGAAGAAACAAAGACACAAAATAGAACAAAACATAATCTAAATTGTAAACCTAACAATGTGAGAATAAAGTTTTAAATGTACTTACGGGGTAACAGTCAAAAAACAAGTTGCATTAAGGTGTATTTAAAAAAAAACACTAGTATTAAAAAAACACAGAGGGTAACAGAGTAGTAGGCAGGATTCAAAATTCAAGAATATAGTGTTAAGCTCTTTGCGTTCATCTTTAGTTTTATTAACATTGGTTTGACTTTGTGTTGAATGAATAGTTGCTCACAGAGTCCCGAATGATGCACATTACCTGCACTGTGAGGGAGCGTCAGTTACGGCACTACGGCCATGTGCCACGATTCCCTGAGGGTGATCCGGCTCACAGGATTCTCACTGTTGGGGACCCGAGTGGCTGGACCAGGCCAAGGGGAAGCCAATGTAACACCTGGCTGTGGCAGAGAGAGGGTCATTTCCGGAGGGTGGGACTGGACCGCATGTCTGCCTGGGGGGGTTGCCAACCAGGATCCCGAGCCATTTCATCATGTGGTGGGTGCAGCAATGCACTGTACCAGTGCATGCTCCCCAATTTGACTTGTATTTTACTGATATTCAATAAATGAAATTACTCTGGTTGGTACTAAGTAACCATCAAATTACTTCTAGTATATGTATTGACATCTGTATGTCGCCAAATACAACAAGCCTGAAAAGCCAAAACATGTCAGTGAGTGTAACATTCTATGCTAAGCATCCAGTGGACTTTCACTGTCTCTCACTAGTGCAGCTAGATATGACAGAAGACTACATTATGATTATCACAGTATGCGTGATACAGCTGTCCCTTTTAATAGCTATTAGGAATCTGCTTAACTTATTCTATATGTTCTACTGATGTCCTGTATCATTTACTGCAATAAAAGATTATGAAATAAACGATACTTTTTATTTAATATTGTTGACTTTTCTTCAGAAAATTTTAAATGATACAGATGTGCACTACCAAACAATTGTTAAGTTATTCTAGTCAGGGAGTTCAAAAGTAACAAAGGAGATAATTTATATAGTTATGTTAAATGTTTGGCTTAATACATCCATTCATCCATCCATTATCCAACCCGCTATATCCTAACTACAGGGTCACAGGGGTCTGCTGGAGCCAATCCCAGCCAACAAAGGGCACAAGTCAGGAAACAAATGTCTTTATACAGTGTGGTAAAATAAGCCACAAGAAAATTCTCAAAAAGAGTTGGGGAATGTCCCTGCATATTGTCCAATGGACAAAGATGAAAAATGAGGTCAAAATAATCAAACATTTGATCACAGAAGACAAAGTGCATTAGTTTTTCTATGCAATCAATCAAAATGGTGGAAAGAAGTGACATGACGGAAATGACGTCATTGGGGATGGCCGGAAGTGACATCATCGCGAATGGCCGAAGGTGACATGACAGATGTTGCGTGTGGTGATGTTGCAGTCATTTTGTGAACCAAGGAAGGTGAGTTCTTATTTTTCTTCTTTATTTCTGTAGGCAAAGAGAGAGAGACATCAGTGGACATAACCAACCCCTCACCTCGCGAAGTAACACCTCACAACTTGATGGCTGCTTTCTAATTGCGCATGTGTGACAACAGCTATGTAGAACGCAGGTTCTACCCTTATAATCTGCAAGATAATACATATACAGCGATCCCTTGCTATATCGCGCTTCGACTTTCGCAGCGTCACTCCATCGCAGATTTTAAATGTAAGCATATCTAAATATACAGTTAGGTCCATAAATATTTGGACAGAGACAACTTTTTTCTAATTTTGGTTCTGTACATTACCACAATGAATTTTAAATGAAACAACTCAGATGCAGTTGAAGTGCAGACTTTCAGCTTTAATTCAGTGGGGTGAACAAAACCATTGCATAAAAATGTGAGACAACTAAAGCATTTTTTAACACAATCCCTTCATTTCAGGGGCTCAAAAGTAATTGGACAAATTAAATAACTGGAAATAAAATGTTCATTTCTAATACTTGGTTGAAAACTCTTTGCTGGCAATGACAGCCTGAAGTCTTGAACTCATGGACATCACCAGATGCTGGGTTTCCTCCTTTTTAATGCTCTGCCAGGCCTTTACTGCAACTGCTTTCAGTTGCTGTTTGTTTGTGGGCTTTTCTGTCTGAAGTTTAGTCTTCAACAAGTGAAAGGCATGCTCAATTGGGTTAAGATCAGGTGACTGACTTGGCCATTCAAGAATTTTCCACTTCTTTTCTTTAATAAACTCCTGGGTTGCTTTGGCTGTATGTTTTGGGTCATTGTCCATCTGTATCATGAAACGCCACCCAATCAATTTGACTGCATTTAGCTGGATTTGAGTAGACAGTATGTCTCTGAACACCTCAGAATTCATTTGGCTGCTTCTATCCTGTGTCACATCATCAATAAACACTAGTGTCCCAGTGTCACTGGCAGCCATGCACGCCCAAGCCATCACACTGCCTCCACCGTGTTTTACAGATGATGTGGTATGCTTTGGATAATGAGCTGTTCCACGCCTTCTCCATACTTTTTTCTTGCCATCATTCTGGTAGAGGTTGATCTTGGTTTCATCTGTCCAAAGAATGTTTTTCCAGAACTGTGCTGGCTTTTGTAAATGTTGTTTAGCAAAGTCCAATTTAGCCTTTCTATTCTTGAGGTTTATGAGTGGCTTGCACCTTGCAGTGCACCCTCTGTATTTACTTTCATGCAGTCTTCTCTTTATGGTAAACTTGGATATCGATATGCCTACCCAGTGGAGAGTGTTGTTCACTTGGTTGGCTGTTGTGAAGGGGTTTCTCTTCACCATGGAAATGATTCTGCGATCATCCACCACTTTTGTCTTCCGTGGACGTCCAGGTCTTTTTGCGTTGCTAAGTTCACCAGTGCTTGCTTTCTTTCTCAAGATGTACCAAACTGTAGATTTTGCCACTCGTAATATTGTAGCAATTTCTCAGATGGGTTTTTTTCTGTTTTTGCAGCTTAAGGATGGCTTCTTTCACCTGCATGGAGAGCTCCTTTGACCGCATGTTGTCTGTTCACAGCAAAATCTTCCACATGCAAGCACCACACCTCAAATCAACTCCAGGCCTTTTATCTGCTTAATTGATAATGACATAACGACGGACTTGCCCCCAACCCCCCAAGAAATAGCCTTTAAGTCAATTGTCCAATTAATTTTGAGCCCTGAAATGAAGGGGTTGTGTTAAAAAATGCTTTAGTTGCCTCACATTTTTAAGCAATCGTTTTGTTCACCCCACTGAATTAAAGTTGAAAGTCTGCATTTCAACTGCATCTGAGTTGTTTCATTTAAAATTCATTGTGGTATTGTACAGAATCAAAATTAGAAAAAAGTTGTCTCTGTCCAAATATTTATGGACCTAATTGTATATCATGGATTTTTTGCTGGTTCACGGATTTCTACGGACAATGAGTCTATTAATTTATGGTACATGCTTCCTCAGTTGGTTTGCCCAGTTGATTTCATACAAGGGACACTATTGGCAGATAGCTGAGAAGCTACCCAACCAGAGCACGTATTACGTATTAAATAAAACTCCTCAATGATATACGATATGCTTCCCACGCGGTGCTTCCCATACTTGAAAGCCCGAACAGCATGTATTGATTTTTGATTGTTTGCTTTTCTCTCTCTCTCTCTCACTCTCTCTGACATTCTCTGCTCCTGACGGAGGAGGTGTGAGCAGAGTGGCTGTTCGCACACTGGCCTAGAGGATACGGACGCTCCTCTAAAAAATGCTGAAGACTACCTTCACATTGCTCCCTTCCTTGAAGCTGCTTTGTCCAGCGGTGCTTTGCATACTTAAAAGCCCGAACAGCCCTATTGATTTTTGATTGTTTGCTTTTCTCTCTCTCTGTCTCTCTCTCTGTCTCTCTCTCTCTCTCTGACATTCTCTGCTCCTGATGCGCACTCCTTTGAAGAGGAAGATATGTTTGCATTCTTTTAATTGTGAGACGGAACTGTCATCTCTGTCTTGTCATGGAGCACAGTTTAATCTTTTGACTAAAGGGTGTTATTTCATGTCCAGAGAGCTCTAACAATGTTAAAAAATGTATTTAGAAGGTCGTGAACAGGTTTTCTATGCTCTAACTGTGAAAATATTCGATTTATAAATAAAGAATCCTACTTCGCGGAAATTCATTTATCACGATAAGAGTCTGGAACAGATTAACCGTGATAAACGAGGGTTTACTGTATTCAATTATTTAATTTATTTTCTTGTCATTCTGAGTAGAGACTCATTTTGTCTTTGTTTTGCCTTGAAGTTGGTAAGGCATAGGGGCAAACAGTTTTAGACTATATCCTGAAACTACTGAGATATAATCAAGGACTTTGTTAAATGGTGCGACTCAAACCACCTACAACTGAACAGCAGCAAAACCAAGGAGCTGGTGGTGGATTTTAGGAGGACCAGGCCCCTCATGGATCCTATGATCATCAGAGGTGACTGTGTGCAGAGGGTGCAGACCTATAAATACCTGGGAGTGCAGCTGGATGATAAATTGGACTGGACTGCCAATACTGATGCTCTGTGCAAGAAAGGACAGAGTCGACTATACTTTCTTAGAAGGCTGACATCCTTCAACACCTGCAATAAGATGCTGCAGATGTTCTATCAGACGGTTGTGGCGAGCGCCCTCTTCTACGCGGTGGTGTGCTGGGGAGGCAGCATAAAGAAGAGGGACGACTCACGCCTGGACAAACTGGTGAGGAAGGCAGGCTCTATTGTAGGCATAGAACTGGACAGTCTGACATCCATGGTAGAGCGACGGGCGCTGAGCAGGCTCCTGTCAATCATGGAGAATCCACTGCATCCACTGAACAGTATCATCTCCAGACAGAGGAGCAGCTTCAGCGACAGACTGCTGTCACTGTCCTGCTCCACTGACAGACTGAGGAGATCGTTCCTCCCCCACACTATGCGACTCTTCAATTCCACCCTGGGGAGTAAACATTAACATTATACAAAGTTACTGTCTGTTATACCTGCATTTTTATCACTCTTTAATTTAATATTGTTTTTTATCAGTATGCTGCTGCTGGAGTATGTGAATTTCACCTTTGGGATTAATAAAGTATCTATCTATCTATCTATCTATCTATCTATCTATCTATCTATCTATCTATCTATCTATCTATCTATCTATCTATCTATCTATCAAAATTAAGATAGATTTTAAGCATAGAATATAATTGAAACTTAACTTGAGAAACCTAAGATTGCAATGACATAGAGAAGATACCTTTGTATTTTTTTTTTACTTTGTGTGATAACTTTTTTCTTTATTTATTTTTATGATTTGTTCTTCTTGAAATTTTATTAAAGAAGCTTTAAAAATTAATAAACTGTGAACTTTCCTTTTGCTACACATTTGACTTATCTTGAACCCTACATTGCCGAGGAGCTGCATGACTTTGGAAACCTAGAAAAGTTGCAGCTACAATGTTTTTTTCACCAACAAAGAAAAGAAAGCAAAAGTAAATTGCTTTAAATGCTTTTTAAGGTCAAAAGCAAATAAAAATAGAAACATTTAAAGATCACAAATTATGTGAGCAGGATGTTGCAAATGATGATTTGAGGAATATGAGCCTCTCTAAGTCATCATGCTAAGAAATCATTCCAAGAAATAATGGATCTGTAAGGCCGGGGAAAGGAATGGAACTGAAGTGGAGTCTGAAGAGATGAAAAGATGATGAATGCTATGGAAAATATGGATCAGAAAAATGTGAGCACACTTGGTGTTGGCAAGGTTAAGTGGAAATAATGAAGATTATCCATTTGAAGAATGCAGGCTTATAAGAAAATCCCACAGACAGATTTCTCTTAGGTTGAATTTAGGAACAGCAGAAAGCGATAAAAACAGAAGAACAAGTGATTCAGTAACAAATGTGAGGATAAATGTAAAAAAAGAAATTTAGTCAAAGCCCAAAAGTACAGTGTGTACCACAATCTGTAATTTACAAAAATGACAGAGAAGATGCTCACCAAGACAACTGGAAATAAACCAAATTTGAAAAGTGCAACTTTCAAAAAAAATTAAGAAAACCTACAGTCTGATGCAGGTGTGTTAGTGGTCAGTAAGCACAGGTCTAAGTAGAGTGTGATCATGTTTCACTTAGGTGCTCCAGATCAATGAGCAAGTGACAAAAAACAGTTATTTGTTTTAGTACATGCAATGTTCTTAGTTGATTTTCAAAAAGGATTTCATAAGATGCTCCTTGAGAAACTGGTCATCCCAATAGGAGCAATAGGACACCAAGACTCAGAGTTGCAAATTGGTGCAGAATAGAGTTACACAAAAATATGAGGTAAAAGATAACGTTTATTGAGGATCAGCATTTGGGTCACTTGCCTTTTCATTTTCTTAAAAGAAGGTTTGGATATAAATGCAATAGAATGACACTTTTCCCACAGTAGTTTCTGCCTTGAATCATAAAGTTTTTTGAGTGTTTTCATGTGCTAAGGTAATAGTTGGATAAATATGTAATTAACAAGTCAGTAAAAATTTAGACTTGACTCAAAGTGAATTAACATATAAAAAATCATTACACATGAAGAATGATAAATCCAGAGAAAGGCAGATACATTAAAATCCAGTTTATGAGTTATTTATTTTTTTATTTAGTGTCATTAACATCAAGCACTATTACAACACATTTTAGATTTCAAATAAAAATGAGATAAACTATTAATAATACAAAGTGGGCAGTATAATAAAAAAAATTCTGCAATGAAATGAATAGCTTGAAACAGACCTGGGGGTAATATAAACAGAATTAAAAAGAGCTACAGAAGCAAAGATACTGGATAAAAAGTAACAGAAGAGAATGAATTGGTAAATTCAGGGCATTCCAGATTAGCAAACTAAGTTAGTTTGGATACAGCGTGGTAGTGAAAGTCTTTAGTCGGCTTTTAAACATTCACTAAATACTCATGGGAAGACTACAAAGTAATTTAATGATGGGGAGATTTTTTAAAAGGAACTGCTGGTATACCTGTAAGTACTTTTTAAACAGTTAGTGTCTCTGATTATTTACATCTACTTTAATGAAATGAGGGTTTTCCTTCAGGAACCTAGATAATAAAGTGTAAGCAAATGCCTTCTCTCTGTGTTTCCTAAGGAGCTCTCACTGGTGTGGTTCCTACATGGGCACAAGATTTGAACTGAAAGGTAGCAGTGCATCTGCTAGTACCTGTGATGCCTGTTTATATGTGTATCATGTATGAACAACCTAAAGGAGTACTCCACCAAAAGTTATACTATTTCTATCTATTTTCACCCCCATGAAGTTTGTAGTGTAGGCCGAGAAATATTTTTAATGTGTTCATGAAGAAAAAAATTTTACATCAAAATAAAATCCAATAGTAGTGATTACTGTACAAGAGCAAATGATCTGAAAAATGTCCATGGAATAAAGAAAAAAATGTCACATTACTCATGTCGCATAATCAAATAGCCACTTATCCAACTGTATGCGCAACATCTGCAAGACGCATGAATTAGCATAATTTGTCTAATTTGGGGTGTTCATAAGAAATATAATGACTTACATCATGCGGTAGAAGCACATAATAAACAAGAATAGTTGTGTTATATATTTGAAGTGCTAAAATTTATGGTTCTGTTTAAATGTTTAAAGTATAAAAATTGTCATTTTTAATAGAAATTTGTCATTTTTCACCCTCTGATTGAGGTCAACTGAGGGCTAGATCCCTAGTGATAGATCAAAAATCTGAAATAACAACATATTTATAATCGCTGACCTTGAAATCAAATAAAACAATACCCCACATACTTATGTTGGAAATTTGTCATTTTTAACCATCTGGAGTTGACTCCTAGAAGGCTGTAAAGAGTCAAATATTAAACACATTGTGATATTCATGATCAGCAACCTTGAAATACCATAAAAAGACACTCCAATGTCCATATTACCTATCCCCATTATTTTACAGTTTTCTGAAAAGAAGTAACTTTAATCCTTCATAACCAATCAGATGATGAAACCCCGGGATCAGTTGTTGTTGTATGTACAACCTTTTTTGCTGAAGACACCTGCTGGTGTACTCCGTATCATAAAAATGAAATTTTCTACATAAAATGTGATCCAAAATGGCCTAAAAATAAGGGTTTTTTCAAGTGTAGTGGACCAAAAATAGTGTGGAACCTCAAAAAGTACCATGCCTTCCATAACTAGTCATGAAGACATGTCAAACGATATGTGATATGTGGAGGTTTTCTCATTCCAGGGAATCAGCTCTTATGAAACCAATATATACCTCTGGAGTAATCAGCACACATCATAAATAATAAACTGATGTCTTTTGAATTGAAGACCTGCCTCCATTTTTGATTCATTGGTCCATAGTCTTGTCTTCAATTCAAAAAGTTATTTTAAAAAATTCAAAAATTGAATATTAAATCTGCAATACAATAATAAATGCATGTTACTCTGAGGTGAATGAATCCTAATAACAGAAAACATCTTTCTTACAAGAAATGAAAGGTGTCTTATTTTTGGGTGAAGCAGGTTAGGTTGCCTTCTATTAATCTTCAGCTTTTAGGCAATTTTTACAACTTAAATTACTAACATACCTAAATGAAGTCCTTTGCACATGCGAACATATATACACTGAAAAGTCTGATAAACAACACAATCAAAAAATGTCATGGAGGGAGTGGTGGTGCTTTGTTTTGGGGAAGAATTAACTCTTAAAGAAGTTACCCCATGTGCAAACCTGAATTCCATTTAAATAAAATGTTCATGTTATCTGTTTACTTTATATTAGGATTGATGAACTGATAATTTTTTTCCTTATTTTTTTTTTAACACCAGTATTGAGAGGTTGGTTGGGAGAATACACTGATGCACTGCGTTGCTGCGACTTTTCTACATATATTAAATACATTACAAAAGATTACCAACAACAATTATTGACAAAAAAAATATACCAAGATAGATAAATAGAACTTTATTTGTCCCCAAGGGGAATTTTAGCTTTTTACAGAAGCTCATTAAGTAAATAAATACATATATAGATAAATAAATAAATATATATACACACTATGGTCTGAACACACACCAGAATGAAATAAAAGGAAGAATTTTTCAAAAAGACACAAAAGAAAAGTTCTGACTTGGCTGCCAATGTTACAATGAGGCATTATGCAGACGTAATGCTGTTGGTATAAAGGTGCCCCAGTAGTGTTTCCTGATACACTTCCGCTGAATAATTCACTTGCTGAAAGTACTCAGTGTTAGTGTGTCAGAGAGGGGATGTTCAGCATTGTTCATAATGGCACTCAGTTTTGTTATAGTTCTCTCATTTTTTCTAACCTCCACGGGGTCCAGAGTAACTAACCTATAACTGAGCCTGCTCTTTTAATTAGCTTGTTGAATCGGTGGACCACTCTTGAAGTAATGTTACCAGCTCAGCAGACCACAGCGAAGAAGATCACACAGGCCATCACAGAGTTGTAGAAGATGTAAAATAGAAAACGTATATGAATAAAGTTTACATATAAGTGTCTCTCTGTCTCTTTATATATATATATATATATATATATATATATATATATATATATATATATATATGAGGAATATAAACATATATTTATATATAGTAAAAGATCCAGCCCCGACACAGACAGACACACAGACTCACAATTCCCAAGAACACACACGTTTATTATTTTCTTCACAGCACACACAGTGCACAAACCTACAATGCTCAGTCCTGTCACAATATATACAGTGATCCCTCGCTATATCGCGCTTCGCCTTTCGCGGCTTCACTCCATCTCGGATTTTATATGTAAGCATATTTAAATATATATCGCAGATTTTTTGCTGGTTCGCGGATTTCTGCGGACAATGGGTCTTTTAATTTCTGGTACATGCTTCCTCAGTTGGTTTGCCCAGTTGATTTCATACAAGGGACGCTATTGGCAGATGGCTGAGAAGCTACCCAACTTACTTTTCTCTGTCTCTCTTGCGCTGACTTTCTCTGATCCTGACGTAGGGGGATTGAGCAGGGGGGCTGTTCGCACACCTAGACGATACGGACGCTCGTCTAAAAATGCTGAAAGATTATCTTCACGTTGCTATCTTTTGTGCAGCTGCTTCCTGAAACGACATGCTGCACAGTGCTTCGCATACTTAAAAGCTCGAAGGGCATGTATTGATTTTTGATTGAAAAACAAACTCTGTCTCTCTCTATCTCTCTCTCTTTGTCTGCTCCTGACGGAGGGGGTGTGAGCTGCCGCCTTCAACAGCTTTGTGCCGCGGTGCTTCGCATACTTAAAAGCCAAACAGCCCTATTGATTTGTTTGCTAGAGATTGTTTTCTCTATCTATGTGACATTCTGTGCTCCTGACACGCACTCCTTTGAAGAGGAAGATATGTTTGCATTCTTTTAATTGTGAGACTGAACTGTCATCTCTGTCTTGTCATGGAGCACAGTTTAAACTTTTGAAAAAGAGACAAATGTTTGTTTGCAGTGTTTGAATAACGTTCCTGTCTCTCTACAACCTCCTGTGTTTCTGCGCAAATCTGTGACCCAAGCATGACAATATAAAAATAACCATATAAACATATGGTTTCTACTTCGCGGATTTTCTTATTTCGCGGGTTGCTCTGGAACGGAACCCCCGCGATGGAGCAGGGATTACTGTACTATATTTATATATATTTACTATATGTCTATGTGTGTGCATGTGTGTATGTTAATCCATATATGTACAGTAAACTAATAGGTAATTGATTATTGGTTGGTGATCATTTTCAACTCTGATTCCAGCTGTTAATGACAAATTTATCCAAGGTCATGTCCTTTTCAAGGAGTTCCATGAAGAGAAGTCAGAATGACTAAATATGCCCTAACACACATAAATTTGTCAAATTTCGGACATTAAATAAAATAAAACTTTCATATTGTTTATCTCTGCTGTCAGTTGGTTCAGAGAATGAGTCTGGTGCTTAAGTAAGTTAGCAGCTGCTCTCTAATGGCCTTGGATGCAGACATTTACCAATGACTCTGTCTCCCATCTGTCAAGGATGGCCAATCTGCTAATTAATATAATTTACAGTGATGGATAAGGGATCTTGAATTAGCCACAAATCTAAACACAGCATGATCAGTAGTGTCTAATGTGTTCAAGGACTTGTCTGGGACATTTAAATGCAAAATACTGCCATGCTACAGAAAAGCAAGCAATGTGGCTGCAACCAGTGTTTTTTCCTAGAATGAAAACAACATGGGTGTTATGAGTATTTTCATAAGTTAAAACAGCCTCAGTTTAAGTTTTGTTCGTAAGGTTTTCAGTATGCAGTCTTAAAGTCAGAGTTTCATCAAAATAGATTCCTAAATACGTATATTATTATACCACATTTATCTTTCTACTCTGCATAGTCATTATCTGAGGCACAGATAACAGATTCCTATCTTGTGGTTGGGGTTTCAGCAAAAGTACAAAGTTAATTGTCACATCGTTTATATTTCATCAAGGTGTAGTAGCATACAGGAAACATCTGACCCAGGTGAGTTAAATTCCTAAAAAGTACAGTTTTTTAGATAAACTGTTGAGAAGTCAAGTGCAATTCAGTTACAACATTCTACTATCAACATACGTACATAGAATACAGCTTATAATTCAGTTTCTGCTGGGATCATCCTGCATTTTCAAGTTAGTTACTTTTTGAAAAAAAAAAATTAAAAAACATTTAAGGAAGCAGAGAATCCAGACGTTTCATGAGCATGTTCACTAGTATTTAAGGCAAGTCAAATTAACATTTAGGGATACCTCAAATATCTTAAAATGACATCTTCAGGCATCTGAAATGCCTTTAGAGATATCTTGAAAATACTTCCCATGCATTTTGGGATCTCTCAAAAATATTTTGTCAAATTTTTAAAATAACTCAGAATGACTTCCTGTAAAATCACTTGTGTTTTCTAAAGAACTTGCTATCATTTTAAGATATTTCAGCTTAAATAATGTTTTATTTATATAACACTTTCCTCAAACCCAAGGTTGCCAGTGCCACACATAGAATTAGTATAAAAACAATATAAACCAAAAATAATAAATAACCAATAAAAAAAATAATATATCACATCACAAAAAATTACAACCCAAGTATTTAGAGAAGAAAAAAAATCTACAGAAGCTAAGAGTTAAGACAAGAATGAAACTTGACACAAAAGAAAGGTTTTGAGTTCAGTTTTGAAAGGAGACAATGAGGAGTTGTGGTAATGCATTTCAAAATTTGGAAGCCATTGCACTAAATGACACTCCTCCCTACATAGGCAGTTTGGTCTGATGGACCACCTGTTGTCCAAAGGATTTGAGTACATGTGGAGCATTATAATATCAAGATATCTTGACATGAGTTTGAGAAATTGCACCAGAAATTGTGGAGGTTCATTTCATGTAACTTTTTTTAAGTATTCACTTAGTCAACCAGTATTCTTGTCTGGGGGTGACAAAATCACTATGCCATGTAGCACTACTCCTTCAGTATGGCTATAATACTTCAGTATATGATAACATATGTAAAAGACTTCAATAAAGCTTAGCAGGCTTCACCTTGGCACAAACGCATGCCTTATAATACACACAAGAGTGAAGGTGCTAGCATCGAAGCAACAGGGAACAAGATAAAAAAGTGAGCACAAGGGAGTACAACTACTACATAATTAAACTAGCAACTAAACTAAGACAAAAATCTGTATCCTAAATGCTTTGTCATTACAACAGTAGCTATCTTATATGAGAGAAACTAAGCAGATCCAAAATATTTAACGAAAAGTGTATTTTCAAAAGACGCCTAAGCACAAAAAAATCGTGTGCTGTACGAGTAGGTAAAAGGAGATCATTCCACAGCTTTGGAGCAAGAACAGAGAAGCATTGTCCAGTCTTGGCACGTCAGGGAAATGGAGACATGATCAACAGACAGGTAGAGGCAGAACAGAGACTTCTTGAAGGGACATAAAGACAGACCAAGGATTCGAGATACTGAGGAGCAGAACCATTGTAGGTCAGAACAAGAGTTTTGAACTGGATCCTTGCAGCAACATGCCTGTAAAGAGACCAAAGTAGGGGAGTGAAACGATCAACGTAGAATAATGCCAATTGAACAGCTGCATTCTGGAGGAGCGGGTGACGTCTGATAGCAGTTGGACTCCTGCCAGGGGTGAATTGCAATAGTCCAGCTGAGAAAAATCCAGTGCTTGAACAAGAAGTTGCATTGCACAATTAGTGAGGGGGTCGCATCCTCTGAATATTATGAAGAAAGAAATGACAGGACTGGGTCTTTGAAGACATACCCTTATATACTGTATATGTACCCTTCCTTTGTAAAAATGGCACATCCAGATAATGTACCATCTACTGCTTTGATAGGAACGGAGATTCCAACAAGAAAAAAGGTGGAGGTATTTGCATGTATATAAGCGATGACTGGTGCACATACACTAAGATTTTATACACATACGGCTGTCCTGATTTTGAAGCAGTAATGGTTTTATGCAGACCTTTCTATCTGCCAAGGGAGCTGACAGCAATAATCATTACTGCTGTTTATATCCCTTCTAACACTAACATTAGATCAGCTCTGGTCTGTTTACACGATATGTTCATCAAACATCAACAGGCTTATCCTGATTGAGTACACATTGTAGATGGTGATTTTATTGAAGCATGCCTAAAGACTGTGCTCCCCACACTTGTTCAATATGTACAGTGTTCTACCAGGAGGAAAAACATGCTGGACCATGTTTATTCCAACCTAAAGCATGCTTACAGAGTCCTGTGTCTCCCACTTCTGGGCTTGTCTGACCATTTCTCACTACTCCTTATCCCAGCGTACACTCTCCTCCAGAGGAAAATCGAACCAACCATAAAAACTATTAAAACCTGAACTGAGGGAGCCCTCTTGCAGCTGCAGGACTGTTTTCCATACACAGAATGGTCCATATTTGAACAATTAGACTTGGAGGAACTCACAGAAGCTGTACTAGGCTATATTAAGTACTCTACTGATATGGTTACAGTGGATAAAAACATACAGGACTACCCCAACCAAAAAACCATGGAAGACCAGCGAGGTTCAGCCCCAGTTGAGAATCCCGAGACATAGCCTTCAGGTCAGGGAATAGGGCCCAGTACAGAGCAACAAGAGCAAATCTGAGGAGAGGCATCAAAACCTCCAAGATGACATTCAAGAACAAGGTACAGACCTATCTGACACACAATAACTCATGGCAGGCATGGCAGGGATTACAACAAATCATCAGCTACAAAAGCAGTACACGTGCTGATCTGTGCTGATGCCTCATTGGCAGAGGAACTAAATCTTTTCTTTGCTCGCTTTGAGGCAAAGTGATACAACACAGACACTCTGCCCCTGCCAACTCAGCTGTGACATGCTCTCTTTTCAGGAACTTCACGTAACATGGATGCACAAGGCAGTGAATCCGAGGAAAGCTGCTGGTGAAGACAGCATACTTGGCATGGTACTTAAAGCTTCTGTTGACCACTTGGCAGGAGTCCTTACTAAGATATGTAATCTGTCATTGACACAGGCCTCTGTTTCCCCTTGTCTTAAGTCAGCTGTTATCATCCCTGCCCCTAAAAAGTCAGTCATCAATAACCTTAATGACTACAGAACGATTGTATTGACGTCAACAGTCATGAAATGTCTTGAAAGACTTATTGCTCAGTACATTAAAGCCAGCCTCCATCCCACCTTTATTCCTGACCAGTTTGCTTATAGATCAAATAGATGGACAGAAGACACCGCCAATACTGCCCTCCATACAGTGATAAGCCATCTGGAACACTAAGGGACCTATGTAAGGATGTTGTTTGTCAATTATAGCTCAGCGGTTAATACAGTCATCCCTAGCATACTAATCGATAAGCTGCATAACCTGAACTTTTCCCCCACCTTCTAATTAATAAAAGATTTCCTTACTGGCTGCCCACAAACTGTTAGAATTGGCCCCCACAGCTCCTCCACCACCATACTTAGCACTGGCTTCCCTCAGCCCACTTCTGCACTTTGAGCTACTTTTTGTATGAAAATGTGCTATATAAATAAATGTTGTTGTTGTTCTCTATGCCCTATACACTTATGACTATACATCAAATTACTCCAACAACACAATCATCAAGTTTGCTGATGACTCCACCATGGTAGATATCATAACTGGTGACGATGAATTAACATACAGGGACGAGGTGCAGAACAATCTCTCACTCAACATCCACAAAACTAAAGAGATTGTCATTGACTTCAGGAAGCACAGAGCAGAGCCAGCCCCACTCTACATCAACGGGGACCTTGTGAAGAGGATCACCTCCCTTAAGTTCCTGGGAACTTACATCTCTGAGGACCTGTCCTGGACAGCAAATACTCTGGCTGTAGTCAAAAAGTCCCAGCAGTGACTGCATTTCCTGAGACTTACTTGAAAAGTGGAAAATAAAGGGGAAGCTACTGTTGACCTTCAACTCAACCATCAAGAGTGTTTTACCACACTGTATTTCAGCATGGTATGCTGGCTGTACAGCAGCAAACAGGAAACCTCTGCAGAGGGTAATTAATATCCATGGCAGAGAAAGTCATTGGCTGCTCTCTGACCTCCCTGGAAGATATCTCCAGTGCCCATTGCCTCCGCAAAGACAGGAAAATCTTTAAAGACCCCTCCCATCTTGGCCACTCATTGCTCACACTACTGCCCTTCGGCAGGTGGTACAAGAGCTTTAAAAGTTGAACAAAATAAATCCAGATAGTTTTTATCTTTGGGGTATCAGAATTTTAAATTTTAAAAACTCATAGAACTCAAATATGTATGGCAATTACTTTGGTGGATAATAATTTCCATCCTTCATTTATGTGTATGGTATTTTTTTGTTACAGGATGTGTGTTTTTTATATATATTTTTTGTTGTTTGTTGTACTTGCAATGTTTACAGTTGTAGCTTTTATAAATTCATTGTACTGGTACAATTAAGGGTTCCCAATTCTATTAGTTTCCATGACTTTACACAGACCATTCTGATCTAAATGACACTGATAAGCCCATTCACATTAGAAAAGGACTGATGGAGCTGAACTCTGGGCTGAGAATGGACACTACATAGATATACTGTCCTATTTTATACCAATAGCAGTAGGCCTGCATAATGCCTTTCTTTTTAATTGTGTTTCTTTTTTGTCATTCTGTTTTGCATTCTGACTATATACAGTATTATAATTATCTTATATATAATTCGCCAGCCTCCTAACTCACTCACTCACTCACTCACTCACTCACTCACTCACTCACTCACTCACTCACTCACTCACTCACTCACGTCCATCCGAAGCCGAATGCGCAGTCGCCTTCTGCACACGTCCGAAGCCGAATGTGCAGTCGCCTTCTGCGCAGCTGCCCGAAAAACCTTATGAGACCGACATCGCGGCAGGCGGCGGATTTACAGCCGCGAAAATTGAAACAGAAAGGTGACTTCGACCGACATCCAACCCCAACATCGAGGCAGGCGGTGGATTTACGGCCGCAAAAATTCAAAGAGAAAGGCGACTTTGATTAAAGCTCTAGAGGCCTGAAAGGCGATTTCAACTACAGCTCGAGGCCTAATTACGCATTCATTCAATACACCTATATCAGGTTTGTGGTGCTTATACTTATTACTATTCCACTAGTGCCCGTTTCATCTTACGTTGTCGAAACGGGCTCTTCGTCTAGTATTATAATAATTACTATACATTTTAATTATAATCACTTTATTTTAACTGGAGGACAGACTTGCACGGGTCATTTCAAAATATTGGAGCACCAACCAGCTGTCCCTATTTAATAAAGTAAAGTGAAACAAAAATTGGGCATGATTGCACCAACTAACAATGGAATTTTCAGCCCAATAAACTAGAATGCATTGTAGCTTATGGACACTATGACAACACGATGGAGCTTGGTCTTGGTAGTATCCAATAGCAGACACCATCCTCCAGGGCCATCTGGTTTTACAGAGTCCACTGTGGCACTGCAGTCAGTTACCCTTACTTGGTGACTTCTTGGAACTGCACATGGAAAAGGAGAGATAGTTAGCAATGGCGTCCTTTCTTGTACCAGAGTGGTGTTGCTTACCTTGTCAGAGATAGGATGACGATCCCCGGGCGCACATGCGTGACACTATCTATCTACCTTTTTATTTATGTATTTATTTATTTATAAGTGAGATTCTGTAAAAAGCCAAATTTCCCCTTAAAAAAATTGTATCTATCTATCTATCTATCTATCTATCTATCTATCTATCTATCTATCTATCTATCTATCTATCTATCTATCTATCTATCTATCTATCTATCTATCTATCTATCTATGTACTTAGATCAACAAATGTATTAGTTATTTGAGAATAAAAAAAAAACTTATTACCAATCAAATTTCATGGTATGCAAGTTGTTCTTGACTTAATACTGTAGTTGGAGCAGTAAGAGACTGAAGCCTACGATGCTAATGGTGATGCTGAAATTCTTACACTACAATTTGAAGAATGTGTGCACCCTTTCACATGAAGCCTGTTACTCCACTTCCCTTGAGCTGACACTTTCCTTTAAGACCCCTCTTCATTCTTGGAAATAAGAAAAAAATCACAGGGTGCAAGGTCCAGGAGCATGGGGAGGTGGGAAACCGTTGTCATCCCATTTTTCATGAGAAACTGCCGCACACTCAATGCTGTGTGGACGGGAGCGTTGTTGTGATGCAGAAGCCACTTGACTGATCACCAAAATTTGGTTTGTTTTGTCTGCACTGCATCACGCAATCACTTGAGCGCTTCAAGGGTGCTTGCTGCTTGGTCAAATGATACAGAGGGCAGTCTAATACACGCACCTAGCAGCAAACGTCAGAATTAACACCCCTTCAGCCTCCAGAAAAAAATTTGCGTTATTTTTAGGTCTCCCCTTGAGGGACACAAGTTTAGGGCACACATTTTTAATTTTTCTTCTTCTCATGGTGGGAAACAACTTCCCCCATTTTCCACATGTACAACACAGTCACAAGCACAGCACAAAACCCAAAACACACTTCTCTTCTCTGTCCGCCTTCACTCTTCCTGGCAAGCTTCGTCTTCTTCCACCCGACTCTCGCTACTCAAGTAGTGGCTGCTGGCTCCTTTTATAAGGCTCCCGGAAGTGCTCTGGGTGCTCATTAAACTACCTCTGGCATCACTTCTAGGTGTGGCGGAAGAGCTGCACCAAAGGGCTCGGCAGCAGATGCAGCACCCCCTAGCAGTACCCATGGAACCCAACAAGGCTGTATAACATACCAGCTCCAAAGGAGCCCTGTGGGAGTCTGAGGCACTGCTGCGACCTAGTGTTCTGGTTATGCTCGCTCCCCTAGTCCTTCCATTGTGTGGCATCCCAGAATATACCACCACACCACAATATATATTGTATATATATATATACAGAGTCTTTCTAAAAAGTAACTAAACCAAGCAGACTTGCAATAGTGGTGGTGTGTAACAGTGACCTTTAAAATCCAGTCCAATCACCAATTAGTCATGAAGTACATATAGTAGAGTGTATCTGTCTTCTGTGCCTTTTGTGATTTTTAGAAAGTTGAAATATGAATAATCTTGCAGAACAACATGTTTCTATGAAATTCTGTGCAAAAAACATTTACCAATTCAGTTGTTGTAGCAAGCTTTTGAAGAGGATTAAGTTGCACCTAATGTTACGAACGGTACCGATATTTCAAATCGAGCAGACGATCCCAAAACTGGATGTTGATCACATTGAGAAAGTGTCTTCTATTGATTCATGTAATTTGTAGGCCTGACTGTCCGTGAGTTTGCTGAAGAAGTAGGCATCTGTAAAAACTGCAGGTGCATCGTATTGCTGTAAAATTTGGCTACTTCTGTTGCCAGAACTATGTCACAGTCAGTCAGGAGTTGTTAGATCATTCAAATGCTGATGAAAACTCTCTGAAACATGTCATAACAGGTGATGAAACATGGGTGTAAAGACACTATGGCCTTTTTTTTTTTGTTCCCAAATTTGAAATCCACACTGAATGCTTGCTGATTTCAAACAAAAGAAAACTCACCACAGGATGTTCAGAACATTCTACAAAGTGAGTTCTAGGGTGCATCCCAGAAATGGAAAACCATTAAGATGGGTGTATACTGTAAATAGTACAAATTAATACTTTGAAGGAGGAGTCTGATTAAGTTGTAAACATAATAATAAATGTTTTTTTTGAAAGTTCACTTTCTTTTTGGACAGATCAATACCATGCACAATAATATATTGTAATGTATTTTCTAACCTCTTCTTTAAGGGGTAGTTCAAAGATAATTTTTTGGACAATAATCTTCATTTAATTCATAGAGCTGTCTACTATTTTGTGCTTGTTTTCTGGCATTGCCCCATCATATCCAGTTGCCACCTTTGCAGTAACGTCATTAATTCCAGGAGAGGGTCAAGTAGCCTCTATAACCACTGACCGCAACTCTCAATGGTCATAAAAGAACAGACAAAAGTTTATGCCATTCATAGCAAATGCTGATATTTACCCACAGTCTTTCAGTGGCTCTCTGTAGCTAGTATACATAAGCATATGTATCATGCCAACGTTATCTTTTCTCTCTCCTCCTTCATACTTTAGATTTTGTTGTTTTCTGTTGCATATTAGTAACAACTATGTTGCGTTAATGAATTACTTTGTGATTTTCTATTTGACAATCCCTCTGCAGGAGACAGTAGAGAGAGATGTGCAATATAAATTATGTTGTTTTTATAGGATTTGCAAAAAATAGAGGCCTACTTTTTTCTCTTACTGCACTCTTGACATATTTAGTTATATTTTTTTGCCGATATAGAAAAGTGTTTCTTATGATCATTGAAGACTTTGTAACCCATTGGTACTTGCTGGCTTATAAGAACAAAACAGAGCTGTTGGTGAGACTTTTATAGTTTCATGGTGGTGACTTCACAGTTCTTTAGCCATAACTTATATTTCCTATTCATTAAACGATACTGTCATAAAAAAGCACTCTGGTTTCAAAACTATAATGGAGATGTCAACTGAGGGGTCATTCCATCATCTTCAAAGATTTATATCAATTCAAATATTACCCATACCATCCTGATAGTAAGAGATGAAAAGCAAAAAAAGCATAATTCTGCGTGGGAAAAAAAACTTTCCTTTACTAAGCAGGCCTGCAATTTCTGTCCTACAACTCTCACTTTGTTTCCTGACACTCAACTTGTAGTGCAATAAAACCCACTTGTGTGTTTTGATGTCAAGGATACTGTAATAAATTGCAGCATGGGTGTGTGTGTGAAGTGGTCTCATATACTGAAGACTAAGGCTGTACATATGATACCACTGATTTATCCAGGGTTATATTTTCTAGTAAAAAGTATATGATAAAGCTTCTCCTCCAATTCAAATAATTCATATGTTGTTTTTAATTTTCCGCATTACTTTCAAAGAAGATTTTGCCACTGGGAGTAAAACTTGTGCTACATAATCAATTGAGTATAAAAAAAATATATAGACAGTAAATAAATACACCAAAAAAAATACTCAGTCAAAAAGATAGGCTTTCAAGCGGGAATTAAAAGTTGCCAAAGTGGTGCTGACATAATATAAAAAGGAAGACTATTCCAAAGCACGGACCCCGTTAATGTTAAGTCTACAATTTGGCACGACCATAACTTCTAGTCAGAGGACCTGAGTGATCGTGAAGGAGAGTAAGGGTGCAAGAGGTCAGTAAAAAAAAAATGGGGGTTAAACTATTGAGGGACTTAAAAACAAATTTTAAACTTAGTCCTGTAGTGAACAGGAAGCCAGTGTAGGTAAGCTAAGACTGGTGTGATATGATTCTGTTTTCTTGTGCCTATTAGAAGCCTGGTAGCAGCATTCTGGATGAGCTGAAGACGAGCAAAGGATGACTGATTAACTCCACTATATAAAGAGTTGCAATAGTCAAGTCGAGAAGAGACAAATGCATGAATTTGTCATTCATTGTGAAGGGCCTGACCTTAGCCAACACCCTTACCTGATAGAAACAGGTTTTAACAATGAAGTTTATCTGAGTAATGTGTACTTCCGTCTTTTTCCCTATCACTTTTTGGATTACACAATATATTTCTATATGGCATCTGGACTTTTCATTTACAATAGTTCTTAAAATTATTGATTTTAAGGTGTTGGAGAAACTAAAACCTAACATAATTGTATTGCTTGTGGATAGATAATTGCATCCAAAAGCTTTAGCATGCCTAACACTGAAATCATTTCACAATTTATTCTGTCAAAAGAAGAATAGCTTTTCATCTTTTGTTATTATTTAAAATTTAAATAAAAAGATACAGTGATTTTATTGAAAGAAGATCATGTGAGGTTACCTCTACATGGCTAGAGCACGGAGCATTGGTCCCTTAGTCCACAGTTCCTGGTACTGTATATAAAATTTGAGACAACTATTCCTTTACCACAGGCTGCTCTCACCATGGATCTCTTTATCCTGGAGCAGGTCAGTTATTTCTGGTTTGTGTTTCTAATCTGACCAATTCCAGTGATATTTTCTTCTAATTGCACACTCACATTTTGAGCCATTAGTTGTGACCTTGGGGCAGCAGCCCATGACAATATATGAGAAAGAAAGAATAAGAAATTTGCTGCATTCATTTGGAGGGGAAGTTAATTTGATTTCCTTTCATTATTCTGCATATGAGCTATGATCCACTTTGCTGATTAAATGTGCAACTGTGAAGTGGATCATTATTATATTTCCTCTATAACTATGAGGGCTTTTTGGTTTACACATTATATAATAAGAATGTATGGTTTTAGTATCAGTACTAGTAAATTCAATAGTGAAAGAATCTGCCCCATTATCTTGAATAAAAATGTTCTGCACCAATCAACTATTCTTTCACAATTTCATCGATCAAATTGTTTAGTGCAATTTTGTGTTCTTTGTTATGGGCTAAACTTGAGATGGTTTATCATTAATAATTCCCAGCAGATAAAGCTGACTGCTTTCTTTCCTGATGTTTCTACTAATTTTGATTCTTGCTCAATTATAAATTTAGTTGTGTGATTTAACCTTGATTTGACAAACTGTGTACTTTTCTAAAGTTTGGATATGCCGATGTACCTACTGATACACCCACTGGGTGACTGTAATGCATACCTTGCTAAAAGTTATTAACATACTGGTAAGTACATTTGAAGTGTTCTGGACAAACAGAATTATGCTATGGATATTAATGATTCCAATTATGTTTTTAAAAACCAGGGTAGATAAAAATCCAAACAAAATCCATCCATCCAGCCATTACCCAACCCGCTATATTCTAACTACAGGGTCACGGGGGTCTGCTGGAGCCAATCCCGGCCAACACTGGGCACAAGGCAGAAAACAAGGCAGGGCGCCAGCCCACCGCAATCCAAACAAAATAAAACAAATAAATACAGTACATGCAACCATTTGTACTTAAAAAATTGTTTGCAACAAACACCGATTCATAATATAATGTAAACCATAGAAGAGACACAACCAAAACAATTTTTCAAGAAACTCTACTGTGGCAAAACTTTTGCAGCTTTACTTTAGAATGCTTAGCAAGCAAAATAAAGGAATTAGTCATTACAGACAAGCAGGAGGTCAGCCAGCATAAAACTCTCCTTGATCAGAGAATTCACTTCATAAATTTCCGTAGCTAACAATGAAGACTTTAATAAAAGGATCAACTACGTACTCATTGCCTAAATTAATTTTTTTAAACTATTTAATAAAATACCTCATCAGCAAGTGATATTAATGTTGCAAGTAGTCAGAAAGCTGTGTGCCCTTGAAGGGAAATAGCTGAGGCAGCAAACAAATAGGCTATTTTAAGAATTGTGATGTTGGAGATCTAGTCGTGCTTTTCTTTTTGGAAACTTCTAATGTCAACACCGAACTGTAAAAGCTATCTAGGAGCACTGGGTGCAAGATAAGTACCGTCCTAGGATGGCCTGACACTCCTTTTCAGGATACAACCTCTCACACACCTACACTGATAACTCATCTATTTAGATTTACTGATTCACCAGTCTGCACATCTTTTTAGATAACTAAGGAAATCAGGATACCCAGGGAGTGTGTGCAGACTTCACACAGACAAAGATTCAAATCCTGGACCCCTGAGACGCAAGGCAGTAATGCTAATCACCGTGTCCCTCTGCTGTCTTGCTGATTTATGTTACGTGGGTAGACATGGTGAACAAGCAAAACAAAATTTATAGGTGCAGAGAGAGCAAAAGGTAATAATAAGTTATTTGCACAGTACATTGAATACACTGAATGCAGCTCAAACTGCTTTTCAAAATGCACAGAACAAGAAATGGTGTAATAATTGAAACTTATAATTTACTTAGAAAAGTGAGTAAATAAAAGATTCAAACTGTAATGTACCATTTTTATAGAAATGGCCATTACAGACAGATAATGCAATACTGTTTATACATTTTAAAATTATGCTATAACTCATCTGGAAGTTTTTCAGTTACCAGTTGTTATATTCTGCCTTCCCACCCACATCATTCCTGGTTAGAGTTTTGGAAGAAGTAGAAGGTGGCTGTTGATTTGTTGCTTTGTTGAACTCACAATGAACGATCAGATCTAAAGATAATATGAGGATGTGCATTAGGCAAGTATTTCTCCTGCTCCAATGCAACACAGCTGCAAAATCTCTGCAGAAATAAACTGAACTCCTGAAATTTCATTAATATTCAAGAAAACAGAGTAATGGTTGGTCATTTTAGACTGTTATATCGCTGACATGTTCAGACAGACAGTCAAGGTATGCTGTGCTAAAGGAAAACAAACAATGCTAATATTAATACTCATATAATGAAAAAACAATAGTTTATATCTTTACAAAAAGATTTAAAATGCTTTTTGAAAATGACAGATAGTGCTATTAGCAGTTCTATACATGAATTCATCTAGAAAGTAAAATGTTCAAAATATAACATTAAAAACTAAACAAAAAAGAAAAAAAAGGAAAAACTTCTATGGGAGCCAAAACTCACTGAGAATATAAATCACTGTAAAGTTTATAATTATAAAGAAAATAGTTACTATAATTACACAAAGTGATAATTTATTGTCCCTAGGATGAAATTTGGCTTTTTACAGAAGCTCTTTAAATTAATAAATACATAAATAGATGGATAAGTAAATAAATACATAAATAGACATACACACTTTAAATGACTATAAAGCTAATGAAGAAAATAAACAGTAAATAATAAAGAAATACTGAAGACACATCACTATGACCATCTGCTAAGTAAAAAGAAACAATTTTATGAATTTTGGATGTTTGAACTGAAGAAAAATCCAAACATATACTGAAAGATAGGAGCAAAACAATTTAAAATGTCAAGAGCAATATATGTTATGAAAGACCATTGAATCTATTTAATTTACTCTTTTACTCCATACAAGGGGAATCAAAATACAAGGGATGAATGTTCTTATCTTATTATTCCACTAGCTTTTTACATTTTTACACATAATTCAGAATACATTCACACTATAAGGCAAATTATCTGAAGTTGGCAAAATTACCTTAACAGCTCCCAGCATTAACCAAATTGTTTTCGCTTCTGCCTATTAATAATGGTTCACACAAGTGAGGAATCAGCACACCTGACTCCATAAGATGCCACTATAAGGCTGTGAAATTCAAGTGAAGAATAAAAAAAGAAAGAATAGTAAAATGAATATGTTGTGCAGAGGAACAGATCAGACTGGAAGGAAATGCATTGAAGGTACTATTTTAAGGCTTTTGTAATCAGTACATAATGCAAACTAGTGACCTACCACATTTTTTCTTGATGAAACTTTCAAATGTGTTGCTGCTGAAACAAGAACCAGTGAGAATGTTTATTCTTACTTTTACTTAAAGCCACAATCAAGAATTGGAGACTCCCTGATAATATACTGTAATATTGTATTTATATACAATACTCATCATAAAGAAGAACACGTCCTTTGAAAATTAGGATTTTTCTTCATTTCTCATTGAACACCTGAACAATTAGCAAAATTTTCTTAAATGTTTGTAACTAAATAAAAGCTTGTTCACCAATATCATTAGAATATGAAAATAATACATTTTATTCAAATGAGGTGTTTCAAAAATGAATACACCCTTCAACAAATTCTCACCAAATCTAATGTTTGTATGGCCTCCATGATTTTTTAAGAACAGCCTCAACTCTTCTAGACATGGAATGAATAAGCTGATGACATACTGCCATGTTTGTCTTTCTCCATAGTTGGAGAATGAGCTCTTTCAGGGCCTAGGTGCAGGATAGAGATTGATGCTCAACCTGTTTTCTCAGAATCCCCCACAGTTGTTCAGGTTGAGGTTGAGTGACATGCTTGGCCACCAAATCATTTTCAGGTTGTTCTTCGTCAGAAATATGGCAGTGGCATTGGATGTATATTTCAGGTTGTTATCATTTTGAAAGAGTGCCTAGCGACCCAGTTCCCAGAGAGATGGTAGCAACTTCTCCTTCAGTATTTCTCAGTACATTTGTGAATTCACGATGTCATCAATGAAATGCTGTTCCCCAACACCTACAGCACTCATACAACCCCACAGAAGAACACTGCCATCATCATGTTTTACTGTGGGTACCATGCACTTTTCATTGTACTCCTCACGCTTTTGTGATGCCATACAATTTGGATGCCATTCGTTCCAAAAAGACTGTCTCATCACTCCAAAGTATAGAATCCCAATAGTCTTCCCCTTTGTCAGCATGGGTCCTGGCAAATGCTAAAGGGGCTTTTTTTGTGCATGGGCTTTAGCAGTGGCTTCCTTCATGGATGACACCCTTGCATGCCATTCCTCTGCAGCGTGCGCCATATTGTGACACGTAAAACAGTCACTCCAGTTTGGCTTTTTACTGCTTTAGCTAACCATGATAAAATTGCATGATGATTCTCTTCAACTCTTCTTCACAAAACATTATTTTTGATGTGTTAACTTCCATGGACAGTCTAGATGTCTCAGAGAGCTTGCCACAAGTCCATCCTTTCTGAATTATTTTTGCAACTGTATTCCGACTGATTTGATTAGCAATGCGTTACTAATTTTCTAGTAGCCTTTTACATTTTCATGTAAAGAAATGATTTTCTCAAGTCTTGTGTCATTTCTCTAATATTTGGCGTTATTATTGTCAACATTGAATGAGAGAGGAAGTTACTTGTTAAATACCATCCTAATCTGTCATCTACCAGGTGATCGCCTGTGTAATGGTTGATTAGACTCCTCTGCTGTTGAATTCCTGTGAATTAGCATTTTCTTTTTTATAGTGTTATTCCTAAGACCTCCCCAAGTTTGAATCATTTTTTACTCCAGTTTTAAGTTATATCCTGCCTGAAAGTGTTACTTTTTCACAAGATAACCACTGTGATTGCTGTCTCTGGGTTTGGTGTGCATTATTTATAGAATAATAAATAAAGCACTGGGCTAAACAAAAAATCCCTGCACACCTTTTATTCAGCGTCAGCCTCAGAGATCCATGATTGGAATGATGATATATTTAATAAAAATTAAACCAAAATAAAAATAGCTTAGATTTTCAATATTTTTATTTTAAATATGTTTGTTTTAGGTAAAAAAAATTGTAATAGTCTTGGGAGATGGCAAAACAGATGACAAATTTAATATGGTCAAAGGAATTGTGTTTTTAATGGCAAAAGAAATGCACTTGTCTTGTATCTTTTGAAAAAAAGCCAAGGTTTTACAAGCTTAATAATTAAAGTGTATATTATGCAATACTATTTTGAAATTGTAATCATGAGATGGTGCAATTGGCCCAGAGATATTGTATGAGCCTTGCAGATCATTTTTTTCCTGTCATAAAGCTACCATTCTAGCATAAATAAAATGTAATCTGCCAGGCTTTGTTAAAACATCTTTTGTGTTATATTTAAAGGAAAGTTTACTGCTTCATTTTCCAGATTTTTTAATTTGATCAGGTTATTATTTTATCAAATTATTGAAGGTGTTTTTTATAAGTATTAATTGTGCAGTAGTATACATTGTGTATATTGTATCCATAGCAACTACTGTCCCTAGTATATTAGAAGAAATGAGGTAAATGGTCAAGTTTTATCAGTATGAGTAAGTGTGAGTGTATATGAAAGTATGTTTTGCAGTGGTCTAGTGTCTCATCAATTATTAGGAGCATTCACAAATAATGTACAACTCACCTATTCTAAAAGTCCATGTCTCTCTGTCCATTAACAGGTCTATCAGCATAAAACAAATTTTGTTGAGATGTGGCACACTTATCCTTCATAGAAATTGATTTAGACAGTTCCACTTTCATTCATATATCTTGAACTGATTGTGCTGTATGACGTTTTAAAATTTCAAAATTTCCCATTGAAAAGCATTGGCGAATTTGCAAAACATTTTGAACGTTTCTAGGTAGTGGAGGTTGTATGACTGAATTGCTTGCATCATCTGAAGTCACCGCAGTCTTTGTTGTAGGCCATTCAGTCCATGGCATCATAGCTGGAAATGCTTCCTCACAAATATGCCAGCTTGTTTGTGGCATCTTGCTGCACACAAGCCAGTGACCATATGAGACTGTTCTTCTCACCCAGGCAATCTTTTTTGTCTTGACTGGTTTTTCCTCATTTTATATTTCTTTTGCAATTTTAGAACTGGACATGCATATAATCAGTACACTTTTGCTAATCTGATCGCTCTTAAACTGAACACAGGCACTGATTTATGGTTGGTGACAATGCTGGCAAAGGTATAAATTAAAATGCCTTATAATGAAAAAGCAAAGCTACATTTTCCTAGG
This sequence comes from Erpetoichthys calabaricus, assembly GCF_900747795.2. Taxonomy (NCBI): domain Eukaryota; kingdom Metazoa; phylum Chordata; class Cladistia; order Polypteriformes; family Polypteridae; genus Erpetoichthys; species Erpetoichthys calabaricus. The sequence continues at coordinate 217,672,828 of NC_041394.2, read as the reverse complement.
TGTTTGTACTGCAGCTTTTTTCTATTAGTTTCTTTACTTAAATTATGCTTTAATTGATTTATTAGGCTTGAAAAAATCTTTACTAGCAATGGTGTGAATTTTGCTCCTATCCATCTGCACCAGTTTATTTTGTTTTATTCATTATCCTATTCTTTCACACTTTACACCATTTCATAACCTAAAGGTACTTCTGTATCAACTATTTAAATCAACACTTTATAATTATCATTACTTTTATTAATAAACCTTAACAAATCTTTATAACTAGTAAATAGTTTCAACTTTACATTAGGTGCAGATATACAACTAAAGAGTACATGATTTGTAGTGATGCGATGGAAAATTATATACTGTTGGTTAATGATAATTATTAATGATTTAATAAAGATATTATAAATTGTTAGAAATATAAGAATTCTGATGTAATAACATTTAACTGTTTGAATAAACTGTACATGAGCTAATAATCTTTTAAGCATTTTATAATATCTGTTAAGGATTTATTAATGAAAGATAATAAGCATTACTGATTATATTATATTTTGTACCTTTGGTATGGTGAAATGAATTCATTGGGAGCCCTTGGTTCTTTTTGGTCAAATAAAACACACCAAGACCTGACAACTGGGTCTACCTGTCAGGAGTTGTTTGCAGTTGGCAAAGCACAATCACTGATCACTTATTTCCAATTCAGACCTACAGTAAATGTCAAAGTACATAATCCTCGAATTGGCTGTTGCAACAATTTTTGTTACTTGTTGAATTTCAAGGTGCATTGCTGTGCCTGTTTATCCCTTTCAGTAAGTGTCCAGACCAAAGAGTGCTCTACCTATATATCGTATACTCTGGCAGTAGCTGTGGAAAGCTGTTTCATAACATAAACTCTCTGCACAACCAGTTAATCGTTAAGCACTTCTTTGTGTCAGCGTACCAGTTATGTGCAGTCCACATTAAAATCTCACAGTTTCCTTGCATCCTATCATTTATTTTCACATTGAAAAAGATAAAGTATATTGAAAGAGGGTTGTGAGAATTTTTAAATGCTTTTTCCTTAGAAAAGTGCCAGAAATCATCTTTCACCCCTAAAAATATTAACACCAACCAGATATTGACACTTCCATCTTAAATAGTTTAACATTTCAATGGCTTTTCAGACATTTTTACTGAACCATTTCGACATTTTTTAATGGACATTTAAAGTACTTTGTTGCCACTATTTTATTTTGAATGCCTCATATTTTTTTATATTCAAAGGTAATATGGTAGCACTTTAGTTTAGGAAAAGCAAAAATGCTTCTATTACTCATTTACGTTTATGTAACAAGACCTTAACAAATGCTTCTTAATACTTGCAAAGCATCAGTAAAGTGCTTATTCATCCCTGCAATGTAGCCGACTAACAAAACTTCACTTTGGAGTGGTCTGAGGTGGCCTAACTGAGACACAGTTCTCTTGATATTACATATTTAGTATAAGACCTGTGAATCCTTCATATTAACAAGTAATGCTACCCTCATGTCAATGTGCCACACTGCACAGAGATAAATAGCCCATCTACTGATGTTATATATATAATACGCTACCGTGCCTGTCCGTTTGTCTGTCCAGGCTTTTAAATCACCTGTAGCTTGCAAACCGTTTGACCTATTGACCTGAAATTTGGTACACATATACTACGTGATGTCTACTATCCGCTTTCATGTTGAACATTGACCTCCAACGTCAAAGGTCAAGGTCAAAAATCAAATAACCTGTAGCCTGAAATTTGGTACACATATACTACGCTGAAACTCTGCACTACCCTGCCTACTTGAGTGTCTTGCTCCATTGTCACAATCCCCCTCGTGTTCTTAGATCCGCAGATCAGCTGCTCCTAACCGTTCCCAAGGCACGTTTTAAAGTTCGTGGTGAAAGGGCTTTTTCCGTCTGTGCACCCAGGCTCTGGAACTCCTTACCTTTAGTGGTTAGGCAAGCCGCTTCAGTCGCCACATTCAAATCACACCTAAAAACGCACTTCTTCACATTGGCTTTTAATTCTTAACCTGTCTTATTTCCACTTGCTTTTTGCTATTTCTCTGTTTTATTGGGTCCCCTGACCTGTTTTTAGTGTCTCTGTTTTAATTCTCTCTTAATGTTTGTTTTTAATATTTTGCTTTTAGTCTTGCTTGTTTTAACTGTACAGCGCTTCGGTCAGTTGTAATGCTGTGTTTTTAAGCGCTTAACAAATAAAAATGGTATGGTATGGTATGGTACAGCATTTGCATTTAAAGCGAAGAGTTTTGGAATTATTACTCTTTTGTTTTTTTTTAATTTTATTGTAGAATCAACTCTCATCCCTACCACCTTTGCCGTCACTTACCCTAGCTCTTCATATCTTAAATCATTCTTGAGGCAGATTGAAGACTTAAGTGCCAGCTTAAGTGAAAAATTAAGGAAAACGTACTAAGTAACTGCAACACAAACACTGACTTATCAGTTTTAACACGAAAAGATGCTGATTAAAGAAAAGAAGATGCGGGCCGCTAGTGTGGAGAAAAGAAGAGCTGCTCAGGGAGCAGCAAGTGCATCAACCTCTGAGCAAACAAATTCTAAATGTACAGAGAAAGAGTAGGAAAACTATGAAGATTGCACTCAGCAATTACGACAGGTTGACGCAGAGCGAAAGAGAATTGCTCGAGCAACTGAGAGCAAAGAACAGACCATACAACAAAGACTGGCCGACACTGAGCAAAAGAGAATCACAAGAGCGTCTGCAATCGGTGGTCAGATGTGCCAGAATTGCAAAGGCAAACGAGACAGAAGAAAATGTCTTCTAGCAACGACAAAGAGACGCTGATTGCGTGAGAATAGCTAGAATGCTCTCAGTCAAGTGTATTCACTGCACGTAATGTGTTTTATAAGTGTTATGAAGACCAAAAGAAGCCTTTGTTAACATCTTGTTACTTAAGCGTAAATGAGTAATTAAGGAATTTTTAAAGTACCTAAACTAAAGTGTTACTGGTAATGTTTATTTGCATATAGTGTGTTTGCCTTGTAAGTACTGTAAATAGCAGCACTAGAAATCAAGAATAATCCTTATACATGTATATGAAATTCATTCGATAGTTTTTCTATTAAAGATGATAATCATATACTAAACACACATATCTGTTGAGAGTGGTTTGAAAATAAACAAGTAGGTGTTATTTGTGAAGAATATCTGCATACATACATTCATATCCTTAATGTCTGGATTTTGAGGAGCTGAAACATAAACCAACAGGATGGGAGACAAGGCTCATAAAAACACCAACTCACTCACACACGACCATTAGGAGAGCTACTCAAATTAAAATGTATGTCTTAACATTAGATGACTTATTAATAACTCTAATTCTTTTTAATGAATCTAGAATTGATCCAAAAAAATTTCAAGTCTTCAGAAGTGCCTGCATATTTTCATTTTCTATCTAGGCTTGGTACAAATGAAGCCCACGGAGCCTATTTAATGCTAATTGAAGGTTAAACAATAAGGTAATAGCAGGTTTGAATCCAGTATCCTTTACTCTGAAGTGCAGTTTGACGCTATCTGCCTTTATTAGAGTATGTGTGACTAAAGATGAATCCTGAGCTTACATTCCCTCCTGGCATTGCCTTAAGGGATTTAAAGCTTTATTATTCAACAGACAGCTCCTTAAAAATACAGTAGAAATACATCTACATAGAGATATAATGTAGATTTACATCTTGACGTTATCTGCCATGCTATTTTTGCACCAATCAATTGTCTATTAGGTATGAATACTAAGCAAGATAATCCAACCTGCAAAACATTTAATAACATAATCCAATGTGATACTAAATGGATTTTATGTGTTTTAAAGATTGTCCCACAGCATTTTTTTTTTTATAGGAAGCTTTTCGATTCCTTATTTTTCAAGTGAAGCTTCAATTGAAATTATTTTTTTCTTGTGCTTATTTATTCAAAAATAATTAATGCATTGCTTACAATAGTGAGATAATTGAGCCCCCATACTGGGGCACTTAAAAATAGCACGTAGCTCACTTTTATGTGTTGGATTCCTTGAATATAATTAAAATATGTACGGTATAAAAACTTGGTCTGATCAAAGAGAATTTCCTCTGGTCAATAAGTGAAAATAATTGGAGCTTATCTTTGGATTCTATATTCTAAACTAAAGTTTATCCAAAATGTATCTTTTTAGTCTTTCCAACTGCCTCTACGTCTGATATAAAGAGATAAAGTTAGAGCACAGCTATGTTTCATACATAAAATAAAATATTGACTGCAACTGAAATATGTAAACCAAAGTTCGGCGTATGACTCAAAGTCAGCTGTAGAAGGATTATAGTCAGAAATGGCAAGAGCTGAAGTTCAGTGCTGGAGACTCTGTCAAAACTAATCCTCTTTTCTTTTCATTTAGTTGGAAACATTTACCTGTCTATTAGATACTGATATGTTTGAAGTATGCAGTGCATATGTCTACAGCTAATATGTACCTAAAAATGATCTATGTACTATGAAACCAAGAAGACTGACTTCATGTGAAAAGTGTAACAAGAATGACCATAGGACATTGTGAAGGTTTGGAGCAGCCACCCGTATAATTTTTCCCAGCTGCAAAACTGATTCAATATGACAGACATGTTCACACGACTGAGTCCAAAACAGAACTGCTTTAGTATCAACAAGATGGCGGCTTTAAAGGCCAGTAAGGGAAGTGATGTCATCAGGACCGGAACCGGAAGTGATGTCATTGGCTGACCCAGAGAATGGTCTGCAAGAGATTGAGAGAGAGAATTAGGGCACTTTGCCACTCCCTGGTCTGGCATGGAATTACATGTACTCAAGCCCTTTAGTTGTCTCCTAAACACATGTGTGTGACAAAGGTAAATACAAACAAGCAAGTCACCATTTGTTTAAGGAGTGTAAGGCTGTCATCTCTACTAAAGGAGACAATGACACTAAGGAGAAGCAGCACAGACTGGAAATTACTGTCAATAAAGAGGATAAAGTCTTAATTTTTGTAGTGTTTTTCATTGTAAATTCCATCAAAGTTACTACAAAAATGCATATTGTCTTCAGTACTTCCCTAACTCACATAATCATCTTCTTCTTCTTGTTTGCACCCCAATTGTCCTGTCGACTATTACATGTGTGAAGGCTGTGGCATATTTGTGAGGAAACTTCTTCCTACATTTCTCTATATTGATTCTAAAGAAAACAGAAAGCAAGTATTTTTAGGAGTAGCATAACTGAGGGCATCCATGGCCACACTGATTTTCCTTAGAGGACCTTGTTTTTGACCTGAGGACAGACAGTTAAGCTGACTTTTCATCCAGAGTAAGTTCCTGCCCTGTGTCTGATGCTTTTGGCGTAAGCTCTGGTTTTCTGCACCTCAAAAAGATGGGCTGATTTGTTTCAGTAAAAGATATGGATAGAATGGATGCTTAGAGGATTCAGTATATATCCCATTCTTGTTTTTTCCTTTTTATAAGGACTATCTTTGACTTTTCCAAATATATATTTGTACACTGTAATAGTAAAGTGCATAATTTACCACTTGCTGACTAGAATGGACATGATCACATATAAAATTGGTTGATATTTACTAACACTTAATGGAAAGATGTAAATAACTGTTGTTGACTGTATTTTAAAAAAGGTAGTGTCAGATAAGTTTCACAGACAGCAACAAAAGAATTCAAAACATCCAGGGCACTACAAATTTTTTGTAAAATTAATCTTCAGCCCAGCAGTTGTAAGAGAGCCATATGCCTGTTACAAGATAGGCACTTGCAGACAAAATACTAAAGCAACATTTATACTTCAAAACTGAACGGACAAAGACAGAGGTAGAAAAGGCACCCCATGATATACAGTATATGTATTGTAATTTTTATTCTGATATAAGCTTTATCTGTAGGAACTGACCTTCTTAAAAGATGAAATAATATCAACGTCTGCAGACCTTTATTGTTAGGAATGAAAAAAATAAAATAAGTGGGGAAGCATTAATCAAAAACATTTTGCACATTATAAAATCCCATTTTCAATTTCATACTTTTAAACAAAATAAATATATATTTATAATTAAGTTAATAGACTATACTAATATTTATATTATAATGTATGTCTGTCATCAAGGACTATACATGGGTGGATAAAACAATAACTAAAAATCTTGTCTTCTTTGGACCTAATCTATACTAATAAAAGGCAAAGCCCTCACTGACTCACTCACTCACTGACTGACTGACTGACTGACTGACTCACTCATCACTAATTGTCCAACTTCCCGTGTAGGTGGAAGGCTGAAATTTGGCAGGCTCATTCCTTACAGCTTACTTACAAAAGTTAGGCAGGTTTCATTTCGAAATTCTATGCGTAACGGTCATAACTGGAACCTACTTTCGTATACTGTATACGGCCATAGCGGGCAGCTCGGTCGCCGTGTGAGGCGGTTGCGTCTTGCATCATCACGCCTCCCTGCGGCTGCTGCGGAAATCACCACGCCTCCCACATAATTGACTGCCTGCCCATATAAAGCCGTTCTTCGCTGCGGTGTGTGAATTTCTTTCCTTGCTTCGCCAAGGAGGCATTCTTTTCAAAGCTTATCCACAGTTTTATAAACGAACAAGATATAAGGCTGTCCTTTTTCCTTGCTTCGCCAAGGAAGCTAAGGCGCTCTGCAGTTTTTTCGTGAAGCGGTCTTTACACATCTTTTTTGCTGTGTTATAAACGAACGAGATATAAGGCCGTCCTTTTTCCTTGCTTCGCCAAGGAAGCTAAGGCGCTCTGCAGTTTTTTTGTGAAGCAGTCTTTACACATCTTTTTCGCTGTGTTATAAACGAACGCCATATAAGGCACATTTCATCCATGGGTTCTCCGCTGTTTTATTGTTCATTTGTTAAGATTGTTATAGTTATTGTGTACATATTTTACACTTACTTTATTGTTCACGAACCCATTTCCTTTATTTAATCCGCGGCTTCTCTGCTGTTGTTTTCTTCGTTTATATATTTGAATTCCTTTCTTTGCCTGACTGCCTGCCCATATAAGGCGCTCCGCAGTTTATAAGGCACATTTAATCCACGGGTTCTCTGCTGTTTTATTGTTCATTTGTTAAGATTGTTATAGTTATTGTGTACATATTTTACACTTAGTTTAGTGTTCAGGTACCCATTTTCTTTATTTAATCCGCGGCTTCTCTGCTGTTGTTTTCTTCGTTTATAGTATACTAGCAAAATACCCGTGCTTCGCAGCGGAGAAGTAGTGTGTTAAAGAGGTTATGTAAACATATATATATACATATACATATATACATATATACACATATCTACATATACATATATATATATATATACACATATTAACATATATATATATATATACACATACATATACACATATACTTAAACACACACATATACATCCATCCATCCATCCATTATCTTCATATATACATATATACATAGTGCGTTGTAACACGGGCTGTGATTGTTACATGGGAGGGAGATGACAAATCACAGCTTCCCGCTTTCTAATCGGGCCTGTGATTGGTGCTTTGACTGATGCCCAGATCCCACAGTATGTCCCCTTAGGAGAGGCGTTAGGCAAGTGTGATTGAATAGTGATGCTGCAAGTTTAGCTTTACACCTGTTTTTAAGGCTTATTGACTGAAAGGGGCTTTCATGAAAAAACCTAGGGCTTTGCTACAGGATACACCCTCCACAAGTTAAGGAAGTAAAAATAAAGGTATATATTTCTGTTTTATTTAAATCTTTTAAGTTTGTATGCGGGCGGCATGGTGGCGCAGTGAAAGGTGCCAGTTAGGAGACCTGGGTTCGCTTCCCTGCGTGGAGTTTGAATGTTCTCCCCGTGTCTGTCTGGGTTTCCTCCGGGTACTCCGGTTTCCTCCCACAGTCCAAAGACATGCAGGTTAGGTGCATTGGCGATTCTAAATTGTCCCTGGTGTATGGGTGTGTGTGGGTGTGTGCGCCCTGCGGTGGGCTGCCCAGGGTTTGTTTCCTGCCTTGTGCCCTGTGTTGGCAGAGATTGGCTCCTGTATTTAGGATATAGCGGGTTGGATAATGTATGGATGGACATCTGTATGCATAGCCCTATTTGCCCGTTTTCGTTTTTTTTTCTTTCTTTAGTAATATTACAGCAAACCTGGAGCTTGTCAGTTTAAATCCTGGTACTGACACCACTGTGTGACCCTGAGGAAGTCACTTCACCAGCCTGTGCTGCAAAAAACAAAAGTAATGTAACAAATTGTACCTCAGATGTTGCAAGTTGCTGGAATAAAGGCATAAGTAAAATAGATAAATATGTATTATACACATAGGAACTATTAATTTCTTTTCAGTTAAGTCATCTGCAGCAAACCTTTATAAATGAGGGTTTCTCCTTTTTAGATAGTGCAAACTGTTTCTTCTTCATTGACGTTTTCTCTTGGAGAGCTTTTTTCATTTCATTGAAAATTAAAGCAGCAGCTGCCAAATTATGTAGCTTTCTTATTAATTTTTCAACATTGTGTAAAATAAATTTATAAAGTAACATAAAAGGTTTAAATACTGGTTATCCTTTTACACTAAAATATTACTAAAGAGATACAAAAAAAGTAAAATGCATATGTTCTTTTTCTTTAAGGAGATTAAATATTCTTGAAGAAAGAAAAAAAAAATAAAACAGCCAAATTGGGCTATGCATACGAACTTAAAAGGTTTAAATAAAACAGAAATATACATTTTTATTTTACTTCCTTAACTTGTGGAGGGTGTATCCTGTAGCAAAGCCCTAACTTTTTTCGTGAAAGCCCGTTTCAGTCAATAAGTCTTAAAAACAGGTGTAAAGATATTGACAATAAGCCACGCAAACCCACCAAGACATGGAATCGTTTAAATCAAGTATCATTACATCTTCCTTTCTTAAAGAGAAGTAAGGCAGTACTTATAAGCTTACATATATATATATATAGATATACATACATATATATATATATATATCTATATATATATATATATATATATATATATATATATATATATATATATATATATATATACATAAATCCCCGCAAAGTACTGCTTTTAAATTTTTATTAAGAAGAACAGCTTTTTAAATTGAGGGAAAATATCCCAATAACAATTTCTTAAGGTGAGGGAAAATATCCCAATAACAATTTGTTAAGGATCTGTTTTTTTGTGAAGAAGCCTTAACACAGCTTTTCCGCTGCTTTATAAACGAACGCCATATAAGGTCTTCCTTTTTCCTTGCTTCACCAAGGAAGGAGCCTTTTTATTAAATCCAAGGGTTCTTCGCTTTTTTTTTTTTGTTCGTTTATTACGATTGTTATAGTTCTGTTTGTATACCACGTTGTCAGTTTAGCACTCCAGTTGTAATATGACCAAGCGGTGCAAGCTTACTGTTAAGAATGCAACGTATAGTTGTACAGGAGAAAAGCAATCTTGCCTCAAATCAATGGCAACCTTTTGTAGGTCTATGAACTTAATTTAAACTTTAGGTTTACACGGTGCTTTGTTTCCGAAGTACCTGCACTCATGAATATGTCTGTATGCGTCAGTCGCTCAAATCCCCGCGCTTCGCACTGGCGAAGTACTGCTTTTAAATTTTTATTAAGAAGAAAAGAAAACCTTTTAAAATTGAGGGAAAATATACCAATAACAGTTTGTTAAGGATCTGTTTTTTTGTGAAGCTGGCTTCACTCGAGTGATCACTTCGAGCTGACTTGCTGGCTAACCATAAGCGTTACCTGGTAGGCAACCACCCATACAATCAGATTGTGAATCAGACTACGAATGCCGTGAATATAATTACCCCGATCTACATGCTGTCAAATAAATGAACCACACGCCGTGGCGCAATTTTAGGGGCTTCGCCTCTAGCGCTGACGTCCGAGGTTCGATTCCCGTAAGGGAGTGAACTGAGTGGGTGGTTACCTACCAGGTAATGCTTATGGTTGGCCCACAAGTCAGGTAACATCAGCCACGGTACCTTCATTTGTGAGAAGCAGATCATAGAATGGATGAAAATAATTTACTGTCAAATAATGCAAAGAGTACGCGACACGTCTTTCCCCTTTATTCTTGGCTCATCAGGCGTACACACTCACTGCACTCGCTTACGGTAATCGAACCTCGGACGTCAGCGCTAGAGGGGCTTAGCAGCGGTGAAGTATTGCTTTTAAATTTTAATTAAGAAGAAAAGAAAACCTTTTTAAATTAAGTCTTAAAAAGAGGTGTAAAGATATTGACAATAAGCTACGCAAACCCACCAAGACATACAATCGTTTAAATCAAGGCGCTTACTGTGTAAGCATACATATTAACACATGTGCAATTAAACGTGTGCATTTACGGGGTGATTTCTCAGGCTTAAAAGCTCGCCTGTTATTAAAAAGGTAAATGCAAACTGTTTTCATTCTGAAGGGCACAAACCACGTTAGATTTCAGCCGTTAAACGCGCAAAAATGTCGGTACACCAGATAAATAAACGCAACATACTGTCAGTTGTATTGTATGCTTACAATACATATAGAAATGTGTTAATCGTTAACTAATATTATGGGATGGTGTTTTTCGACTCAGCTACAGATGCCGATGGAGACCAGAACTGCTTTGGAAAAATATGAACGCCTTGGGGCCGATCTGGAAGAAGGTAGCGCAGCGCCTTGATTTAAACGATTCCATGTCTTGGTGGGTTTGCGTAGCTTATTGTCAATATCTTTACACCTGTTTTTAAGACTTATTGACTGAAACGGGCTTTCACAAAAAAAGTTAGGGCTTTGCTACAGGATACACCCTCCACAAGTTAAGGAAGTAAAAGTAAAGGTATATATGTCTGTTTTATTTAAACCTTTTAAGTTCGTATGCATAGCCCCATTTGGCTGTGTTAGTTTTTTTTTTCTTTCTTCAGTAATATTTAATCTCCTTAACGAAAAACAACATGTGCATTTTACTTTTTTTGTATCTCTTTAGTAATATGTTAGTGTAAAAGGATAACCAGTATTTTAACCTTTTATGTTACTTTATAAAGTTATTTTACACAATGTTGAAAAATTAATAAGAAAGCTACATATTTTGGCAGCTGCTGCTTTAATTTTCAATGAAATGAAAAAAGCTCTCCAAGAGAAAACCTCAATGAAGAAGAAACAGTTTGCATCTAAAAAGGAGAAACCCTCATTTATAAAGGTTTGCTGCATATGACTTAACTGAAAATAAATGAATAGTTCCTATGTGTATAATACATATTTATCTATCTGACTTATGCCTTTATTCCAGCAACTTGCAACATCTGAGGTACAATTTGTTACATTACTTTTGTTTTTTGCAGCACAGCAGGTGAAGTGACTTCCTCAGGGTCACACAGTGGTGTCAGTACCAGGATTTGAACTGACAAGCTCCGGGTTTGCTGAAATATTACTGAAGAAACAAAAAAAACAAAAACGGGCAAATGGGGCTATGCATACAAATGTCCATCCATCCATTATCCAACCCGCTATATCCTAAATACAGGAGCCAATCCCTGCCAACACAGGGCTCAAGGCAGGAAACAAACCCCGGGCAAGGAGCCAGCCCACCGCAGGGCGCACACACCCACACACACCCACACACCACGGACAATTTAGAATCGCCAATGCACCTAACCTGCATGTCTTTGGACTGTGGGAGGAAACCAGAGTACCCGGAGGAAACCCAGACAGACACGGGGAGAACATTCAAACTCCACGCAGGGAAGCGAACCTGGGTCTCCTAACTGGCACCTTTCATTGCGCCACCATGCCGCCCGCATACAAACTTAAAAGGTTTAAATAAAACAAAAATATATACCTTTATTTTTACTTCCTTAACTTGTGGAGGGTGTATCCAGTAGTAAAGTCCTAACTTTTTTCATGAAAGCCCCTTTAAGTCAATAAGCCTTAAAAACAGGTGTAAAGCTAAACTTGCCTAACGCCTCTCCTAAGGGGAGATACTGTGGGATCTGGGCATCCGTCAAAGCACCAATCACAGGCCCGATTAGAAAGCGGGAAGCTGTGATTTGTCGTCTCCCTCCCATGTAACAATCACAGCCCGTGTTACAACGCACTATGTATGTGTATATGTATATGTGTGTGTGTATTTATGTGTGTATATGTATGTGTATATATATGTTGATATGTGTATATATATATATATATGTATATATATGTGGATGTGTATATGTATATATATATATACATATACGTATATGTATATATGTATATATATGTATATGTAGATATGTGTATATGTAGATATGTATATATATATGTATATATGTATATGTATATATATGTTTACATAACCTTTTTAACACACTACTTCTCCGCTGCAAAGCACGGGTATTTTGCTAGTTCTTTATATAATGTTGCTCTTCTCTTGAAAATTATAGACCCATCTCTAACCTGCCTTTCTTAAGTAAAATTCTAGAGAAGGCAGTCATTATGCAGTTAAATGAGCACCTCAATAAACATGCTATTCTTGATAAATTTCAGTCAGGTTTTAGAACAAATCACAGCACAGAAACTGCACTCGTTAAAGTAGTAAATGACTTGCGGGTAAATGCAGACAGAGGCCATTTATCTGTTCTCATCCTCTTAGATTTGAGTGCCGCATTTGACACTATTGATCATAATATTCTTAAGAATCGCCTTAGTCAATGGGTGGGCCTCTCTGGCAGTGTCTTAAACTGGTTTGAATCCTACCTGGCAGGGAGAAAATTCTTTGTTAGTTGTGGTAATTATAACTCAAAGACACATGATATTCTATATGGTGTTCCACAAGGCTCTATCCTGGGTCCGCTGCTCTTCTCAATCTACATGCTTCCATTAGGTCAGATTATCTCGGGACATAACGTGAGCTACCACAGCTATGCTGATGACACACAGCTGTATTTATCAATAGCACCTGATGACCCCAAATCTCTTGATTCGCTAACACAATGTCTAACCTGTATCTCAGAATGGACGAATAGTAACTTTCTCAAATTAAATAAAGAAAAAAACGAAATCTTAGTGATTGGCAATAATGGATACAATGAGGCTATTAGAAATAAACTGGATGCATTAGGATTAAAAGTCAAATCGGAGGTAAAAAGCTTAGGGGTAACCGTTGATTGTAATCTGAATTTTAAATTGCATATTAATAAAATCACTAGGACAGCATTTTTTCACCTAAGGAACATAGCAAAAGTTAGACCTCTTATATCATCGAAAGATGCAGAGAAATTAGTTCATGCGTTTGTCTTTAGTCGGCTAGATTACTGTAATGCACTCCTCTCAGGACTACCCAAAAAAGACATCAATCGTTTGCAGTTAGTGCAGAATGCAGCTGCTAGAATCCTTACCAGGAAAAGAAAATCCGAACACATTTCTCCAGTTTTGATGTCACTACACTGGTTACCTGTGTCATTCAGAATTGACTTTAAAATTCTGCTTATGGTTTATAAAGCTTTAAATAATCTCGCCCCGTCTTATATATCGGAATGTCTGACACCTTATATTCCAAATCGCAACCTCAGATCCTCAACTGAGTGTCTCCTTAGAATTCCAAGAGCAAAACTTAAAAGAAGTGGTGAGGCGGCCTTCTGCTGTTATGCACCTAAAATCTGGAATAGCCTGCCAGTAGGAATTCGCCAGGCTAATACAGTGGAGCACTTTAAAAAACTACTGAAAACACATTACTTTAACATGGCCTTCTCATAACTTCACTGTAATTTAATCCTGACACTCTGTATATCCAATTCATTATAATAACTATTCATTCAAAATTTGTACCAACCCCTACTCTCTCTTCTGTTTTCTTTTCCGGTGTCCTATTGGTGGTGGCTTGTGCCACCACCATCTACCCAAAGCACCATGATGTTCCAACAATGATGGATGGATTAAAAGCCAGAAGTCTGTATAACCATCAGCATCAAGTGACTCCGTGAGAACCCTAACTACAAAGAGGACTATTTCATTTATGTTAGGTAGAATGCCCAAAGGGGACTGGGCGGTCTCGTGGCCTGGAACCCCTACAGATTTTATTTTTTTCTCCAGCCTTCTGGAGTTTTTTTTTGTTTTTTCTGTCCACCCTGGCCATCGGACCTTACTCCTTTCTATGTTAACTAATGTTGTCTTATTTTAATTTCTTATTTGTCTTTTATTCTTCTTTTCTTCATTATGTAAAGCACTTTGAGCTACTTTTTGTATGAAAATGTGCTATATAAATAAATGTTGTTGTTGTTGTTGTTGTTCTACAAGTTCTGAACTGTTGGCAACAGTACTGTAGATTGAAGGCTTTCTCCAAATGTGAACCCATCTGAATGTAGGATATAGGCTGAAAGGTAATTTATTAGACCATGTTACTTTTGGGGTAACACAGAGCAGGTCACTCCAACCACTGCTTAAGCTGAACTGTCTGAACATCTGTATGATCTCTTCCTCTGTTCTGAAAGCACAATTCCCTTCCTCTTACGTGAAAAACCAGAAGAGGGACCTCTTATCATGCATACAATATCATGCATAAGGTTTGGACATCTACAGTGTCATGAAGGATAAACAGAGCCAGGACACAATGGGATTCATATGGCTCCCAGGGCAAGCAGATAGCACAACAAGAACAAAAGGACAAGGTTTGAAACTTGTTAAAGGCAGATTTATCACAAATGTTGGAAAGTTTTTCAAAGAATCATAAACACTTGAAGTAGGTTACCACGTAGTGTGGTGAAGAGTAGGATTTTGGGGACCTTCAAATCTCAACTTGATATTATTGTGGACAATCTAGGTGAAGAGGTCAGACCAGCTTTTTGGATGAAATGGCCAGGTTCTCACCACAATCGTTCAGATGTTTCAAATGAACTCTGATACAGCATTCCAGCTCAAAAAAAGTGCATCAACGAAATTTTTTGAAAAAAAAAATGTACAGCAAGAAATGTAGGATTTTAAATCCAGTATATCAAATCACGAAACCATAAGAATCCTAAAAGGATTTATAGGTAAAATACCTAACCTGATGTACAGTTTAAAAATATTTGACACCATTTTGTAAACCTGTTTTTTGAACAAAGATAAAAACAACTTTCAAGTATAACCTTCAAATGTTGCCACTTAGCCTGCGGCAGATGTCACTAGCTATGCAGCAATCTCTGTCATTTTAATATTCCTATTAAGTAGAATTTTTTGGTTGTTTCATTTGTTCAAGTGTCAGATTAAATAAACAAACCTATTGAAGCATGTTTCTTATACACTTAAGCCATTGGAAAGCAGAAGAGGATGTGTGACTTCACCTTAGCTCTTACACAGATCATGATACAATTATCTGAAGTAATCTCCAATTCTGCCCGTTTTGGCTAGTTTCCATTCAGACTTAGTAGACACTGAGCCTCCCCCTATTAAGACAGAGTGCCAGGTGGAGGTTTTACTGCTCATTATATACAGCAGATAATCATAATACAAGAGAGAAAACCCTTCAATTGACACTTTGCCTTGTGTAAGAGCAAATGCAAATTCAATTATGTCTTGGACTGTGAGATCTATGTTGATTTCTCAATTTAGATGTACTTTATTCTTTGGTGAAAAATGTTTTCTAAAAAGTTAATTTGTTCACACAATACTTTTTCAGAATACATATTTTCAGACAAAGATGTGTGTTAATTTCAGCACATTTACACTTTTAATGGGTCACACTTACTATTTTAGTAGTGTGCAATTTAGAACTTCTGGAAACATAGAAAGGGCTAGTCCTAAATTATAAAGCTTATGTTTAGGCAAAAAATTAAGGTGGCATGATAAGGCTTTGTCTTCCCTTTTTACGATTATCTATCTATCTATCTATCTATCTATCTATCTATCTATCTATCTATCTATCTATCTATCTATCTATCTATCTATCTATCTATCTATCTATCTATCTATCTATCTATCTACACATAAGAGATACATCTGAAACTGTAAATTTCCACTATTAAAGAACACCACACTACTGTTATGATTTTGTGATTTTATGATAGGCAGAGTATACTATAGGACATATTTTGAATTTTTTTTTTATTTAAAAGTTCCTAAATTTTAATGCCGTAAGTGCTTGAAGTGGGTCAGGACTCACCGGTGCACAGTCCTTAGCATACCAGTGGGTGCTAGCACCTTTTCACAAATCTTTATGGAGGAACAGACACCCCCCCCCCCCCCAATCCCTCCCACAGTGGGCTCTTCAGTCATGTGCTGAGGTATCCTGGCACACACAACGAAGAGAGGACAAGGAGTTGAAAAGTTTGTCATACTATAAATGAGTGACAACTGTAAAGACCATATAATAAACAGCTAAGCCTAATCGTAAACCAGAAATCAAAGTCAGAAAAAACCTTTTGAATTTATAAATATAAAGAAAATATTATATAGTTATACAGGCAGGGGGCGGCAATGTGGTGCAGTGGTAGCGCTGCTGCCTCTCAGTTAGGAGACCTGGAGTTCGCTTCCCGGGTCCTCCCTGTGTGGAGTTTGCATGTTCTCCCCGTGTCTGCGTGGGTTTCCTCCGGGCGCTCCGGTTTCCTCCCACAGTCCAAAGACATGCAGGTTAGGTGCATTGGCAATCCTAAATTGTCCCTAGTGTGTGCTTGGTGTGTGGGTGTGTGTGTGTGTGTGTGCCCTGCGGTGAGCTGGCGCCATGCCCGGAGTTTGTTCCTACCTTGCGCCCTGTGTTGGCTGGGATTGGCTCCAGCAGATCCCAGTGACCCTGTGTTAGGATATTGCGGGTTGGATAATGGATGGATGGATGGATATACAGGCAGACATCCCACCCTTGCAGAACTGATTTCTGGGAGGTTTGGGGGATGGGCATGCTCACAGGAAAGAGAGCAGGTGTAATGCGCACGAACGTTTCTAAGAATTGCTGATGTGATGGTCATTGTACTCCTTGGGGTTTCCAGTCCAATGGCCAATATTTCAGCCTGAGGTTCCCCTTTGGATTTCTGCTTGTGGGAGTCCAGGGGAAGACAACGATTTTCAGGGGACTCTTGGAACTTCCAGGAGACTGTAGATGTCTGTACATGTGAATGTTTACTTAAACTTCTTATTTAAATGGAATGTTTACAAACTAGCAACATGAATATTTTATTCTTCAAAAATACCTTCGACTGTAGAAAGGTCTAGAAAAAATAATGTTCCAGGAAAAAAAAATGACTGCAAACATCTGGCTTGTACAAAAAAGGGTAATAAAGGAATCTTTATTAATAAACATTTATTAACAACAACAGATAATGAAGCAAAAGTGCTCAACAGAGCAAAAAGGGCAAAGGGATTTTCCTAAAAAAAAAGCAAGCAAGTCCCAATACGCCATCAAGTAGCAGCAATCCCAAAGCAAAAACAGAAAAATATCAAAAAGACAGTACAAATAGCAATACCTACAAAAAATAAAAGACTCCAAACAATTTCATTGTACAAATGTCTGGATCTTCTTCTTCTTCTTTTGTCTTTTTATGGTAGTTGTCAGACCCACTTACTGATAACAATGCTTATACAATCCTGATTGATGTTTTCCTCTTAGATATAGTAAATAATTATGCATTGTCCAATTCTTAATCTTAATCTTGTCAGAATTATTCCCTGCCTTCTTGTATTCGATTTGTATTCTATTTAAATGTCTCCCATTATTCTCCAATTGTTCAAAATGTTTTACCATAATCCAATAATTTTTACTTCACTGTTCCTTTAGTATCTGATTTACCAATTGTAATTTCTATACCCACACTAGACATTTTAACAATTTTTTTAGCCATATAATCAGCAATTTCATTTTCTTTAACACATTTATTTGCAGGGATCCACAAGAAGCATATATACAAGTCCATATTTTGCCAGCAACGTAAAATCTGATTGGCTTACAACAATAAATCTGTTTTGCAGCTAGTCTGACCACTTTTAATATTCATCCATCCTGAATAGGAATCTGAAGATTTAACAACACTGTTTGGTCAAAGTACTACTGCCAACATAAAATGATTGCAACCAATTCTTCGGTATATAATGATAAATGATTTGAAAGTCTTTTATTCATTTGCACTTGACATTCAGGCTCAAAAACAGCTACTCCGTCCTTTCCAGTTATAATGTCTTTAGACCCATCTGTAAAAATTGATATCATCCCATAATAATGTTCTTTAATGTATTGATGAACAATCTTATACTCCGGTATAACAGGCTGATTTACCTTTAATAATTTATGCAGACTAAATTCTATTACCAAATTTGGAAATAATCATGGTAGGGCTGCAGCAATAGATACAGTTGGACTGGCACCCTGTCCAGAGTTTTTTTTTTTTTGTTCTTTATTTGACCTTATACAATTTCTTGTATTAGGAATTTGTTAGTTTTCGCATACCCCTTAGGGTCAGAGCGCAGGGTCAGCCATTGTACAGCACCCCTTGAGCAATTGAAGGTTAAAGGCCTTGCTCAAGGGCCCAGCAGAGTAGGATCTCTTTTGGCAGTGACGGGGATTCAAACCGGCAGGTTAGATAATGGCATAATGACATAATGACATAGCAGTTGTAACCATTTAATGGTAATCGTCCCACTACATCTAATATGACTTTAACTGGGGAGGATCTTGTTGCTTCACAGCACAGTTGGAAACTTGGTTAGGGTAAATTTCACACAAACAGTAGGTTTTTCTTCACACAGAGAACCGTAGACCCATGGAATAAGTTACCAAGCAGTGAGGCAGACAGTAGGACCTTCAAAACTGGCGAACTGGAAAGTATTCTAGTCTAGAAGATGAAGCAGACCCATAAGCCACATATCCATGATCAAAAAAGAATCTTATTAAACAAATATAAACATTCAATGAGGGTTTTCTGGTAGCACCCCAATCATATCCACATACACATCTGAATATATTCAATACTCCTTTATATTTATCAATATCTTGCTTAATTAAATATCAATTTAAGCATACTACCCATACACAGACCTAAAATGTACAATTTCAAATTAAATGCAGGGTTTTTAACACTCTTTGTAAAGCATATTAGTTGCGTTTTAGCTACTGACAGTTTGAAACTATTATCCCACTCATCTATCTCATTAACAGTGTGAAAGCTTGAGGTCTCCGTGACCCCTTGAACCCTCAGACTAGACGTCAGACACCAGGTAAAAGTCCAAATATAATATTTATTTGGACAATACAGTGCACAAAGCACCCTCCTCTCCACAATACTCAATAATAATAACAATAATCAATAAACAATAATCCTCCACACTCCCAGACACTTTACCACCCTTCCTCCCAGCTCAGCTCAGTGCACTGGGCTTTCCTTAGTCCTTTTATAGCTCCTGACCCGGAAGTGGTTCCAAGCACAACCCAGAAGTCCATTTCCTTCCGGGTCAGGGCAAACAGTCCTCTTCTTCATCCCGGGAGCACGTCGCTTCCTCCAGTCACGTGACTGAGACGCACTCCCGAGTTATAGGGCACGCAAGATCCCACTAGCCCCCCTACAGCGACTCCTGGCGGCCCCCAAGGTATCCAGCAGGGCTGTGTCACAACACTACAAAGTCCATGAGGCCCTGCTGGAACTCGGGGCACGAATATGCTGTCCGGAGGGCTCCTCCTAGCGGCCTGGGGGTGGCGACCGGAGTCCATAGCCGGTCGTCCATCACAACAGTTAGTTGCGTTTTACTAAAGTAAAACTGTTCCAACCCATGATCCACAGAGCACAATCATCTGCTGTAATGATCTACCAACTCCAGTCCCTATCTTGGATAAAATGTCATCTATCTTAATATTAATTAATAATATTACCATCTTATGGAATACCATTCTCTAACTCATATAATCAAGAATATTCTGATCCCTCCCTTACCATTATAGACTGTCCAAATTAAAAACTTGTACAGTATCCTTTCTATTCTTATTTTACTTTAATCAAACGTAATTCGTTCCAAAGTAGGTCATATGCTTTTTCAATAGTAAGGAATGCTGCTATTTCATATTCTCTATTAAGACGTGCTTTCCTAATATCATCTTCTAAACCTACTATTGAACCCAACATCATTCTGTCTGTCCCTAAATCCACTCTGATAACCTGACATATCTCCTGTCTCTTTTAAAAGTTGATTTTAACACTCTGTTATTATGATGTTCCATGATTTTGCATAATTTCGGTGTTAGTAACATCAGTCTATAGCTTGATGGATCTGAAGGGGGTTTACCTGGGTTTAGAATTGGTATTACTACTTCATTTTTCATGAGGAAGGAATGTATCCTATACTCCAAATGCAATTTAATAATTTAAGAATTACCTCTAGAGACCTTTCTGACATATTCTGAAACTTGTAATAGCATATATCTTTTTCAGGAGACATCTTCCCTACTTTTACTGACAGCCTTTTTAAATTCATTCAAAGAAACCTCTGCATCCTTAATGCTATCATTGCTACATCAGGCATCCAACATATTGGGATAATCTTACAAAATTACACACGTACAGTATGTATTCTAATCTCTTTAGTCAGATTATCTTTACTGTGAATTTAGCAAATGTTTTCACTAATAATTCATCTTCTCAACTATTGTTATACCCAATGTACCGTCATTATCCATTACTGGAATTCTGTTATCCTTACAAACCGTCCCATTTTTTGATCATTCTACAGGTATCTCCAGTTGAAATCTTTGTCTCCCATTGCTATCATAGCATGACCTCCAGTAAACGTTTTTAGTCTGTTTTTCGACTGCCTGAGCCCTTTCATACTTAATTAAATCATCCAAATAGTGATATTTCTTGAGTTTCCTGAAAGCTTTATTTCTACTCTTGTACTCCTGACTGTTTATAGCAGTCCTCGTTCCACTATATGGTACTACCTTTATCTTTTTTGGCTCCCTTACAATGCATTTCTGTAAATGATATCACACAATTTAGCATGGCATAAGTCAAAATCATCATCTTCTAAATCCATATCTATAAAATTTTCCTTATATATTTTAAACTTTTTCCAGTTAGCTTCACTAAAATTCCACCTGCTGATATTAGCCTCTTTTATTTTATACATATTCAAACCCAAATCAACAACTACAGGAAAATGATTGCTCCCTAAAGCCAGGCATATATTATGTGATTTGATGATCCTATGCCTGACTTGCGGTTGCCAACTGATTCTCTGAGTCGGCTCAAATTTCAGCTTCAGCAACATCATTTCATGTGCAGCATGAGAGGGGTTGTGATTGCATCTTACGATATAGGGCTGTCATATGATTTGAAGAATTTTTGTCATTTCAGAAATTTCAGTCTTATAGTGTGAGCAGTTTCACAAGATGATTTTCTAATGTCACCATCAACGTTCCCGAAATTCATTGGGCAGCGACACTGAATTTTCTCCAGATTTGAATTGATTTGAAAAAGCTAACTATGATATTGCAACACACATACAACTAAATGGCTAATGACTAAATTATTTTGGAAAACATTTACTGGAAGAACCTGAAATCACACAGAGCAATAAATTACATAGATTGTTATCTCCAGTTCTCTTTGTAAAATAGACACTTGTCCATCCCCATGTCCATTTACGCCTTTTCTATTCTATTCTATTGCTGGGGAAGCAGCATAAAGAAGAAGGACGCCTCATGCCTGGATAAACTGATGAGGAAGGCAGGCTCTATTGTAGGCATGGAGCTGGACAGTTTGACATCTGTGGCAGAGCAACAGGTGCTCAGCAGGCTCCTATCAGTTATGGAGAATCCTCTGCATCCACTAAACAGTGTCATCTCCAGACAGAGGAGCAGCTTCAGCGACAGACTGCTGTCACTGTCCTGCTCCACTGACAGATTGAGAAGATCGTTCCTCCCCCAAACTATGCGACTCTTCAGTTCCACCCAGGAGGGTAAACGTTAACATTATTCAAAGTTATTGTCTGTTTTTACCTGCATTTTTATTACTCTTTAATTTAATATTTTTTTTTTGTATCAGTATGCTGCTGCTGGAGTATGTGAATTTCCCCTTGGGATTAATAAAGTATCTATCTATCTATCTATCTATCTATCTATCTATCTATCTATCTATCTATCTATCTATCTATCTATCTATCTATCTATCTATCTATCTATCTATCTATCTATCTATCTATCTATCTATTCTTTATCACTTAACTCTTTTTCTTTTCTTTATAGTTTCAGAACACAGTAAGCAAAGCAGCTGTTTTCTTGGATGAAATTTTGAGAGGCTTATGGCCATATTGTTGTTTTGAATAGGTAAAGCTTTATGTCATTAGGTAAAACTGTCAGTTGGGGGCCATGTAATATGTAGTCTAAGCATCTACATCATGGAAAATCACTTGGAAGGAAAGTGCATACAGATGGAGCACAAATACAACTGGTGACTCTGCCATGCAGTGTGAGTAATCACTTAACCACAAATTCTTAAAATTGTACAGTTTATGCCTGGCAAAATACCACATCATTCATAACATTCCATCATCCTCACAGGTGGCACAGTGGTAGTGCTGCTGCTTTGCAGTAAGGAGACTGTGGAAGATTGTGGGTTCGCTTCCCGGTTCCTCCCTGTGTGGATAGCGCTTTGAGTACTGAGAAAAGCGCTATATAAATGTAATGAATTATTATGTTATTATTTTGCATATTATACCCTGTACCCTTTCTATAATTTATACATTCTGAATGATATATATCTAAGCATTCTTCTACTATCAATCCATTCCCTTACAACCCCACAATGATCTCTTTCGGTTTTAGAGTCACATATACTATCTAACTAATCAATTGACAACTTATCTGAAGGGTTATATTAATTAACCACTTTAATAGATAGATAGATAAATACCCAATTCTTATCAAATATTTCCATAGCAAGTGCTTTAAATATTTTATCCACTCTCACAACACTATAGTTGGTTTCTTTTGTAATGAAATAGGCCACACCAATCCCTTTGCCAGTTAATCTATCCTGCCTTATATTAACATAACCTTATATATAAATGCTTAAACGTAGTAACAGCCAAGTTGCTTATATACATATTATATCAATTGGAATTGACAAATCTGGTATACAATTTTAAATATATTGTTCATTTGCCATCAAACTTCTAAAATTCCCTTACAATATTCTAATACCATTATGTTTCTTGACAATTATATGCTGCTGATAATCCTTCCATCAGAGTTTCATTTACTACTTCCCATGGAATACCCATTAAACCAACATACATCTCTGCAGCTTTCACAATTATTTAATTTTTTTCAGTATGACTAGGTGTTTGTGCAGTGCAGTTCATCACATCTGCCATAAACATCACAAAGTTAATTTTATCCGTAGTATATTTAATGTTTCTTTAGTTATAGAACAGTAGTGCTTACATTTGTTCCCTGGCGTAATTTTGTTTTATGATTAGTACTACTTTACCTGTCTCACTGTTTTGTTTAACTTTTTGTAATGCCTCTGTATATGATACCCTGAATTTTACTTTATGTTTTTGGACTTCATGTGTCTTCTTGAACACTTCATATCCTTGTGATGCCCAACTTTCATGCAACTGCCATTACCTCCTTAAACCCAGGTCAACAATAGTCATGAAAGCGAGATGAAATGGAAAATGAGAACACATAACAACTAGAGGTCGGTGCAGTGCTTTGTGCTTTAATTCAAAACAGTGTTTAAACCATCCTATATCCTCAATTAAAGTCCATTTCCATATCTTTATCCAGCTCCTCCTCATTACCTGACCCTACACTACTACCCAAAATCCCTGCTCCATTCACAGTCCAGTGCCACCAACCTCCAGCTTCCACTGACTGGATCTCCTGGCCTGACCTCCACATAAAGACAGAGGGAGTGTTCAGCAGTGGTGTTATCAGGGGATCCACCCACAAAATACTTGGAATGGAGGCACATTTAAAAAGACAGTACATTATAACAAAAATAATAGAAAGCATGTCAAAATATGAAAAAAGATTTTAAAAAAAACAACAAAAATATCAATAAAACACACATTTATACCTAATACCTGATGTGTATGAAAATGTAAATCCCAGTCAATTACTAGCATTGTTAAATTTGGAATTTCACTTAATATATGTGTAGAAAAGGAGACTTGTCCCCAAAATCTAATCCAGATCCTTGCAGCTGTGAGGCAACAACATCGACCACTGTGCCTTTCTTGGCTGCAACCTACCTTCTAAAAATATTTTTTATCTGTGTATCCAAAAATTTTTTTGAAAAGGTAAGAGGAGGTTAGAGGAGATTAATAGTATTATCCCTGTCTTCCTGAGGTAAAACTCTGAACAAAGTTAAGAATTAGCCGAGGAAGATAATCCTTGACATTAATATGTATGTGCATGAAATACACATAGATATATATAGATATAACAGATTGCTAGTGAGACAGACAACACTACAGAGTATTAACTCAGACACTTTGAAAATATGCCAATTAATAGCTTGGTTAGAGAAATTCCTTGAATGATAATGATCATATTACATTATCCGTCTGATGCGTAAACTCATCATGCAGATTGGCAAATTAAATTTGGTGGAATCAGGCCATCTAACAGAATCTGATTTTATTGTACAAAGTGTGGAATTATTGAATGATACTATGCTTTCCCTCAGCAGAGATTTGCTAAGAAAAATATAAATTAAAGCTTACTACCATATGTGGCTTAATTTCTGTCTGTGAGAACTCAAGGATAAAATGCTGTCTTACCCTTAAGACTTACTGTATGTGACTTGCATCTCGAAGCCTTTGAACTACACCATTTTTTTCTGATTTGCAGGTCTCGTAGGACAGAAATGTGCCATGCTCTGAACATTTGATGCCTTCACTAATAAAATATTCAGAGAAAATGCGGTTATAATCCCAGTCACAGACAGAAGTTTATTGCATATTAAAGGAAACTAGAGGGAATGATTAATAGAGCATTTTGGAAACATAAATGTTTTCCCACATGCAGCTAAAAGGTCCCCATTCAACCAATGCAAGCTACTGCCACTTACTTTCAATACCTCCAAATGTTCCATCAACTGTAAAATCCAATGGTGTTCTCTATATCATTAATTTTCTGAACCAGCTTATTCCAATTGATGGTTGTCAGGACAAGAGCTTAACCAGAATTCACAAAGATCCAACCATGGACAAGGCAACAGGCCACCAAATGGCACATTTATGCACACAGCCACACTCACATAAAGCAGCAAATCGGCCCTTGTTTTGGAGGTGTAGAAGTAAACTGGAGTAAACACTCCTATAAACACAAAGTCTTCACAGACACAGATTTGAACTCTCAGGCTTTTATTAGACATGTTTACATTTTTAAGATTAAGGTTGATATATAGAGATATAAATTCTTAACGTTTTATCATTTGGCAACAGATAACCTACAGTCACTCCCAGCTCTTCCTGAGAATTCTCAGGTGATATGATTTCAAGAAATGCATTTTGACAGCTTAGAAATTGTTTTTGTGCATCATTTTTTTTTATTTGGTTCAGAATTTTTTTTTTGAAAATTAATTTTCAAGGTTTGGTTTTATATACAAGATTGAAATTTTAGTTTTTGGATTTTTTTTTTCTTTCCACGAGTTTTAAGTATATCTCATTGTCATTTCAGAACCTGCTTCAGGTAGAGAACGGGTTGCAAGGGGATTTTGCCTAGTTTAGAGGGACTTCCTTCCTGACACGAGTAACAGAGACTCGCTGATAAGTTACAGTACAACGCAGGAGTCCTTAAAATACAGATCAGATCCATGAAAAAGTGTGGTTAGTCTTGATTTCAATTCTCTGGTTTTAACTCATAGCTCTTTTCTTTTGACTTTGTACTCATCTTAGTGTGTTACTTTTGGAAAATAATAGAATATTTGTGAATGACACCTTATAATTCTTGTCCAGCTATGATTATGGTTACCACCTCTGGTTTAAAAAACAAAATAGCCCTAACAGAAGGCAACCCCTTGTTGGGGAAGAAGACAGGTCATGGGTGTCAGCACTACTGAACTGCTGAGCTGCTGTTTGTTCTCGCGACTGGCATAACACCAGTCTGATCAATGTCTGTGTGGAGTTTTCAATGTCTCCCTGTGCTTAAATGAGTTTCCTCTTGGTATTCAGGTTTTCCTTTCGCCTTCTAAAGATATGCATGTTGGGTTGATTGTAACTCTAAACCAGTCCAGAGTGTATGTAAGGTGTGTGCCTTAGTATTCTCTTCAATGGACTGGTAGACCCAAATGATTCATATCTTTCACCCAATAATTTCAGACTCCCATTGACTCTATAATGGAAAAAGCAGGTACAGAAAAAAGATAGTTAGATGGATTACATATTGGCCATAATCAGAAATATAGTGATAAGACACTTGCATTATAACTGATACAATAGGTTTTTGTAAGGACAAATGGAGAGTTAACTTGAACGCAATATTAATGAGCATTGTTATCACTGAAAGAGGATTTCGTAAATATTTTAGTATACTCTTTAGGCACCAGTTGGCACATTTGCACGGGGATGTTAAAACCCAATAATGTATATTCGGTCTTTATATGTTTCTTCTTAACTGCAGTGAATGTTTGGACCAAAAAAACACAACACAATGCAGACTATCAAAAGCTGACAAAGGTTTTTCCATCAACTCAAATTAGCATAATTTTACTCATTTTTAGACTTAATTTATCCTGCTCCAAGTTACAGTCCACCACATTTCAACCAAATAACATACCTATATGAGCCAAGACTTGCTTTATCTTACATTTCTACAAAACATGCATATATTTAACTATGTTAATATAGATTATTTCTGTAAAATTTTAGAATGGAGTATATGAGTAGAAAGATCAGAGTATGCAAGAGTCTAAAAAAGTTTAATAAATGAATGAGTGAAATCAAGAACACTGCAAGGAATCCTGTGTTGTTAACTTTGAATGATAAGGAAAGAATTATAGAGTATCTCAAGATAATTACTAGGCAGGTATAAGCTGAGAATTTCTTCAGGAAAGCTAATGAGACAAAAATACCTCAATCACTTCTTTCTAATAATAAAATACAATAGCCCTATACTTATTTTCACAGCCTGAATTGCTAGTTTCTTCATATTTTAATTATGTGAAATCAACGTGTATTTTCTGCATACTTCAGAGAAACTTCCTTTAGGTGAATGTACATAGTGGCCTTTAGAATTACTGTCTACTAAATTTATTTTCAAGAATTCTGTTAAATCAAAACTAAATGAAAAGACTGAATGTGTGTTCTGTTTAGATAATGTATACTATATATTTCATTATTTTACCTTTTGGAAAAAGAAAAATAATGTCAACACCGCAGCACAGCACCCACAGACAATTGGAGAGCATAGCTATCTGAGGCAGATGAAGGGCAATATTCCTAAGTGAAAAGATCAATTGGTATCCACAAGAAAATGCCATATTGCCAAGTGTAAGGGTGATTCTTCAGATAGAGGTACTATATAGTTTTCTTCTTGTATTGCTCACACAAATCTAGTCCACTTAAGCAATGATTATGAGTGATGCCAAAATAGCCTATCACTCCTCAGTACTCAAAGTAGGGATTCACTAGTTTTGGCATGAACAGCACATTGGTGTCCCTGGATTTAACGTAAACATAAAGACTATTTCAGTCCTTAAGAATGACACATGAAGACTGATAAACCTTGTTTAATGGCACTTACCAAGCTCTGATGCTTTACTTCTACCATGCTGCTCTCTATTGGGATCATCTCCCTCAGCTTGCTAACCCTATGAGAAAGAAAGTGGGAATCTCCCCACAACAGGTGCCCTGTTTCTACTTTATTACTCCAATCACTCAAGACATGCAAAAATGTAATAGTAAAGTAACATTTATAAAGAATGAAGTAAAAGTAGCAGAAGAAAATACTATCAATTTATACGTTTTCATTACAAAGTCTGGACGTATATTCTTAAATAAAAATGCACACTTGTTTTAATGTAAGAAGAAACATGAAAATTAACATCAAAGCATACATTAGTGTCATTCCAGACCGTTTGTTTCAATTTAGCAGTTGGGCTGATCTATCAATCGTGTTCTTCAGCGTCAGGATGGATAGAGCCAGTTTCTCACTATCTTTGACGTATCTCTCTGGCATCACTCTCTTAATCCCTGAGATTGGCTGTTCTTTCAAAACTCCACGAGAGATTTCTGCACCTCCTGATGCTACACACAGATGATTGGCTAGCTACTCTGGTGATGGACAGCTCTGCCTAAAAGCTTTGATCCTACTACTTTATCTGTGCAAACTCTTGCTGTCTTCAGATCTCTTTACTGTTAGGTTGTAAATTGTCTGATCATTTTAATCTGAAACTATACACTTAAATAACAAAGAACAAAGTATGCATAGATTATTGTAACATGAAACAGTATTATTCTGTTTAAAACAAACCCAAAAATTTCACGTACAGCACATTGTAGGTCATCTGAGCATACACTTTTTTGTAATTTTAATATAGTGCCTGCAGTTCCAAACTGATGGTTTTTATCCCTACAGGACAGTAGTTCAAGTGCAGAAGACATTTTTCTTTTACAGAAATGCAAGACACTATTTTTCAAATATTATCCATTTCCTAACATCCAAAAAACCTGATGATTTTATGCAAGTATTCTGCCTTTCTTTTATATTTTCAGGGTTGTCGCCAATAGAAAGCAATCTTAGCATCAGTACTTATAAAGCAGAATAAAGCTGTGAAAGAGTGTCTCAAGGATACACACAGAAGGCCAATGTAAAGTGAATAGTCACCCTAATAGCATTTTTTTTCTTTGGATTGTAGAAGGACACCCAAACAAACCTAGGAGAATGACAAATTCTAAACACACAAACAAAAAGGCCAGAAACTGGAATGAGAAGGTAAAATTGGAGGATACCTTGGAATGCTCTCATTTTTCATTAAATGTTTTTGTTTTTGTAAGCAAGCAGTGCTGTCATAAGCATATAGATATGTCCACATGAGAGCCATCTATCATGGTGTTTGTTTATTTAGAGTGATGAATTATTATTAAAAAACATTGCTGATGCAAAATCAGATAACAGAAAGGGTCAGGTCAGTTGAATCAAAGATTACTCATCATAGGCAAAAGTCACTAAATGGTTGAAGGTGGAATTTTTTTGTGAAATAGATTGCTTTTTTTTCCTCCACAATCATTCATTTTAAACAAAGGGCAGTTGCACACTGTATGTAATGTACAATCTTTTATTAAATGTTTTTGGAAAAGTCACATGTCAGTCTAACCACATCCCCAGCAAGAGTAAAATCTCTATTATAGACTCCAAGACTCCTGGTAGAAAATGACAATTGTTAAATAGATAAGTTTCAGAACGATCCAGGAGGAGGCTTTTCCAGGTTAGTGGGCATCCTGCTATTGTTGGAATATATCTCAAAAGAGTGTCATTTACATTTAGCACAGCAGATTCCACCTTTGTCCAAATCACATGTCTGTGTGTAAAGCACAAAGTACTTATGACGGCTCCTGTGCTGCTTACTCTCTCCTCTGATATGATGATCAGTGAGGTCAGACATTTCTAAGGTGTATTCATGGGCTCTGATTAGTGGCAAGTTTGATGAAATCTACCACCTCTCTCAACAGAGCTGCATTAAAGGAGGTATTCACTGTGGGTTTGTTGTCCTCCAGTTATTTCTTTGAATGGCAACTGAAGAGGTCTTTCTCCAGATGGAGTCTGTTTGGGATATTTCTTGGCCTCCAGCAAATTTCCAGCTGGATAAAGAGTCAAAATCATTTAAAAATTTCTGGTTTTCTGTCTAGTTTCAATAAACACAAAACATAATGAATTTTCCTTGGGGCTAAAGAGCCAACAAGTGTGTGTTTATTTTTATGGAATAATTTGCTTCAAACTAAGAATAATTATATGAGGACATACTTCATAAATGAAACTATAAACTGGAGGGTGTGAGTTCCATCTGTTTCAGTAAGGTGCACAATATTTCAGGATTTACTGAGAATGTATTTTTATTTAAACCACCTATCTATGAACTTGTTTATGTCAAGTTTGCAGTAGCAGAGAGGTCAGTCCTGCACAGGAAGCACTAAGCTAATGGCAGAAACAAAAATACAGTATACAGAGATTAAAGCAAGAAAAATTCTGAGATTTCTGACTGGGGGTGATTACAAAAACCGAGATTAATCTGTGCAAATAACAGAGAGCACCTTTAAAATTCTGAACACATTCACTGAGTACATTTCAAAGTCCTTTTGCTATGAAAAATGAATATTTAATTAGTTCAATAACTGAAATGAAATAGGAAACTGCAAATTATTATGTTAAATGAATTTGTAAAAAATGGACAACTTTCTTTTTTTCTTCACTGTGGCAATAAATAAATGAGGGTGAAACAACTTGCAGTAAATGAAGAAAGAACTACAACACAGACTGCTGACAGATGGAGATATTTATAATGATAAAAGTGAAAAATAATGCTACATTTCTGCTTTTAAATTAAGTGAAGTGCCCAGTCTATTATTTTTCCATTCCTTTTTACTCCTCTCTATGGTTTCTCTCTTTTCTCAATAAATGAAAGTGAGGATGTTGCCACTTCCTCGGGGGAAAGTGTATTTCAGTCCTCTGGTACTGTTTGTTTTTCTTTTTAAGCCAGTGTCTGAGTTATAATGAATGGAAGTTCATGCTCTACTATAAATGTGGCTATACATATTTTAGTTGCATTCATAGTCTGGCATTGATGCAGTGGTGGCTGTCATTCCTGCAATGTTGATGTAAACTGGAGAGCACGGATGGCTTTCCTGTGCATTTGCCCTGCATCATGCCATGACAGTACATTCTTACACAGTGCAGAACAAGCTCCTGGTTTATTTAATTTGTGACACACCAAGTGCAGCAGTGTTGTTCTTTACCCCCCCCCCCCCCGCCCCCACACACACACACCTTTCTAACTAACCAAGGCCCCCACCATTTATTTTAAACATCTCATTCTATTGTACTTTCCCCAGCTTTTTCCAACTTCCATCTCAACTGGATACATTGAATTGTGATCACGGCATCCTCACATACAGCAGCTTAATGATGATTGGTTAAGAGACTCTCCAGCTTACATACCATTGGTAACTGCAAAAATAAAATTGTGTTCAAAACAAGAAACACTGCATTGTTGCTTTATAACATGTCTTTTGGTGCTTTCATAAAATGGTGTAATAGGCAGTGAATATTTTTATGTTACAATGCTGGGAATCTACCATGTTTAACAGAAAAATGTATGCCCTCAGTATAAAACATAAACTAAAGAAACAAAGTGCTGCAAAGTATGCCATACAGAGAGCTGTGATGGTGGGGATCAGCGCCATGCTACCGGGTCCATTTAGGAGCCTCTTAAACCCGCTGCCACCCATAACTTACCCAATGGGGTAAGCCTAGCAGATGAGGACACTTACATAAAGCAAGGGGTAGGTGCAAAAAGTTTTTTTATTAAAACAATCCAACAAAACAGTGTTCCAAATAAGTGAAATCCTCTGTTATAAATAAATAATCCATTAAAACAGTGAAAATCGAGGAGGTTAAAAACAAGCCAAAAATAAATTGATTAAAACAGAATAAAAATCATGCAGGAGTCTCCTCTTTAAAATTACAGTCTCCAGTGCTTCCCTTTAAAACTGATGTGCCTCCGGTTCATCCTATTCGGATGGGAGCCGAATTGCAGCCCAGATAGACATCAACCAACAGGTACAGACACCCTTCAAACCTGCTCGTGTCCCCACTGCCCATCCTATGAAAATCCATGGGACGCTGCCAAACCTCCACCCCTACCTTCCCAGAATCCTCTGATGTATTGTGGATGCTCGTACTTCCTGGCTGCTCAGCAGGAGCAACCTTCAGCCCCCTCTTGAGCACTGGTCACATGCTCCTTTCCCTGGGGCTCCATTCCCATCTACCTGCTTCCTTTCCATCGCAATGGCTCCCTCGCTCTCCTGCCTTTCTCTCAACCTCTGCTATTTTCTTTTTCTTTTGGATCTTTTTTTCTGTCTCTATTTCTCCTCCTTCTGTCCCGTGCAGTCTCCATTAAACTCCCTAATTGTGTACGGGTGCGAGGAGCCACTCCCTCTGCAGCAACTTTGAGGTGCCTGACTCTTCCGCCTTCATCCACACATGGATGCGGCGCGGTCAACTAGTTCCCCGATTAACTGTGGAGTGAAACACACACTCACACCAAATTGGAGCCTGCACTTTCACGGGCACGATTATATATTTAAAGTTGGCCACCTATTGTTAGGCCACAAACTCGCTATTCCACAATAACTAAAGTGTTACATTTAAGTAAGCATAAGCATATCTGGTGTCACGCATGCGAGTCAGAGGAACATCATGTGAGGTACATGGTACCACCCTGGAATTAAAGGGGGCACTTTCATGTCCTCTTCCATTCCCTCCATAGTACAGAGAAGACACCCAGTGAGGGCAGCTGACTAGAAGAATCACTCTGGAATCAGAGCACCCCACAGGGTGGAGCTCCAACCTTGTGACCTTGTTAGCCTATTAAGCCCTAACATGCTTTCTGCTTTGTTTATTTTGTATAAAGCACTTTTTTGTTTTCCTTTGGGACAGATTAAACAGGGACCACCGATTTAGCACCCCATCATTTATTCTGTTTGACTTGCCGTTCCTCACTCGACCACACTAACAAAGACATTACATACATTAAGGAATTCAAAGCATTAACAAAGTACACAGTCTAGATAATCAACAGTGGCAAATTTGAGCTAAACGAAAGTAGCTGGAAGAAGTTAGAACCAAATTAAAATGATTATATTATTACAAAAATAAATTAAAACGAGTTGTAGGAGATCAAAGGTACAATAGAAATAAAGAAAAACCTAAAAGCAAACCAACAAAAACCTTTCTGCACCTTTCCAATGTAGGGTGTCATTGTTTCTGCTGTTGTTGGGTGGCTGGCTCACTTGCCTGTCTAAGTGTACTTTTATTATGTCTCCTCTTTTAAACACCTTTTACTTTCTCATCTTTCTCACTTATCTCTTCCTTCACCCAGGTTAGCACTTTACAGTCCTCATCCAGGCTTCACAAGGCCATACTTAGAAGGATCTTCTATAATCTGGCCAAGGAACTACTTTTAGGTGCCTCACAGTGATTTTTTCCTCAGATATGACTTGGCTAAGGAACATCTAAGACTTTTCTCTTAGAATATCATGTAGTGGACCCAGATGTCCCTGAAATTCGAAATACCAACTTTTAGTTAATGTGCCAACCAACTCCCATGTAACTTTCTGTCCACATGAGAGAGTAGCTGGGAGCTCAGAATAGCCCAAGGGACTGTTGACACCTAAAACACTGGGAAATATCTGCCGGTAAGCTTCAGTTCCCCACTATCCTCCTTGTTGTTTCCTCTTCTTCTGTTAATACATCCATTATAGAAGCAGTGTGGTCTCTACCAAAGCATTTTATTTCCCAACTCATGTGCCATGCTGCACATAATTTCATTCATTCCCAAATGCAACCAGAGCCACACTTTACTTTTTCCTATTGATCTCACTAACACTTGATAACAACCAAGACTTTCATGTTGATGCTGTCTGGAACATTTTATCACAAATGATGTCACTTTAAAAGAGATAGTTGTCTCTTGCAAAAATAAACAAATCATTTTAGAAATGTTAATTGCTCAGATTACCATACATTTTGAGTTTTCCAGGTGTGAGCAAAAGCTTCACATATATAAGCCTCTAATACTGTAAATAAAAGCTATCTGTTATCAAAAACTATTTTGGAATCTATACTAACATACTCTACTTGTAATATGTGAGCATATGCTGATAAAGAGTAGCTTTCTTTAACAACACCTTATGGATGTCACTCATGCAGATAGTCCTGGATTCGAATCCAGCTATAGTTCTGCCTGTGTGGAGTCTGCATGTTCCCCAACTTGCCGTTGTGAAGAAAGTATTCTGTCATTATTCAGGTGTTCTACCACATCCCTCAAACATGCATGTATTCTTAGTGATTCTACGTTGACCTTATTTGAGTGACTGTGGATATGTGCATTAGTGTCTCCTGCGATGGATTTGTCCATTTCTGATAGGATACTCACCAACTCCACACAACCCAGAACTAGATTAGGGGAGTAAAAAATGAATAGATGGGTGAATGGGTGTTCTGTCTATTCCCATACAATTGAGTGTTCCAGGGTATGGAGACCCCTACTGGTCAAGGAGAATAAAGTCCACACAGCAGGGTTCCGAACTCTACAATGTCCTAAGCTGAAGAAAGACCCTTTCAGACAAGAAGGTTCTTTTTGATTGCACTGTTTTGTAATAGACAAGCTCTGACACTTGTTAAATTAGCTTGGGAAACAATGTGGAGTTATGAATTTTACCAAGCTTTTTTTTTTAATTATTTAACTTAGTCTTTAACAATAAACAATCAAAAAGACATTTTAGCATGTTAGTAAATGTACATGATTTGAGAACAGATAGAAATAGTGATTTGCTCTGGTGACACAGAAGACCTGCTATGCAATATAACTTAGTTTACTAGCTGTATTATCTTATTTGTAGGACATTTAAAAAACTCCCTTTTTACACCTTTGCAATTCAATGCATGATTACTTTTGGCCCACCTATATACATACTTGTAAAGATTTGTCTGGCATTTTTCCACACTTGTTTTTTCATTTGTGTATTTAATGGTGGGATGTAGAGGCTGTCAAGGCAACAGGACGTTAGAGGTATGCTGTGCAGGACTGTTTTAAAAAAAAAACTTGAGGCTTACTTGGCATTTATTTATCTTGGTGGTCTTTTCTTCCAAGGAGACATACTGGAGTGCATCAGAGGACCTAACCCTCATTGTTTCAC
This sequence comes from Erpetoichthys calabaricus, assembly GCF_900747795.2. Lineage (NCBI taxonomy): Eukaryota > Metazoa > Chordata > Cladistia > Polypteriformes > Polypteridae > Erpetoichthys > Erpetoichthys calabaricus. Next base: position 217,637,960 of record NC_041394.2, on the reverse strand, counting down.
TTATTTTTTTTATGGCACTCTGACAAAAAGTGTTCTAAATTCCCATTTATGTCATGCATTGAATTCTCGACAGGTGCTTATTCAGCTTCTCCCTTTGTATGTAACTTTACTGTTTCTTCACTGCACAGCACGTACCCATTACATCTTGTCAATCCTCATGTCAATGCAGTATCCCATCACTAAGTGCTCTGCATTTATTTCTAGAGAAACATCTGGGCTCCCAGCCTTATTCACAGTTACTGATGGCTCTATAAATCTTTGTGACTCTCCATAACATCAACCCATTTTGACAGTATCATGATTAGTACGTGTCTTTGTTTTTTCTTATAGTTTTTATATAAAAAATTTTGTGGGTTATTTTGGCATTGTTTTCCTGAGTGATTTTGCTGTATTTCCCCACTAACAAGGAACTTGCCTTTTGTTTCCTAAATCTGAAAATAACTGCATTAGCAACTGATTTTTGTCTTTGGCAGGACGCGCTGTTGGTTCAATTAGTGATTCATGATTCTATTTTTGTTTTAAAGCATTATTTCAAAAGTTCTGCAATCAATTATCAATTATCTCTTCTAGCTCTTCTCTAGATATCTCCCTATTTAATCCTGTTTTCTCATTTTCTATTTTTCTCATTCATATTTGATCTATATTTACTGATGAAATAGTCCCCGGTTCATCTAACTGTCCTAGCACAGTTGCATATCGACTTACCAAGTGTTAATGTTAATGAAGCAAGCTTAACAGAGACAGTGTAATGAACTGATGAGTGAGCTGGGATAAGAAGAATGCCTGCCTTTGTCTGGTTAACCTGGAACTGGAGATGGGGGTCCTTCATCCAGGTTGCAATAGCAGTAAGACATGCAGAGATCCTAGCTGATACCATGCGGTCCTCTTGAGGAAATCATAGGTACAGCTGCATATCATCATTGGTAGCACTGATAAGAGATACAATGTGACTGGATGAGGGGACCCAGTAAAAAGTTGTATAGGCAGAAGAGAAGAGGGCCAAGTACCAAGGCTTGGTTCACCCCCATGCTTGCCTGGTGAACCCTTTACATCTTTTCTCACTGTGGTAGTGCTGCTGCTTTGCAGTAAGGAGATTGTGAAAGATTGTGGGTTCGCTTCCCGGTTCCTCCCTGTGTGGATAGCGCTTTGAGTACTGAGAAAAACGCTATATAAATGTAATGAATTATTATTATTTCCACACCAGGACACATGGTAAGATCGGCCTTGAGAAAGACTCAAACGGGGCAGTCCCAGCAATGCCAAGGTTAGAGAGGGTGGCAAGGAGGATGTGGTGCTTGAAAATCCCTCCTCACTTCCATTAATTCAGACTGTGTCTAACATATTAAAGTTTTTGTGATATGCCTCTCACCATCCAGTCTCCTCTATTCTGAATAATAGACCTGACCTTGCTATCTCTGAGGACTTGGAAAAGCTTTATCCTGCTGCATGTTGTGACACTCTATACATTGTTATTCCCACCACTTACCATCCACTCCACATTCGGATATCTATTGTACTATTAACCGCAGTGCACACTTTCACATTCAAAACATGACACATTTTCTCCTAACACATTTTTTTTGTTTTTACCAAATGAACTGCTAATGTAATGCATTTAATTTCTCTTTTATTTGCCCTCCATTCGAGTATTCTCAAAACATTTGCGTTGTAATAAGTGTAAGAAAGGCGCTATATAGGCACCTGACCCAAAACAGATGGACACGGAGGCACGTATAAAAACCAAGAAAACTTTTATTGTTCTTCACCTGTGGGGCACGTCTTCCGCATAATTCCCACAGGCACAACACAGTCCCAACTGTACAAACAAGCACTTCAAAAACACACCACACACTTCTCTCTTCTGGCACCACCACTCCTCCTCTAAGCTTCATTCTCACCCACCCGACTCTGGCCAATGAGTGGTGGTTGCTGGCTCCTTTTATTAGGCACCCAGAAGTGTCCCAGGTGCTTGATTGACGACATCTGGCTGCACTTCCGGGTGTGGTGAAACTAGTGCCCAAAAGGGGCTAGCAGCACCTGCTGCAGCACCCCCTGATGGCGCCTGCAGAACCCAACAGGGCTGCACCAAACTCCAATTACCATGAAGCCCTGTGGGAGTCCGAGGCACCGCTGCAACCCAGGGAGGCTGCCAGGGTGAGATATTGTGTTTTCCATGCTTGCTCCCCTGGAACATATGATGCAGGGGAGTCCCGGCCGGGCATGGGCCCCGGCCATCCGTCACATAAACAAAGAATTGATGCAGCAAAGTCAAAAAGAGTTGGGGAATTGCCCTGTATAATGTCCAGTGGACTGATCAAAAAATAAGTTTAAAAAATGATCAAAACAAAACATTTGACAAAATACAGTACTGAACTCATGGTTAATATATAGAAAATATAGACCGGAAGGAAGTATGGCTGGAAGTGACATCATAACGAGAAGATGGAAGTGATATCATCATGGAGGGACCAGAGGTGACGTCATCATGGAGGGACCGGAAGTGACATCATGATGAATTGACAGGAAGTGACATCGTCTTCTGGAATTGGAAAGTGGAAGTGATGTCAGAATGCCATTTTGAGCTAGACAGTGAGGCAACAACATAGCAAAGGGATGATGAAAAAGTGCAAAGTGCTTTTATTTAAAAACAATCAAAACAAAAGAGTGTTCAAATAAAGTGCAGTGCATTCAATTTCTTCATTAAATAAATAATCCATAAAAGAAATGTGGAGGTTTAAAAATCAATAGAAAAAACAATCCTTTAAACCCGAGGTTAAAACAATGCTGGAAGCAGTCCTTTAAAATTCTATTCAGAGCCCGGTGCTTCTTTACCCTAGCGTCTCACCCGCTTCACCCATCTGGGTCCCGCAGCAGGTGAGACGCACTCTCTGCAGCTGTCCTTCACTCCTTTTCAAACAGGTCTGGAGGCCTCCCGATCCTGGCTTCGGTCGCACACTCATCCCAGACTCGAAACTTGGTATCCTTGATGACTAGGACGCTCACATCAAGGACTTCTCCACCAAGCCTCCCGACTCCCGCTGCCTTCCCGGCCTTACGCGGCCAGTCGCCCTTCACTGGTCACTCCCGCTACCCGATCACTCAGCGGGAGCGACCACTACTACAACTCCCGGGTATCTGGCCTAACACCCAGGCTTCCGTACAACTGCCTGCAAGCATTCACTCGCTCGCTCACCCGCACTGGCCCTCTCTCTTTGTCTCTCCTGCTCCATGCTCTCCAGCAACCTCCGTCTTCCTTTCCTTTCTTGTACTTCTTTTTTTTCATTTTTTTCCCCCTTCTAGCCGTCTCGCGCTTCTATATATGTCGAGAAGGCATAGCAGCTGCAACAAATTAGCAACCCCAGAAACAATCACGGATGAGGGCAGTCTCTCACTTGTGCACTTAGGTGAAACACGCCCACACCACAGATCGCCCTGAGACCCTCAGCAGCCACAACCTCCACACCTCCTCGCTAAGCTGCGAGCGCGATTATTTATTTATCTAGAAACTGGCCTTTGCTGAGAGCTGTGGACCCGCTATACCACAATGGCAGCTTCCGTGCAGTGCAGCGGTGCCCTGGATTTCCGCAGGGCACCATGGGACATGTAGTTTTATACACAGCCCTGCTGGGCACCATGGGTGCCACCAGGGGACGCTGCAAAAGAACCTGGGGAGTCATGTCTCACCCATAGCCCGGAACTACTACCCAGTCACGGGGACAAAAGCCCAAACGTACTTCTGAAGAAAACTTCAGTTCTCCTTCCGACTCAGAAGTGCTAGCAAGTCACATGAACGGAAGGACAGAAGCACTTCCGGGTTGAGGACTATAAAAAGGACTGTTGAAGACCTAGCAAGGGAACTTGGACAAAGCTTGCTGGGAGGAGTGGAGGAGAAAGAGAATTGTATTTGTGCTTAATTACTGTTGCCTGTATTATTGTGGCTATGGTGCTTGAGCAGCACTGTTTTGGAGAAGAAAAGAATTAAAAATACTTCTCAGTGCTTTTACCTGGTGTCCTGAGTGTCTATCTGTTGGGTTTAAAGGGGCAACAATGTTCCCTAGCGTCCACACCCCTTACACTTTGACTGGTTGTGCCAGCTACCTTTAACTGTAATGACTGCAAGCAAACACCTTCTACTTTATAATTTCATATCAGTGTTTCACATAGCTGTGGAGGCATTTTTAGCTGATGCTTCCTTGCAGAACAGCTTGTATTATAGAATCTTTTGTAGATTTTTGAGTATTAACTGCATTTTTCAAGTCCTGCTATAATATCTCTGCTGCGACTAGGCTTATTAAAACTTTAATTTTGCTTCTTTTCAGTTATTCTGATGTGAACTTTGTTTTGTGCTTTTGATCAGTGTCTTGTTGTGTCCAACCAAGCTTCAGCTCATTAATGGATGAGTTGATGTTCTCCTTAAGAATTTTGTGATTCAGCACAGAATTAATTGTTCATTCAATTACAGGAAATGAGCCACATGCTGATGCAGCAATGCATCTTTGTTTTTGGTTGCCATTAAGGAGGGTGCAGTACTTTTTACAATTTTTTCCATATCAAAGGGTATTGTAAGCCATACAGTAAGTGAATAGCTAGTTTGCACTGGATAATGGTAAAAAGTTAGCATGTCCCAGAGTCATTAAAGAGTCAAAAAAATAAATACTATCTATAGCAGTACATCACTCTCAAATCTGGGAGTGTTAACATTAGTAGGCACGTGAGGGAATACACATACATTCATAAGGAGGACTACATTTATTTTAAGTACAGCATAGGCAGTAGTACTAGGCATGAAAGGAAGCAAATTAATGGTTCAGTATTAGGAAAATAGTAATTTAGGGAGGAAAGCAGGAGAACGGGAACATTTAGTCACTAAAGATAAAAACACAGCAGGGAGGCAAAGGGTGAGAGTATTACAGGTACTATGAGGGGGCCAGCAGATGTTCAATAGCTACTGTACTTCCTTTAAACTGATGTTTCTTAATTTAAATAATGTATTTGTAATAATTTACTTATTTTATTTTATTTAAAGTTATTCATCAGTTCACAATCCAAATTTTTAAAATGAGGCCAATGCAATTGAAGTCCTTTTTGAATTTTTGGTTGCTTGCTTTGTTAAGGCTTGCTTTCAGGAGTCCCATGTATAGATAGATAGATAGATAGATAGATAGATAGATAGATAGATAGATAGATAGATAGATAGATAGATAGATAGATAGATAGATAGATAGATAGATAGATAGATAGATTGTTGGTTGTGAACATACGGTTGGCAGTAAGCACGTGGTAAAGGGTGCACACTGCTCATAGGCTTCAATCAAACAGCTAGTGCTGTCCAACCATATTCAGGATTTTACAGAGCTCTATGTGGTTGGTAGGGAAGATGAGCCCTACAGGATCCAATGTTTCCCAAACACTTTGCATTTCCTTGAATGTGCGTACTGATCTCTGCCTGACCACCATCTTTTGGTAGCTCCTGGAGAGGCTAGGACAGCTCATGAGCTCTCCTAAATTCTGGTGATATTAGGAATAATTTCCTTAATTAGGAAATTTATGAAATGCTTTTATTTATTCTCATCCTACACATAGGACCAAACTTGCATCACTCTGAGATGTTGGAACTGTTTAACTACTCTGTGACACTTGATAAATATGGGCACAGGTTGTTTGATGTGATTTGTCACACTCTTTTGCCTTGCTTCTGCTTTTGGCATATTAAGAATGTTAAATCTACAGTATAATGAGTGAATTAAAGTTTAAATATGCTCAACTGCTTGCCTTGCTGGTCTGTCTTGCCACGTGGGGTGTAGCCATTAGTGGGAAAGAAAAAGTGAAGTTACAGCGCAAGCCAGCCAGCCAGTAAGGTTGGATCGGAGTTCCAGATGTAATTAGTCTCCTTCCCAGTCAGATAAGAGCAAGGATAACATGACAGGAGTTTGAGTGGATGCCATATATCTGTGAGTCTACATAACAAAACAATTCACTTCCATGGTAAAAAGTCCTGTTATCACCAATAATACTGGGGAATGTAAACTGTAAAAAGTGTGTAAGAAAAAATATTGTAAATGTAGCCAATCTTATGATATGTATTATTGTTTTTATAAGCATGCAGATTAAGACACAATGGTTATATCTTAACATTTTCCAATTTATTTATCTGCCCTGCCAGTATTTACATTACATTAATTTGACATCCAGTATATTATTTTAAATCACTACACACTTTCACATATTTTGTATCTGTAGAGGAGATGCAAAATGAGAAATGAGGTTGACGGAATCAAATTAACCTAACCTCTAGCAACTTCAACAGTTCTACAGAAGTGGATTTGTATCGTCATGGGACTATGATTTTGATTTTTAACATGCAAAAGTTTCTGTGAGGCAGTCAGCTTGCTTACTAATTAGACAGTATTTTGTTACATGCGGTAAAAAGTAATGATGTATCTGACCTTTAACACATCATGCATACATAAATGTTATCTTTTCTTTCCTTCACTCTTAGACAAGGCTATCCTTAGTCACTTCAAAATTGTCTTAATATACAGAACAGTTGTATTTGTTATTTTCCTTGATGAATGTATTTGCTAACTGACTAGATGAACAAACTACGTAAGAATATTCCAACCTGTTCTTTTAGACAAGAGAATAATATTTCTGATTGCTCACAATGACATGTTATCTCCAGTAATAATACATAAGTTAGAAAAATGCATGTATGAATTAAATGAACTGTTCTGAAAGTTGAAGCATTTTTCACTTTTATTTATTTACTTCAAAAAGACAGCAATATAATAAAATTACAACAATATCCCATTTTATGTATTAAATATTTTGTAAAAGATTAGTCAAATTGGAAACGAGAAGTGATAAAACAATGTAATTGCATGCATTAGACTTCTTCTTCTTCTTCCTCTTCATCTTCTCCCACTTCCATGTGGGGTCATTATGCTTGATCATTCTCCTCCATGCAGCTCTAACTGTACCTCATCCTCAGTCAATTCCTCTTTTTTCAGATCTTCTTTTACTTTATCCATCCACCTCCGCTTTGGCCTCCCTCATTTTCTCTTCCACTGTACTTCCATTCCCTTCACTCTTTTGCCCACATATTCAATGTCTCTCTTCATCACATGTCCATACCACTTCAACCTACTTCCCTGTACTTTCTTAGACAGCTCTCCCACTTTTGTACCTGTGATTCGCTCATTTCTTTTTCCGTTCTTCTTTACAACTCCACGCATCTCATTTCTGCCACATCCAACTTCTCCTATGCTCCCTTTACTGTTCCTCACCTCCACATTGCTTGTCTTAAAACCCCTACATTTAACCTAATTGTTTGAACACACATACATAAATTGCATGTTTTTAAAAGGATTTTCCAATATTATGTAGCTAAAAATATATTTGAAATCTTCTTTGTGGGAACTGAAGTGTTCATAAACAGTATAACATTTAACACATTTTATGCATATATTTTGGTTTATTTAGCTTTTTTACCAAGTAGAATCTATTTTTGATGTTTTTTGATCATTTTGATGTTAATTGACAAAGTATTACAGGTAAAATTTCGTTACAACAAATATCTTTACAGCAAAATTTTCATTACAACGAAGTATTTCTATGGTCCCAACAGTTTCCCGATATGACACGAGTCTATAGAAATCTTGTTACTACGAAGTACATTCAGCAGATATATTCATTACAACGAAGTGCCCAAAAGACCTTGAAATGCCTGAATGAATCATCCACAGAGCAGTTAGTTCTGTGGTCGCAGTTCAGATGTGCACAATGATCCCCAAACAGAAGCATTGTAAACTTTTTCTTTCTTCAAACTTAGTTTTGTTTTGTTTTTTTTTGCTATTTTTGTTTTTGGTGGTTTTCACTGATACCTTTTGCTTATTGCTCATCAACATTTGAAAAACATTCATTGGAATTTAACTCAATGTCACCCTCCTATAGAAATGGCAGACACGAATAAATGATAACAGTTCATATTAGAAAAAAAAACTTTACATTTTTGCAGCTCTCGATTGCGGCAAAAAGAAAAAAGACGTTGCCAGTGAGTTGCCATTGACACTGTCAACTTTCTTGAAAGAACAAGCAAAAAAAGAAGAAAAATATCGGGTTGCAAATGTATGCAAACTGCTGCATTTGAAGATGCCAAAAAAGCAGTTTTTATGTGGTTCGTTCAAGAAACATTCCTATTAATGCGGCACTCATTCAAGAAAATGTGAGGTTTCTAAACTTTCTTGGGACCTCCCCCAACCGGAAACACACCGAAGAGCGTCCAGAAGTGCGATCACCACATCTGTGGAAAACTGTTTATATGTTGCCGGGGCAACAGCAGGCTCACAGCTCTCTGCCAAAGCAAACAGAAAAGATCTCGATTGGTGAAAACAAGGAACAATGTAAATGCAGGGAGCAAGATTACATGGCCACTAACATGGTCACAATCCTGCCTGATTGCTGTGTATAGGAGAGTGGCAGATCACGCTACAATAAATAACCGTGCTGTTCATGTTTCAAGCTGAATAAAGCTGGTGTTGCTAAAGTACTGAGACTCAGCCTTGTGCTTTGGGGTGCAAGACAGGATCTTATAGCGATCTTTTAGGGTTTGCTTCTGTGGCGCCTCACTGCACCGCTGTGAGCCTGCTGCTGCCCTGCCCCGGCAATGGACAAACAATCTTACACAGACGCGGCAATCGTGCTTCGGGACACACTTCAACGTCATGTACCTTTTGGGTGGGGGGATCTGATTGATAACTGTGCTGCCCACAACATGCTTCTGCATTTAGATAATATTTGCTGTTAAATTTCTCCCACCCAATTGCACAGAAGTGCTTCAGCCATTGGGTTTGGGCATCATTCACACCCTGAAAGTGTATTATCGCAAGGAAATGCAGAGAAAAATTCCCATCAGCATAACTTGTAGACAGGAGAAGATTAAAATTAACGCAGAAGTTAAAGAAAGCACTTTAGCAATAAATATAGAATCTCATTACAACGAAATTTTCATTACAACGAAATATTTTTTAGGTCCCTGGCAGTTCGTTGTAACTGAATTTTACCTGTATTTTATTCATGTTCAGTTTCTTTGTTTATGTGCAGTCATATGTATCACATCACCAGTTATACTGTATCACAGGATGTGACGATATAAATATGGCAGTGATCACATTGTACTTATCCCTCAGTGGATAAAACTTGTTGAACTTCAGTTTTGAAGTAGTTTACTAAATAGACACTACTGTCATGCTTCGTTTTTGGTTTTTCATTTCCTTTTTGCCTTCGACTTGTGATCCTCCTTTTGCCTTCATGTTTGGGTCTCCTGATCATTTATCTTTTGTTGGCTCTGACCTTGTCTTCCCTTCTGACTATGATTCTTGCTTCACTTTACTATCTCTTGAGTATCTATTTTTCTCACAGTATTCCCTTGACACCAGTGTTTTATTACAGACAGCAGATTCTAACTCCAGCTGTATATAATTGCATAGACTAATTCATTTTGCTTGTGTACGGTGTCACACATTATGTCTGAGATTTGCCTTCTCGGCTCATCTGAGTTAGGCACTATGACTCTGGGACACGAGGTGCCACTGTCGCTGATGATATCATCCCTGTTTTTTCTCACATCCCTGAGAAACAGCCCACAGAGGGAAATTAATTGCACCCCTTCCGATCCCTCTGCCATAAGCACTCTCAGCATGATGTGTCTCATTCTGTAGAGAGCTGTCAAATGAACAAAGCTCCTGTCCAAATATTAACCACTCGAAACAGCTTTGAACCACCCTTAGTCTATTGTTGCTTTGTTGCTCTTTATTTTGTTGCACTTTTACACCCTTATCAAGCATCTGTTTATTTTGGGAAATACAATACAATATTAAAAAAGGGTGACCTGGGGGTTCCCTAATATTTCATTTTTGTGGAATGTTTGATCCCTCAGTTGACGACAATGAACTATAGTTAATTATAGCTCATATTTACAGTATATTAAAATCATCGTTGAAGTCTCAGGCTTAAATTGTTGGCTTCAATGGTATTAACCATGCTGGATAGCAAATCGTTGTGGTGCATTGCTGGTAAATTAAAGTGTCATTGATGTATTGAATCATAATATGAGGATAATGCAGCCATGAGGTTGTTTTCAGTGTAACAGAAATACTAAGCACATAGTGTATTTATTCACTTTATATATACTGACTTATTAAGTCATGTTTAGGAAGCGTCTTTCCTCTTCCACTCATTTCTAGATAACTATTTATCTATTCATTTATTGTTGCTTTCCTTGATTTCATTTTTTACTTTTATGGTTAGGAAGTTTATTTAACATACCTGGCATGATTCATTCGTACAAGTTGCTGATGTGAGGACGTGCTATAAACCTGGCATGCAACTCTGCTGACATTTCAATGACTTTTATTAGGAATCTATGGTGGATCTGTCAATAACTGCATTTAACACAAAATGTTTCTCTGTTTTAAGTAAAAAAAAATTGAAGTTTGCTTTTTAAATGGGAGTTTTTCAACTCAGACAAATTTTGTTGTAGAATAAATGCATCAGATTTCAAAAATACCAGTTCACTTGCAATGTGGACATAACAGGCAGAGAGCAGTAAGCGGTTTTCACATTTTATGCAAACACATCTATTAAAAAGGCTAAGTTTTTATTACATCTGAATTTTTCACAGATATTTTGAAACATATTTTTTTCTGCACTCTAAAGCAGCAGTTTGTAGAAGATGTCAAATATATACAGAACTATTCAATTGCACTTTTAATAAGAGACATTAATGGGGAGAAGTAGTAAAAATTCTGTATAAAACCACTGCCCTGATTTACAGTAGGGCTCACCTTATCATGTGCCTTACCCGCAAGCTAGTTGGCCTAATGGCTATGGTTGCAAACTACAAATTAAACTCTATCCACAGATTAATTGTGTGATCTAATTAAATGTATTACATGCATAGGTAGCAGTATAATATTAATTAGAACATAGTTACAGACTGAGTGCCTGCAAAGGCAGAGCCATGCGGTGTTAAGAAAATGTATTTTACTGCCATCAGATTTTCTGCATTGGTTCTTATTTTTCACAGTGAATAATATGGGCTATACTAATGAAATGTTAGAAAAAGTGAACCTTGAAGGATCAAATTACTTTTAACGCTCACTTTTTGTATGCTTTTCAGGTTAAGTCAAGTGGCTTTACTATCACATCATCCATACACAGTATTACAGCATGCAGTGGTACACAATAACACTCTCCAGTTCTCTAGATACATAAACACAGGACAAGTGCAAAACAGGTAAAGAACTATACTATACAATAAATAGATAAATAAACAAAACAATATGTAAGTGAATAGAAAGTAATAATTTGAAATAAATTGTAATACATAAATAAATTATAACAACAACTAATAATATAAAACAGCAGTAGGAACAAGTGTTCTGTAAGTAAATAAGCTCCTAGGAGCAGATCTGAGGGTAGGGGGCAGTAGAGAGCTCAGTGTCCACACAGTCAAGGGGTAGAAAGCTGCTGCAGAACCTGGCAGAAAACATTTTTGTTTAGTAAATATTTTGTCATGAGCAGTGTATGGTGTGACATTGAAGTTTGTATAGACTGCTACACAATTATTTGTAAAGATGGCACCTTCAAGCACAAGATGTGGTCAGAAGAATATGTAGAAATGAGCGTACAAGTTTGTGGTCATTTAAATAACTGCTTGAGGATCTGTTTGCCAACGGAAGCGGCTCTCTGTCATGTAAATCACGAAAATACTGTTTCTAAAATATGCAAGTTGAAGTGACCTCTCTCAATCTTAATTTGAAAAAGTAACCTAATCTGTAATGAACAGTATGTAGTACAAAATGTTTGTCTGTTTTAAGGGTAGGTGATGGGTAAGAAAGAGTAACTTAGGTAGGATAAATTAAGTTATTGTATTCTTTGGTTATGAATATATTTACTTTAACTGTTGCCTTAAATATTTTGTGGATAAAACAACCCTTCCCTGGAGATTTATTTAAGTAATAAAGTGCATCTGTTTGAGAGGCTAGGCTTCCCCTTAAATTTCACCTATGCACAACATCTCCATGAAGTTTACGTATGAAATTAGACAAGATGATCCTAAAAATTATTATTTTTTCTCTCTCTTTTTTTTGATTAAAACAATCTGAAGTAGAGACTTATTTGTGTATTTTGTATCATTGTCTTCCTGTATCACTTCCTTACTGGACACTTCCACCGCCATACTTGACTGCTAGTATGAAGTGTTCTTTTGAGGTATTGTATTGTTACATTTTCTGCTGATGAGTCCCACTTCCATAAAATATTGTTCAGAAATTCATTAATGAGCATTCAGCCTCATTTGTTGAGCTATTCATGTTCTTCCTAGGGAGCCAATTCTGCTGTGGCTTCCATGTTTCTCAAATTTCATTTATTAGTGACATGATATGCACTCTCGGATTTGTGGGCTGACTACTTCACACACACAGTAAGGGTCAAGATTATAATGGGCAAGTTGGCCTACGTTAAACGTGACTGTCAACTAAAGTATTCAAACAGGTAACTTGAATTATCCTTTACTGGGGGTATTACTTTCTCACATTTGAAAGGTAGATTTTGATTGCCTTCCATACTACAGATGGATTCAGATTATCAGTAAATTGCTAATCAAGCAATGTTATCACCTTGCTTTGTAAAAGCTAAGAAGAAAAAAGCACCTGCTTGTAATATGTTTTGAAATATTCTATATTTGAAAGAAGGTCCACTTCTAAAATGGTGCTGACTATGCCTCCTTTCAATGCAAAACCCCTCCATGTTTTCACCCACACAGACATGTTGTCTTTCTGCTAGATAGCAGGCAGCAGCCTTTGCTGTACACCAGTATAATGTGATGTTACAAAATGTTGCACTAAACTTTAGAGGAAAAAATAACATTTCTCGTATTTGTGTACTGCTTGTTCAGTAGATAATATCAGTTGAGTTGTAGTGAAACTATCTCTACATCCACCTTAGCAAATTAAAAAAGCCACCAAATTTACATGTCATTCTTTTTAATGTACATTACATTTGTCGCTTTTCATGCAGACATGAAGGAAAATAAGAAGAGTCTGAAAGCTTAGCAGTGGCATTGCTGTCATTTGTCCACTTGTGTGCTAAATAGGTTTGGCTGTTTCTACCCTCCTGTTTTTTTTTCTCTGAAGCAAAAAGTGTCAATCATTGTCCAACCAGCAAATTAAAATGACAGAGCAGAATACTGTTAAGCATGTCTTTGGTCCTGACTGCTCTGCTATGCCTCGTGCAAAGAGATTTTACCAGTCTCTTTTTTGTCTCTTCCCAGAAAATTAGATTACTGGGGATAATGCCATTTGGGTGATCCTGATGTGACCAGAGGGACTAAATAAACAGCATTTCCGATAATATATTACAGGTGACAGGATGGTGCCTGTTTTATTGGAAATGGGCAGATTATTACTGATGACTGCAGATAGTGAAAGGACATATTAACAAGAAAGCTAATTAGATTAGGTGCTCAGAAAAAGAGATGATGAGTGTACTTGGTAAAAGGAGCCTACAGAGGGATCAGCTGGTCAAGTAAAATGTATACTGTGAGATAACCTAAATATATCTTTACAAAAAGAATGTGCTTCAAGAAAGTTTTCTTTTTTTTACTTCTTTTTCCTCATTGATGGGTTTTGTGGGTGACGCATGCAGTAGAAATCAAAAAGTGGTATTATGAAGCAAAATGTATTAAGAGAGACAGAGTGTCTGCCCCAAGTGAAGCAGAGCTGCTAGCACACTTGAAGCCTGTGAATTGAGAGAACATTGTTCATTGGAGATCATTAAGGATCCACAAAGGGGCTATAGTGTTTTTTAGAGTCCAAAAGAGTAAAGCAAGAGGCTAGGGTTAAGGTTTAAATAGTGTTTAACATATTTAGACTTGCCCACTAGGTATCAGTTTGAGTTCCTTTTTAGTCTTATTGATTACAAGCCGTCTCCTGCAGCTTCGCCCACGTAGAAGTGAAACAGGACAGTGATGAGGGCCCTGAATGGCTCCCTACTCCTGACGTCACGCTTCACCTTCCACTCGGCCTGCAGCCTCTGTCTCGGATTAGCACGAATATATTGCTCCTGCAAGCGAACTATGGTTCTTTTTTCAAGCAAATTATAGAAAAAAGCCCAATCTAAATCTGTTAAGTAGTTCTCCGCTAGCTAAGCGGAGGTAAGGAATGCCCCTAGACTGGCACATGAGTGAGAAAGGCCCTGCCCCACTCCCCTCGGCCCACTGCATGTCTCTCAGATTCAAACAAATAAATTGGTACCGTAAGTGACCTATGATACTTAGCACAATGAGAGATGTTGCAAAATCAACTGGATGTTCAAGCAAATTATAGAAAAAAACCAATCTAAATCCATTAAGTAGTTCTCTCGTGAAAAGTGTATAGACATACAGACAGACAAATGTTGGATTTTTTTATATAGAGAGATATGGATATACTTCTGATTATATTACAGTGATCCCTCGCTATATCGCGCTTCGCCTTTCGCGGCTTCACTCTATCGCGGATTTTATATGTAAGCATATTTAAATATATATCGCAGATTTTTTGCTGGTTCGCGGATTTCTGAGGACAATGGGTCTTTTAATTTCTGGTACATGCTTCCTCAGTTGGTTTGCCCAGTTGATTTCATACAAGGGACGCTATTGGCAGATGGCTGAGAAGCTACCCAACTTACTTTTCTCTGTCTCTCTTGCTCTGACTTTCTCTGATCCTGACGTAGGGGGTGTGAGCAGGGGGGCTGTTCGCACACCTAGACGATACGGACGCTCGTCTAAAAATGCTGAAAGATTATCTTCACGTTGTTACCTTCTGTGTGCAGCTGCTTCGTGAAACGACATGCTGCACGGTGCTTCACATACTTAAAAGCTCAAAGGGCACGTATTGATTTTTCACTGTTTTGTTTTTCTCTGTCTCTCTCTCTCTCTCTCTGCTCCTGACGGAGGGGGTGTGAGCTGCCGCCTTCAACAGCTTTGTACCGGCGGTGCTTCGCATACTTAAAAGCCAAACAGCCCTATTGATTTGTTTGCTTTTCTCTATCTCTGTGACATGATCTGCTCCTGATGCGCACTCCTTTGAAGAGGAAGATATGTTTGCATTCTTTTAATTGTGAGACGGAACTGTCATCTCTGTCTTGTCATGGAGAACAGTTTAAACTTTTGAAAAAGAGACAAATGTTTGTTTGCAGTGTTTGAATAACGTTCCTGTCTCTTTACAACCTCCTGTGTTTCTGCACAAATCTGTGACCCAAGCATGACAATATAAAAATAACCATATAAACATATGGTTTCTACTTCACGGATTTTCTTATTTCGCGGGTGGCTCTGGAACGCAACCCCCGCGATGGAGGAGGGATTACTGTATTCACTTTTTGCTTTCCAGAATATACCCAAGAACAGAGACTGACAGAGTCTACCCTGGAAACCACTGTTACTGTCATGTCACTAGTATTTGTGTGCCCTAGAGCCATTTAATGTTCAATCCGTTCTTTATTTAGGGAGATTTACTTGTAGTAGCCTGATTCTGCAGAATTTTGGACTATTTGAAACTAATCAAGTAGAATAGGCAGGGGCCCTGTGAACAATGCAGTACACTAATCTAGATGTTAAGTAGTAAATACAAATATTGCTTACCTATAACTGATAAAGAAAACCATGTCTATAAATGAGTTATTTTTGTTAATAAGAAAAAATAATACCTTTTTCAATATTATGTGTACTAAAAATGTGACCATAATCAAGTACTGCTCATAGATTCCTGGCAATAAGGGCAAAACTATTCATTTCAGCATTCTAACAAGGGTACATTGCAAGAAATTGTTTCAGTAATCATACCAGTACTGCAGCTTAGTTTGTTTTAAATAACTCAAATGCATCCTGACACTTATTGAATTTAAGCAAAGCATTATTTGCCAAGCAGTAATTTCAACATTAAATTTAGTTTCACATATATCTGTGTATCTTGACTACAAAAATTATACCCCAGATCTAAGAGTTATATTTGCCAAAATAGAGAATCTGTCCTTTCTTTTGTCTAAACCAAATTGCTAAACCAAAAACCAAAGTCAAAACCAGATGAAGAGACTTGTAACACTAACACTACTATCAACCATGTGTAGAGATTTCTTTTGATTTATCCGCAAATTCAGATGACTAGAAAGTGCACAGTTCTGACCATTTATCCTGTTGCTGCAATAACGTCAACACTGTGCACCTCCAATTCTCAGTGCATAGCAATATCATAACAGTTAACACTCAAAATGGAGTCACCTGGCAAAACAATAATGGCGCTGGTAAAAGACACCAAAAAGATGTTTAACTAATAGAAAACAATGTCTGATCTAAAAACTGATGCCAAAATTGAGTGGGGGACCCCAAAAGGGAGCTATTAAAATATATGATTTATTACCAGAGCTCCAAGAGATGAGTATTTAATTTAAAGCAACCATAAATTATAGCAAAAAGCTGCAAATAATTTAATCAATAGGTAAATACAGGAGAAAAGAGGTGCAAAGGTGTGTATTATCGTGATATTTGTGATACCAGGAACGTTTATTGGGTTAATCTACTCTCACCCATGAAGATTAATACACTGTGGGGAACAGCCTGGACACAGACAGGTAGACATGTTATATTCACCCAATCACCCAACACATGTTTATTATCCATAATATTTACAGTTCAAGTGCACAACCCAGTGCCGCAGCACCAATCACCCCTTGAGTCCTTGGCCACAACACAATGCCTCATACTGTCTCTAGTCCACCTCCACTCCTCTCCACCAAGCTTCGTCCTTCTTCCTCCCGACTCTTGCCAATGACTGGAGGGAGGCGGCCCCTTTTATCCACCCCGGATGGACTCCAGGTGTATCCGGAGGAGCTTCTATAGCCACACCCCTGTGTGGCGGAAGCTCTGGCAGTACATCCGGAAGTCCTCCGGGTGTCCACAATCTTCTTCCCCCCAGCACCTCCGGGTGTGGCGGAGATGCTGAGGTCCAGGGCTCCCAAGGCATCGGGGCACCCCTTGGCGGTGACCACGGGCCCCTACAGGGTAGAGCTTCCAAGCTATGTACCCGTGGCCCCCAAAGCAACCAGGGCGGATGCCCCCTCATGTTCTGGAGGAGGCATGAGCCCTCCTCCGGTCCTCCTGGGCATCCCGGCCGGGCGACAACCCCAGCCGGGTGCCACAACACATACATATAGCAATCCTGTCCAGACAAAGTCTCAAAGGGTGCCAATTGCCAGTCACTCCGCAGTATTCTGCATATGATTCTCTATATAGGCATTCAGTATCACCAACTCTAACAAACACATACCAGATCAACTCTTTGGGGTATATGCTACTTACTAAAAAATACTATGTCTTGCTTTTACCACACTTGTTTTAATTATTGAGGAGTGACCTCAATAGCCTTGATAAACCCTGTGAAATAGACAGTAGATTCACACTTGGTCCACTTTTTTTAGTTCAATCATTCTAGGTAAAAGATAATGTATAGAAAATATAAAAAGTGATGTGGTATTTCGTATTTATTAACATATAACACTACCAAATTGAAGAAAATATAATAGGAAATAAAATTGATAGCATAGCCTGGATCTAAACAGTCTTAGAAAAGCTTACTGAAAATCACAAGTGTTAATGTCCTGAATGGCTTTTGGTTTAGTGATCAGCATTATTCATAGTTTACATTTTCTGATGTCGAAATCAGATAATCTAATGTCTCTTGATCTCTGACATAGCCCCTCTGTTATTCTTTTTTCTTCTTCTCTTTTTTGGTACATCAGAGGAGCCATATTTATGTTAAAATGCACAGGTTGGGTTTTGGGACATGTGACATTGTACACATTTGATTGTCTATCTTGTCCTAATGATAAATGACTCTGATCGAAGTGTTTGATCATTTAATTTCCTCCGCACTCCTTCCTTTCTCAAACTGTAGATTTTCCACACCAGATCAAGTTGTATCACTGTGGAGTACACTGAGTTAAAATCATACACTTCGATTTATAGGTATAAACAGTTACAATTTCCTGCCTCCTATTTGAACCACTGTAGTGCAGCAATTGAAGGACCAAGAACCAGTTCTGCTTAACAAAATATCCTCATTAATGATGTCAGATGCCATGTTGATATCTAGTAACAGTTAAACATGTCTAAAACCTGCCATGGATAGATAATTTGTCCCTCTTACAACAACAGTTTCAGTTTTACTGGGCACAACTACAAAATTAAAACAACTTAAAAAGTATATTTAGGATAAATAATCTTGTATTTGACTGTAAATGTTTTCTCAACTTAACAAAAACATCAGTGTTCAGACCTCTGTTAAAAGTTGATATAATCAAGGCAGTTGAAAAACTAGTCAGAACAAAGCCAAAATAAAGAGAAATATGTATGAACTTGGCAACTATAGGACTTTAACTAGAAAGAGATAATTCTATCAAAGATGTAGGAAAGTGGTCTAATGAACAAGTTATAAATTTCAACATCTTTACAATATCACAAATACCACGAGGAACTTAAATGAAACAGAATGTTGATGGCATTGAGAGTGGAAGAGTATGTGCTGGATCAAGGCTTAGATTGTATGGCTTAGATTGTATGTTAGGGTTAGTGTCCCAGAGCTTCACTTCTGTCACCTTAATAAGTATCATAAAACAGGTCCATTATTTATGGAATTGAATGGGCAGAACATGGCACTAAGGATCATTGCACAGTGTGGGAATGTATTGTCTGGATTGATCTATTCACTAAATTAATGAAATTAATTTTATATGAGTGGCACATAATACTAGGCAAGTCAATGTTACTATTTTCAGGCTATATAGTCTGTTAACAATTTGGTAAAAATATCTTTTTTTATCAGTAATCATAAGAGTAATAAGGGTAAAATTAACTCATAGCATTTAACCTATCCAAGAATCAGTTCCAGAAATTCTTCATTATTATAATAGTTCCCTAAAAATTAAGTTCAGATTAATTCTGTGTGCTGCTCATTCTTAAATAAGATTTCTGACATAAAATCACACTTACACTAATGACAATCATAACTGTTGTACTAGTAGAGAAGGCTATTATGTAATGTCATATTAACATTTAAGTACAAAATGTTGAATTGGTACACTATTAGAATATAATGTATCCTCTGAATATAAACACATTACCAGTTTATTATAAAGACAAAAAATATCCTCTACAAACATGTTGATTCTTAAACCCATATATTTAAACATTTACCGGCTATTCTCAAGATTAAAAGGGTTTAATGTGTTTTCTTTTTGTACACGCCCTGTCAGTGAAAAAGCTTGACATACTGTAAGTAACAACAGAAAATTTCATTTCAAGACATTGCAAAAATTCTTTCTGTCATTCAGGAGGCTCAGGTACATGTGGCCTCTCATTCCAGAATATGAAGTATTATCTCCCAAGTCACCAGTCAGTTTGCCATTGTCTGTTTCTCTCTGAGAATATGATTCCTGACAGACCCTTGGTATATCAGAACAAAAAAAACAAAAACTAAACAATGAAAATCTCCAAACTTTATAATAATCAAAAATGAAGGAAGGTGATCAATCATCAGACATATGGGAAAACATTTGATAAGTGTTGGTGTAGTGCTGTGTTAGTGTACGTCTACAAAGGGAAACAAAAGTTAAAGGTCATTTGCACACTGAAAAGATAATAAGGTATAAGACACAACGTTTTTTAAATCAGGTGTGCAACTGAAACAGAAAAGCAGGTCACATATATAGGAGGAGAACAAAGGAATACAGCCAGGGCAGATGAAAATTGAAAAGGTGAGAGTAGGTGTGAAAAAGCTGCCTTTAGAGAAGATGAAGGGAGAGATTAAAAAGTTAGTCAGTCATTAAGAACTGGAAAAATGTGTCATTCCCAGGATGAGAATGTGCTTAGCTTCTTTAGTTTACCTTTGAAAAGCCCTTTAAAGCCCTGTGAAAGAATACGATTAGAGAGATCAGTGTGGCTCTGATCAAGTGGTAAAGTGTTCTACAGTAGACTTTGTAAGGTTGTTGATTTTAACGACTTGAATGTGTTCCCTGAAATGGTCCGATAGCTATCTCCCTGTTTCACCTATGTAGGTAGCTGGACACTTCTTACAAGTAATGCAGCAAAAAGACTTTAGACTGGCAAGAGACCCATTGTTTATTATCAAATTTACCAGAGGGACCAGATATAAGAGTATTGTTGATAACATATTTGTGACACAGCAACTCCTGTTACACCCAAAGTGCCTGGTGAGGATTGTGGCTCTCATCTGAGAGGTGAACTGAGAAGTTTACATTGGTTAAGTGGCAGCTAAAAAGTAGTCAAAGGAGGGCAAGAATAAAGGGTTCCCGTGGATGGATCATTCTGCAAAATTGTTAAAATTTTGTTTGATGATCTGTTTGAGAGAAAGCGTGTTCGGATAGAATGGGAGGACCACCAGGATGTGGGTTACATTATTGTGGTTTTATCTTTGAGTTGATGTTGCAGGGTATACTCCTGGCTTGACTGAGGACCGTATCCACAATATGTTCTTTTGTCAATGAAGAAACTCCTCATTCTGGGTACTTCATTACAGAAGTCCTTCCTCATGTGGTACCACCCACTATACAATACAATACAATACAGTTTATATTTGTATAGCCCAAAATCACACAGGAAGTGCCACAATGGGCTTTAACAGGCCCTGCCTCTTGACATTCCCCCAGCCTTGACTCTCTAAGAAGACAAGGAAAAACTCCCAAAAAAACCTAGTAGGGAAAAATGGAAGAAACCTTGGGAAAGGCAGTTCAAAGAGAGACCCCTTTCCAGGTAGGTTGGGCATGCAGTGGGTGTCAAAAGAAAGGGGTCAATACAATACAATACAATACACAGAACAGAACAAATCCTCAATAAAAAATAAAAAATAAAAATTTTTTAGAAGTACTGAGGAGAATTTAACAGTAGATGATATATCCCATAATAAGATTTGGATAATTTTAGACTCCTGGAGATCTCATCCATCAAGCTGCCTCCCCCATTTGGCCATTCCACGGCTGAAACAGTGTTGGGCCAGCCAATCCGATGAAAGGACCTCTCTTTCTCACGATTCCTGCGATCCTCCATCAGGGATGACTTTACCTTAGGCAGGCAAAACAACTTGGCAGGTGGGCCATGGCACCAAGTGCCACATTTGAGTACAGAGAAGAGAAACAGAATAGGTGAGGGTTAGTATCCAATTCTAACTATAATGTTACTTATGTTTTAGTGCTAATGACTAACAACAGAGATGCAGTATGTACAGTTAATCAGCAGCTCTAGTCAGGATATGCTAAACTGAAGTAGTGAGTCTTCAGCCAGGATTTAAAAGCTGAGACCGAAGGGGCATCTCTTATAGTAGCAGGCAGACCATTCCACAGTTTAGGGGCCCTGTAACTAAAAGCTCAACCTCCCATTGTTATTTTATTAATCCTTGGAACCATAAGCAGACCAGCATCTTGAGATCTTAATGTGCGCTCTGGTTTGTAAGTCATGATAAGTTCAGACAAGTAAGCCGGACCTCGGCCATTTAATGCTTTATATGTTAAAAGAAGGATTTTGAAATCTGCCCTAAACTTAACCGGGAGCCAGTGTAAGGATTTAAGAACTGGAGTTATGTGTTCGTATTTTCTTGTTCTTGTAATAATTCTTGCAGCCGCATTTTGTATTAACTGGAGGCTGTATAAAGAACAGTTTGAACATCCAGTGAACACCGCATTGCAGTAGTCAATTCTACTAGAGATAAATGCATGAATTAATTTCTCAGAATCCTGTTTATTTAAAAAGCGCCTTAATTTCCTAACATTTTTAAGATGGAAGAAGCATGTTTTGGACAACTTTGTAACATGCACTTTAAATGATATGCTAGAGTCAAAGATAACTCCTAGATTGCGGGCTGATTCAGTAAAATTAATTGGGATTCCAACTGAGTTAAATGATGACAAAATATTGTTATGATCAGCGTCATTCCCTCTAACAATTAACATCTCTGTTTTATCTGTATTTAAAGACAAGTAGTTCTCATTCATCCACTCCTTTAATTCGCTAACACAACTAACTAAAGACAACATCGGAGAAACTTCATCTGATTTAAATGAAAGGTATAACTGGGTGTTATCTGCATACGAGTGAAAATTAACATTATGTTTCCTAATGAGAGATCCCAGTGGAAGCATGTAAAGTGAAAACAGTAAAGGTCCCAGTACTGAGCTCTGCGGGACACCATATTGAACTTCTGTGTATAATGATGGAGTACTGTCAGCACATTTCTGTACATATTGGAATCGATTTGAAAAATAAGAACTAAACCAAACGAGCACGGTGCCTGTAAGCCCAACCTCATTTTCTAGCCTGTGTAGTAAAATAGAGTGGTTGATGGTGTCGAATGCTGCACTTAAGTCCAACAACATAATTACAGTGGAGTTTCCTTCATCAGAGGATATAAGAATGTCGTTTACAACCCACGTTAGTGCCATTTCTGTACTATGACCAGTGCGAAAACCAGACTGGATTTTCTCAAATAAATTGTAATGCGTATGGTGTGACTGAAGCTGATTGGTGACTACTTTTTCTAGTATTTTAGAGAGAAACAGTAGATTTGAAATAGGCCTAAACACATGGTACATGAAAAAGATATCTAGACATAAAGAAACTAAATGATCAAAAATGTTAACATTAAAACATGAACATCTCTATTATAATAAAAAACTCTTGGGTCAAGACGTGATCTTCTCGGAAAACACTTCGAAGTCCCGCAAGAGACACTTTAACGTCCCGCGATACAAGGCAGTGGTACAAAAGGACAGCTGCTGCACTGGCTTTTAAATGATCGTCATGCAGCGTCACAAGCAGAACACGCATCTTAGCGTGCGTTCAGCCCCCCCTTCACAAGCGAGCGGCAGAGCTGTGGGGGCAGGGTGTTAGGGGATGGGCAAGCGAAGCGAGCAGGGGGCAAGCCCCCTAGTAATAAATAAAAAAGAGACAGTTCAACTGGCTGAAACACAGCATCACCCTAATCGATGCAGCGTATATAAGAAACTGTGAAAGAGTTAGGGAGTTTCAGTATGCCTGGGATCAAAGGAGATGAAAAGAAGTTTACTGTGTGTGTCAGCTGGATTATAATTGTCATGACTGTGAGTCCCAAAGCACCCACAGTCCATCAGTCCATTGCAGTTCCTTCAAATGCGCATGAGAGGTGGTGAGTGGTTACTGTTATTTTTCTGTGCTTTGTAATTTTCTGAATATTTTGAACCTGTGCTCTGTTTTTGACTTCACATTGGATTTTGTACTAGGTCTTGCATTGCTGTGGTTTTCCTGTATTGTGTCAGGCAACACCATTTGCATTCTTGTGCTCCACAAAGCTTACTTTTTGTTACAAAACAAATGTTGAAAAAAAAAAACTTTTTAGTTGATAAAGATCCTCTGTTTGCCCTTACTGGCTGAGGTTAGGGTTAGGGTTAGGTTTGACAGTAATATTCCCTTCTAGTGGTCATTTTTGGAAGTTTTTTGGGACTTTGTTTTAGGAACTCATAATTTTACACTATAGCAGTGCTTGATATGGTATAAACTAATTTGATATTTGTTGCTTAAAATCTGTCGCATATAGTCTAAGCCCTATCTGCTACATTTTTGGCAAATTATGTGTTCTTCTGTTGTATTGTTTAGAATGTATATTTAAAACTATGTAAAATGCCTTGTTATGATACATGTCATTATAATAAAATACTGATTGATTTACTAATTGTATTAGGTAATTTGAAGTCTTCCATCTATACAAATTTTCTAAATTTCTTAATACATTTGGATGATTGAAATGTATTGTAGCTTGAGCTATATCTGATAGTTCTGATTTCAAACTTTTCGTTGCTGTCTATAGTTTTATGCTTGGAGTTATAAACATTGAGTGTAGAGTAAATGGAACATCTGTATATCTTAATTCAATTATTCTAGACAGAGTGATAAAGTTTTGAATACTCCAATTTGAGAAAATGATTGGCAACATAATAGCACTATGTTTGATAAAACAATAGTAGTTTTAATAAAGCACCTCCTCCTCAGAAGATCTTTTTTTTAACTGTTTAGTACGTACATGTTTCATTGCAAACATTATCAAGTAGTCTGGTAGAATATTAATAAAAATATAAGAGCTAATACTGTCATGGTGCTGAACAGTAAGGATCCTTATTTGCGTAATCGTAAGCAAACAGACTAAAAGAGACTAATATAAACAGTTTTGTTTTTTTTTTTAATCTGAAGAGATAATTACCTTTTCGATGTAAACAAAACTGATTCATATGCTATGTGGGAATAGTAATGCAATTAAAGAAAGATGCAGTGTGTTTCCTAGCTTTAAAAAAAAAACAACAACAGAAATAACAAAAACACTCATTTTTTTTAATCACGCCGCCTATGTATACACTGTCTCTTGAGAGAAAAGATGGGCTGGTGAAAGCTCGAGTTTATAGGAAAACTGACTAAGAAGAGTTTGTATGTAGGATGCTTATTTGCAGACCCAAATAAATCAATGATTAATTTCAGACAAAATCCCTTCAGGGTAACTCTAAAGAAGCACAGGAGAATGAAGGACAATTGGAAAGACAAATGTTACAGCAAATGACACTAAAGAGGCAATACTAAGGTTTAATGAGGGAGAAAAGTAACACAGAGAAGGCAAAGGAGTTGCTGAAACACTTAGGAAAAAAGTTACAAAAAAAAATCAAAGATTACATGTACCGCATTGTAATGGGTTGGTTTCCATATACTGTATTAGATATGACAACAATGTGATAGAAATAAATTGAAAAAAATGCATTTCGGTTCCATTTCAAAATTAACCTTTATTTGAGTATTTGCTGATTAGTGCCACCACAGAGTTTTAATATATTCTACAATTTGACGGAATTTAGAAATGTGATCACTGGGCATCCCTCTTAGATATCTTCTGTTTTATTGTAAAATGATTTTTTAAATTTTAGAATGATGCTAAACGTAAAGTAAGAAAAATATGGGCCATATATCAGTTTAGTGATATTTTCTCAAAACTGACTGGTTGATGAGGGTCATTCAGGTAGTAGAGGAGCATGTGTTGGCTTTCTACGGATCAGTTGTAGTGTGCAATGAGCTGAGGATGATCTCACCTTAGTCCGTATTTACGGTATCAAGATAACTTTTGGCTTAGCACTTTTGCAGTATGCATCAGAGGTGCTGACTTGCAGCACACCAAGACCAGAGCTACATTCACTTCATAAGCCTCATTTCTGAGTTTTGCATAGATGGGATTTGCCTATCTTGATTGTTTACATTCATAAGTACAAGTGACTTGTATCTAACTGTAATGTGAACACATCTGACTTGTGTAAATTGTTTCATGCATGCCCATTGGAGGATCTCCTCATGGGCTTGATCGAAGTATGTGGTAACCCGCGAGGGCAAGAGGGGGTGCTGTCATTAACATTCTCTTCTCCTTCTCTCCCCATAGCACCAAAAAACCGGCCAGTGAGAGCACTTAAAACTGTGCCTTCTGGTTTGCGTGATATAAGAAGTTCGGCTGCCCAGAAAGAGGCATTATTTGCAAATAGAGAAAACTGCCGGACGGGGCTCTAGTGACTGATCTTGATTTGCATGCCAAAGAGCCAAATTACTTTTATTTTTTTTTTGCCCAAGTGGACTGCTTATTCAAGCCAAGGGTCGTAATTTTCTTGGACTTTCCCTTATTAAATGGGAAGACCTGGCTGGTGTCCCGACTATTCATCGTGTCATTCCTGCACCTGGCAACAATTGGTATATTTGTGCATAAGTCATCTGCATCACCAACAACAAAAATTTCTGAGATTACTCATGGTATTCAAACCACCAACATGGATGAAGAGGATGTACTTTTCCTTGTGCTCTGTTCCTTTAAATTGAGAGGAACATTCAGTCAGCTGAGCAAACGGAGGGACAACATAAAGCTAAAACAAGATTAGTTGTGTATTTGTTAAACCTGGTATTGGTCTTGTTCTACTATTCACTGAGACAACACTTACACCTGAGGATTGTCCCCTCTTAGTACCGTACTACATAATCTGGTCTTGATCATTTGGATGAAAAGTGTCTGCTAAGCAAATAAATGTAAATGATCTGCTGCTAGTATGATACTATTTTACCTACACTGCAACTAACCCTACATGTTCATCTTGAGGGCATATTTATTTATTTATATTTAGTTCTTCTAGTACAGTGGTACTATACATCATAAAGCATAGTAAAATATGCAAGACTATAACTTGGGGTAAGAATATTCTCTTTAAGACCGTTCTGTTGTCACTATGGGGAACGAAATATAAGGGTGGCAACTACAGAGCACCATCCAGGTTATTATGAGTTTGCTCAAAAGAAAATATGCATGGGATGGGTGGGGTATTTTTAATGAATTAACATAAATAATAATAATAATGTAAATAATTTCTTTCTGTCATCCTTTAAAGCAGGGTTCTGCTGAAGTGCCACAGTGATTGCAGGTTTTGGTTCTAACCTGATTGCTTAATTAGGAACCAACCCTTGCCAATAACAGGTCCTATTTAATTTGATGGCTTGTTTAGTGCTTTCATTCTGCATTGTCAGGTCATTCTTATATTGTAGATTTTTCTTTTCCTTTTCCAAGAATATCATCCAAATTAGACTGAAGCAGATGAGTAATTCTCATAACATCACATTTTCTTTTTAGTTTCCATTCAAATATTTTCTTAAACCAGATAGTTCATGATAAATACACAAACGGGTAAATGGAACTTTATATGAAGAAATGCTGGTTCTTTTGTTACTATTGTAGCACTTAAAAACAGTGAATGCAGCTGTTTAAGATTAAAATAAGCAATTAAGGGTAGGTTTTCTTAACAAGTGAGAAAACTAAAATGAAGTATAAAAATGCTGCTTGAGAAATAAGTGCTTGAACAGCAATAATTAACTTCTCATTAAAAAAAACTGGGTTGGAACAAAAACCTACAGCCACTATGGCCCTCCAGGACTGACTTTGCAGACCCCTGCTCTAATGAATTCCCTGCCGATAACAGACATGCAGTTGCTGATTAGAATCGCTAATTAAGAGAGTATGAGAGTTTCTTGTTCTTGAAGCTCTCTTGTGCAAATCATTTCTTAATGAATCTTGCCCTAAAAACTTCTGCCCTTAATTATACTATCTATTGCTTTCCCTGCACCAACCTCATTTTTGCCTCACTCTTTAGTTTTGGTGAGTAGTACTTTTCCATCTCATACAACACAATTACAACGATAATCTTAGTACAGCAGGTTCAAACAAAAAAAGTGGGGATTTCTGTTGTCAGAAAAATAAAGAGTTAGTATCCATGTACTGTTTAGGAAATCAACGTTATTACTTTGGATATTAACATAACATAACATTCTCAAACCCACTTAATCCAATTCAAGTTTATGAGAGTAGGCACATCACATGTTTAAATTAACACTAAGGAACTATTCAATATAGAGTGAAACAATCCAACAGGCAAGATGGGAAACAATCCAAGCAAAATAGGGAAATTATTGGATTTCAGAAATAACTCAGGAATAAGGCAGAAAGTCAGAGATTTTATAGCAAATACCAGAGAGAGAGAGAGAAAGAAATGCTGAAATCATCAGAGAAAATTTAAACAAGAGATGAAAAAATAATTACTGAATAAGTTAGAAATACTCCAAAGATGAAAGCAAGGTTTCACCCTGTTCTCGCACAATTTCTGCAAAGGAAGAATGAGACAAGTATTATAATTATTGAGGGAGAACATGACTCCCAGAGAATGGATTGTCTTTCCGAGATGTCATGTTTGTTCTGTGTAACTCTCTGTTGCCGCACCATGCAGTCCATTTTCATTCAATGATTGATTTATTCCTGCTATCTGGATTGCTTTGACAAGGTTTAGTAGCAATTTGCTGTATAAGACTGAAACTAACAAAATGTCTTACTTACATTTTAATGTACAAGGGAAACCATAACAACTTATGAGGTACTGTATTTTGCAGAGGGCACACACTTGCTGAATATTAGGCTCTGACTTAACCTTTTGAAACAAACAGCTATCAAGGCACATGAAAGAAGGAGATCATCAGAACAAGTGTCTCTGGTAAAAGAGGATCTTGAACAAGTTTCTTGACTATATTGAAGGTCAGGAGCGCAAACGTAATTGACAAGTGTGAAATGTAAATTTGACTTAAATTATTATGAGCTATTTTTGACAGCGATCTTACTCCATAGTCTTGGCTCTTAAGCTGTTTGTAAATTGGTTAGGAAAAAAGGTCAAAAAGTTGGGGGGCTCAATCTGTTTCTTGGGAGAGAGCACTGAGATGTTAAACCATTGTGACAGGCAGACTGCCAGCTGGCACTGTGTTGGTATCTCTTTACAAGAGGAATATTGGCAAGAAACAGAATCTTTTAAAATCTTACCCTGTTATATACTGTATCACTCACAAAGGAAACTTATGCAACGGGGAACTCAAATAGATAGATAGATAGATAGATAGATAGATAGATAGATACTTTATTAATCCCAAGGAGAAATTCACATATTTCAGCAGCAGCATACTGATAAGAATGAAAGAGTGAAAAGAGTGATAAAAATGCAGGTATAACAGACAGTAACTTTGTATAATGTTAACGTATACCCCCCGCCCCCCCACCCGGGGGTGGAATTGAAGAGTTGCTTAGTGTGGGGGAAGAACGATCTCCTCAGTCTGTCAGTGGTAGCAGAACAGTGACAGCAGTCTGTTACTGAAGCTGCTCCTCTGTCTGGAGATGATACTGTTCAGTGGATGCAGTAGATTCTCCATGATTGACAGGAGCCTGCTTAGTGCTCGTCACTCTGCCACGGATGTCAAACTGTCCAGCTCTGTGCCTACAATAGAGCCTGCCTTCCTCACCAGTTTGTCCAGGCATGAGGCGTCCCTCTTCTTTATGCTTCCTCCCCAGTACACCACCGCGTAGAAGAGGGCGCTTGCCACAACAGTCTGGTAGAACATCTGCAGCATCTTGTTGCAGATGTTGAAGGATGCCAGCCTTCTAAGGAAGTATAGTCGGCTATGTCCTCTCTTGCACAGAGCATCAGTATTGGCAGTGCAGTCCAATTTATCATCCAGCTGCACTCCCAGGTATTTATAGGTCTGCACACTCTGCACACAGTCACCTCTGATGATCACGGGGTCCAGGAGGGGCCTGTTCCTCCTAAAATCCACCACCAACTCCTTGGTTTTGCTGGTGTTCAGTTGTAGGTGGTTTGAGTCAAATTATCAAAGTAATGAAACTATAACAGAAACTTACGACTTTTTTTACTTTCCCATATAACTTCTTATATCAGGTCTTCAGCTACTTACCCTTGAGGGCCAAATTACCAAATGTTAAATATTGGGAGGACCAAGCATAAATCTTGGATCTCAGCATTCACATGTGAACACGATGATCAACACTAAATATAATACTGTATATCAAAGAATGTTTATAGGAATTCATACTGATATTTAAATTACACAGGCACAAGGAAACTAACTAATTTACCTTGAAATACCATTTAACTGGATAACAATAGTCTGGACCAGGGGTAGGCAACGTCGGTCCTGGAGTGCCACAGTATGTGCAGGTTTTTGTTCCAACCCAGTTCCTTAACGAGAACTCAATTATTGCTGATGAAGCACATATTGCTTAAGTGACATTTTAATTCTTCATTTTAGTGGTCTCGCTTGTTAAGGTTCTCCAACCTTAATTGCTTATTTCAATCTTAAACTGCTGCATTCAGTGTTTTAATTGCTCCTTATCAGCAATAAGATGTAAAAGACAAAGCAGCCAGCAGTTCTCCAGCTGGCTTTTTTCCAATTACATCTGTGTGTGTTCATCATGCACGGTTTGATTTAATAAAACACTTAATAGAAAAATGTGACTGACTGAAAATGATCTGTTTTAGGCTTCATATCATTTGGATGATATCCTTGGAAAGGAAAAAAATCTACGATATAAAAGCCTTACATTGCACAGACTAACAAGCCATAAAATTAAATAAGGTCTGAGATTGGCAATGATTGGTTTCTAATTAAGCAATTGGGTTGAATGAAAACCTGTAGCCACTACGGCTCACCAGGACCGACATTGCCTACCCCTGTTTTACATCTTATTGCTAATAAGGAGCAATTAAAACACTGAATGCAGCAGTTTAAGATTGAAATAAGCAATTAAGGTTGGAGAACCTTAACAAGCGAGACCACTAAAATGAAGCATTAAAATGTCACTTAAGCAATATGTGCTTCATCAGCAATAATTGAGTTCTCGTTAAGAAACTGGGTTGGAACAAAAACCTGCACATACTGTGGCACTCCAGGACCGACGTTGCCTACCCCTGGTCTGGACTATCAGTCCTTAACTTTTTGTTACATTTGTTATAATTACATTTTATACATTTCATACAATCACTTTTAATTTTAAGAAAACAGAATGCATCCAGAAAACCACATGTTAAATAACAGACTTTTGTCATATCAGTTTATTCTTTTTTTCTTTTCTTCTCTTTTATTTTGTTTTGTAATGGCTAAAATTGCACTTACCTGACTTTGCAAGAGTGGTAAAGTTATATTCATTTGAAGTGAGAGAAATTTGTAGACATTGACAGAGGTGGCTGCTTGTAAGTGGGAATGAGTGTTCATTTTTGTGGCATTCATATGAGAAATGCTTTCCACGCGTGTATATGTCATAGAAAACATTGTTAGAAGAAACCTGGCCAGCCTTTTAGCATTTGGGAACTGGACATGGTTGAGTTTGTCTCTAACTTGTCTAAAAAATTCTGTTATGGTAATTCATTCATCCATCCATCCATCCATTGTCTCCCGCTTATCCGAGGTCGGGTCGCGGGGGCAGCAGCTTGAGCAGAGATGCCCAGACTTTCCTCTCCCCGGCCACTTCTTCTAGCTCTTCCGGGAGAATCCCAAGGCGTTCCCAGGCCAGTCGAGAGACTGAGTTATTTATTAACTCACGCAGTGTTAGAAAAATGAAGCATTTTCTGTATAGTCAAATCATTTGAAAATAAGTCCAATTTCTTTGTACATTTGTTAAGTTCACTGAATGCTTTATTCTTTTTTTGCAAACCAAGATTAAGTCCATTTAAACATTGGTAGATGTCATTCTGCCATGAACTTCTCTTTTAGCATTTTGGATATAAATACCTCCATTTTTTAAGCCAACAGCCACAGAGAAAAGTAATAATCCTGCTAGTTCTGAATGGATGAAGTTATGCTCTTCCTTACTTTGTCATCTGTCACTGCCTCCTCTATAGAAGCTAACATAAATTCTTTCAAATTCTCTAAGTCAGTGAATGTTTGTTATCTTTTTTCCAAGAATCCATGCTACACAGTGGGAGGGTGATATAGCCTTAAAATAATCAAACCAGAATTGCTTGTCTGCTTTCATTGCAATGAACATCTGATCCTGCTAGAAAATTTGTTTCAAAGTTTGAGTGCTTTGCATTAAAGTGCCTTCTCAAATTGTATTTCGTGACAGCAACAGACTCATTACAGATATATGAGTTTGTTAAAACATGTACAAATAGATATTTCTTAGTTTAATCATTATTTAACTGCTTATTTTCATCACCAACTCTTCTCTTTTTTAACTTGGAGAAAGACATGTCTGTAGATATTTGCTATCTGGAAAAGAGGAGTAGCGGACTCTTGCGAAGCTTTGGAGCACACACTTCCAAGACATCTAAGCCTGATATGACAGTAAGGGGCAGTGCAGGATTTTTAATGATTAATAATTATTAAGACACACACCCCAGGACTGCAAATTAATGCAAGTAATGAGGTGTGGGATCTCTGTTTCACGTTTTGGCTGGGACACCAGAAATATGAAGAGATTTGTAAAATTTATGAACTAGGTTCATAAATCGGCAAAGGTCTACATTAACACTTTTACTTTGTCTGTTGTCATTCGAAATGTGGCTGGAGGCTTGCTTTCACAAATAACCCAGACACCCTTGTTGAAATAAGCAAAATAATACAATTTATTTTTTACATAAGGATCATAGAAGTAGGATATATGCAAATATATCTAGACAAAAGACACAAACAGCACAAAGTGTAAAATAATAAAAGCTTAGTTTCATTTTTTTCTCTCCTGTATAAAAAGGCACTTATCAGTTCTATCTCTTGGCTTAGACAGAACTTTCCTCTCTTACAGGTGTTTTGTCTTGGTAGAGTAATATTTTACTCTACTTTCCCCTATTGTATTATTAATATGTAGCCTTTGTCAGAATGCCTCAAATCTCCCAGACTTACTACTGTTTCTAATGTATTATAGTATATAACTTCTCCCCACCTTCCATTCTACATTTATAATCTCAGGCAATTAGGTGTAGCAAAAGACAAGCAGGAGTTAAGTTACAATTTAAACAATGTATTATTGATAATATTCATAAATAATAACAATATGCAAAGTAGATTTGAATATTGGAAACCATACAACCTGATAAATGGTGATGTGTAGTTTCAGGCGGCACACAGACTTCTTAGTTACTTAAAATGTCTCTAGTTAAGGCATCATTGGTGGTCAGCTTTCTTCAGAACAGGCCGAATTGCCTGTCTCAATATGGCTTCCGAGCTGTGCTCTTCATCGTATTGTCCATTCAGTTCATGGTGTGAGATGGTCATTCAGCAGTTTGGTAAGAGAGAGAGAGAGCTGGGTAAAGCAAGCAAATTTATAGGTTTTCTGTCCGACCCCTAGAGCCAATAGGGTGTTGTGGTACTTAAAGGCTTTTGATACAAGCCAGTTCCAAGCAGCCATACTTCTGACCACTGGGGGAACAGAAAACATCTTCACACCTGCCACCCCCCAAAACCATTTGTTCAGTTAAAGTTTGCCAGTTAGGCAGCCTGGCTTTGTGTGGGGGTTGAGAGAGAGAATTTAGCAGAGAAATACTTGCCAAACTGGTTTGAGGCACTTCCCCCCAAACCCTATTGTAAAATTCAAAGAGACCCATTCCTAAAAGCGGGCGGGGGGGAACATGAATGCTTCTCACTAATGTAACACTAATATTACATTGCTTTGCCTAAGTTACAAATAAAGACATACAAAATATTTATCAAGTTGTATGCAAAATTTCACATCACAACACAGGAAAAGGCACATGACTTATGAATCCTGAATTTTCAATTCTTGAGTTTAAGAGGGATAAGTTCTCAGGCTGGTTATGAAGTTTCTATTGCTGGCAAGTGGCATTCACACTAACGGCAGCTAGCATTAGCCGTATCTCAGGGACCAACTTCCACCACACCAGGTTCTCTATCTCTCTATTTGCGTGTGTGAGTGTGTGAGGTGCTACTTTGCCCTTTCCTTTTGGATTTAGGGTGAGAAACCCCTATAATAGCCAGAACTTATCCTTCACAATATTATTATCTTTAGTTACAGTTAACACCAATACCAAAGTACATTAGCTGGCTTTGTCCTATCTATTAAATTGCAGTCAATAGTTCTCAGAATCAAAGTATATTTATGGTTTGAGGAGAATGATGCTTGGTTCCTTTTCTGGTCAGCTTTCTTTAGACACATTGAAGGATTTTTTAGCACATTTTCTTTTGCTTATTCAGGAGGTCTCCTTCTTCACGTTTTGTCACACCTTCTAATTGCAGATGATACTGCAGTCCTTTCTTCGAAGGTTTTACACAAAGTGTTCTGAAATGCTTGCAATTTTATGCCTGTTAATTCAACTAGTGATCAGTCAGTGACTGTCGTTAGCAAGGTGAATGCATGGTTTACGTAGGTCTCACTCTCTCTCTCTGTCTCTCTTGCTCCTGTCCTCACTGTCCTTCAGCAAGTTTGAACTAATTTCAACCTTGTCCAAACTCCAACACGGTCCAGCACTTTTACCCTATGGAGTAAAGTGATTACTTTGACTTCTGTTGTGGCCAAACCCTACCAGCTATGGGCAGCCAAATTGTGACCAGGTCAAGATGTAGCGTAGTAAGAGAAGAGCAGTTAGTTAGGGTTTTACAAGGGTTTTATAGAGAGAAATAGAGGTTGTATCATTGGCTTCTTGGGTGCACATAAGCGCGTCCTCTTGTTTGACCACTGGGGCAAAGTTCTGTCCATCAATGTTATTCATCCTGGATTTAGGGTTCTTTGTTCAGAACTTGAGTCCAGTTTGTGCGTTAGAGACATCCCTTCCTGTTAAATGGTCTGGAACTGATTACCTGATCAGATAAGGCTGCAGATGCTGCATTCCAAAGGGAGGTCAAGTCAGGCAAACTGTGACTTTTAGCTGGTGAGAAGAGTGTCTGGCTACAGTTTGCTAAGTCAGGACTTGGGTTCTAGCCTGGTAAAACGGATAATGCCAGTCTGTACTTCAGCGGTGCAAAGAAAACAAGCCATTTTCAATTTGAGGAATTTAAATTTGGTGCATTGCTGCTCAGTAACAAATTTATATATAGTGGTAGATGCATTTTAATGGCCGGATAGTTTTATTACAGGCCAGTCTTGGCCTGCAGGCTGCCAGTTGAAAAGCCTTCGATCTATAAGGTTGAGTGATGTTCCCACTTTACAAACTCATTATACCACCACAACACTCTCTCCCTCACCTTCTATCTTTTTCTTTGTCTCTATCTCTCTTAATTTCTCTGTGTCATGGTAGTGAAATAGTAAGAAAGATTTTTTGGAGTAACAAGGTGAAAAGTCATACTCAAAAACAAAAAAAAAGGTCAAGGCCAAGAGATCAGCTGCACT
The DNA here is from genome assembly GCF_900747795.2 of Erpetoichthys calabaricus. Taxonomy (NCBI): domain Eukaryota; kingdom Metazoa; phylum Chordata; class Cladistia; order Polypteriformes; family Polypteridae; genus Erpetoichthys; species Erpetoichthys calabaricus. The sequence goes on along the minus strand of NC_041394.2, from coordinate 217,603,149 downwards.
ATTATTATAACCAAAACAAGAATCAAAAATTGGGGTCAAAATATGGGTATAAGTCAAAATCCACAATGGTCTTGAAAATGAGAAGGTATTTGAAAAGAAAATGAACAACAAAATGTTTTTTAATCCAAAAACAATCCAAAATGGTGGTGACTATGAATAAACAAAATGGTGAAAATTGATAGAGATTTTTTTACAAAACAAAAGTAAGCACTAAAACAAAAATTTAATGTTAAAATCAAGTTTTAGGACACAAGACTCACCCCCGCCACCACCACCATCACCACTGCCATCACCACCAAACTGAGTGGTAGATCTCAAAAAAGATGGGGTAAAACATTTAAACATTAAACAAATGATGTTAATCATAACACTGTCTGCTGATTCTGGTCTGTTTTTCTCCAAGTAGTCTTCCTTTACCCCCACACTCCTCTCAAGGTAATGTGATATTTGGCTGCAAATAAAAAGATATGTGGAGACACCAGGATCATTCTGAAATATGTCTTTCAAAAATAAGGTAAGTGAGTTGGAGTTGTATGTACCAGAGCGTAATTCTGATATTATAGCAATAACGGAAACCTGGCTGAATAACAAAAATGGGGATAAGTGTAACATAGAGGCATATACATTTTTTAGGATGGATAGACAGAACAGAAAAGGAGGTGGGGTGGCTGTTAATGCCAAACAGAATTTAAATGTACGTCCTCTTCAGTTGGATGATGAGCCCCATCTTAGTGAGGACATGTGGCTTCGCCTGGAAAATATTAGGGAATGAGATCTTATTTTAGGATTGTGTTATAGACCACCCAATTCAGACAGTAATTTCAACACACATCTTTTTAGTAATATCAAAAAGGTAAGGTTACAGGGAGATATTATAGTCATGGGGGACTTTAATTATCCAAATACAACCTTGCAGATGGAGGAGCACAAGAGCAGGAGTTTTTAGAAGTAATCAGTGACTGTTTTTTAACACAGCATGTTAAAGCACCAACACAGGGTGAAGCCTATCTGGATTTAGTATTTTGTAATAATCAAGATGGAATTGAGGTTGTAGAGGTGATTGAACCACTAGGGTCAAGTGACCATAATATAGTAAGAGTGCAGATGCAAAGACTAAAATTGTTAAGCTGAACTTTGGCAGGGCTAATATTGACCAAATGTGACAATGTCTAAGTAGGATACACTGGGATAAGCTTTTAAGTGTGGAGACAGTCGAGGAGCAGTGGAACAGGTTTAAAAATGTTTTACATGTGATGCAGGACTGATACATACTTAAATTTGGAAGTAATAGTAAATTTAAAAAAAACTCCACAATGGTTTAATAAAGATTTAAAAAAGAAGTTGCAAAGGAAAAAACTGCTTTATAAGGCATATAAGACTAATGACTGCAAAGTGAATTATAGAGCATATGAGGACATGAGGGCAACCATTAAGAAGAATATCAGGGAGGCTAAAAGACAGTTGGAGAGGAATATAGCAGATAAGGTGAAAGACGACCCTAAGAGATTCATTATTTTAGTAGTAAAAGAACAGTCAAGGAGGAGGTGAAGTGCATCAGAAATAGTAAAGGGCAATTAAAACATACAGACAGTGAAATAGCGGATGCCCTAAACTTATATTTTTCCAAGGTGTTTGCAAGTGAGCAAATGGATAACCTCCCAGAGGTAAACGCGACTACTAAGGAGGTACTGAGGGATTTGGAAATTGTAGAGGAAGAAGTGCTGCTCAGATTAAATAAGCTGAAATCAAACAAATCACCAGGACCAGATAATATTTACCCTTGATTTCTAAAGAAGGCTAGTGAATACATACCTGTATATAAACCCTTGACACATATTTTTAGGAAGTCACTGGAGAGATTCTGAAGGACTGGAAAATGGCAAATATCATCCCATTATATAAAAAGGGTAACAGGGCAGATCCAAGCAACTATAGGCCAGTAAGCTTAACATGCATCACAGGAAAATTAATGGAAGGAATTATTAAGGATAAGATTGAGCTACACTTGGCAAGGACAGGAGTTATTTTGAACAGTCAGCATGGGTTCAGAAGAGGGAGGTCGTGTTTTACCCTTTTCAGTATGGTTCCTCTTGATTAGGTTAGACAGGAAATAAAAAATATTTGCTTTGGAGTGCAGCCTTTAATTTATTAATAATGATTGTTTTGTTGAAAAAAGGCAGAGACCAAGAGGATATCAGAGGCACAGCAACAAGACAGTGACCTTGACACATCAAGTAAGACCAAGGGATGGAGTGAAAGATTAATAGGAGATATTGGAAAACAAGTGAGGATTCAAGTTACAATGGTTGGCATTACTTTTTTGGCATCCCCAAAGCTCAAACAGTTGATGTAAAACACAAAACAGAAGTTCCAAAAAGATATCTTAAGCTATTCTGTCAAAACGTGTTGGCATGTCTTCATTTTATCAGCTGTTACAAAAAGATCTACAAATGCACCAGACAAATGTACAGTATGTACTTTTCAAGATTCAGACATTTTTTCTAAATTGTTAAAATGATTTTTAAACTTTAGATACTAAACCGATCCAGAGCTATGAAAGGGTTAAAAGCCAATATTTCTGCATGTGGTCGCTTAGTGTGCATACTGGTTTAATTATATTCTTTAAGGAAGTAAAATGATATGGACATGTGTTTCATTGAGTAGTATCAACACAGTAGATCTCTGTACTTAACCTTATTATCCATGGCTATGCCATTTCGGAATCTCAGTGAGGCAATGAAATGACATTACAAAATTGTGGGTCATGCCATATTTCATTGCTGAAGAATTTTTAAACATGAGGTTAGCTACTAGTTTTTGAATCGCACTGTATGAAATGAAATATTGTACATATTGCAGAAGATATTTCAACATATGCAGTGGCTTTCAAAGCTACCTTTTTTTTTTGCTGTGTGCTCTTTTTAAATATACCATGAGGCAAATGAAAATGTAAAGTAAATTACATTAGTAACTTATGCCACTAATAATTGTAATATTAAATGCAGACCAGATTTTAATTATATAAAAATCTGAAAATAGCAGAATAGCTACTGTTTTCCTATCACATAGTAAAGTGTGAAATAAGTTCCCCACAGACACAGCATAAACTATTCAGTGGTTGCCAAAGAAAGCTGTTTCTTAGCAGAGGCAATTTTTATTAAAAAAAAACATATAATGGATGGCATGATATCATATGTGGTTAATGTAGCTTCTTCATGGGTCCAGTGCACAGAGCTTGATTCTTGCACATGATCATTGTTTGCTGGCAGTACGCATGTTTTCCTTGCCTGTGTGGATTTTCCCCTGGGCTCTGATCACCAAAGATGTGCAGATTAAATAAACTAATGACTCCAAACTGCCCTTTGTGTGAGTGTGTGTGTGAAAAGAGTCTGTGGTGGACTGGTGCTCTGTCTATGTCTCTTTCCAGCATTAAGGTCCAGTAATGTTGGGATCAGTTCCTGCCCCGGGGAGGCTTGAATTAGATTAAGTAGGTTTTGAGAATGTTATGGGATGGTTCCTTGTAATGAATGATAATAATTCTTTGCATTTATATAGTGCTTTTCTCACTACTCAAAGTGCTCAGCAATTGCAGGTTAAGGGCCTTGCTCAAGGACCCAACAGAGCAGAGTCCCTATTGGCACTTACGGGATTCAAACCGGACAACCTTCCGATTACCAGTGCCAATCCCTAGCCTCAGAACCACCACTCCGCCCCTTTAGGATGTAATAATGACAGGCTGCAACTATTTCTGTGTCAGAGCCACTAATTGGTAAAGAACAGACTAAATAATCTGACCACCTAGAAAAGCAGAATGAAAATTAGGAAGAAGATATTGTTAAAAAGGGAAAAAAGAACTATATTATCTCCATATAACTGATTGGTACATTTTAACAAAAATGACCAAACTTAGTTTGGTAATTTCTTCATTGATGACAAAACACAGAAACTGACAATAACAGCTCACTTAGGAGTTCAATTAAAAAACAGAAGTTGGTTGGAACTGAGTTAGCTAGGACTGAGTTTGGGAACCACTGACCTAGAGTAATGCCATGAAGGGTAGGATATTAAAAAATAGTGCGTTTATTATATAAAAATAAAACAAAACTTTACTGCTTCTTTGGGCCTTCTTTAACAAGTCCTGAATCCCCCATCTAACAGGCTGGTGGCTCACCCTGTTGCTTACCTAAAATTACCACAGCCTTCCCTTTAATCTCCAGTCTCTCTGTTTTTCTATATCCCTTTCTCATGAACAAACCCCCTACCCCCAAACACCACACACACACACACACACACACACACACACACCCACAGACAAAGACATCTTTATGCCAGTATAGCACCTACCTCCTCTGTACTCAACTCCACTCTCAGTGTGTCTGTGGGGTCAAGATGGCTTTAGACTACAGCATGTGGTCACATCCAGCCAAATCCCAGTATTACTTCCAGATTCAGGGCTGGCCCTGAAATTACAACAACAACACCAGGCTAGAGTTCCCTTCAGCAACCCCAGATGTATTTGCACCCCAAACAATCAGTAACCCATAAGAAGGTATCATCTCTAGCACTTTCACTATCTCACTACTTAAAAGGGTATCTCCATTCTTGCTCTCTGAGCCTGGAGCCATGTGTTGCCCTCTGTCTGCCCTAAAGTCTGCTACTCTGCTCTCAGCCCTTCATAGCCTTGATCTCTTTATATAAGGAGGGCAAGGCATTCCTAGAAACTGCCAACACTATTACCCTGTAGCATAAGTAAAAGAAAAAACAGTGTATGCTGATACTAGGCTGTATTTCAATTTCTAGCACTAATGATGCGGTCAGTGACATGGGGTGGCCTGCAGTTTCTATGAATAATTACACATGTGGGGGCTTTACGGTGGTAGAGCAGTAGTGTTGCTGCCTCGCAGGGAATCATGTCCCTTGTGTTCCCTGCTTGGAGTCTGCACGTTTTCCTGGTGGTTTCCACGGTGTGCTCAGGTTTTCTTCCAAAGACATGAAGGTTTAGAGATTTGGTGATGCTAAAATGACGCTAGTATATGTGTATGCTTGTATTCATCTTGCAATGAGCTGATGCCCTGTCCAGGGATCATTTCTGTCTCGCACCAGATGCTTGCTGGAATGGACACATCCCTAGATTGATGGATGTAATCATTAAACATCCTTTTCAGATATATTGTGGCAAGGTGTCTTCGGACTTTAATGGATGTTTTAGTCAATTCACAATACAGGGAAGCCAAACGTTTTCTTACCGTGATGATATCTTGCACTGCCGCCTGGTGGAATCTTCCAGATTTATGTAAAGTACGCACACAAATATAAACAGTACAACGCTTGCATAGCAGTAGCGTCCACAGGTGCACGCATCGTGTTGCGTGAAGTATAAACCTGGCCTTAGGGTCTTGCATTGCCCTATATCTACCCACTGGCAACCTTTCTGTCTGCCATTCCCTTGTCTACAGAACCTCCCTTTGCAAGGTGTCAATCACTTCTGTTAACTAAAAGAAGACCAGGTTATTTATGGCTCTACATATCAATAGAAGGACTGTGAATGTATCTCTAAACTTGAGGCCATTGTATTGTTTTAAGAAAAGTAAGGTATAGGTTTGTGCTTCTGAGTTTGTGTTATAATCCTTGCTGCCATGCTTTGAATTACAGCGTAAGCAAAGCAGAGAATTCACTCGAGCTCCATATGCGCAAAGCATAGAATTATTCAACTAAAAATTATATATAGAGCTCATCTGTCTCGCTTAAAACTGTCCAAAATGTTTCCAGGGCAAGATCCAACCTGCGAACGCTGCAACCAAGCTCCTGCTTCACTGGGTCACATGTTTTGGGCCTGCACCAAACTAACATCATTTTGGACCAAAATTTTTAAGTGCCTTTCAGACAGCCTTGGAGTCACAGTCCCTCCTAACCCATTAACAGCTGTGTTTGGTGTTCTTCCAGATGGGTTTAAAGTGGAGAAGGACAAGCAAACGGTGATTGCATTCACTACACTTTTGGCACGCAGACTTATTTTGTTAAATTGGAAGAATCCTAACTCTCCTCTGATACGTCAGTGGGAAACCGATGTTTTATATTATTTGAAATTGGAAACAATTAAATTCTCAGTTAGAGGATCTGTACAGAATTTTTTTAAAACCTGGCAGGATCTAATCAATATTATTTTAGAATAAGAGAAATAACTATTACCGCATTTAATTTCCTTCTCCATTTTTTATTTATCTATATATATATTTCTTCCTTTCTTTTGTTTATTGTTGGCTTATTAAAAAGCCCTAAGCAATTCTCCTTTGGCTAAGCTCTCCTTCTGAGGGGTGGGGTTTGATTTGTCTTCAATTTTTTTTTTTGTGATAAATTGATCTATTTGTATGGAATAATTACAATAAAATTAATAAATAAAATTTTTAAAAAAATGAATTACAGTGTAATAAAAAATGATTTGAGCAGCTTAACAGTAAACCATTACAACAGTCAATCCTGCCTCAAACAAATGAGTTAAATAGATTTTCAGGATACTGCAAATTAAGAAACATTCTTTGTTTTTCAGTTTTTTTTTAAACTGGAAAAAAAGCAGCTATTAGAAAATGTGGAAAAGTGACATGTTAAGTTTACATCCATGTCAAATATAAAATCACAAAGGTTCACTCTCTCATGCTGGTCCAACTTAAAACCATCAGTTATCCTACATTGTCTTTACATTGTGGGAGTTTCAGTCAAAGACCCACATAAACACAAGGAGGATGTGAAAACCCCATGAAGACAGTGAAAGCCTTGGGATAGGAGACCATTAAACATATGTAATTTTGTAAGCTGTGAGGCAGTATGGGATATTACACACTTGTGCTACCATTTCAGATATCTTGTTTAAGAAAAATGAAAAATTCCTGTGTAAATATTGTACAAGAAATAATATGCCAGTTGTGGCAGGTGACTGGGGTCTATGACCGGCTGGGACGCTCCTTCGTTATATGCTCAGTGGGAGCAGCCATGGACTGTGCAATAACTCCCCCTGGACGGTAGATGGCCGCTCCCCTGAGTTGTAGCGGTTTCTTGGTTTCCCGCAGGGCTTCATGGGAATTGGAGTTGGGTGCAGCCCTGTTGGGTCCCGCAGGTGCCGCCAGGGTGTGCTGCAACTGGAACTCCTGAGCCCTTATGGGCAGTGTTTTCATCACACCCGGAAGTGCAGCTGGAACTCGGCAATCAAACACCTGGAGCACTTCCGGGTGAACTATAAAAGGGGCCAGCAGCCACCACTCCGAGAGCCAGAGTCGGGAGGAGGAGGACAAGGTTGCCTGGGAGGAGTGGTGGAGAAAGAAGAAGAGAGTGCTTTGCTTTGGTGGTGGTTTATTTGTACTTGGGACCGTGTTGTGCCTGTGGGGATCACGGGGAAGATGTGCGCCACAGGTGAAGAAAATAAAAGTTTCTTGGTTTTCATACGTGCCTCTGTGTGCATCTGTGTCAGGTCAGGCATCTATATAGTGCCTTTGTTACACAGTAAATTAATTTTCAATCAGTATGTTTCAAAATATTCACAGACATTACTCATTGAAATAATGGAAAAGTAATAAGTACTGTACATGATTGCTAATACATTTCCAAATTATACTTTTATGTAAGAATCACACCATCCACCTTATGCTTTGAATAGTTTCTGATGTTTACAAGTTTAATCCAGTTGGGTATATTACTACGATAATGATTTCATTGAATATAAATGGGAATCAAAGACAGTAAGGACAAATTAAGAGAAAGCACAGTTCAGCCTTGCTGGTTCTAACTAAACAAGGTTTAGGTATTCCCATCTGCCTAGTAAGGTAGCCCACCTCTTTGTACCTTGTTTACTTCCTCCGACACACTCCTTCTGTCTTTAGAATGTTAGAAAGTTAGAACATCAGAAACATTTTGATGAGAATAGGCCACTCAGCTCAGCAAACTTGCCATTCCTATTTAACTACTTTATCCAAAATAATATCAAGACGAGATTTGAAGATCCCTAAAGTCTTACTCTCTACCACACTACTTGGTAATTTGTTCCATGTGTCTGTGGTTCTTTTGTGTGAAAAAAATATTTTATTGTTTTTGTGATATTTAGTCTTAAAAAGTTATACAACAATGTCCCTGTGTTCTTGTTGAAGAATTTATTTTAAAGTAATAGCTGGAATCTAGTGTAGTAATTCCTTTAATAATTTTAAACACTTTGATCATTTCACATTCTAATCTCCATTTACGTAAATTGAAAAGGTTCAACTCCTGTAATATTTCATCATAGCTTATAGTCTTCTGTCTATCCTCTGACAGCTCTTCCTCATGCCAGTTGAATTTTTCTCTGACATTAAACCTTATAACACCAATCGCACTGATCTAGTGAAAAGAAATACCTGTTAAACCCCAACAATGACACTCACATAGGGCCAACAGATTATTTTAAACTGTCAAGAATTTCTTTGGAAACACCTCAAGCTCTTCTGCTTGAGGCCTAACCAATTAAAACCTACATGAGCTAAGCAACTTTTTAAAGTCCACCATTGTATTTCTGTGCTATAAAAGTGCAGGAGTAACTGGGGCTTCTAAAGAGTGCTCCTTATAGAAGGACGCAGGATGTCAACACACAATCCGGAAAACCAGAGGCTATCCCTGGAATATACCTGTATATAGTAAGTCACAGGGGCTAAGAGGAGGTGAGCATTTGGCAAAGGCTTAACTGGTGTGAAGGAGTAAGACACCAGAGAGTGCTATAGTGAATTTCTTTTAAATACATGTTAATTCACTCTGCAAAAGGTTCTGCATGTAGACTTCAAGTATATATATATTGTGTCACGCGGCTGGGGGTGGCACCCAACCGGGACACCCAGGAGGACAGGAGGAGGGCTCATGCCTCCTCCGGACACGAGGGGGCGACCGCCCTGGTTCCTTTGGGGGCCTCGGGTACAGAGCTGGGAAGGTCAACCCTGTAGGGGCCCGTGGTCACCGCCAGGGGGTGCCCCAGTGCCTGGAGAGCCCTGGACCTCAGCACTTCCGCCACACCCGGAATTGCTGTGGGGAAGAAGACTGGGGACACCCGGAGGGCTTCTGGGAGCGCAGCCGGCACTTCCGTCACACAGGGGAGTGTCCGCGGAGGAGTGTCGGGAAGCACCTGGAGCCCATCCGGGCATGTATAAAAGGGGCCGCCTCCCTGCAAACGATGACTGGAGTCAGGCGAGGAGTGGACGAAGTCTGAGTGGAGAAGAGTGGAGGCAGCCTGAAGGAAGCAGGCACTGAGAAGAGAGGCCTGGACTTTGGAGGATTGGTGCTGTAGGCACTGGGTTTGTGTATAACTGAACCTTGTAAATAGTGTAAATAAACGTGTGTTGGGTGACATGATGATGTCCGTCTGTCTGTGTCCGGGCTGCTTATCACAATATATATATATATTGTCACACACGTGCGCATGGGAAACAGCTGAAGGGCTTACTCACTAGTAATTCTACCCCAGGCCAGGGTGCTGTGGAGTGTACTGACTATCTCTCTCAGTCCCTTGCAGACCTTTCCTTGCCAGCCCCAAGGATGACGTCACTTCCGAGCCTGAGGAAGACACTTCCAGTTCCTGCCCGTTGACGTCATTTCCTTTCTAGGCCTTTAAAACGGCCATCTTGCCTCAGTACAGGCAGTTCTGTTCTGGACTCCAACCTATCAACAATTTGTATCTAACAAAGCAATTTTGCAGCCGAGCATATTATACGGGTGGCTGCCCCAACTCTTTATGATGTCTCTGACTCATTCTTGTGACAATATATATATATATATATATATATATATATATATATATATATATATATATATATATATATATATATATAAGGTTAAATCTCATTATAGCGAATAGTGAAGTAAACAAATTTTCAGAATAACGAATACTTGTTGTGGGCCCAGACATACGTTCATAAAACATCATGTTAAATGAATCTTATTTTAATGAAATGTAAATCTCAGTATAACAAACGTTTTTTTCAACCAAAATAGCCACCGAAGATGATAATGCAATGCAAAAAATACTTCATGCCGCTCTTACGCTTTCTGGGCTGAGTCCTGGGAACCCTACAACAGGGAGACACTCTGTAGTAAAATTTCCAGTCTCTGGAAGGCTGAACGACAGTGTTGGCAAAACATCATACTGGTATAGCCGAATTCTGAATCAGTGCTCCACCGAGTGTCCATGTGGTTAGTTGTTTTACATGTGGATACTGTACTGTTTTAGTTCCATAGTACTTCTCATAGTTTTCTTTGAGATCAGCAAAAAAAGTGAGAAACAGCATCAGTTTATGGTGAAAAAAAAATTAACAATCCTGGAAAAAGCTGATTCCGGAATGAAGAAATATGATGTGGCTAAGCATTTTGGAAATGCGACTTCTTTTTCATCTGACTCTTTCATTCATTCTTTATTTTCATACCTGTATTTCTATTAAAAAAAAGTTACATCCAACATCTTGTTTTCATCCTGTATTCATACTTTTATTTCTATCCATCCATCCATCCATTTTCCATCCCGCTGAATCCGAACACAGGGTCACGGGGGTCTGCTGGAGCCAATCCCAGCCAACACAGGGCACAAGGCAGGAACCAATCCCTGGCAGGGTGCCAACCCACCGCAGGACACACACAAACACACCCACACACCAAGCACACACTAGGGCCAATTTAGAATCACCAATCCACCTAACCTGCATGTCTTTGGACTGTGGGAGGAAACCGGAGCGCCCGGAGGAAACCTACACAGACAAGGGGGGAACATGCAAACTCCACGCAGGGAGGACCCGGGAAGCGAACCCAGGTCTCCTAACTGCGAGGCAGCAGCGCTACCACTGCACCACCGTTTATTTCTATTTAACCAAAATTATATCTAACGTCTCATTTCCAAATAAAATATTTTTTGCAGTTTAAGAAGTGCTGTTTTTTTATTCAGGTATTGTCAAGCTTGGGTCACAGAGTTGCATGAGAGACAGGATGGTGTGAGTCCAGGTTTACAAGTAAATACGGGTACTTTATTACTGCATAGAGAAGGCAGAAGAGCTGTTAGGAGCCACAGGAATGGCGATCATCCTGCTTTAGCTCCCATCTTCAGATTAGAAGAACACCAGTGACTCGGAATCACCACTGTGGCAGACATGGTCTGGAAAAGAGAGATCAGTAAAGTGTGAGGAAGAGCAGGTCAAAGCCTGGTGTTAAATGTTAAACATTATGCGACAAGCATGGTATGTGATAACCCTTATACTGCAGAGGACAACCAATTGCTTTGCCCTTCCTTGGTTTACTGTTTACCAGACTCAGCAGAGTAGCTATGGAGGTGTTCTTGCACTGTTGCCGTTAGACATGGAGAATCAACGGCGGCCCCGGTCACAGTAGTATACATATTTTCCCCATTTTAACAAAATTTCTGTTATAATGAAAAATTTTTATGATCCCATGAGTTTATTATATAAATTACTTATTTTAATTCAATACATTTATTACAGATTAGGAAAATCTACTTGAACTACTTTGACTAGACAAAAGTATTTCTAGGCGGATATAGACATAAATAAGAAACAACAGCTAAAGAGCAATTAATCATCCTATGGATTGTGCAAAAGTAGGAAGCTTAAAGTAAACAACCGACCACATGGTCAAACCTTTGCCATGTTTTAGGCAATGCTGACAGTCTATAATAGCAATATATATATATATATATATATATATATATATATATATATTGTCACGCATGCGCGTCTAGGGGGCCGCGGAAAGACCCGATGAGCAGCGTACAACAGTCTGCCAGGGGATGGAGATGGGGCACTAACCTTTCTTTCTCTTGTTCCCGCAGAAAGCCAGACGCAGCGCTGCCTTAAACGTTCTCAGGATGCCATTTAATCCACCCATAGCCACTTCCGCATTTCCATCCCTTCCTCTGGCCTGACTTAATGACATCATCTACCCATAAAACACCTCGGTTCCTCCCAGCATTCCAGTCACCAGCTTCCGGTCCCACCTTATTTATGTTCCCCTCTGCGAAAGGATGATGTTCTTGGTTGGATGCATGTTTGAGCGTATAATTATTTTGAGTTACAGTTTTGACAGTATACGGGGCCGGAAACCCCAACCCTTTATGCGTGTCTTGACTCTTATTTACAATATACTGTATATATATATATATATATATATATATATATATATATATATATATATATATATATATGAAAAGAAATGACTAAAAATATATAGAAAATATATTTAAAAAATGCATAAAAATGATTGCCTTCTCAGCTCCTCAAGTATAGTGGAAGGTTAATGTGGAAGGACACTCTGGGTACTCGACCAACCTACACACATTATAATTGGAGGGAGGTCTCACAAAATTTAGGCAGCTCTTGTGGGACTCATGGTATTTATTGTTTTACTCTTTCATTTTGTGATCTTGCATTTAACCTTTAGAGACTCAGAGATGTCCCTTGAACAATCCATACATTAATATTTTAGGTAATATATATTGTAACCACAAGGAGGTGCCATTGAGCCCCAAGCCACAGCCACAAAATGCACAGGCACACTTTTGCCTCAAATAAAAGGGTTTTTATTTGGCTCCAATACTTCCTTCACAAGAACACCAACAAAAATATACCAATCACAATTCTCCTTCCTCCTCCAAGAGTGTTGCCCACTGCCTCCCGTCTCTGACTCAACCAAAAATTAGGCATTTGGCTTTCTTTTAGGATTGATTCGGGAATTGATTCTGGTCTCCAGCCCAAGTTGTTTGGAGCACCTCCAGGTTATGCAGAAACCAGGGCAGTCCTACCCTGGCAGCGCCCTCTGGCAATCCCCAAAAACCCAGACAGGGCTGCGTTTCTGGATGTCATTTCCTATGCCACCCTGTGGGTGTCCTAATTGGGTTTAGCCCTGAGGAACATTGCCACCTTTCATGAGGGGAATTGACCTAATCCTGGTAAGCCTGTTCATCCAGTCCTTCCATTATGCCTTCCTGGCTGAATATGAAATCTTCCTTTATCCTGGCTAGGATGCCTGTCCTTCCTTCTTGGCACCCACTATATATTGTGACTGCTGCTGCAGGGCGACACAGCCACCCTTCAGAAACCCTCTCTTAAACAGTTTTTCAATGGGAAATAAACACACTCTTCAGCTCCTCTTTGTGGGATCAGCTGCAGGCATGCTTCTCACGCAGGGCTTTGAACATTTAAAACACTGAGCCACGGCCATCCTATGTTCTCACTCTCCTGTCTCTCTTCCCCCAGACTCTCTCTGCTTCAGCCGGTGCTTCTGGCCCGCTGGACCTCCTTGATGAAGAAGACTTTGTGTTCTTCTGAGCAGGAATTTGGCCCGCTGCATCAAGTTTGACAGCTGTTCCTTGGGAGGGCGGATTGCCTCTAAAAGAGACTTGTGTTTGTAACTGCCTGAACAGCAATATAGTTTCTCCTTGGGGAACCTTCAGTATTCTCCTGTACAACTTTGTGACCCAAGCTTGACAATATATATATAATCACACACGTGCACTTAGGGGGCAGCCAAAGGGTTCAAACGAGCATGAAAGAACAACAGATAGAGGATTGGAACAGAGTAGTAATGCCTTTTCTCTTTTTACACCAGAAAAAACAGAGAATCAATAATAAAGAAATACCTCAACTCCACGACAACACGCCACTTCCAGCTCCCTGTAACAACTACTCCTCCGGGTCCCTCTGCCTAAGACATCGCTCCCAGTCTCATATTACTAACTTCACTTCCAGCTCCCAATGATGACATAACCTCTGCTCCGTCATGAACAGGTCATTTCTGTCCTTATTGGTCCACATCAGTTCCTGCCAACTCATATCCTCTTATTTTATTTCCTGTTTATTGTGCATAAAAGAACCTAAAGAACTACAGCTATTAATCTTTGTTTCTGTGTTTTGATTTCTTCACAGATTGGTGTAATTGGCAGGATACACTGTTTGATATGTCAGAAGAACAGGACCTCAACACAATGCTGGGAACCATTCTAACAGAGCTTCAGACCGTGAAATTGCAACTGGGAGAAACAAGAACCCAGCTTGCTGAGACGAAGGCTTGCCTCGCCGCAGCAGAAGCAGTGAAGCCGGAGACCGCTCAGCCTTCCCATCCTCCGTTAGTGACACTTTCAGAGGAAGATGTTATTGCGTCATTTTTATTGATTTTTGAGTGTACTGCTACCTGTAACCTTTGGTCGAGGATGGAGTGGGCCCACATACTTGCGCCTTACTTGAATTCCCCCAACTTTTAATCTTTGTTTCTGTGTTTTCATTTCTTTACAATTTAGATAGATAGATAGTGTCGCAAGAACGACCAAGAGACATTGCGAAGGTTTGGGGCAGCCACCCATTTAATAGTTCCCGGCTGCAAAATTGATTCAAAATTAGCGACATGTTTATTCAACAGAGTCCACAACAGAACTGATTCTCTTCAGGCAATATGGCGGCTTTAAAGGCCAGCAAAGGAAGTGCTGTCATCAGCACCGGAACCGGAAGGGACGTCATTGGCTGCCCCAGAGCCGGGCGGGATTTCCCTAGACTGGTCTGCAAAAGATCGAGAGGGAAAGTTAGTGCACTTCGCCACCCCCTGGTCTGGCATGGAATTACATGTATTCAAGCCCTTTGGTTGTCTCCAAAACACGTGTGTGACAATAGATAGATAGATAGATAGATAGATAGATAGATAGATAGATAGATAGATAGATAGATAGATAGATAGATAGATAGATTATACACTCCAATTTTCACTTACCAAAATAATATATTTCAAATAAATTGAACTTTAAAATATTATGTTGCAAAGGCAAGTGAATTTTCAAAGCATTATACCCTAGCACTAATAAGATTCAATTATCATATATTTATACGATTTATATATGTTTTCCTTGAAAAATGTATTTGTATTGCTATTCTAACTACAGTAAAGATTATCATTAATACGCCTCTTTGGAGGGACCAACTGCTATTGCCCAAGCTGTTGGACTTTATTTTCCCTAACTGATTTATCATCTGATCTGCATAAAAATACAGTTATTTCATTGACAGAAAAAAGCCAGCTGCATGAAGATTAAACTTCTGAGGTTTAATTTTCAGCTACAGTATATTAAAAGAATCACATCAGCTGGTGGCAAAGCTTAGACTTTGAACTTCTATTCCTGCAAATTAACTACTTGGCATTTCTAAATTTTTCATTGTATTTTGTGAACTAGACCTTACTTTGTTCCTTGACTTTGATTTTTGCCTTGCTCCTGAACTTTGAGCTTACTCATTAGTGTTTTCACTCTGCCCCATGAAATGACAGTGCAGACCTTAGACAATCTTTTGCTGTATGAAGTAATATTTCTTCATATGTGGAAAAACTCCTAGGGAGCTGTCATTGTCACTGAGATCTCAAATTAGTATATTTTAAAGGTTAGGTTACACATAAGCATTACATACCCAAAATATGTTTTCCTTCTATACAAAAAAGACCACCCTTTGCCAGTGTATACCTAGTGTATCATATCTTGCTTAGCAATCCCCTGTCATACTCACAGAATGTGTGAGGAAACAACTTATATATATACAGTATATATATATATATATATATATATATATATATATATATATATTGTCACAGACATCATAAAGGTTTGGGGCAGCATCCTGTGTATTGTTTCCTGGCTGCAAAGTTGCTTAAAATTTGACAGAGAGGTGTTCATAGAACAGAGTCCAAATCAGAACTGATCTTTATGAGAAAAGATGGTGGCTTTAAAGGCCGGTGGAGAAAGTGACATCTTCAGGACCGGAAGTGATGTCATCACAAGCGCCAGGACCGGAACTGATGTCATCACGGCGGAGGAGGAAATGACGTCTTCATAGGCGTCAGAGGCAGAACCGACGTTTTCAGAGGCGCCGAAACCCAGTGGGATTTCCCAAGAAAGGTCTGTAGGGAACTGAGAGAGACAGTCAGCGCACCCCCGGTCTGGTGTAGAATTATAATTACTCACGCCCTTTAGCTGCCTCCTACTCACATGTGTATGACAATATATATATATTGTGGCGAACAGCTGGGGGCGGTACCCAGCCGGGACACCTGGAAGGACTGGAGGAGGGATTAAACCTCCTCCGGACCACGAGCGGGAGACCGCCCTGGTGGCTATGGGGACCATGGGAAAGGAGCATGGAAGCCCGAATGCCTGGAGAGCCCTGGTCGTCAGCACTTCTGCCACACCCAGAAGTGCTGGAGGGAAGAAGACCAGGGACACCCGGAGTGCTTCTGGGTGCACAGCCGGCACTTCCGCCACACCAGGGAGTGCCAGCAGAAGTTCATTGGGAGGCACCTGGAGCACGTCCGGTTGGATATAAAAGGGGCCACCTCCCTCCATTCGATGACTGGAGTCAGGTGGAAGAGGACAGAGCTCGGAGGAAAGGAGTGGAGGCAGTCAGGAAGAGAGGCATTGTGAAGGGCTTGGACTGTGGGTGATTGGCACAGGAGTACTGGGTTGTGTGCATTGTACATAAATATGAATAAACGTGTGTTGGTGGTTGAACCTTCGGTGTCCACCTGTCTGTGTCCGGGCTGCTTACCACAATATATATATATATATATATATATATATATATATATATATATATATATATATATATATATATATATATACATATGTATATGTATATATGTATATATGTACACAATTTACAAGGAACACAATTGGAATTACAGTAAACAAAAAAAGAAGTTTTAATTTGTCAAAATGCATAATTGGCACTGGCTGGGAGTTCCAGGAGCACAGGAGTCCACGATGTTCCTAAGTATATTTCTGTTTTGCTATCAAAACAGGGGCCAACAGCACACTACTTTGCCCAGGGGCCTATGATGTGCTCTTACTTTGCAACTCCATCCTATTTTGTTCAAAACTTGTATACATTATTTTATTTTCCCTGTCATAAATTCTAAACTTTTTCAAAATTATTTAACCTCTGAAAGCTCACTTTAGTATACAGTAATCCCTCGCTATATCGCGCTTCGCCTTTCGCGGCTTCACTCCATCGCGGATTTTATATGTAAGCATATTTAAATATATATCGCGGATTTTTCGCTGCTTCGCGGGTTTCTGCGGACAATGGGTCTTTTAATTTCTGGTACATGCTTCCTCAGTTGGTTTGCCCAGTTGATTTCATACAAGGGACGCTATTGGCAGATGGCTGAGAAGCTACCCAGCTTACTTTTCTCTGTCTCTCTTGCGCTGAGTTTCTCAGATCCTGACGTAGGGGGATTGAGCAGGGGGGCTGTTCGCACACCTAGACGATACGGACGCTCGTCTAAAAATGCTGAAAGATTATCTTCAGTTGCTATCTTTTGTGCAGCTGCTTCCTGAAACGACATGCTACACAGTGCTTCGCATACTTAAAAGCTCGAAGGGCACGTATTGATTTGTGCTTGAAAAACAAACTCGGTCTCTCTCTATGTCTCTCTCTCTCTCTCTGTCTGCTCCTGACGGAGGGGGTGTGAGCTGCCGCCTTCAACAGCTTTGTGCCGCGGTGCTTCGCATACTTAAAAGCAGCCCTATTGATCTGTTTGCTTTTCTGTCTATCTCTCTGACAGCCTGTGCTCCTGACACTCACTCTTTTGAAGAGGAAGATATGTTTGCATTCTTTTAATTGTGAGACGGAACTGTCATCTCTGTCTTGTCATGGAGCACAGTTTAAACTTTTGAAAAAGAGACAAATGTTTGTTTGCAGTGTTTGAATAACGTTCCTGTCTCTCTACAACCTCCTGTGTTTCTGCTCAAATCTGTGACCCAAGCATGACAATATAAAAATAACCATATAAACATGGTTTCTACTTCGCGGATTTTCTTATTTCGCGGGTGGCTCTGGAACGCAACCCCCGCGATGGAGGAGGGATTACTGTAATACCATGTTGACCATCTGTTTCAAATTATCATGAAAAAAGATTATTTGAAGCATTTTAACTTTTGTTAAATTAGTAATTTGTTTTGTTAATTTTGTTAAATAAAATAATTCTAATCTGCCCACTATTTCACACTATGAATGAAGCTGAAGTGATATCCAAAACATTTCTTGAACATTATAGAATATATAATGAACTTTCCATGAAAACTGAACTTGTGAATATTATTCCTTATTTTCTTTGCTTCTCTGAAGCTACAGTATGTAAAAACATAACAATTGAGTATCCAAAAGTATAAATGGAACAGGCGAAGATGGATACATATATTACTTTAAAATAATTCGTTGATAAGTAATAGAAATCTACCATATGACCCTGAATTTTTCAAAGATGTCATGTAATATTTGAGAAGCCACAACTCAAACTAGTCAATTGTAAATACTGCAGAGTATTAACCAACACTGACAAAATTAAAATGCATTTGACACACAAAAGAACTTCAATTGTCAAGTTAATATTTTTTGCAAAAATCACTTTAATAACATACTGTATGTAATAATCATGTACCTTTGTGCTGAATAGTATTTTCTTGAAAAGTTGTATATGAGAGATTAATAAATAACTACAGATATGTACTATTTATTAATAGTTATATTAAATTTATTAGAGTTCTGATGCTTCTCGGTTTCAGAATAATTTCATGAAGTAAAAATGTGTACAATGAAATTCCATCCATCCATCCATTTTCCAACCCGCTGAATCCGAACACAGGGTCACGGGGGTCTGCTGGAGCCAATCCCAGCCAACACAGGGCACAAGGCAGGAAACAATCCTGGGCAGGGTGCCAACCCACCGCAGGACGTACAATGAAATTGGTATGTTTTATTCAAAAATACAGTAATTGTGCTTACATTTCACAATAATTTGCATTCTACATAAACACAACACAGCACAAGGTCACACAGAGTCAACATTTTGTGAGAAAACCTACAACTTGCATTGCAGACTGGAGACACTTACATTCAGATAAAGAAAGTGTCATGGGATGACCTTTGATTTTATGAAAGTGATATTGTGCTATGTATTTTTCTTCTTCTTCTCAATCAGTTCAGAGATGCTGTTCTTGCAGCATAGAGGGAATGCCTCAGTCTAGATGCCTGCCTTGTGCTAATTCCCTCATCTCACCTACCAGCAGCAGTTTCTGCAATTCTGTCTATCCTCTATGTCATGTTTGGTCCTCCCATAGGTCAATGACCCACAGGCCTTGTGTTCAAATACTTCCTTGATTTTCTTTCGGAGTCCATTCTAGGTGCCCACAACACTAGAGCTGCCTTTGCAGCAGTTGAGCTGGGACTGGAACTTAGTGAAACTCTACACTAATATTGTTGTTATTTCTCCTGTAATGATGTGTTCTTCCTTGCTGTCCACCGAAGATACCACATCTGGGCTAACTTGATCTGAATAACTCAAGCCCAATCCACACTGTCCAGCCATCACTGGCATGGAAGAGGATGGGTTCCAAGACATATTTATCAACCTGGAGCTTAGTTTACCTGTGAACCTCACTTGCCAAACATTGTCTGACTATTCTGAAACCTTGAATTATTAATATACATGTATATTATTATTTTCACGAGTTACATGAAGCAATAGTAAGAGTCCTCAGCTAGAGGGCTGGTTTGGTAATGTAAAAGTTAGGTTAGGTTCTGTGAGCTTTTGGATCTGAGGTACTTGTAGCTTTTCCCAGATGAAAGTTAATGTAGCAGATGGTGACGAGGATGGGTGGGATTAGCAACAATTTTCTCGCTTGTTTTATTTTTCTGAAGTTGTTAAACTTTTTCAAAACAAGGAAGATTTGATTCAGTCTATGACCTTTTCTGTACAGGAGACAGCACATTGCAGTTTGCTCTTGGAGTGAGCAGATGCTGTGCCAAGCCAAACAGCCATTAAGTATGTGAGGATGTTCTCAGTTATGGATCAGTTTTGACTGGGTGACATTAATTATGGGATTCCAAACAAATTTATAAATCTACAAATCATATTTCATATATCATAAATCTGTAATTTATATTCAATTATTTTTTGTCAGAAATTGCCGGTTTCCAAACCTTTCTTGAGAGAACAAATTAATTTCCCACTAACTGAAGTGCATTCTGTGATCATTCCACACATCTTCTACCACTTCAACCCCACTTTCATTCATTTTCTTTGGCATTTAGCTTCACACAAAAGAATATAATGATTAACAGCTGAGACTACTGACCATTTACAGGAAATCTGTTATACTCCTCCACAGTACATTCCATGGCTTGTTTTTCTTGACATCCTATAAAAATGACTTTAAAGCTGTTGCATGATGACAACACGTCATTTAAACAGTGCAGCTCATTGGTTTCTTAGTCATCCAGTATTTCAGTGATGGAGTTGATATTCAAAGGCCTTGAACATTAATATTTTTGTAGAGTTTCTCAAGGATTTTTTTTTGCCCACATTTCTATTAAAAACATTTCAATCCTAGGTAGAGGCACTTTGATACTTTCAACTTTCAATTACATTACTGTCTTTACAGTTTGCAAATAATTCAAAAAAAGTTGGCACAGTTTGGAAAATGGTAATAAAAACAAAAAGGAGTGATTTCTAAATTTTATTCACTGTACTAAATATTGAAAACTAGCAAAATACCCGCGCTTCGCAGCGGAGAAGTAGTGTGTTAAAGAGGTTATGAAAAAAAAAAAGGAAACATTTTAAAAATAACATAACATGATTGTCAATGTAATTGTGTTGTCATTGTTATGAGTGTTGCTGTCTTTTATATATATAATATACACACACAGACACACATAAACATATATATACATATACATATATATATACATATCTACATATACACATATCTACATATACATACGTATATACACATATACACATCCACATAAACATATATATACATATACAAATTTACATATCTACATATATATATATATAGACATACATATATACATACATACATTCACATATATATATATATATATATATATATATATATATACTGTATATAAACATATGTACTTATTGGCTCATGTATTTAGGATATAGCAGGTTGGATAATGGACGGATGGACATCTGTATGCATAGCCGTATTTGCCCGTTTTCGTTTTTTTTCTTTGTTCAGTAATATTTCAGTAAACCCGAAGCTTGTCAGTTCAAATCCTGGTACTGACACCACTGTGTGACCCTGAGGAAGTCACTTCACCTGCCTGTGCTGCAAAAAACAGAAGTAATGTAACAAATTGTACCTCAGATGTTGTAAGTTGCTGGAATAAAGGCATAAGTAAAATAGATAAATATGTATTATACACATAGGAACTATTCATTTATTTTCAGTTAAGTCACCTGCAGCAAACTTTTATAAATGAGGGTTTCTGATTTTTAGATAGTGCAAACTGTTTCTTCTTCATTGACGTTTTCTCTTGGAGAGCTTTTTTCATTTCATTGAAAATGAAAGCAGTAGCTGCCAAAATATGTAGCTTTCTTATTAATTTTTCAACATTGTGTAAAATAAATGTATAAAGTAACATAAAAGGTTTAAATACTGGTTATTCTTTTACACTAAAATATTACTAAAGAGATACAAAAAAAGTAAAATGGATATGTTCTTTTTCTTTAAGGAGATTAAATATTACTGAAGAAAGAAAAAAAAAAATTAAACAGCCAAATGGGGCTATGCATACGAACTTAAAAGGTTTAAATAAAACAGAAATATATAATTTATTTTTACTTGCTTAACTTGTGGAGGGTGTATCCTGTAGCAAAGCCCTAACTTTTTTCATGAAAGCCCGTTTCAGTCAATAAGTCTTAAAAAAACGTGTAAAGATAGTGACAATAAGCTAAGTCATCTGCAGCAAAGTTTTATAAATAAGGGTTTCTGATTTTTAGATAGTGCAAACTGTTTGTTCTTCATTGACGTTTTCTCTTGGAGAGCTTTTTTCATTTCATTGAAAATGAAAGCAGCAGCTGCCAAAATATGTAGCTTTCTTATTAATTTTTCAACATTGTGTAAAATAAATGTATAAAGTAACATAAAAGGTTTAAATACTGGTTATCCTTTTACACTAAAATATTACTAAAGAGGTACAAAAAAAGTAAAATGGATATGTTCTTTTTCTTTAAGGAGATTAAATATTACTGAAGAAAGAAAAAAAAAAATTAAACAGCCAAATGGGGCTATGCATACGAACTTAAAAGGTTTAAATAAAACAGAAATATATATTTTATTTTTACTTGCTTAACTTGTGGAGGGTGTATCCTGTAGCAAAGCCCTAACTTTTTTCGTGAAAGCCCGTTTCAGTAAATAAGTGTTAAAAACAGGTGTAAAGATATTGAGAATAAGCTACGCAAACCCAGGAAGACATGGAATCATTTAAATCAAGTATCATTACATCTTCCTTTCTTAAAGAGAAGTAAGGCAGTACTTATAAGCTTACATATTTATATATAGACATACATATATATATATACATATATATCTGAAGCCGTGCAAGCACACTCTTGAGAATGCAACGTATAGTTGTACAGAAGAAAAGCAATCTTGCCTCAAATGAATGGCAACCTTTTGTAGGTGTATGAACTTAATTTAAACTTTAGGTTTACACGGTGCTTTCTTTCCGAAGTACCTGCACTCATGAATATGTCTGTATGTGTCAGTCGGTCAAATCCACGCGCTTCGCACCGGCGAAGTACCGCTTTTAAATTTTTATTAAGATGAAAATAAAACGTTTTTAAATTGAGGGAAAATATACTAATAACAGTTTGTTAAGGATCTGTTTTTTTGTGAAGCTGCGTTTACTCGAGTGATCACTTCGACCTGACTTGGTGGCCAAGTATAAGCGTTACCTGGTAGGTAACCACCCATACAATCAGATTGTGAATCAGACTACGAATGCCGTGAATGTAATTACACACTCACTGCACTTGCTTACGGTAATCGAACCTCGGACGTCAGCGCTAGAGGGGCTTAGCAGCGGTGAAGTATTGCTTTTAAATTTTAATTAAGAACAAAAGAAAATCTCAGAGCTTCGATTCCCGAAAGGGAGTGAAGTGAGTGTCCGGTTAACCACCAGGTAAAGCTTATGGTTGGACAGCAAGTGACGTAACATCAGCCACGGTGCCTTCAGTTGTGAGAAGCAGATTATAGAATGATTGAAAATAGTTTTGCATTTACCTTTTTAGTAAAAGGCGAGCTTTTAAGCCTGAGAAATCACCCCGTAAATGCACACGTTTAATTGCACATGTGTTAATATGTATGGTTACACAGTATTAAAAGACAATGAAGAACGTGATTTACCTTTGTTCCCGCGTTTGATAAAAGGCGAGCTTTTAAGCCTGAGAAATCACCCCGTAAATGCACACGTTTAATTGCACGTGTTAATATCTATGCTTACACAGTATTAAAAGACACTCAAAAATTAACGTCATTTACCATCAGCCACGGTGCCTTCAGTTGTGAGAAGCAGATCATAGAATGATTGAAAATAGTTTTGCATTTACCTTTTTAGTAAAAGGCGAGCTTTTAAGCCTGAGAAATCACCCCGTAAATGCACACGTTTGATTGCACATGTGTAAATATGTATGGTTACACAGTATTAAAAGACAGTGAACAACGTCAGTTACCTTTGTTCCCGCGTTTGATAAAAGGCGAGCTTTAAAGCCTGAGAAATCACCCCGTAAATGCATACGTTTAATTGCACATGTGTTAATATGTATGCTTACACAGTATTAAAAGACAGTCAAAAATTAACGTCATTTACCTTCGTTCCCGCGTTTGACTCGTGCTGTAAATCTCTTCCTTGTTTTTAGTTCACGTGATCACGTAGGAGGCGTGATGACGCGATACGTGACTCCGCCTCCTCCATTAGAGTATATGGACAAAAAATATGTTCCAGTTATGACCATTACGCTTTGAATTTCGAAATGAAACCTGCCTAACTTTTGTAAGTAAGCTGTAAGGAATGAGCCTGCCAAATTTCAGCCTTCCACCTACACGGGAAGTTCGAGAATTAGTGATGAGTCAGTCAGTCAGTCAGTCAGTCAGTCAGTCAGTCAGTCAGTCAGTCAGTCAGTCAGTCAGTGAGTCAGTGAGGGCTTTGCCTTTTATTAATATGTATAGATACTATAGCAACACATTGCTTGATATTTTACCTTGTTAATTTAACAGTGTTTTTGAAAACATGATAGCTGCAAAACACAGTAACACTTTAGTTTAGGTACTGCCCAAATACATCTATTACTTATTTACTCTTATGTAACTAGACCTTAACAAAACTTCTTTTGGTTTTCATAACATTTACAAAGCATCAATAGACAGGTTATTCATCTTTGTGCATGTGGCATATTGACATGATGGTAAAACTGCTTTTTAATATGAAGGATTCACAGGTCTTATACTAATTATCTAATACCAATAGAACTGTGTCTCAGTTAACATCAGACCACTCCAAAGTGAAGTTTTGTTAGTCAGTCACATTGCAGAGATGAATAAATACTGCATGGATGCTTTATAAGTGTTATGAAGACACAAAAAAGTGTTTGACTGTTGAGTGCTTACCACTTGGTAGCATCATTATTTCTTTTAGTAACACAGTGCATTTGGACACTGAAGACAAGCAGAAGATTCCCCCATTCATCCATTATGCAGGTCTTTAGCTGCACAATTGGACAGAGACTTCGTTGACATATTATTCGCTCCAGAATGTGCCATACGTTTTCAATCTGAGAAGGGTCAGGACTGCAAGCTGGCAATTCTTATGTAGTCATTCACTTGTAATCTCAGTAGAATATGATTTAGTATTGTCCTGCTGAAAAGTGCAGGAACATCCCTGGGAAAGACTGCATCTGGATGGCACCATATGTTGCTCCAAAATCTGTACATATTTTTTTGTTTTAATGGTGTCCTTACAGATTCCATTCCAAGGGCACTGACACATTCCCATACCACAAAAGATGCTGGCTTTCTGACCTGCCTCTGATAACATCTTGGATGGTCCTTCTCCTCATTGACCCAGAGAACATGAGAGATTTTTTTTCCAAAAACTATGTTGACATTTCACGATTCCTCTGTGCTGCTTTCCCTCAGAAGTGAGACCAAGTCCAGAGAAATTGGTGGCACTTCTAGACAGTATTAATGTGTGGGTTCTGTTTTGCATAGTAAAGCCTTAACTTGCATCTGTGGTTTGTGTTAACTGACAGTTTACTAACGTAGTCGCAAGCCCATGTCATGGTATTCATTACAGATGCAAGGCAGCTTTTAAGACAGTGACGGATAAAGTGACATTGAAGATCATGTGCACTCAGAAGTGATTTTCAATCTTTTTATTTGAATTTTCCATACTGTCCCAGCTTTTTTGGCAGTGAGTTGCATTTAAAAATTTAAAAGTTATCCATTTAAAAATAAAATACAAACACTTTGATGAAATGTTAAAATAAATTTGTATAACACATGCTTCTGAAATCTGCATGTCATTTCTTTGGATGATCTGTGATATGCACATTTAAATATCATTGTGTATGTTCACTTTGGCCATTTAGGGTCATAGGTCTCCAGAGTATCTCTCAGCACCTTCAGCCAAAATGAAGATACCAGCCTTCGACTGACCACCAATCCATTGTAGGGTATATTTACACATCCACACTCATCTCTGGTCAATTTCAAGCCACCATGAAGTTAATCCGCATATCTTCAGGATGTGAAGGAAACCAAAACAGAAAACAATGTACAAAAACAGAGAAAACATGCCAACTCTACACAGATAGTGACAGACACATGAATTGTAGCAACTACCAGCTTGAATCACTGCCCCACTGTTCAATCCCCTGAAAATAACAGTCACACAGGAACATTCTAGCATCCCAGTATCATGAATTGCCTTGTCCTAACTAGACAATAATTTGGAATTTAAATTTCCAATAATTTGGCAAAATGTCTTTAAATTACATCCCTTAATATTTTTGGTTGAAAAGTGTAGAATTAAAAAAAATGGTAACGTCTCTTAAATTTGGGGGAATTCATGGTGGAATATGTCTGACAACTCTAAACATTACATCTGTCAGGCCACTGAAAACAAACTCCACCTTGCACTGGGACTCAACCTTTTCTCCCGCACTCACCACATCTCTTCAGTTGGATCTCTAGGTGTAAGTGAGGCTAATATCAATTCCCATTTTCTTCCCATTATATTTTTCCAGAGGATTGCTAGAACCAGCTTTGAAATTTCATGGCTTGGTTGGATGTGAATACCTCAGTGTTTCAACTCTGCAGTTGCTAATTCATATTTGCCTTTGTCATCTTGTGTAAACTGTGGTGGGTTGGCGCCCTGCCCGGGGTTTGTTTCCTGCCTTGCGCCCTGTGTTGGCTGGCATTGGCTCCAGCAGACCCCTGTGACCCTGTAGTTAGGATATAGCGGGTTGGATAATGGATGGATGGATCTTGTGTAAAAAATGCCCATAATCCTTACTGATTCATGAACTGTTTTGAAACACTCATTTTAGTTGTTTGGACTTTTGGTTTTGTGCAATTGTCACATTTTTTGAAAAATCGAGTAACAATTGTATTGAGCAGAATATGAAGTGCAATACTTACTGACAGTGTTTAAAGTACTTTGTAATCCTTGACTGATATCAAAGCATAGTGTTTGAAGACAATGGGCACATTATACTTTTGAAAAATAAGAATAAGGTTCGAGGCGCAACATATTTTTCAATGTAGTTTACAGACTAAAGTGTGTCATACATTGATTACACCGATTCAAGTGTTGTGTTGTCAGGACAGAGAAATAAATGCTCTCATTTCACATATGCAGAAAGAGAAATGTATTTGAATGAATTACTGTAAAATAATGGGATGTTTATGAAGTTAGAAATAAAAGACAAAGAAAGGAATGGTTTTAAAAAATAAATTGGTGTTTTATATTTTAAAAATAATATTTCAATTGATATTCCATAATCTTACTTCTAAAAGTTCTGGTCTCCCACTCTTTTCCGTACATTGTGTGCTGAGAATGCCATAAGAAGGTGCAGAGTAAAAAGGTACGCTGAGCATATACCTGTACATTGACTTACCATCCCATAGCTTCACGCAAATTCTACATTTCAACATGCCATATGTCACATAATAATGTGGAATAAATCAGACAGACCAACATTCCTAGAATCAAGAATTGTTCATGTCAGTGTTGGAGTTGAAAATGCAAATGACCTTAGTGACTTTGAATGTGGCATAATATTTTTCATTTCTCAAACATTTGTCAGCATGGACAAAGTTGCTCGGACAGATGATCCCAGATTCCTTCCATGCTTTTCAGAATTGCACACCAGCAACATGAGTGCATGGACATCCTGTTTGGTGTCAAAAGTACAGGCTAATGGGACCAGTATCATGGCTTGGGGAATGTATTACTCATTCACACTAAGGTACCTGAAGTATCATCTAAATTGCAAAATCATTCCTGACCAAGTTCATTCCTTGATTGCTTTGGTAGCCTTGACATTGCTCAGATCTCATCCCTATCAAGCATCGTTGGGATGAGGTGGATAGGGCTATTTGCTAGAATACTGAACAGCTGTCTAATCTGCAACAACTCTGCAACTCAGTTATTTCTGCATGATGCTGCATTCTTAAGCAATGAATCCTCAATCATGTAGAAGCCATAGGCAGCTGAATTCATGCTGTTCTGAAAGCCAAAGGTCTAGCAAACTACTAAATGGGTGTACATAATAAACTGGCAACGCAGTGTATTCCAATCTGAAAAGATTTGGAATTTCACTGCTGGATCAGAATGATGGATGAAAAAATTGGTGATGTTCGTTTTTCAGTAATGGTTACAATAATAAATGTGAGTATCCTTGAGGTGCAATATTTGTCTGGAAATTGTACATATGGAGTATTCCATAAGAAATCAGGCTTATAGAGTTAATGAGAATAAGGTGTATGCTGAGCTCCACATGAAATGTCTACAAAAGTGATCACGATAGCCCATGTATTTCTTGTTGTTACCACTTAGACCAATTTGACATACAGTACAGCAGATTTATCAAGTAAGCATGAAAAGCAGCATTAACTGGAATAGTCTGATGCCAGAAAAGCATTCCCCCCAGAAAAGATCATGTTAGTTCATCATCTGTGTTACAAGATCATATATAAATAGTATGAAGTAATGGAATCAGCAACATAAACTGGATTAAGTTGGAAGAGAAAATGAATGGATGAACAGATTACATTGAACTAGCAAAAAACATCTTATCATTCTGTGGCATTAGAAATTCCAAGAATGACCAATATTTCACACCTATCTGAGTGCTTAATAATAATAGTAATAATACTACTACTACTAATAATAATAATACATTTTATTATATATTTTAAATGCTATTAAAAGAGTATACATAAAATACAGGTAGACAAAAGTTCAAAATGGGGAAAGCAAATCTGGTTAGGAGACACATTAAACTTTCATTCATTCATTCATTCATTCATTCATTTTCTAACCCGGCCAACTGAAGCATAAGATCACAGAAACAGTTAAAAAATGTGTAATAATAATAAAAGTGACAAAAGATCTTTAAAAGAAACCAGAGCCTATAACTGCAGTATTTCCATCTATTGATTTATTTTCTGAACTCACATACTGTAATATATTTGTGATGGACAAGAGCCTACACAGGCAGCTTCAAGCCTGAAACCAACATTGGTAGGAAAGCAAATCCACTGCAGAGTGCACTCCCTTCCTAGATTAATTAGCAGCTGTAAATTAGTTCAGCATGTACAGTCATAAGGAATGCTCATGTAAACACAGGAAGAATATGCCTACTCCAGACAAATAGTGGGGGACTAAATCCAGTTCCCCACAGTTGTGGATTAATATCACTAAACACTGCACCACCATAATGCCCAACATTTTAAATAAAGCATGCTAAAATATTTTAGCATTGTATGTTTTAAAAAATTAACTCTTTTTTTTTTAATATCATCATTTTTCACTTGTGTCTCTCAAGGTGACAATGTATAGCTCATGTAACTTTCCTGCAGCATCAGCATGACAGTTTTTTCCTTGAGACAGAAGGCAGGACAAAATGGAGGAATAATGATGAATAGAGAGGATGAGGTATGTTTGAAAGTAAGTGTGAATGAATTTTAAAATGAGGAGTAAAGTTTTAAATTAAATCTATTCTTTCACAGGCAGCCAATAGAGTCTTTGAAGCACTGAAGTGATGCCGTGGCATGAAGAAGCAGAGATAAGGAAATGGACTGCTGAGTCCTGAACATGGTCTATTCACTGTGTGTCAGGTCCATAAATCTGGGAATAATAACAGTAATGAAGTGGTAAGGATCTGCATAAGGATTTTAGCATTTGTATAAGAGAATGACAGGCTGATACAATCAATGTTTCTAAGATAGTAGAAGGACAGACCTCTGATGTTCTTTATAAGAGTCTCATAGTGGAATCAAAATACCCAGAAAGATTTCTTACATTAAAAATCATAACAAAAACTTCACCTCTGCCAGAAAGAAACCTGTGAAAGAATGATCAATGGTGTAGTAAGATTTTTTATTTAGGATTTGTTTAGACATAAAATGTGAGTTATTCTTTATTTATCCCTCTTGTGCATTATTTGAAATAAATTATCTATTTAAAAATATTTTGCATTTCACCTATTATTCTGACTATGGTCAATATTATAAAGTTTTATGAGTTTATAGTGTGTCGATGAAATAGCTACGGACTGTATTGCTTTAGCAATATATATAAATATTTTTATCTTAATACTGAAGCAAATTACAAAATATAAATAAATACAATGATTTCTCAGTTTATTTGGCTATAGCAAGAGCTTTTCCAAATTATGTAGCTGTTAAATATAACATTTATCTTTGCAAAAAAAAAACTAAGAGTTTCAAGAAAAAACAAATTGCACTTACAAAATAACTTTATTCTTCTAGCTGAAAACCAATTTCAGTCTCACATATTTAAATGGAAGATGGGTGAAAAAATAGTATTATTAGTGAGAATTGTTGCATTATTATGTATTCGGAGGGTAACAGTACATCAAAATACTGTAGTATCACATTCAGCAACTTAGCACACACAATTAGAAGCATATACTACCTACACAAACACATGTGAATAAACAAAGCAGAAGTCAGAAAACTGATACAAATGTATATAGCTAAAATATAAGCAAAAACTTGAGAGCATGCTGATTATGCCAGGGTATGTAACACAAATCTAATAGTATTATGAACAGAACAGTGAAAGAGTAGTGTGCACCTATAGTACTATTAATGTGCCAGCAGACAGATATCCATACATAAGTGTCAAAATATACACAGCTGTTAGAGCTGTCAAAAAAATTGCATATACTATGAAAGTATCCAGACTCCTTCACATTTTACAATTTTTTTTTTATTTTACACATTTTGTTATGTTGAAAATGTGACTCAGGCACCGCCGAGAATGGCAGCCTTTTCAGCAGCTCCTGTGAATTTCCTCTTGGGATTAATAAAGTATCTATCTATCTATCTATCTATCTATCTATCTATCTATCTATCTATCTATCTATCTATCTATCTATCTATCTATCTATCTATCTATCTATCTATCTATCTATCTATCTATGTTGGGGCCTATGCTAAAATCGTTTACATTAATTTTTTTCTCTGATCAACCAACACTCCATTCCCCAGAATGACAAAGTGAAAACAGGATTTAGGAATATTTGCAAATTTATTAAAACTAAAAAACTGAAATATCACATTGACACAAATATTTAGACTCTTTACAGACACTTGAAATGTGTTTCAAGTGCATCACATTCTATTGACTATCATTGAGTTTTTTGATTTCTGGACGTTCTTTGGAGTCCAATTGTTGTCTATCTGTCTATAGAAGGTCCCACAGGTGAGCAAAAGCCATGAGGTCAAAATGAATTGCATGTTAAACT
Organism: Erpetoichthys calabaricus; assembly: GCF_900747795.2. Taxonomy (NCBI): domain Eukaryota; kingdom Metazoa; phylum Chordata; class Cladistia; order Polypteriformes; family Polypteridae; genus Erpetoichthys; species Erpetoichthys calabaricus. Next base: position 217,572,249 of record NC_041394.2, on the reverse strand, counting down.
GAAAAAGATAGGATTTATGTTGAGGCAAAGGTCTGTAGAAGACAGTATTGAAGGTTCCCAAGAGCACAATGGCATCCATAATTCATAAATAGACGTATGGAACTGCCATGCCTCTTGCTAGAGTTGGCAACTCACTCAGACTGAGCAATCATGGGAGAAGGGCCATGGCAAGACAGGTGACCAAAAACCTAATGTTCACTCTGGCAGAGCTCCACAGAGCCTTTGTGGAGATGGGGGAATTTTCCAGAGGATAATCATCAATGCAACATTCATATTAGTCTGGTCTTTTTGACGGAGTGGCCAGACAAACACCTTTCCTCAGTAAAAGAAACATGGAAGCCCATTTGGCTGAAAAACAAGATTTTCTGGTACGACAAAACTAAACTGAACTGCCTGACCTCAGTTCTAAGCATGACATCTGGAGGAAACCAGACATCGCTCATCACCTGTGCAATATTGTGCCAGTGGTGAAGCATGATGGTGGGATCATCATGCTGTGGGATTGTTTCTCAGTGGTAGGGACTGGGAAACTAATCAGTGTTGAGAGAAAGCTAAATGGAGCAAAGTACAGAGATATCCTCAATCAAAACCTACTCCAGAGTGTGCTGGACCTCAGACTGGCCCGAAAGTTTGCCTTTCAACAGGACAATGAGTGGCTTTGGGTCAACTCTCTGAATATTCTTGAGTCGCCCAGCTAGAGTCAAGACTTGAGCCCAATTGAACATCTCTGGAGAGACCTGAAAATGGCTTTCCACCAATTGTCTTCATCCAACCTGATACAGCTTCAGAGAATCTACAGAGAAGAATGGTAGAAAATCCCCAAATCCAGGTGTGTGAAGATTGTTATGTCAAACCCATTAAGACACCAGGCTGTAATTGTTGTCAAAGGTACATCAACTAAATACTGAGTAAATGGTCTGCATACTTGTGTCAATGTGGTATTTCAATTTTTTAAAATAAATTTCCAAAAATCTCTAACATTCTCTTTTTGTTTTTGCCATTCTGGGGTAATGAGCGTAATTTTACTTGGGGAAAATGAATTTAAATGATTTTAGCATAAGGCTGCAACCTAGCAAAATGCGTAAAAAGAGAAGGGATATGAATACTTTCTGAGGGCACCTTAAGTATTTGTGCATATATATATATATATATATATATATATATATATATATATATATATATATATATATATATATATATATATATATATATATATATATACATTTTTGGCTTATGCCTTTATCCAAGGGGAGTTACAATCTTTATGATACAGCAGGTTACATTTCTTTTGGTTTTCCAATTGGCGCACAGGCAGGTCAAGTGACTTGCTAATGGACACATGTTCAGTAGTGGGATTTGAATCCATAACTTCAGGGTTTAAACTCCAAAGCTTTAACCATGACACCACATACTGTATATGTCCTAAGGCTGCTTGAGATATGAATAATAAAGCAATAGATATGCCAGCGAACTGATAGCAGTTAACCATGGCAACGCGTCATTCTTGTACTGACTTGCACATGGTGAAAAATGTAAATGCGGTATTTAAATATGACTGCTAAACACTTGCATTTGAGAATTAATTAAAATCAGACACTGATTTCCAAATAATTGGCTAACAAGAATGCTGTTGCTCCAGGAAGAGAGGAAAATAAGGAGGACGACTTAAAAATTGAAAATAAAGACTAATGTGTGGTGCCAGTTAGTGGCCGTTTGGCGGTGGTATATATTGCTGCTAGGCAACAGCTGCTCACACTGCACTACCCTATCACACACCTGCAATGATCAGCTAATTAGGTATGGTATTTAAGCCATCTGTCTTCAATTTGGGTGTTCTTCTCTAGCCTCACTTTTCTTAAGTTTGTCTCGTGGCTCCTGTGTTATTGTCTGATTTTATATAAACAATATTCCTTGCATTATTTCACTTCTACCTCTTTAAAGCTGTCTGTTTTCTAGTATAGATCCCAGGCTGAAACTATATTGCTCTTGCCTTTGTTAGCCATTTTTTATTTATTAATGGGTTCAAATACTCATGCAAAACCTGATACTCAACTGATTATACCTCTCCCTGGATGAATTACTTGTCACTAGCATCACAAGCAGATTCTTTTTATTCTGTTGTTGAATGTGCAATGGATCAATTTGCAAATCAGTTTGAGAAAGTACTATTCCCACTATGCCAGTGTCCAACCAATCATTTCCAATCTTGCGATTCAGCTTCCATGGTTTTTAACTAATCACTCATAGGAAAATGCAGATTTAACTGACAAAGACAAAGAGTAGATGGAGTGCTACCTTTATAATCTATATCTCTAATGTATGGCTGTAGAGTTCTCTTCCAATCCTTCTCATTAAAACTGGGATATTTCAAGGTCAACTTTCACAATTTCTTCCTGCACAAAGAATATTCATCAGTTATTAGGACAGGCAGGAATATGCAACTGAACAATAAAGAGACACTTATTGAAATTTACATCAATGATAAAAACATAGACTGCCTTCATTTGCTGAAGCACTGCAACCACTGAAATTAAAATAAAATACTACCAGTGTGCCTCCAGCCTTTTTCTTTTGTACCGTAGGGAATAAATCAATGCAATTCCAATATTCACGATGCCACATTTTCACGTCAGTACATGTGCAGGTTGGGTTTTTCTTCTGTTTTCTATGCTAAACATGACCCTACCTACAATAAAGACTATGCGGAATTGGTTTCATGTTTTGGTAAACAGCTTTGGTTTGAAACCACTAATCTAAAAATATTCACACTACACATGAAATACTTCTAGGAAAACTGTGTGCCTTCTACAAAGATGAGATTACAATCAAAACTAAAACCCTTCGATCAAAGGAAACAATTACATGAAACTTATGAACCGCCATGTCATGTCCAATGCAGATGATGTAGATCTGTACAGGACATGATCTGTAGAAAAGGCAAAACATGAAACCAAGGACAAACTAGAAATGCAGTATGAGGGCACCAATTCATTACAAATCAGATAAAGTCCAAAAGCTGCCACCAGCAATCAAGGTAATGCCTGTAAAGTCATCACTATTGGAACTTCACTGTCAGATGTGCTGAAGTATATTTAATTCCCATTTTGATGCTGAAAGCGCAGAGTCTTCTAGCATGGCCAGCTACAAAACAGAATGTTCATCCTCTTATTGACCTGTCTGCAATACTCACATGCTTTAAGGAAATCGTTCACACATATGCATCAATCCCTCCTGGAGATCTTACTTGCTATGAAGTGCCTGGAAAAGTTAGTAATAATTTATACCACTTGCATTATTTAGGAATGCCTGTACTCATTCCAGTTCATATTTAATAATACCATCTCCCTGTCCCTTCAAATTGTCTTTGAGCACCTAGCTGGCTATAATACATATGTAAGAATGCTATATATTATCTTTCTACCGTTTGTACAACAGTTTCCTCTGAATCTTTATATTTAAACCTGTGTAACTCGTTGTGCAACTGGCTTTCCTAACAGACTACATACAAGAAATAAAAGATCATTTATGCTAAATCAGAAAACTAGAGAACTTGACTCAATCCCCAATTATAACGTTTCGTTCATTATTGGAAAATTAAATGTAGCAACAGCACATTATTATAACTGATGACAATAGCATGATAATTAGGCTATTCAGCTACAAAACCAAAACTACATTATATACTGTACAAGGGCAATTTGGCTGATGAAGTGGCATCACAATAACAAGTTGGCCTTTATTGTCACAAAGACAAAAGAAGTCATTATGGACTAAGTTAGACACAAAGAGAACAACCTGACAGTTTGGGTTAAGAGTAGCAACAGAGTGTTAGTTGCAACAAAGTCTATGGGTCACGTATCTCAGAAAGCCTGTCTTAGCCGAACAATGCTTAGGTTTTTTCACAATGCAATGTATCTGAGTAAAGGAGGGAAAAGTAAGCACATACATCTGACATTGTGTTGATACTCCATAGAAAATGCTGTGGCAGGGTATTATAACAATATCACAATTTGGTATGATACAACAGTCACATAGGGCACAGAAAACATTCAGTGTGTTGTCCTATTTGCTCAAAAATTGTATACAATCCCACTCACTATTATTTTCAAACGTCTACCTGTTTTTATTGATGAGTGGCTACTGCTGCACTACTTTATTAATCCTTTAAGGGAAACCACAGTGCAAGATCAACTAGCAGTATCAACATAAGATAATACATCCATCCATCCATCCATTTTCCAACCCACTGAATCCGAACACAGAGTCACGGGGGTCTGCTGGAGCCAATCCCAGCCAACACAGGGCACAAGGTAGGAACCAATCCTGGGCAGGGTGCCACCCCACCGCAGGACACACACAAACACACTAAGCACACACTAGGGCCAATTTAGAATCGCCAGTCCACATAACCTGCAAACTCCACGCAGGGAGGACCCGGGAGGCGAACCCAGGTCCCCAGATCTCCCAACTGCGAGGCAGCAGCACTACCCACTGTGCCACCATGCCGCCCCAAGATAATTCACTACAATGAAAATATAAATTACTCACAATACAGGATATAAAAAGAATAAACCTGAATTTACAATACAAAGAAAATGCACTACACAATGTTATTATGTTGCACAATCGCTATGCTTGTTGCACAGTGTTGCACAATGATACAGAAAGGGCAGTATATAATAATGAGTAAAATGTACAGTGTGAAGGCACTTCTGTGACTCATACATTGCTGTGATCAGATTGCTAGTGATCTGTGAGACAAACAGCCTAAAGCCAAGGATTCAGATTAGAGTCTGAAGCTTCCAAGGTGATGCAAATTTCATGCCTAGTCATAATCTAATCTTCTTTTGCTTAAATTGAAAAGGCTCAGATCCTTTCATCTTTCCTCATAATTAATTCCCTGCAATCTTGGAATCAATCTAGTTGCTCCTCTCTGGACTTTTTCTAGCGTTGTTATGTCTTTTTTGTAGCTTGGAGACAAAAACTGCACTTACTTATATTCCAGAAAAGGTGAGTTATAAACCTTGAGCATAACCACCTTGGATTCCACACATTGTGCTATAAAACCTATCATTCTGTTTGCCTTCTTAATGGCTTCTGAACACTGTCTGAGGTGTTCTACATGAAGTCTACATGACCATCATCATCAGGTCCTTCCATGAGAACCCTAAAATACAAAGAGGTCTTTTCATTTCTGTTAGGTAGAATGCCCAGAGGGGGCTGGGCAGTCTCATGTTCTGGTACCCCTGCAGATTTTATTTTTTTTCTCTAGCCATCTGGACTTTGTTTTGTTTTTTCTGTCCTCCCTAGCTATCGGACCTTACTCTTATTCTATGTTAATTAGTGTTGTCTTATTTTAATTTTTACTTTGTCTTTTTTCATCATGTAAAGCACTTTGAGCTACATTATTTGTATGAAAATGTGCTATATAAATAAATGTTGTTGTTGTTCTAAAACTTTTAACCTGTAGTTTATATATATATTATAAATAGCTGTGGCCCTAGCACTGACCCCTGAGAGACATTACTCTTAACTTCACCCAGTTCTGATAGGATTCCTCGCACCATTACCCTCTGCTACCCATGTTTTAACCAATTCTACATCCATATACACACTACACTCTGAACTCCCATCTCTTTTAGTTTGATGCCCATCATCTCATGTGGGATCTTATTAAATGCGTTCTGAAAGTCAAGATAAATAATATCATCTGCATTGCTCTAGTTGTATCCCTTTGTTTCTTCCTCATAGAATTCCAGCATGTTGGTAAAACATAACCCCCCTCTTCTGAACCCATGCTGAACTGTTTAGTAAGATTCCTGTTCTTGCCATGTTTTGTTCTAGCTTATCCTTAATAATTCTTTCCATTTATTTACTTGTAATGCACTTTAAGCTTACTGGCCTATAGTTACCTGGATCTGCCTGGTCATTTTTTATATATAATGTGATAATATTTGTCAGTTGCCAGTTCTTTGGAATTTATCCATTACACAGTGACTTCCTAAAAAATATACATGAATGGTTTAGATATGTACTCACTAATCTCCTTAAGCACTTAAGGATAATTATTATCTGGTCCTGGTGATTTGTTTGATTTCGATGTATTTAATCTGAGCAGTACTTCTCCCTCTACAATTTCCAAATCAATCATTGGCTTTGCTGACACTGATCATCAGAAAAAGGCTCCTTAATATCAAAGTGAAAACAGATTTCTGCAAAGTGTCCTAAATTAATTACAAATATAAAACACAAAATAGTTGATCACATAAGCATTCACCCCCTTTAACATGGCACAGCTAACTCATCAGTGGTGCAGGTATATGAGTTAGGAAATCACATAATTAGTTAAATGGAGACACCTCTCTCTAGTCAAGGAGTTTCAATTGATTGTAGTGTAAATGCACCTGCTGTGTATCTCTGAGGTCCAACTTGTGGTGAGACAGTATGGTGCCCTAACCAACACAATGAAGACAAAAGAACACTCCAAGCAGCTCTGTGAAAAGGTGAATGAAAAGCATAAATTAGGGGATGGAGACAAGAAAGTATTCAAGTCATAGAATAGCCTCTGGAGTCCAATTAATTAAATCATTAAGTAATGGAAAGAGTATGGAGATCTGCCAAAACTAGTATGGGGAGGGGGGCTACCAAGAGACTTATGATAACTCTGTATGAGTTACAAGCTACAGAGACTCAGATTGAAGAAACTGTGCATACAACTACTGCTGCCCAGGAGTTTCATCAGTGCAGTTTTATGGGACCGTGGCAAACAGAAAGCTACTGTTAAAAAAATTGCACATGACTTCTCTGCTATAGTTTGCCAGAAGGCATATGTAGGACTCTGAAGTCAGCTGGGATGGTCTGATGAGACCAAAATTTAAGTTTTCGCCACCAGACTAAATGGCATGTTTAATGTAAGCCAAACACTACATGTTACCAAAATGAAGCATGGTGGTGGCAGTGTCATGCTATGGGAATGCTTCTCTGCAGCAGGGTCTGGAAGGCTTGTGTGGGTACAGGGTAAAATTAATGTAACAATATACAGGGAAATTGTAGAGGAAAACCTGATGCAGTCTGAAAACCTGTGCCTTGAGAGAAGATTTGTTTTCCAGTAGAACAATGATCTCAAGCATAAAGCCAAAGGCTGCACAATAATCGCTCAAAAAACAACAATGTTAATGCCTGGGAGTTGCTGAGTCAGTGCCCAGATTTCAATCCAATCAAAAATGTATGGCTGGACACAAAAAGACTGTTCACTTATAATCCCTACGATGGGCTGGCACCCTGGACAGGATTTGTTCCTGCCTTGTGCCCTGTGCTGGCTGGGATTGGCTCCAGCGGACCCCTGTGACCCTGTGTTAGGCTATAGCGGGTTGGATGACTGACTTATAATCCCCAGGTACCCTGACAGAGCTTGAACAGTTTTGGAAGAGGAATGACGAAAAAATTGCTGTATCCTGATGTGCAAAGCTGATAGAGACCTGCAAACACGGACTAAAGACTGCCATAGCTGTCAAATAATGACTTAAAAGCAATGAATAGTTATGCATTCAATTACTTTGTGTTGAAGATTTGTAATTAATTGACATAACTTTTTAATAGATCTGTTTCACTTTGAAATTAAAGAGTTTTTTGCAGTTGATCAGTCTCAAAAATGCAGAAGTCAATCCATTGTGATTCAATGTTCAATGTTCACAAAAGAATGTGAAAACTTCCAGTGTGCTGAATATTTTTTATAGGCACTGGAGGTATATCAGTACATAGATAAATGTTGTTTTGGAAGGCAGCCTATACATACAAATAGCACTTTAAGCACTTTTGAACAGTTAATGAAATAAATGAATTAGACAACAAGCAGAGAATACAGTAAAACCATCATACCTTATCACACTACTGTTCAAAATGGAGATGTGTAAACTGTAATCCCACGTGACTTTAAAGTTGTTCAACACTAAGCTTCTTTACAATAGTCCTATTGAGATTTTAATCTAAACCTTGTTCACATTTCACTGGAAGAGGCTCCCTTTGACACTGCATTTTGTTCAATCCCATCTTAAACTGCACCTCTTAATAATCTGCTTACAAATGCTCTTACCTTCCTTTTACCACAATTTAACCGTATGGACTATACTGTATTATCTGTTAAAAGTCATATTCACCATTTGCTAGGTTTCTTTTCTGACAGTCACACTATTATATTACATTTCTAATGGTGTTGTATCTCAAAGCACTTTTTCATGACAAATATCCATCCATCCATCCATTTTCCAACCCGCTGAATCCGAACACAGGGTCACGGGGGTCTGCTGGAGCCAATCCCAGCCAACACAGGGCACAAGGCAGGGAACCAATCCTGGGCAGGGTGCCAACCCACCGCAGGACACACACAAACACACACCAAGCACACACTAGGGCCAATTTAGAATCGCCAATCCACCTAACCTGCATGTCTTTGGACTGTGGGAGGAAACCGGAGCGCCCGGAGGAAACCCACGCAGACACGGGGAGAACATGCAAACTCCACGCAGGCAGGACCCGGGAAGCGAACCCAGGTCCCCAGGTCTCCCAACTGCGAGGCGGCAGCGCTACCCACTGCGCCACCGTGCCGCCCATGACAAATATGACGCAGTGTAATATAGTAAGTTTTGGTATGCTGAGTTGCTCGCTGTTATAGAAAAAGGCAACAGTAAAAACTGAAATCTGTTTTTGTGACATGTATTGCAATAAAACAACTCTGTGCTTAAGATATGCTTCACTTAAAACATGTTACATGCAGTGTTTCCTTGAATAATAATTATGACTCTGAAACTTCAATAAAGATGTTAAAGGCAATAACAGTTCAGTTCAAGTTATTTTTACTAAATGCACTTCCACCTATTGGTACACTATATAATGATTACAAATACAGCATGAAAAAGAAGTGCAAAACACAAAACATAATGTTGAAATATAAACAGAAAAACATTACACAGCATATAAAAATGCAGGAAATACTCGGTTGTCTCAAGCCCAAATTGCAATTATATTCTGAGAACCAACATTCTCTAGGCAAATGATGACATTTCAGCTTGGGTGAAAGACATCTGAAAAACAGATTCATCACTTATGATGACAGATCCGCTTAAAAGTAGACTAAGTGCCACTATGGACTAAGTGAAGAGAAAGATCATCAGTAAGACAAACTGAGTAAGAAAATAGGATCACTAATAATAAATTCATTCCGGCTTTTCTATGTTTTAGTTTGGAATGTTATTATAATTATAATTATCAGTATAAACCCTTTATAAACAATGAATGATGCAATGCATGTCTCAGTTGCCCTTTATGTTTTATACTGTTTAAATACTTGGACTAGTAGAAAATATTAAAAAGTAACAGGAATCCGCTTCATTTTTCTAAAGCAATGATGACACCCACAGCTTATTGTGCCTTTAACAACATGAATGTGACTAGTAAGGTACTTAAAAATAGGAGTGTCCAGCTCTTGATGCAAACATTTGAAAAAACTAAGATCTTATTATCCTGTGTTTGACCCCTAAATCTCTGTGCCTCTTTTTTCCTCATATCATACTCTCTATTCTAGGGTTTAATAGCAAATGCTTCTAATCTGCTATCTCTCATTTTAGCTCATCAGACGGTGTTTCATACCTATACTCCATTTTTACTGAGTAATCAATCAAACAGATTAACAAATTTTAAAGGACTGAAACAAAACATGGATATGTAAAAGTATTTGAGGACTATATGAACACAACATTAGATCAGTGCACTGCCTCTCAAAGCTAAGAACAGATTCTGTATACTGTAGACAGAAGAATGTAGACTAAGAAATGAATGGGAAACATTCTTTGTTCTTGCTGAATGAAAGCAATGAATTCAAGCAAAAATTTATCTGCAGTATATTAACTATAATAAAAAAAAGAAGAACAGAAGAGCATTTTGAAATGCTAAATCTTATATAATTCAGAACACAATAGGCCTGCCTATCTGGAAGAAGGTAATGCATTAAATAATTAAAAAGAATGATGCATGCTTACTAAACGATACATTGAAAAACAGGGGGATATTTTTAATTACACATTCCAACCCTGATTTGCTCAATTAAAGATATGAAAATGAATATCCCATCCATTCATTTTCTGATTCCATTTTACCATCTCAATGTTGTAGAATGCTGGAGCTCGTCCTGGCAGCAAACTGCTGAAGATGCATCTGAACAGATACACAACTGCAATTGCAGACATTTTTCTGCACTTAGAAAATTGTCAAGCTACATTATTCATTCAAGGTCAAAGAGTAAATCACTGGAGGAGGCTGAACTGGTAACCTTGAGGTTTGAAATTTAAAGCCCTGTCCACTACACACTCCAGACTTACTTATTCCACTAATCTCGAGAGGCAGTAAGTTGCTGACACCTTTTAACTCTTAAGTAATTCTTGACATAATTTTCTTGAAAAAAATACTTTAAAGGTCCTATAACTAGTGTACTTTCCAAAAGCTGAAAGCAGCTTACAGGGAACAGCAGAAGCAGGACCAAGAGAGTGTTGTTGTTCCAACCTAATAAGGACGTTCTTAGCAAAGAGATGAGTTTTACCACTTAACAGTAAGGCTTTAAATATTTTTTATTGGATCTACATCATACATTTTCTCATGCGTTGGGTCTCACCTGCTTTATACTGTATATCAAGGCTGAGTAGAGAGGTGGGTGTCACATACCCCTTTCACACTTACACCTAACATGAACATAAAGATGAGCCCTGAAATATTTATTCAGAAGTGAGCTCTTAGATCTCCTGAGTTGACCATAATTTAGACTAACTATTTTGAAGAAGACTAGAGACAGCCACTGTTTAACTAAATGCATAAGTGCAACCCACCTTTAGCAGTGCTACATAAATTTCCAACAATTCCCAGCAGTCCCGGTAGTATTTTATCATTGAGCAGCTTCAGTGTGGCTGGAGTTGCTGGGAATTAGGCGCTCTCTTTTTAAAAGGAACGAAAAAAGATGTTGAAAGGATCCCGGCCATCTGTGTATATTTGTTTCTACGCATCATACACACTATTGGATTACAACTGTAGCCACCATGGATTACATTTTCATTCTGGATTTATGTGCTTGTCTTGTCCATGCTTGCCTTGTGCCTACTTGTTCGTGTGATTTCATCTGGGTTGGTAAACGTCTTCATCCAGGAGCGCTCCCAACTTCTACAGATCTTCACATAAACAACTGGAACACAGTGGGACAAAAACTTTCATAACATTCAGGAAACAGTTCTCTTGGCATCTCAATTCATTCTCACCATCATCCGCACCTATTGTACTGGACAGTGTTGTGGCCTGTGTCGTAAGTGTTGATTGTTTATCCTCTAGTGCTTAGTGTTCATTAGGTTTCATTTGTGCAGTGTATGCAAAAATTATTATCACCATCGGGAAATTGCATACGCATTGTTTGTTAATAATTGTTTTTCTTTCCTTCATAATTTGTTTAATACAGTATATACCTTATATACTTTTATATCTTTATTATTGATCAATACATTGCGCTTCTTTATCTCTGTCTCTTTGCGTGACTGTGTGCATGCTGGGTCAAGACTGGGTTTTTTTCTGGGGTCCCAGTAATAAAATAAATAAATCGCCATTTTTGGATGGTATGAATCTTAGACTCCCTGCAACTGCTACACATTTCATGTGATATGACTTACTTCAGTAATTGCAGCGATCTAACAATAACCACAAATTAAGAAAAGCACTTGTGGCAGGTACAGGTGTCCTGACACATTTTAAATTCTAATATTTAACTAACAATACACCCAAATATACTCTACATGAAAGAAAATCTTCTAAATTCCTTTTAATTTAAAAAACTAGGGGGCTCCGTCCCCTGCTCACTTTGCTCGTCCAGCCCCAGGTTTGGTTTACCAGATATACAATTTAAAGAGATTGTTAATTTCATGGGAATTGTTACATATGCATTATTTTCAGTTTTACTTTAAAAACTTTAGTAAAAACAATACTTGTCCTTTATTTCCAGCCCCGTGCGTGGTTACATCTCTTTCTTGCAAGACGTATAACGCTGCTCGTGTTGTGAAGGGGGGGGGGTGGCGGCTGAATGCATGCTAAGGATATGCCATCGGATCATCTGCTGTCTTTCTGCTGCTGGCAAGCTGCCTGTTCTTCCTGTCGCATGTCGTTGTTTTAAGAGCTGGGAGCACATGATGTGTGTCTGCCAAAAGCAATCCAACAACTGCGAGGTTAGATGTCTATGGACTTGTTTTAAATGATGGCTCACTGCCTTGTCTCGCATGACGTTGTAAAAACAATAATTGTCTTTTATTTCCGGCCCCGGGCATGGTTAAATCACTTTCTTGCAGGACGTATAACGCTGCTCGCATTGAGAAGGGGGGGGGGGGGGGGGGGGCAGCTGCATCACACCGTGCGTAGAATTCGCACTATAACATGACGTAAGCACAAAAGCCGAAATGTGCTTACGCATAGAAAAATCCAGATGCAGGAATCTGTGCGTACGCAAACTTCCACGTTCTTCCGCTACATAAATCCCGATCAGCGTGAAAAGTAACGCTCGTGCACACGCCTGCTGTCCCGCCCCAACTCCTCCCAGAATTATGCCTCTTTGAATATGCAAAGCAATATAAATAGCCCTTAAGCTCAGCATTCTGTGAAAAGGCAATGACAAAAGTATAAGGAAAAATAGAAGAATTTCAGCGAATACCAAATTGAGGCAAAGAAAAAGTACTATTTGTTGGTTTAAACAGTTATATAAGCAACAAAAGGAAGTTGATCGAGTGACATAGCGTGTCAGAGAAACTCGAAAGCTCAAGTTCACAAAGTCGCACAGTGCTCGAAATAAAAAAGAAGTTTTCAGATATCAAAGTCGGTGTGAAAAGATGAAACGTAGCCCACCATCTGAGTGTCATGTGAAAGCTTATTAGGGTACAGACAAAAAAAAAATAGGTACACAGTGGGGAAAAAGCACGAAATGTCAACTTTAATTTCAAAATTTCCACTTTAATCACGTAGTTTATTTTGTTATTAAAGTAGAACATCATAAACTTCATCTTAAAATCGTTTAATTAACTAGTTTCTCAAATCCCATTGAAACTAAAGTAGCACGTTAGATGATTTGTTGTGTCTTTGATCTTATATGTGCTCTATGTGCCTGAATCACTACATGCTCTTCCTCCGACAGGACACAGAATCCATTACATTCGTAATATTACAGCTCTCTGATTAATTAAAATACTGAGAAGTATACGTGATATCATTTTCATGATGATATGAGTTAAAGCATGTTATTAAACATGGGAACACGGGGGCACAGTGATTGTTCATGTCTTACGCAAGATGCTTGCTGTGCCATGCGTGACCTTCGATGAAATGCTTTATTACAGAAGTACTATCTTTTTCAAACATACTAACCCCCAATTCCTGTCCTTACTTTTCTTTCTCCAAATACCCAATCACCACACAATCAGCTCTGTAATAGACGTTAAGCCATCTGTAAGCTTAGAACGCCGATTCTTCAAAACTTTTAAGGAACATTGAAATATCTTCGTAATGTTTAATTATTCTATCCATCTATCCTTCCAGTGTCACGCCAGCCACAGCATGAATACAGCGTGAGGCAGGAACAATCCGTGAACGAAGCTCAAGCTCGCTAGTGCTGCGGCACCGTGTAGTTAAAGTTAAAGTTTTATCTGTATGATATAATAAACATATTTTGCTGCATTTCATCTTAAAAATGATATCGTCATCATATGTAAATATGCGCTTTATAAAGTGACTCAGATTGTGCAATATTATAACTGTATCATAAGTACAATTACCTCATGGTAACTTATAAGTACAAACAGTTCTACAAGGAGCACTTGATGGACTGATTGAGTGCGTGTATAGTATAGTTCGCGAGGTACGAACAGAAAAGGCTGTGAAGCGTTGGTCGGATGAGAGCAGTTCAAATAGCGAATGGCTGAAGCAGCGAGTGCTTGATGCTGTATACCGATAATTCTCTTTCCAATCGCTGTAGATCTGTGATTCACACTCAGATACAGTGATATAAATACTCCGAGAGGTGCAGTGAGAGTAATATGGAAAAAGATGATCCGCTGTGGCAACCCCTAACGGGAGCAGCTGACAGAAGAAAAAGAAGGTGCAGTGAGAGTAACAACGCTAAAGCAGCTATGGTATTTAGAATAGTTTGACCATTCTGTGGACCATTATATTGTTACAGGTTAATTACAATCAGATGCATTAAACTAATAAACAATATGTGGTTAATTTCAGTGTATTTATAAAGCCATGTCAGGGATGTGGATCTAAAAAAGAAAGGGAAACCGCACAGGAACAGTAGCACTGCTTTGACACTGGTTGCCACCAGTCTGCAAAACCAAGCAGAAAACTTGCGTACGACAGGGTATGAGCTACCGTGGAAATGTGCGTGGCTTTACGCCAAGTTTAGGTTTTATACATCACGATTTGAACGTGGAAATGTTCTTATGCAACATTTCTGTGCGTACGCACTGTTTATACATGAGGCCCCAGGAGTTTTGGTTAATGTTCACATCAAACACCAAATGGGAAAAAAATGTGATCTCTGTGATTTTGACTGAGGCATGAGTGTTGGTACTAGACAGGCTGGTGTAAATATTTTGATAACTGCTAATCTCCTTTGATTTTTACATGCCATAGTATCTACAGTCTACTTAGAATGGTATGAAAAACAAAAAACATCCAGTGAGTGAAAGTTCTGCGGATGGAAATGTATTTTTGATGAGAGAGGTCAGAAGAGAATGGCCAGACTGGTTCAAGATGACAGAAAGACCACGATAACTCAGATAACCACTTTGTACAACTAGGTGAGCAGAAAAGCATCTTGGAATACACAATACAATTAACCTTCGGTGAATGATCTACAACAGCAGAAGACCACACAAGATTCCACTCCTGTCAGATAAGAACTCGAGGTAGAGGCTAAAGTGGGCACATTCTCATTAAAACTGGACAGTTGAAGACTGGAAAAACATTGTCTGGTTTATTGAATCTTGATTTCTACTGAGGCACATAAATGATAGGGTCAAAAGTTGTTGCGAACAGCACAAATCCATGTACCCAAACTATCTTGTGTCAACAGTCTAGGCTTGTGGTTATAGTGTAATGCTGTGGGAATGTTTTCTTGCCACATTATGGGCTTGTAATTACCAATTAGTCATCACTTGAATTGCATAACCTATTTGAGTACTGTTGCTAACCATGTGCATCCCTTCATGGGCACAATTTACCTATCTTTAATGGCTACCTCCAACATGATAATGTGCCATGTCACAAAGCAAAAGTTATCTAAAACTGGTGTCATGAACATGACAATGAGTGCAGTGTTTTTCAGTGGTTTTACCATTCACCAGATCTGCATCCTATAGAACAACTCTGGGATGTGATAGAAAATGAGATTTCCATTTTAAATGTTAATCTGACAAAACTGCAGAAATTAAATGATATGATCATGTCAATATGGACCAGAATCTTAAAGGAATGTTTTCAACATCTTGGGACATCCATGCCTTGAAGAACTGATGCTGTTTGTAGAGTTAAAGTATTACGTACCCAGTATTAGTATAGTGCTCCTAATAATTTGCTCAGTGAGTGCATGTATGTATAATATTTGTGGGAAAACCAATAATTTAAGCACTAGAAACTCCTGCAACTGTACTGGCCTTGTGGAAAAGTCCTTCAGAAAGATTTAATTGGCCTTTGGAAATTATATTTCCTATGGATCAGGTCTCTAGTGGTAATCCCACACAAGGTTTAAAAGGAAATGGATAGAGGCATTAAGGAGAGGATAACATGGATGGACCAGAGTGAGAGAGTGCAATAAGAAAACAATTTGGTGGGAGAGAGAGAAAAAGACAGCAAGGACTGAATTATGTGTATACAAGTCAAGTAAAAATAAAAAGTGGTAAGCAAAGGCTAGAAAATCAAACTGAGTGCTTTACATGTGTTGTTTTACAGTCTTTTCCAGTGGTCCTAAGAACATTTTAGGTCCAATAGGAGTTCAGAGGCCAGGAAACAACCTGATATTAATAAAGTAAATACACCCACATGAGGGAAATGATGACCTGTTAATTAGGTATAGAGTCAATAACCATTTTTTATATATTGTATATTGTGGGGGGGTGCCTGTCTGGGAAAAGGTTCCCATGGCAAAAGGAAAGACTTAACTCCGACAGATAGCATTCAGGACAGAAGCAGAACCATATTTTCAGTATTAGAAGCTACCTAAAGTCCCACCACAGCATCTCAATAGGATTGTGCCCTATAAGCCTTGACTTGAACATTCCAAAATCTCATTATTTTCTTTTCTTTTTCAGCAATTCAAGTGCAGATTTACCGGTATGTGTACAGTATTATCATTTTCCAGTTTCACAATCCCATTTCAGGAAGACAGATGGCTCCCTGTTGTTCTTGCTGTGTAAAGAGGAGTTCATGCCAGACTGAATGACTCTGAGGTGTCCAGACTCCTGTGATGAAAAGCCATCCAGAAAACATCTCAATCCATCTTCTTGCCTGATGGCTACCATGAGATTCTTATGATGATACATTATATTTTGACTTCTGCCAAACATAGCACTGTAAAGTATATAACAAGCAAACAGATTCACTTTAGTCTTGTTGTACAAAAGGCATTATTCTAAGAATGGTGTAGTGGTTTGTTTAGATACGGCTTTATAAACTTAAGCATTGCTGCTGTATTTGTATTTGAAGGGAAGGGGCTACACATCCATGAAAGTCATACTTGTTAAGTAATTTACTTATGGCAGAGTTTTGAGAAATTCACCATATAACAGAGGCTTGTACTGTAAAGCACTGGATGTAGCCTTTGTGTTCATTGTAATATTTGGAGCATCACTTGGTGACAATGCTCAGACACTGACAACTGTGTTGTTCTCTATTTATAAATAATCCTCTCACTGTAGAAAGGTTTTTAAAAATAGCTTAATAACCATCCTCTGTCTGATGAGCAGTAAAATTTCCTTCTCTCATCTCTAGATGTCTTTTGCAGATATCACAAATCTGAATGCGTCAGAATGATCTGTTAAAAGTTCTGGTCCTATGTACAGATAGGTCAACACTGATTCTTGTAATTACCAATCTCTACAAAACTTTGCTCAATTCCCACAACAGAACTACTCTATAAACAGTATGCTATACAAATTAAGTTCCAAAGCTCCAATAATGGTTAGAAAATTCAATAAAATTAGCATAAAAATGATTGGTATGCACTCTAGGTTAAGAAAGGGCTAGGCTTGAGAAGAAATTTAAGACATCTTCAATAAAAAATCCTGAAAAAAAGTCTGGTTTTTAGAGATCTTAGATATTTAAGGATCACAAAATAAGTAAGACACAGCAGGTAATTTTCAGGAAGGGAATATGGATGATTGTTGTCTGGGGATCAGCCAGGAGGTAGTTGGATTGGTCTGCTTGCTGTCATAGAACATGTGTTTGCCTTATAGGAAAAATCTGCAGAAAGTCTAACTGCTTTGACAACCTCAAGTAATTCAGAGTCTTCAGAGTCTCTCACAGTAACAGGCCAACTGAGTCTTATATGGGGAGAAGATGATATAATGCAAGAAGTTAAGGAGGCAGAGGAGAGAGAGACTTCACTAGATCTTAAACTTACAACAGTAACCTTATAAAATAACATAATTAAAAAAATAAAAATATACAGGTATATACAAAAACATATTTGGTATATTTAAATGGAATATTGGCACAGTGCCTCACAAATCTAAAGTCTAGGGTTCAAGTTCATTGATTTCATTATGAGTCTGCACTTTCTCACCGTCTCTGTGTTGGGTTTTCTTCCATGTTGTTCAGATTGTTCTCCCACAACCCCAAACATGTCCATAGGATGCAGATTTGTAACTGTAAATTGGACTCGATATAAGTCCATGTGTGATATATATATATATACCCTAGGTTCTTGTCTATAAGCCGGACTCATGTATAAGCCGGAGACCAAAAATCATACGAATTTTTAAAATAAAATCGTATCATAGATAAGCCGGACTCATGGATAAGCCGAACGTACTATAACCTATAACTAATAGAAGGGAGGGAGGTCAGTGGTCTCACTCGCACCCATTTAATTTCTTTAAGGGGGGAGAGAGTGTGAGATATTGGCGTCTCTCTCACTCCCCGCATGGCGCGGTTGGAGCGGCCGGAGCGCGTTCTTTCTGCTCTGGGCGTCGCTGAGTCAACACGCGCGTACCGGTCATTTAAATTGTGATTTTATATGTAAGCATATTTAAATATTAATTTCTGGTACATGCTTCCTCAGTTGGTTTGCCCAGTTGATTTCATACAAGGGACGCTATTGGCAGATGGCTGAGAAGCTAGATTGCTTACTTTTCTCTCACTCTTGCGCTATCTGTGATCCTGACGTATGGGGATTGAGCAGGGGGGCTGTTCGCACACCTAGACGATACGGACGCTCGTCTAAAAATGCTGAAAGATTATCTTCACGTTGCTATCTTTTGTAAAGCTGATTCCTGAAAAGACATGCTGCACAGTGCTTCGCATACTTAAAAGCTCGAAGGGCACGTATTGATTTTTGACTGAAAAACAAACTCTGTCTCTGTCTCTCTCTCTCTCTGTCTCTTCCTGCTCCTGACGGAGGGGGTGTGAGCTGCCGCCTTCAACAGCTTTGTGCCGCGGTGCTTCGCATACTTAAAAGCCAAACAGCACCACTGATTTGTTTGCTAGAGATTGCTTTCTCTATCTATGTGACATTCTGTGGTCATGACACACACACCTTTGAAGAGGAAGATATGTTTGCATTCTTTTAATTGTGAGACAGAACTGTCATCTCTGTCTTGTCATGGAGCACAGTTTAAACTTTTGAAAAAGAGACAAATGTTTGTTTGCAGTGTTTGAATAACGTTCCTGTCTCTCTACAACCTCCTGTGTTTCTGCGCAAATCTGTGACCCAAGCATGACAATATAAAAATAACCATATAAACATATGGTTTCTACTTCGCGGATTTTCTTATTTCGCGGGTGGCTCTGGAACGCAACCCCCGCGATGGAGGAGGGATTACTGTATAAACCGGATTTATGTATAAGCCGATATTCTATTTTTTCATTTTCACAACTTTTTTCCTTAGATAAGCCGCGGCTTATAGACAAGAACTTAGGGTATATTTAAATCAACAGCATGGACACAGAAAACCAAAACACAAGACCCTATATTAGACATTTAATCTCAGACATGCTGATGAATTTTATTTTGTCCTTCACAAGTTATTAGAGGTTGTCTTTCCTTAGTTTTCAGAGTGATTGAGCTTTTTGAAAAAGAAAGTGTCTGGGAGAAAATGAAATGTTGGAAATTGTATCTTTAGTTAACAAAAGTGGGGACTCTGCATTAAAAGAGCAATAGAGATGTGCGTTTCATGCCCCCAGCAGATAGCAATGTCAAAAAATACCTGCCTCACTAATTTAACACATTGTTAAAATGTTTACAGCAAATTTAAGTTTTTAATCATTTTTTTTTCAATTTTCCATTATGTGCTCAGTGCATTTTGTTATCTAGGAAAAAATACTCATTTTGATTTTTTTGTATTGCAATTTAAAGCATGTGTGATCTTTAACATCTCACTATTTTGGATGGGTCATCATTATTACCATGAATTATGTTGATTTCTTTTATGCAATATGATTTAGCACTCTGTCCATCAAACAGAAATTAGAAATGTATTAATATTCATGTGTGTTTCTGCTTTCCATGTTAAGTATCTGATGATGGGTTATTTTTTACTACTGTTCTTTAATAATTGCATTGCTGAATTAAACAATAGACTAATAGATTTTCATTTTGTGTCATTTTTTTACCCCATTAATCAGCTGACATTTTATCATTACTGGTGCTAGTATTCTAATACATTGTGAAATGCAGTGTTTCTCCCTGTTACCCTCACACGACGTTTACTGAAATCTTTCTTCTTCCTTGCCCACCCTCCAACACTGATGCCCACTGCTCTGATCATTCATGGCTCCTTCCATGCAGCTCCAATGATCTTTCCTTTGTTGCCTCCCCACCTGCACGTTCACATTGCTCACTTGGAGTCAAAGGCAACACCACCTGCACTCACTTTACCCAACTCTGTGCGCTGATTTAAGTTGAGACCCACTCTGATTCTTGAAGGCAACCATCTACTCAGGCCTGTGGGTATCATATGTTTATTTCTTTAAGTTCTTGGTAAGTACCACCCCCAAACCCTTTCCCCCCAACACATACTCACACAAAATCATAAATTCTAAAAGGATTCTAAAAGGATCCTTAGGAAAGATCTGACCCTTGTAACACCTTGCAGACACTTTCTAGCATCTCTTCCAGATCCATGGTGCTGCAGTGAAATTTTCATGCCAAAAATGCCATTGATTAACAGTGTGAGGACCATTTTACAAATAGTAGGCAGTGACCACAAGCAAACAGCCCTTATGTTTTATTTTGCCCCTTTTAATCACCACTTGGGTTCATGTGGACTGAAGGTACAAGCCTCTTTTTCTAATTTTTGACAATTTTTAGGTGAACTAACCTCCTGGAAAATCTTATTCCCTCCTCAAAATACAGCAGAAGACACTCTAAGTTATACCACACTCTCAAACACCTCCATAGTGGCTTCTTCTGTTGTCCCAGCTTTGTTCACCAAGAAGATGGAGCAAACTGTAAAAATACAGTACAGGGGTCCTCGGATTACAACGTCTCAACATACAACGTTTCGAGTTTACAACGCTCACTCCCATAAAAACTTAAAAAAATTGAGACGTGAGAAGAAATAATGGTAAGGATTTTTTTTACACTCATTTTTTCTGTTACTACAGTAAAATGTACAGTACATTTATGTCCTTTTCCTTTTTCTGTGGTTTAGTTGTGTTTTTATGTTCTAGATTATGATTTTGCAAATGTGTTAGGATAGGTAAGTGACTTAGGCTAGGGTGTGTTTCGACTTACACCAAAATTCGGGTTACATCACTGTTGTATGAACGGAACTGTGTCGTAACCTGAGGACCCCCTGTATACAGAGGTATGTTCTAGGCGAGTTCATGTCACATTCATTGTCATGTGCGAATGTGCTCTTGTTTTTTCTTGCATGGTGTATGTAATGATATACCTGCAAGTATATATAAAATAGATGCTGCATACAGCAAGTGCCTATCGTAATGTGCAGTCATGGACACTTACTGGCATTCCAGTAAGTGTAGTACATTAAGCAACATATTTAAAAGCCATACCTAATAATTTTTTTCATAAACCACTTTCTTAGTAACATAGTCTGAGAGAGCTTTCAAAAAGACATCAATATATCTATGGTATTAAATTACGCAAAGAATGCTTTGAATATATTAAATTTAAAAAAATGCAATACTTGCTGAATAAGCAAATCCATAGATATGGACATGTTAAATAGAGCACTGGGGGGTGGTAAAGAAAATAAAAATGTACAATGGATAATGATTCTTATTTATTCTTTATTTAAAAGAAATCTTTATCAAAGGCCACTTACAACATGAAACAGTATATTTAACAATCTACAGAGTAACTTAAGGCAATGGTGCATTAATTGTTGGTAAAGGAGATTTTTAAATAGACAAAACGGCTCCTGAGAAGCAAATGAACATAAACTGACTATTTCAATGAAGTTCCTGCAGTGGCTGGAGAATCTCATTTTAGATCTTTAGTATCAAAGTAGCAGAATTGGTTAATTTTAAAGTTTAAATTTATGAGCCTGAATGATTACACTTAAAACAGAGTTTAGTTATCAGTTAGCTTTAGTTTAGTACAATTAGGATCAATTTAAAAAACTGCATGCAGATATCTTGAAAATAATTTATAGATTAAATGATATTGTGTGGGATAAATTATACTTAATAATTAGCAGAGGGCATTAACTTTTATTGACAGCAATGTTAACAGCCAGAAACAAATTGCTCAAATTATAAGAAGAAAGTGTACTAATGAGAGAAGAAAACTGAGTTCATTTAGCCTATTGGAGCTAAGAACTGCAATTGAGTCAAGCATCACTTTTTAAAAATACAACTGAATATTGCTGTCAACAACAGATTTGGGCGGTTTTGTTCCATTTTCTGTTGTCCTCAATTTACAATTTTATTAAAGGGTTTTAACCCCTCTAGATACTTCTTGTGAAGAAGTGAAGCAATATGCTAAAATGTATTACACATTGTGTGAAATAAAAATAATTAGCTTGCACAATAATTAGCATGGCTACCTCCTACCTCTGGGGCACCGAGTTCAAACCCTTTGTCACCGTCTGTGGGAAGCTTCTGCTATGTATTACAAATCCTGAAAATGTTAATGTTAGGTTGACTGGTGACTGTACATTTGCATGATATACTGTCCAAGGTTAATTTCTGCCTTAAACTTGAATAAGTTTCCCGTGTGACCCTGTAACAGAAAAGGAAAATGGATGAAATAATAATGACAATAAAATGACTGGACAAAGTTGTCTGGTTGGGCTTATTGTTTTGCAATACACTATATGATGAACAGGCCATCTTTTCAAAAATTCAAATAAAAAGAAAGCTGTATGTTGGCCCCTCCAAAAAATCAAAGCCATTTTTCTAATTGTTAAAGTATTTAACTAACACCTAAGTTTTGAAAGCAGTACATCAAATACAGATGTGCCATTATCATATGTTATCTTAAGTAGAATAGCAAATATAGAAATGCAAATATAAAATATATTTATTATATTATATATTTATATATTCTTCATGGCCAATATGTACAAAACTTTTCTATAGAAGTAAATAAAAAATTCTACACTGCTCTACTCTGTGGGCTACTAACATTGGCTCAGAGAATAGCAAATGCATGAATAAAAGAGGATGATGACAAAATTGGAGGCCACCCAGGCTAATGCAGACCGTCCTCTCTATGATGTCTTGCCCTAAACATGTTTAGCCACTGGGTCACAGGCAGTCATCAGTCTATGTAATGTTTCCTTGCATCATGTCCGTATTCATCCCTAGCCAGTTAAAATTGGCGCCATGAAATATTGACAACATTTCTATATTGTATTATATCAATATTATTAATAATATGTACAAGACTAGGTCTTGCACATGTTACGATTTACACTTTCTTTTTTATTGTGTTGCACAATGTGTTTATGTTCATTGTTGCTAATGGAACAAGTGATTTTCCCTTTAGGCATCAACAAAGTAGTAACTGTCTACTTATCATCCTATTCTAAGGAGGTGTTGGCCAGGACTTGTAAAGGATGCCATACTAAGCCTTCATAATTTACCTTTTTATTATATTAAAATATGTGAGAACTAGGACACTAGGGAGGGAGAAGATCTGCACTGACTGGATAGACAGAGGGACTAGCAGGTCAGGGTGATAAAATATAATGATGGAAACATAGTCACAAGCAAGGAGAGTGTGTTGAGCAGATGGAAAGAGTACTTTGAGAGGCTGATGAATGAAGAGAATAAGAGAGAGAAGGTTGGATGCTCTAGAGAAGACAGGAATGAAGGTCTGTAGAACCAAGACAGAATACATGTGTATGCATTAGAGGGAGGTTAGAGGAATGGTGAGGATGCAGGGAGTAGAGTTGGTGAAGGTGTATGAGTTTAAATACTTGGGATTAACAGTACAGTGTAACAGAGAGTGGGGAAGAGAGGTGAAGAAGTGAGTGCAGGCAGGGTGCAGTGGGTGGAGAAGAGTGTCAGGAGTGATTTGTCACAGAATGGTACCAGCAAGAGTTTAAGGGATGGTCTACAAGACAGTAGTGATACCAGCTTGGTTATATGGGTTGGAGATGTAGAACTGGCAAAAAGACAGGAGACACAGCTGGAGGAGGAAGATGTTAAGATTTGCACTGGGTATTATGAGGATGGACAGGATTAGGAATGGGTACATTCAAGGGTAAGATCAGGTTGGACAATTTGGAGACAAAGCCAGAGAGGCGAGATTGTATGGTATATTAGAGAAGGATGCTAGATATGGAGCTGCTAGGCAAGAGGAAAAAAGGAAGGCCTAAGAGAAGTTTTATGGATGTAGTGAGAGAGGACATGCAGGTGGTGGATGTGATATAGCGAGATGCAGAGGACAGGAAGATATGGAAGAAGATGATCTGCTGTGGTGACCCCTAACAGGAGCAGCTGAAAGAAGATTTGCTAAAAAATACCTTGCATAATTGGTGCTGCAAACCATAATAGCAATATGTAAAACATAATACTTTGTGGCAGACTGAAGCATCCCAGCTGATCCCAAAAATGTAAAAAGGAATTACTAATATAATAATATAATGTTGAAAAAAAGAGTTTGTTTTGAACTAATTAAAAAATTATTTTTATTTCATAGGGAACATTTTACATTAAGCACCTTTTAAAGAACACACAAATACTTTAAAACCTATCAATGAAATAAAGCATCTGTAACTTAACTACAATGAACATCTTGGTGACTTACTTCAGGTCTCTACATTTCTTTGTGTGAAAACATATTTTTTAATATTTCTGTAAAATATACCCTTCAAAAGGTCCCAGTGGTAATCCTGTGTTCTTCTTGAAGCATAGATTTTAAAGTAGTGGCCAATATCTAACTTAATTGGTAATGTAAAAACGTCTATCACGTGTCACTGTTAAATTTTCTTTTTCCAAACTTCACATTTACAGGGTTACCAAGGTGGTACCCCAACTCTTCTTTTTGTGTTTTGTCTCTCTTATTTACACATGTCACCTCTTAATCGGTTTGCCTAGAATAAAACTATTCAAACCTTCAAGTTAATTGAACATTCTTGGTGATGTTATTGCATATGCTTATTGTAGAACAAGGGATAAAACTGCACACATTATTATGTATGTGGCCTCACTAATGTGTTGCACAGCTTAAGCATAATCTTTCTTGTCTTGCAGTAAACTGCATATAATATAGTGTGTAACTCAACACTGTGTTAGCTTTTTAATTGCTTTTATGCAGTTTCTGCTTATGGACATTTATGTGACCATGGGAATCAGAAGTCTTTATCATATTTCTGTCTACAACAATTGGGTAGTTGTGCTGCCCCTACCAAATGTAATTTAATAGTAAAACACACATTGTGCACCATACATGGTATCACTCACCATATCCTTTCATATACATGCAATGCTAACAAACAGCAAAGGTGTAACAAGCACCATTTTGTGGACAATTCTAACCTTGAATGCATTCATGGCATACAGAGTACACAGTGTCAACTGGTACTCTGTATTAGCATTGTCAGTTACTTGCATGCTGACTTCACACCAAATGGGCTTAGCTAAGAGCTATGCATTTTTGCCATGACCTTTCTGTAAAGATAAACAGTTCCCACAGACTGACAGCTAGCACTTATCAAGTTATTGTTGTTAAAAGAAGAATCCCATTTTGGTGTGAAAACATTCCTTTTAACAGCTCATTTTAATTAACACACTCCCATCTCAAGAATGCTGAAAAGGCACAAAATTAGGAGTCACCGGATACACAGACAACATTCAGCTTTCTTCCCTATTACTGAAAAGAAGTGTCATTATAAATGTTGACTTCAGTCATCAGCATCCAAAAGCATTTTTTTAAAAATATATTTTAAAATTTTTCAAAATCACCTTTTAAAATAATGTTTAATTTTTTTTTCTTTGGGAAGGAGAAAAACTAAAAAATGTCAAAATAAGTTCCTTTATAATTTTAGCTTACATTTATTAAAGATTGATATAATTTAGTTGATTGTTAAATCATAGAGTACAGTAATAATCAAAACTTTCACAATGTGATGTACAAATGGCACATAGAAAATACAGTACTGTACTTCTAGTATAGGTATTAGACAAAAAGGAAATGTTACTGCATACACTCAAGATATACAGAGTTCATTACAGTTAACTTTTGTTACAGTACAACATTCAAAAGTCAATTGTCACTTTACATCCTGTAGAAACTGAACAAAACAACAAAGTGAAAAAAGCTGTAGAGGCAAAGAAGTCCTACAAATTCCCTATTCAGGCATCCATAAAAAAAATGGGAGAACAGCAGTGTTTCAGGGTAATCTATGTTTTAACACGTGGCTGTTTTGTGTCATTTTTTCTTCTGGCACGTGAGCTATATTAATTATATATCACAGTTCTGCTTGTTTGTTGCAAGCCACCAGCCTCTCAAGTCTGTTTTAATAAATGGTATTAAACAAGTTGGTTAGACAATAGAAAGGATTTTGTCTACCAAAAAATAAGAAAATGATAATGCATCTCATCATTCGTGAAATCACTGCAGAGCACACTCTCACACTGGGGCATTTTAGAGTTACCAGTCTATTTAGCTTAGATGTAATGTTGAAGGAAAACCCAGATGAACAGAATGTGCAAATGGCAGACATGGTGCCCAGGCCCAGGCTGAGATCCTGTAAGCTGCAACACTAACCACTAAGCCACTGCACAGCCCTAATAACAGTAATATCCATATAGTTAAATTTGATGTAAATTAATTAGAGCTACAAACATAAGGCCAAATATTAAAAAGAATAGTTTAAGGAGGAACGACACTGCAATTAAAAAAAATGCATGCAAGGAAAACCTACTGGTACTATTAGTCACCAGGAACTGAGACTCTGATGCTTTGGTCTGGGAAGGGTGAATTTGATTAAAACTGTAGCTCAAAATAAGGAAAGCCATATATGACTGGCAGCCCATCTGCTAGGGAGTCTTGCTTCTGAAGAGGCTGGATTGGAATCAAGTAACTTGTATTTAGAATCTTCCTTCTAAGCTCATAACCTACACATCTAACAGTTAGTTAAGAGACGCAAAACAACATCTACTGCAATGAAAACCTGAACCAACAGGGGAATAGCCGAGGGTTAGTGCATTTGAAGTGCATCAGTAGTGTCATTCCTTGCTACATACTGAACACTTGGGAGTTCACTTTTGGGAAAAAATAAAATTACAGAATAATTCTGAAATAAAACATTTTTGTAATATATTTATGCAGTGAATTTGAAAAGTATTCAGACTTCACTTTCTGCAAACTTTATTGTGTTGAAGATTTAAATTTTAAATCGATAAATTCAACATTTTTGCCCAAGAATCTACATTCAATAACTCCTAATGACAAAGTGAAAACATGTTTTCAGAAAGGTTTGCATAATTATTAAAAATCAAAAACTGAAATCTATCATTCATGATCTATGTCATAGGTTATTGCAAAGGTAAAGAAATACAAACGATTAAATATTTCAAACACAAGGCTGAAACTGCTGCCATAAGAGTACTGTATTGCTTGTAAAGCACACATGAAAGGAATCACTACTCTGTATGCACCAATATCATAGGGAAAGACTAGAAATCCCAAGAAAGCTAATATCATATCTAAAAGGAGTTGAACAATAAACTTTTGACCCATATTTCCGTCTGGCCTTTACGTTGGATTATGAGTACAGTAAAAAGATATAATCCTAGCACGAGCCTTAATGGACAATTTGGATTAAAAAATTGGATATATGGACAGTTGAACTGGTTCAAATACAGACGAATATGTGGATTTGCTTTATGGTTTTTACCCAGGGAAATCGGGAAACAGCAGAAAGTATATACATACATACATATTATATATATATATATATATATATATATATATATATATATATATATATATATATATATATATATATATATATATATATATAAACGCAGTACGGCTTTGTGTAATGTAAAAATACCACACGCTCTGACTTATGCATATCCACTTAAGAAGAAGGGACATAAGCGTAATTGGAGGAATCCAAAGAACGATTTGAGAATGACAATGTAGCGGAATCCTTGCATTTCGAGTCGGCGCTGACTGACGCTTTCATAATGTTGCGTTCTTCTGATAAATCCCTCGACATTCTATCTGGCCAGCTGACCACTGATTGTTACTTTTTTTTTCTTGTTTTGTTTTAACAGACCCAGCTAGACAAAGTGGCGATAGCATAACAGAACGCACCGCCTCTCCCGTGCGCTCCCGTGCCGGCTGCTCGCTCTGCGGAGAGAGAGATACAGCCCAGCCTCTCCCAGACATCACATCCGGGTCACTTGCCTGCAACTCACTATAAGGCAGCTTCACAGTTACCTCGTAGCGCACCCCCAGCCATAGGCTGCTTGACATGGGTGTTATCGGTAGCTAACGCCAAGTGGGTAATTGGAATCCTCGTCTGTCTCTGGGACGATCCGAACAAAGCAGCCCAGTCAGCCGTCACTGAGAACTTCATCAACTCATGCAATATTAATCTCAGCCATGTCCAAAAGCCTGAAAAAGAAAAACCACTGGACCAATAAAGTCCACGAGATTGCTGTCTGCAGGAATAAAGAAGGAGAGCTCGGCTTTGATTTGAAAGGAGGTGCGGAGAACGGGCAGTTCCCTTACCTGGCTGAACTAAAACCAGGCAAGGTGGTCTGTCAGAGTGGGAAACTATCCCAGGATGAGTTGATCTTGGAGGTCAATGACACCCCAGTGGCTGGGCTCACCATTAGGGATGTGTTGGCTGTCATCAAGCACTGCAAGGACCCCATCCGGCTGAAGTGTGTCAAACAAGGTGAGTTAGCTACCGTGATGCTGCAAGCCTTTGCGTCTTGGGTGCTTAATGCTGCATTGTGTGCTGGACTGTCCGAATCTTAGTCGTGTAGCGGTAATCGCATAGGTTGTCGAACATTTCTCAGTTGGGATGCCGTGAATACTGGGAGGACATCACTCAGATAGCACAGAAAGATCAAACTTTTAGTCAGCTTATTCAAAGGGAAAGCACAGTTGTCTGGCGCTGGAAAGAGTCCCTTTAAAGTGCCTTTTCTGTGCTCCATGACGCGTGGGTATTATTGACAGTTGGTCTGTTTTGCTGCCTATTGGTTGGAGTGCGGGAAGCGGTCAGGTTAAGACTCTTTGACCCTTCCACACACGTTTAACCGGCTGAATGCCGCGGTGCCAGTTTTTGAATCGGAGTTATCTATAATACTGAGTAATAGGACCACTATAGCATTGTGTTTTTGGATTATGCAGCATCACACTTGCCTTTCCAAATGATGTCACAAACACTTTTATCATTTAACTCTTAAGGGATACTTGCGCCATTGTTAAGTACCCAAGATCGTCTTTAAGTCAGCTGTGACTTGTTTGTATAGGTGTGCATAATAAAGGTTAAGCAGTGTAGATACAGTGTCGAAGAACTAAAAGTGCAATCACTTTATATAACTTATTTGATATAAACATTAAATGTAGTCTTTATGTACTCTACCAAAGTTACACATTAAAATGAATTTGGTTACTTTAATATTTATTTTACTTGTTTGCCTGACATCTTTTAAAAACATTTTATTTATTTAAAAAAAGAATAGTGTATATTTTACTTGGCAGGAGCATCTATTAAATATTTTAATTCAGGAAATCCAACAATGGTTATGATACAGAAGAAACTGTTTTGCTTCATTTGGTGAATGCTGCCAGATGATCACACTTCTCTTATGTGTCCTGTGGACAATGATGTATAGCTGAGTGACAAATGCTCATCTAGATGCTGTGGCAGTTCAGCGCCCTTGCACTTTGTGCCTTATGTCTTCAAATGCTGCTGGTTTACTTGTGACATAACACCATCTGTTAAGTGCATGCCACGCGACTTGGAGGCATACTACATTTGGCTTCAACCATAGATCTGTGAATAGGTTTCCAAAAATCAATTACTTTTTTGAGAGACACTGCAAATATGTTTTATATGTACATATTGAATAAAGATTTGAAATAGTAAGAATGAAATGGTGTCACAATCAAAAGGTTACTAAAGGTTATTTACATGCTAAATGTAAAACATTATGCAGGCTAAGTAGACTAAATTTCATTATAGATAAAAATAAAATTTACAGTTTGAGATGAAGTGGTTGAGTGCATTGATCTACATATGCCAATAAGTTTGTAGAATTATTAAAGGAGATGTTGTATTTTGTTGAAAGTATAAATAGCCATCTTCAAAATATGGATGGAAAACATATACTGAAATCT
This sequence comes from Erpetoichthys calabaricus, assembly GCF_900747795.2. Lineage (NCBI taxonomy): Eukaryota > Metazoa > Chordata > Cladistia > Polypteriformes > Polypteridae > Erpetoichthys > Erpetoichthys calabaricus. The sequence continues at coordinate 217,542,182 of NC_041394.2, read as the reverse complement.
TTCGTCAATATAAAAGAGATCCTGGAAGGGGTATCTTGTGTGCTGTGGCTCAGGAACAGCACCAGTGCTGTCACAGGTTTAGATGAAGCATGCTACAGTCAACATACTGTATATTTCACCTGTTTTTCAAGTTGGGAAGAAACACTTTTATCTTTGTCAAAGTAAAGATGTCAGAGAGTTGTCTCTGATGGTGTGTCATTTAACTGTTTTGTCTACTAGTAAGGAGAGTTAAAATGTCTTAACTCCCTGATGGCTAAAAATATGAAACATCCAAAGAAATAACAATCATTTATCTGTCACCTGCCATGAGCTGTGTTTTTGTCAAATCTGTGCTAAAAATTGTCTGGAGGTAGATTGTGACATCACTCCTGCTTTAGACGGAGTTGATGCAATCCATCTGAAGGATGTAAAAAATCATTTTCCAGTCTGAATTCTATATGAATAGAGTTCTCAAAGTCAAAAGCACTGTCAATAACGATAACGGTACAGCAAAACGTTTTAACAGGTTAAAAAGGTAAAGCCTGTATTCATGCTTTTCAGTTGCAATTCCTTATAAACTACGTAATAAACTCAAACCAGAGCTGTATTTTTAGAAGGAAACAACACGTCTGATGCACTGAATTATTCAGTTCACTAAATTTTTAGATACCAGTTGACTGTACATTATATGATGTCTTCAGTGTTTGCTTAACTTCTTCTGTGTTTATTTATTTTGCTTTCCTGCAAAAATGTGACGCTGTCTATTAAACAATATACAACACCAGAAATACCGATCATTATAGTGTGGCCAGTGGCTAAGCAATTACTTAAGGAAACCACAAGATAGCAGGTTCAGGGGCCAAATCGCTGAGCAAAGCATTTATCATGTGTCATTTGTATGTTTGTGTGGAAAAAATGTGTGTGTGTGTGTGTGTATATATATATATATATATATATATATATATATATATAATATTTGGAGTACATTTAAAGTACATTGAGACTATGCTACATGGAATGATCTACTATAGTAATTCAAATTCATTAGTTTTTTCAGACTTTAAGATGTGTTATTAGAACTGAGTATATATATTTAAATTCTGGCACCTTTGCTACAAATCATTAAGAAGGAAATTGATGCCCCATCACTAGGTGGTAATGCAATGGATGTTTTTTGTTCATGTGTTTTAAAAATCATATATGAAGACATTATAGATAGGGGAAAAAAACAAAAAGCTGCTACAATTTGGTCGATTACTGCTCAAACTGCAGAATAAGTTGGCTTAGTTAAAGTTGTGGTTTTCTCAATAGTAAGTGTATAGGTAAAAAAGTGATTCTGGACAAGATTAATGTGAGTACAAGATGGCTGTATTGGTCAGTTTTTGATTAGACAATACCTGATCTCACCCTGGCATTGATGAAGCTCAAAATGTTAGTGTAGGACAGAGAAGCTGTGATGCTTGTAAACATGATGTGTCAGACAGAAAGCAAGGTGGATGATGCTATTATAATAACAGTTAGTTACATTTAGTTTTCTAACCTACTCTAAGTGCTTTAGGTAGACAGTGGGGTACCCCTTCAACCACCACCCATATGTAGCATCCATCTGCATGATACAACGACAGCTATTCTGGTGCTAGTATGCTTAGCAGGCATTAGCTGTTACCTAGTGAATGGGTGAGAGAGACAGCAAGAAAATAAGGGACAGGGGAGGATGACTAGGGGTCAGTAGAAAATGAGACGTAACTCAAATGACTGAAGCTTACATTTATTAAGAGACTGAATTTATTAAACTGAAAATGAAGCTACAATTAAGGTTCAATTTTTCACTTTTTTTCATTGAATGTAAGTAAACTGGGCGGCACGGTGGCGCAGTGGGTAGCGCTGCTGCCTTGCAGTTGGGAGACCTGGGGACCTGGGTTCGCTTCCCGGGTCCTGCCTGCGTGGAGCTTGCATGTTCTCCCCGTGTCTGCATGGGTTTCCTCCAGGCACTCTGGCTTCCTCCCACAGTCCAAAAACATGCAGGTTAGGTGGATTGGCGATTCTAAATTGGCCCTAGTGTGTGCTTGGTGTGTGGGTGTGTTTGTGTGTGTCCTGCGGTTGGTTGGCACCCTGCCCGGGATTGGTTCCTGCCTTGTGCCCTGTGTTGGCTGGGATTGGCTCCAGCAGACCCCCGTGACCCTGTGTTCGGATTCAGCGGGTTGGAAAATGGATGGATGTAAGTAAACTGTATATATAGGAGTAAGATATTATGAATATTTATTTAAAGAGACAGACATCCAAATTAGTGAGTGATTTGCACTGCTTCCAGCCACATTATAACATAAAAACAAATACTAAAGAAAGCGAAATTCTCATGGTACACATATTAGGAATTGGCTGCAAGTCTTTGCATTAATATTTCCTCAGGATGTCATAACATCAAGTGTTTTGTACATAAATATATGTTCTCTGTACCATTGCATGTTGGCTCCACATAACAAGTTTTAGTGCCATCTGTTTTTTAGCATGTACAGTATATTTATTTGCAGTAAATGCAGAATTTGCAGCTTCGTTCCATTCCCTAGAGTGCTTTTGAATGAGTGAAGGACTCCTCAAATGCACATCTCTCTGCATTCCTTTCCTATCATGTTTTGACAGGCAATAAACCTTAACATTTTCCTCTTGATCTTTGTTTTGATATAGCTTTGTTGATGAACATGCACCCTATTTATTATACATAATGTTTATAGTAAGCCCATGAGAAACACCTGAATAAAGTAAAGCGTGTTTGCACTCCATTCACTTATCTTTGAATTTTAGCACTAGAAATTAAAGAAACCACTTTCTGTGTATCCAGATGTTTTTCAAAGTCTGTGGTTTGGCCAAGTATTAACAGAAAACCAGTTCCTTATTGATTTATTGTCAAATACTTGGACAGACATTATTTGTTTCTTGTAATAATTTATATAGGCTTACAGTAAATCTGAAGAGTTTATTTGACAGGTAAGCAAGACTATCATTAAGGGCTTTAAAATAATATTAGTTTACCATACAAGTGAATTGTAAGAACACTTGTGTATTGTGTGATATATAATTTTTAAGCAAATGATTTGGAATTGTGATTTTTGTTGCAAGCTACAGTTCTTCTTTTAACCAATGCCTCTTTTATTACACTTATTAATGTAGGTATATACTTTTACAAAATATTTGATGGTGCATTTGTTTCCCTATATAAGCATATACCGGAATCAATTATTATTTCCAGCATGTGCAGTATCTGTGAAATTTCATAACTTAACTTATATATTGTAAGAGATACTATGAAAACCAGTTTTCAGTACCTTTTAAAAACTGGCTGTGGATAACCTGAAGCCTGGCTAAATTATATAATATGATAAACTTTCATGAATTAAGCTACTCAAAAGGTTTGCAGTGCAGTTTACTTAACATACAGTATATACTGTAGTTCCGGTAGGAAACCTAACTTTCTGGAACTCTGTTATCTCTATGACCTTAACTCACTTAATAACAAATTGGAAAGATCAGTTTCTGTACTTTTACGTTAAAGCTGTTATGTTGGTAAAAAGTTATAAATCTTTTGGCCCATCAGTATTTGGAAATACAGCAGCATACATGTGTTTAGCAATGAGGTAAATTTTAAGAACAAAAATATATTTTATTATTTTAAAGTACAGTACATGCTACTAATTCATTTTATGATGAATTACAAATTGTTAGAGAGACTTATAGCTTAAAACCTGGCCCAGTCACGGTCCGTATGGAGTATGTGGGGGGTGTTCCTCAGGTCCTTGAGTTTGCTTGCCTCTTACTGTGGATGTGTAGGTTATGTTGATTCCTAGTTTTATGTTGGTCTGCTCTGGGTGTGTGCAGGATTTTGTTTTGTGACATACTGTACTGATGTCCGATTAATGGCTGGTTTTTGCCTTGTACCTGATGATGTTGTGATCAGCACCAATCCCCAGTGTTCCCGAATTGCTTATTGCTTGCTTGTTTGGCAGAGACGTTTACCCAATGCACCTGATAAAAATATTATCATTTATAGTTGTTTAAATATGATTTCTTTTACAGTTAGAGCATAGGCAATGAATTAATGAGAGTGAAACAGTGAGTTGGAAGTGGCTGTTGAATCAGTAGATTGTGCTTTTTAAAGTACAATTCTTTAACCACTGGATGCAAGGTTTCGAAAAATGGCTGGATAGATAAATAATTAGTTTTATTAATAACAAATACTATTGTGTACAGAACAATTGAAACCCCCATACTCTGAGTTGGAATAAGATTTTACTCTTACCCTCATTCACTTATGATTAATGGCCATTCTTTTGATCCATATACTGTTAATGAATCTGGAACTCTATTCTTTAATGCTTCTAGAAATCAAGATGATGTCTGGGGGTGCATTGGTATTTGGAAATTCTTAGGCACCTAACAGCTATGGGTGTACATAAACTGACAATAGATCTGTGCAAATAGTTACATACTTGCAGACAGAAAAATGGATTATGTGAAGTACAATGTGCCTTTCAAATATATTTTATTCATAAAAAAATGGACATGTAACTGCCTAATTATAAAGGAAGGCCAACACTATATGTACATTTTATTATCCTATTAAAAGAAAAAGTCAGTTTGTGTTATTTAAGGCTACACATTTTAAATAATTGACTAACCATTAATCCACAAAAAGCTCTTTATCCATATAATCCTCATTCAGTCAGGGAATTTGTTATTGATAGGGCGGCATTGTGACACAATGTTTAGCACTGCCGCCTCACGTCTTCAGGAACATAAGCAGTGAGTGTGCTAGGAGTCAAAGTGTGCACATTTTCTTTTAGCCTTCATGATTTTTTTCCCTGGGCCACACCCTACCCTGCCTTTTAGGTTTAATTGTAATGCTAATTTAGACTAATGTTTGAGTGTGCATTAAGTAAGTTCAGAAAGTAAATGGATAGATGGATGGATAGTGTGGATTTACTGTAGTGCGAGTGTATTTGTCTGTATGAATCGTATGTGTTAATTTAATATTAAAAAGTATGTCAAATTAAACTGTCAGGAAAACATCTATAATTTAAGACCAATAATAGCCGCATCAGACCTTTATAATTGCAGTAGGCTTATATATTTTAAGCAGATTAACTTTAAACACATTTCCAATGATATTCTTATTTGCACTTCTTGTCTGTTCTGTCTTTGTCGGTTTTATTTTTTTTATTTTTGTAATTGTAAAACATTGGACCTGGGATTTGGTATTTCATTGCAGCTAAAAATCTAAATACAGGATGGTTGTTTCAGTGTAGTATGTCCACATCTGATTCAAAGAAAAAAGTTTTTCCATGGAGAGGGAATGATTTATCTTTGTAATCCCCCTTTTTAATTTTTGCTTGTCCTCAGATTATAATCAGTGTTACAGCTCTCTTAAAGAATAGCTTTATTGTTAGTGGAATGCGAGTCTCTCATTGTCCTGTATTTTATGAACTGAAACGATAATGACAGTGTAATTAAGGGCATCAAGTGAAATGCTTTGGGAAAAGCCCCAAACCTTGTGCTAAGGATAAAATGTGTGTTTGTAAAACACTTGATTAGAAAACTGCAAATTTACTGTCCCCTCCATTTTCCGTTTAGAATGTGTATGAGATTAAAATGTGCTTTGAGTAGTGTGAAAAGCACTATATAAATATAAAGAATTATTATTGTTATTATTATTATTATTAAAAGTTGTCTTAATTTGGAATCTTGGAGTGGCAGGCCATGAAAAAGTCTCTTTAATTAAGAGCCATCACTCAGTTATATATTGACATTTTAAAGTTAGGTCAAGCAGGCAAGCATTTTATATTTTGCCTTCTGCATTGGATAAACTCATTAATTATGATGGCTTAATCTTAATGCTAGTCTAAAGAAAAAGATTAATTATCTTTTGAGATGCATAAATAAGTATGCTGCTGTAATCTAGCGATCAATGTACATTAAAAGAGAAAAATGAGTTTAAAGTTATAAGCATGACAAAAATTTGTGCTGCTTTTTCTATGTCACTAACAATTAGCCTTTTAATTATTTTATTTGTCTAATATGATTACCTTAAATATTTCATTTAAAATGCTAAAAATATAGCTACTTCATATGTGAAATAGCCTGAGTTCAGCTGTGTCTTTCTTTGTGTTTCTCTGAATAGACATGTTTTGCCTTAACTTTTTCATTATAGCCTACTTCTGCCCAACATCATTACTGTAATTGGCAAATCCAAACAACCGTTTTCTAAATCATGTTTGTCCATTAAAGACTCAGAGAGTTGGAGCTTATTAAAGTAGTATGAGGTGTAAGGCAAGCACAAATCCTTGAGATGACAGCATCCTGTTTCACAAAGGTTACTTTCAAACACACACTCGTAGGCACTTATACTTGGCTACATATAGTATAGTATTTATCCAGTTAATGTATGGTAAACTTGATGCTAATTTTAAAGTCTGATGGATTTTCTCTCACTGTGGTTCACTGTTTTAATCAGACAAAGTGTTGGGAACTTTGAATTGCATTTTAGAAGAATTCTGGATCAATAGATAGATAAATAGGCTATAGATCAGGAAGATGATATAGCTAAATATAGCAGAACTTACCATGGTGTGCTGAAACGATTTCCAAAAAAGAAGAGTTTTATTTCCAGTTATTACATTGACTTGTTTTAAAACTGTGAAGCAGTTGAATGAAAAAGAACAACAAATATGTGGGTACATTATCCTATTCTTCTTAAACACTAGTAATGTATCTGTCATTAGGACTCAGTTTTTATTTATTTTATTATTAAAGTTCTAAAACCAAATCAGCACCAGCCGGGAGTAGTGTCAAGTTGGGAGCTGGCGCTGAGCAGCACATAGTGTACTGTAATGGTGCCTGATCACAAAACGTCCCATTTATTTTCATGTGCTGGCAGGCACAGGCTGTCACTTATCAACAGTGAGTTAGCTACTTTGTTTGAAATATCTGCAAGGCAGACAACAGGTCGGTAGTGCATGAGTTGAAAAAAATCCCATGTGAAGAAGTATGCCAGTAAAAGCAACAAATTTTAATGTTTGTATGTTCTTATAAAGGAAAAAACTTTAAATCAGCAATGTAAATATGGTTTAGCTTGTAAGTCTTTTAAGTCCTAAAAGGGGCCAGGAAAGCATATTGTTTATAAAGAACAAAAAAAAAAAAAAAATACAGGTGGTGTTTGTCTTTGTGTTTGTTTTTTGAAAGTTGCAGTTTCGTCAATATTTTAATCTAATCAGCCCTAATTCACATTTGAGACTATGCTTACCGGTAATCTGTTCTGGTTCACTTACCTGGAATCTGGGATTGTTCTTAATATTTGGAGGCTGAACTGGTACTCATTATAACTCTGGACATACTCTTGGTTTTTTAAAAAACCTCCCAGTCTTGTATTTAATTCTTCGGGTCTTATCCAGTAGAGGGTATGTTAAACTGAACTGTCAGTTGAATGTTTCCTTCATATTGGAAAAGTGGATACTTTTGGCACCCAGGTGCTTTGTTGCATGTACAACCAGACAAGGAGAGGGTTCTGCATACTTTAATAGTGGGTGTAACCTGCTGAAGGTGCTTGGCAATCCAAGAGGCAAGAGTTTTATTACATTTTTAACCCTAGTCATGCTGAAGGCTTTAATTGTACAGTTTAAGGCAAAAGCAGAAACTAAAGAGTTGGTTAACATGAAATGACAACAGGTTGATAGAGTGAAGAGTTTAATAGATATGGTTCAAAGGTTTCCTACAAGACAAACAAAACCTCAAGTATACATTCCTAAGTTACCAGAGTGGAGTTCTTAGGTCTGTAGCATGCTGGGACCTTTTATTCCAGCAGAGTTCCATCTTGTGTCCTTGTTATCTTTTATAGTCTCTTGGGGATGTCAATTTGCTATAAGGGGTGGTACTTTTTCCTGTCACTCCTGAGATGGATTCACTCTGTGCAACTTAAAGATTGTTCTCTCCTTTCTTTAAAAAGACACAGAACAGAAAATGGGAGTTCACAGTTCCCTTTTTAGTTCTTACCCCTGTGCTCCCTGCATATTTCACAGAGAGAATGAGCGATAATTTAATAGGTATTGTCAGGCCCAGATTAGCTATCGGGAGGCTCAGGAGAAATTCTGATGGCCTGGCCTGTTTTTAACTGATTTGACCTGCACCCCACACACTTTTTTTTTTTTGCCCCCAAAACAACCTAAACCCACCCAAACCTGAGCACAAAACAGAACATTATTGGATACAGGAAAGAGAAGGCTAATGAAAGAATAGCTGATGTAGAGTGTGATGGATGGCCGGGGTCCGTGCCTGGCCGGGACGCCCTGTCACCACATCTGCCAGGGGGACAAGGGTGAGAAGCCCAGTATCTCCCCCTGGATGCTAGATGGCAGCCTCCCTAGGTTGCAGTGGTGCCTCAGACTCCCCCAGGGCTTCATGGGGATTGGAGTTCTGTACAGCTCTGTGGGGTTCCACAGGCACCGCCAGGGGGTGCTGCAACAGGAGTGGATGGCCCCTTTTGGGCACTGGTTTCACCGTACACGGAAGTGCAGCCAGATGTCACTAATCAACCACCTGGAGCACTTCCGGGTACCTGATAAAAGGGAGCCAGCAACCACCACTCAGCGGCCAGAGTTGGGTGGAGGTGGACAAAGCTGTGGAGGAGTGGTGGTGAAAGAGGGAGGAGTGTGGTGACTCAGTGCTTGGAACTGTGTTGTGGCTGGAGGAATTACGGGGAAGACATGCCCTCCAGCTGAAGAAAAATAAGTCTTTTGTTTTATACATGCCTCCTGTGTCAAGTCTGTGCCGAGTCGGGCGCACCATAGCGCCTTTCTTACAAGAGATAGTAAAAATGGCCAGGAGCAGCTGAAACAGAGTGAAAGGGAAAGAAAAAAGAGGAAAGCCCTGGTAGTGAAACATTGAAGCAAAATCATAGATTTGTTTAAATCTGTGATGGTGTCAAGTGCAGATAATTGAACTTCTCGATTTTCCTGAATATCTGTGTCTTTTCCCAGGCTAATGCTAGTGGTTCCCAATTGTCCGGCAATCCCTTTTCCTCTCTCTCCACCCCTTATTTTGGCAATACCCTAGTACAAAAAAAACAAAAAAAAAACAACTATAACAAACTAACATTTTTATTATTCTTTTCTCTCACGGAATGAATCCTTTTGTGGATAATTTAGTCACTGCTTGCATGCATGCCATGCATCTAAACCGTGGCATTTCACCCTAAAATAATATAAAGTAGAAAAATAGATTTTTGCAACAGTATACACAAAGATTACACAAAGGTTTACCCTTGCCTTATACCAATTAAAAAAAAATATATGTATGGATGGATGTATCTTTACAATATGTATAAGTAGTTACTTAAAATATATCTGTTTGAATAAGCAAATTGGGTATAGTGCTGCTATATATTTGCACTTTATCTGATATTTTCGGTTCATTCCTTTAAAGTTTGGGCTCTGATATTTTTATTTCATTTCATACGAGGGGGTGACTTGTATGGAATTGGGATTTTAGGCTGTTTACCTCTGGACAACTGGCCATTGCTCCACAGATGCTTATTATCAATATTCACAGCAAACCAGATCCCCGGACTTCCTCCATCAACCACTTGGAGGTCTCACTGTCTAGGAGTGTGGTCTCTCGATATTGACTTAGGATACAGATACCTGTGGATGATATAACACTAATTGTAGTAAGTCCAAAGGAAATTAATAACATGGAAGAACAAGCTAGAAATGAAAGGTACAATCATAATTATAGAGAAAAGTAAAGTAATGAAAATTGCAAGAGAAGAACAACAACTGAAACATTAATGTGGATATAGATAGATGGAAAAACAACTACAAAAGCTGTCAGTGTATGAGTACCTGGCGGTAATCATAAGTGAAGATGGAGAGGTAGATTAAGAAATCAGAAACAGAATGAAAAAGGCAAGTAAACTATACTATCAAATTAAGCCCTTAATAGGAGAGAAAAACAATAAGTATAATGGAGAAGATTCATTTACATTAATATATCTACCAGCAATATTTTATACTGCAGAATTTTGGCATATACTGGATAAACAAAGATCTAAAATAACAGCAGATGAAATTAAGTATTTAAGTTGAGTGATAGGCAAAACAAAAAGATACGGGATCAAAAAAATAAACTGATCTGAAGAACTGGAAATTCAACTACTTATTGAAACCAAAGAAATAAAAAAGCTACAGTGGTATGAAATTAAGGATAAGTGAAGCAAGGTTTCCCAAAAAGGTGTTTGAAATAAAGAGTTAAGTAAAAAGGCTGAGGGAAAGACCTAGAAGTGTATGGGGAGAAGACTTCTAAGAAGCAGCCAGAAAGAAAGGGATGACCATGTAACGAAAGAAGGTTCTGGCAAAACATATAGTCAATGGTTCAAGACCCCAACATCATAAGGTATAATGGAGAAGATAATGTAAAGTAAAATAGTAATCATTTGTAGTCTGAAAAGCAGCTTTGGCTTCATATGTACTATATAAATAACTTGTCTCACTACAACCTTTTGACTGATGTCTTTCATGTCATTGCGTTTGGCTACAAGGACCTGCTGGCCTTATCTGTGACATAAGTGGCCTGTGAAAGTAGCTTTGAAGAAGAAGCTGAGGACCTCTGTTACACAGGAGCAGCTTGAGGCCTTTATGCTCATGTCAGTAGAAAGGGAGATTCTTGTTGCACTTGACACTAATAGTATCATTGACAAGGTGGCAGAGAGCAGTGAACTGTTCTGTCTCCTGCTGATTTTCTAGGTGAGGATAAACCAGTCTTTTTGGTACATCTATATGTGTGGCCTGGGTGGGTTTCAGACTCTTAATCCCAGTCCAGCCTTGGGTATTGTTACCTTATAGATAGTTGCATATGGGATGGAAGCTTTGAAACCACTTTAGTGCACTAACAGATTATAGTCTTTTATCAGCATGACTATTTGTGGCTTCTTTTGGTATGTTTGCTGGTGTATTTTTCAATCCTTCAGAAAAGGACACTGATGCTACCTGCCTAAGATGTTACAGAAAGATTCCTTGCTGTTTCTTTTGCTTCTGTACGAAAGGTGAAGCGTGCTTCCTTAGCTCATAACAAAGGTACCCCTATTTTTATTATGTGTATTCCCAATGAGTTCTTATTTTAATCTGTTTACTGCAATTGATTGCATCTGAACCTTGGGCAAATCAACTTCAGACACAACTATTTTGTTTTTTTTTTTTGCAGACTAGATTTTTTATATTATTGTAGCATATTTTGCAAATAATAGACCACATTAGGTTAAAGGGTTATTAGTGTGGTAATGATTGTAATAGGAAAAACAGGAATTTAAATGCCATTGTTGACATATGTCTGTTGGTGCCTCAATCTACATGTTCAGCTTTTTGAAAACCTGTTACCTCTATTTTGGAAATGAACGTTACATCTTATTATATCATGCACACTCATCTCCCCCTGGACAGTGTCAGCCTTAAGTAGTGATAACATGTTAATGGGAGTGGCAGTTGATTTGTGCTGCTGTGCCTTGACACTCCTTGGCCACCAGCATATATTGCACAACTTGGCAGCCCTCTAATGTGTGTGTCTTTGGGTAAAAGCTGCAAGCATTCTTGCAAAGCTTTTTTTTTTCTTTTATTTTTGACATTCCCTTTTTCACATTTTTTGGGGTAGATAATTGAAGAAAATTGCCTAATACATGTCACAGAATCTGCTTGTAATCTAGCAAATTCATGGAGGCAAAAGAGTTTAATATGGAGAAATAGAAACCATTGCTTCAATTCAATGCAAAATTTCTCATGAAGCCTAAAATATGACAGTTTTCTAAGACATCAAAATGCTTCCTCCTGCCACTTAAAGAAAGTTCCTAAAGTTTTTTTAAATGAGACTGTAAGTACTGCGATGATGTCAATTTTCACAAAACTTTTTTTTTCCAACAATTTTTCATATACTTATATTTATTTATTTTTTTTAATAACATAACTTGATGTCCTCAAAACTGCTTAATCCAGTTCAGAGCATATCCCGTCAAAACACTAGACCCCATTTAAAACAGGACAGATTCCTGCATGTGTCAGAAATAGCAAGTTGTCCTAATCATCATGGTTTTGTGATGTAAGAGAAAATTGGAGCAGCCAGTGCAAAACCCATACGGACACTGGGAGAAATTAGAAAACTGCATGGACAATGACCGTATGTGAAACCATGAGCCCAGGATTTTCTAATTTTATTTGACATATTCTGTTAATCCCCAAGGGGAAATTGTCTTTTTGCATGACTTTTGGGTGTCTAATATTTCAGTTGAAAGGATCTACTGCTACTGCTATTCTAGTATTTGTTTACAGATTTTAGTTAGTACACTTTCAATTTCAAACATTTGATATTATGAACACAATATATTTAAAATGCAAAAACATCATGTAAAGTGTATAGTAAATTATACTATTTATAGAGCTAATTGATAACTGTGAAGGGGTCAGAGTCAAGTTTTTCAAATGATTTTTGAATTTATGTTTGTGTGTATTCTAGAAGTTCAGATCCTATGAAACATCATATCATTTGATAATAAATGGTAGATTTATAGTGCCATTCCTGTTCTCTGTTTGTCACTTTCAGAGTTAAACACAAGTAATAAAAAGAACTCCAGACATTAAAAATAGATAAAGTCAGCTGTCCCATAAAGAGCTATGGTTTAAAAAAAAAAATTTAAAAGCAGACCTTAATTCTTGTTAATACAGTTAATAGTTTACTCATATATATATATATATATATATATATATATATATATATATATATTGTGAGACTTGCCCGGACACCATCAGACCGACACTGCATCTTTATGCAAAACTCTTTTATTGTCGTCCACACAACACAAGTCTAATCACAGTCCCGCACAACTCACAGTGCTTTAGCCCCAGTCTCCCTTCTCCTGGGCCTTTTCTCGCCTTGTCCCTGGGCCACCTCTACTCTCTCTCCAGGAGCTTCGTCCTGCTCCTGCTCCCGACTCCAGCTCATTGATAGGAGGGAGGCGGCCCCATTTATAGTCACCCGGATGTGCTCCAGGTGGTTCCCGGCAATCTTCCCTTGACACGCCCCTGTGTGGCGGAAGTGCCGGCTGTCTTTCCGGAAGCACTCCGGGTGTCTCTTTTTCCTTCTTCCCCCCAGCCCTTCCTAGTGTGGCGGAAGTGCTGAGGTCCCAAGTCCTCCAGGCATGAGGACGCTCCCTGGCGGTCCGGAGGAGGCATGAGCCCTCCTCCTGTCCTTCTGGGCGTCCCGGCTGGGTACTACCCCCAGCCGCGTGCCACAGTGCTCCCTCACCAGCGAAGACTTGTCGGGCGGAGCGGCCTGTCCCGCGAGGGCAGGTTCCCCACGAAGTGGGTCCACCGGCTCATCCAGGGCCCGGTCCTGTAACATAAAAGGAAAAGGGGCCAGAGACGCTGCCTGGACGCGATCCCCTGGCGTCCCTCTGTGCTGTGCACTGGCTGCGCTCCCCCTGTCGACCGGCACCCCGCAACTTGCCTTTGTTGTGCCCTCTCCGCGGGTTCCATGCTCCTTTGGCTGGGACCCTTCGCCCATCAGAGGTCCCCACTGGCTTTGGGACTTCCCTCTGCACCCGCAGAGGCCTGCCCGTCTCCGTACGTGAGCTCACGGGCTCACGTCTCATTCTGTGGGATGACCCGGATTTATTCCTCGGGGCCTCCCCTTTTCTCTGGGGTGCCCTGACAGCTGGAGTCTCCCTATGGGAAAGGCAGAGACCCCTTGTGGACCAACACACAGCTGATGCTGGCGCCGGCGGTGGTGTACTAGGACCCACGGCACTCATCAGCCGGTGTCCAGGCACCACCCCTCCCAGGCAATCAGCCCCTCTCTGATTCATAACTGATGCTGGCAGCGGCAGTAGTGCGCTAGGACCCACGGCACCCAGCCGCCGTCTAAGCACCACCCCTCCCAGGCAATCAGCCTTTCTCATCCTCTCATTTGTCGGAACCGCGGCTACTTGTCCACCGGAACTGCACAATACCGGGGAACATTCGCCCGCTTTTCCTATTTTATTTACGACGCAAGTCCCACTTACCTGCGTCGCCACGAACCTCCGGCCAGAGAATCCGGCGCCGCGTTCTTCCGCCCCCTGACGTGATGCGATCGCCGTCCTCTTGAGCTTGACTAAGTAGTCTCGAAGGCCGTGTATCACCTGTAACACAGACTCGACGGACCGAGGGGAATCCTCCGGCTCACGCCGAGTCACAGGCACAAAGGGAACGTTAGCCGGCGAAGGACTTACCAGTTCATCGGTCCTGATCGCCGGCTGTGCTCCCTGGAGCTCTCTTCCGGGTTCTCTCTGGCCCTCCCCTTGCTTGAGATGGACGTTCCTTCGTCCCGCCTCCATCCAATCATTGGCGGGTACGTAAGACATGCAGTCCACTCTCTCGCCTGCCACGGGGATGGACTTCCGATCCGCCGTCATCTCCCCTTTCCTCCCGAGGGTTTGACAAGACCCGCTACCGCTCCTCTGCCGCGGCCTCTGGATACGCTGCGGATCCTCCGTTACGTCCAGCGTCGCTGCTGCATTCCCGTAGTGCAGGTTGACACAGCCTGACTGGCGATGCGAATCCAGGAAGCCCCCAGCTGAAAGGCAAACACTGGCCACAGCCCCGCCGACCCTCGCGAGTCGACTGGCGTCAGCCCTGGGACTTACCTCCTGGATCCCGTCTGTCGGACTACTGCGAAGGTTGCCAGTCATATCTGCGGCTGTGCCGTCCCCGATTCTCACGGGAAAAGCGACCGCTGGTAAGTCCACAGCACTCGGGTCACTTTTGTCTCCTCCAATCCCCCTCGGGTGGGAGACGATGCGGTGGCGAATCTCTCGCGGCCTCTGGGTGATCCGCGAGCCGTCCGCAGTGCGTGTGCGGGCCGCATCCATGCGGCATGTGTGTGTGGTGGACTGAGGTGCCGGACAGCTCACATAAAATTTATTAACATAGAAGTCCTCCGCCTTGAAACAGGCAGCAACTCCTACCCGGCTCGCCAATGTGAGACTTGCCCGGACACCATCAGACCGACACTGCATCTTTATGCAAAACTCTTTTAATGTTGTCCACACAACACAAGTCTAATCACAATCCCGCACAACTCACAGTGCTTTAGCCCCAGTCTCCCTTCTCCTGGGCCTTTTCTCGCCTTGTCCCTGGGCCACCTCTACTCTCTCTCCAGGAGCTTCGTCCTGCTCCTGCTCCCGACTCCAGCTCATTGATAGGAGGGAGGCGGCCCCATTTATAGTCACCCGGATGTGCTCCAGGTGGTTCCCGGCAATCTTCCCTTGACACGCCCCTGTGTGGCGGAAGTGCCGGCTGTCTTTCCGGAAGCACTCCGGGTGTCTCTTTTTCCTTCTTCCCCCTAGCCCTTCCTAGTGTGGCGGAAGTGCTGAGGTCCCGAGTCCTCCAGGCATGAGGACGCTCCCTGGCGGTCCGGAGGAGGCATGAGCCCTCCTCCTGTCCTTCTGGGCGTCCCGGCTGGGTACCACCCCCAGCCGCGTGCCACAATATATATATATATATATATATATATATATATATATATATATATATATATATATATATATATATATATATATATAATATAGGTGTTTGCATGTTCTGTCCCTGACCATGTGGGTTTCCTCTTTGTGCTCAGGTTTCTTCCCACAGTCCAAAGGCATACCGGTTGGGTGAGTTGTTGATGCCCCTGATTCACGTGTGTGTGTGTGTGTGTGTGTGTGTGTGTGTGTGTTCACCTTGCGATGGGTTGGCAGCCAGGCCAGGTGTTGTTTCTGCTTTGCACACAGTGATTACTGAGATAAGCTCCAATTTCTTTGTGAGTCTACTCTCTGTAGCCAGGATAGAGTGGTTGGATTGATGAATGAATATTGTTTTGAGTAGTAATGGAATTTTCATGTTCTCTTATTTTTTATGTTTCTTTATAAACATAAATAAATAAAATATCTGACACCTTATAATACAAAAGCTTGGTTATTAAAAGAATTTGCAGGGGGTTGAAGGGGAAGTGAAATGACTGCTGCCAAATGGAAGCCTGCAAGCTAAATTTGGGTGGGATCTTAAAGAAAACACTTAACATCCTACAGGAAAGCTGTGTTTATTGGGAGATGCCTTTTTGCCTTTTTTGTTAGTGGGAGCAGTAGAACAAATATTTCTTGAATTGCAAACAATTTTCTAGTAAGCAGTTTTTTTTTTTATCCTGGTGTGTAGTGATATGGTAATAGTTATTTTTTTTGGTTGTGCTGGGAATTAATCTTTTAGATATAGACTATTTTTGCTTATAGCGTAATTATAGTGTATGACTGACTGCCTGTCAGTAACCCTAGTAGATTAGTTTGTATTTGACTTAGAGAAAATGAGACTTTTAAAATCTCCATGATGAAATCCAATAAAATGACTTAATGTCCCACACTGGCTCCTAATGGTTTTGTGCATGTAAAAGCAGGAGCAATAAACAATAATATGGTGCTTGTACCACACTATTTACCCTTAAATAATACAATATAATATATGGGACATGTTTATTGTATTCAAACTATGGTTATTTTGACACCTGCACTATACACTTTCACTTAGTATTTGATATTTGAAAGTAGGCAAACAAGTAAGAGTGCAGCTGTTCAGATGATATCTTTACGTGCATCATGTTAAACAACAGTCACGTGCTGCTGAGTGGACCCTACAGCTTTATGCATTGAGATCCATGGTTTGTTTGCCATGAAGCTGAATTGAGATGGCCAATTATTAGAATCATCTTCCTGCACTACAATCATGATATGCCAAGTGTAAGTGCCATAGAAGGACAGGCATCCTGGCTGGGATAAACAAAGGATTCATGCCCAGTCTGGAAGCCATAATTGAAGGTACAGGCAAAGGGACTCACTGGGAGCAGATCATTCCCCCGCATGACAGGTGGCAGTGTCCCTCTGACCTAAAACCGATCAGGACACCCGCATGGTGGCATGGGAGTTGGAGCTCGGAAATGCAGCCCTCTTGGGGTCTTTGAGGACCAACAGAGGGAGCTGCTGGGGGAGGACTGCCCTGGTTTATGCACAATCCGGAAATAGTCTGGATGATCCGGTTTAAAAAAAAGCCCGCTGCCTTACTTGAATCAAGTCAGAGACGGGAATCAGTGGGCTACGCTCTTTGAGGAGTGAAGTAGAGAGGAAAGTGAAGGAGAAAGAACTTAAAAGACTGTATATTGACAGTAATTTTAATTGTATTAAGCTGTCTGGATTTAAAATCTTTATATTTGCACCCGGAGTTATGTTGGGTTGTGAATGTCTGGGGTTTGGGGAGGTCAGTGGTGCCCCCTGCTGTTTACACAAGCACGTGCAAGGTTGTATTTGTTCCTGCTTCCACGTGGACTCTTTCATCTGAACCTTTCAAAATTTATTCACTTGTGATGATCAAATTTATCTTTCCATTGTCAAAAGGGAGCTGGTCAGCACATTTTAATCACATTTGCTGCCCATCATATGATGAACTTTAACCTATTTATTCAGTTTTGAGAACTATTTTTGTTCTCCATCATAATATTGTGAGAGTTTGAACCTATCTGAATCAAATTTATCCTTGAATGGGATGTCATACATTAATGTTTATTCAAAGCTGACAAAGTTACAGTCAGCATTTAACTCAAGACAGACATATTCAGTTGTGTGGGAGGAGTACTAATCACTGCACTGCTGTGCTGTTCAGCTATAAGCTAGACATTTAGTAACACATATATTGTGAAATCCCTTGTATGGTTAGGATATTTTGTTTATACTGTGGCATATTTGGTAAAGTATTTTGAAGGAATTGTTCAATATTTTTGTATCAATCTCTATGAAGGACTATATAATGAGAGACATTCAGATCTTAAATGTGTCAGTTGGTCAATTGCTGAGCTTTCTCAGCTTTTGGGCCCTGTTAGGGTCTGCTGATGAGTGTTTTATTTCAATGTGTAGGGGTCTAGTTTAATTAGGCCAGTGTAATTAGTGCATACTAACACTTCTAGACAGGTGTGTCAGCAAACTGCATCATTCTGTATTTGGCAGCATAAGCACATTTCCTGTCATTATTTGTTTATTTATCTTTTTGGCTAAAATGATGTAGGCTGATGTTTTTCTGTTAAGAGTATGCCTATGTGCATTTAGCCTTCCCCGGGCTCTTTTCCAACCTTATGTCTATTGTATTGGATGTTGATATGTGTAAGCTGATTGCCAAGAAATACTGTACATTACCAGTATGTTTTTGAAAACAGATATCCAGAAATTATATGTTGTTGAATTTCACTCAAATTTGCTTGTGTGACAGCTGTAAAAATGTATGTGCGACAAAAACAATGAGACTCACAAAGATGGGACCTATAAAGATCTTTTGGCTAGATCAGGGGTCCCCAACCCTCGGTCCGCGGCCCACTACCGGTCCGCAGCCGTCTGACAGCCGGGCCGCGAGAGAACTGCCGGCAACGGCGACTCACTCAGACTTTTCAGAACGCTTGGCGGGCGGGGCTTTGCAGCGGTGCAGAGAGAGGAGAGAGACCGAGGTGAGAGAGTATTACAACAAAGTATTTTTATGGTCCCGACAGTTTCCCCATATGACATGAGTCTATAGAAATCACGTTACTACGAAGTACATTCAACAGATGCTTTCATTACAACGAAGTGACCTTGAAATGCTTGAACGAATCATCCACAGAGCAGTTAGATCTGTGATCGCAGCTCAGTTGTGCACATTTGCACAACGATCCCCAAACAGAAACATTGTAAAAAAATCTCTTTCTTCGAACTTTCCTCGTACTGTTCTTTTTTTTTTTTTTTTGCTGTTTTTGTTGTCTGTGGTTTTCATTGATTCCTTTTGCTTATTGCTTGTCAACATTTGAAAAACATCCATTGGAATTTAACTCATTGTCACCCTCCTATAGAAACGGCAGACACGAAAAAAAGATTGCAGTGTTAATGTTTGTGATGTGCAATCTGTTGGATTGGCAAATGTAAAGCATATGTCTTTGTTATATGCAAAAAAAGAAGAAAAATCTCAGATTGCAAACGTATGCGAACTGCTTAATAACTTTAATAATAATAGAAATGTTATGGAAATTGTGTATAAAACTGCCCCCCCCCAACCATACCGACCGGTCCGTGGAAAAATTTGGGGACCACTGGGCTAGATGAAATCGTCTGAGGTATCTGTTTTAAAATGACATTTAATTTTTATCACAATCTATGAAAAGCCTAATTTTTTTTATTCCAACCATACCATTTCTAACTTTTGAATGCCCTTATCTGGCTTAACGCCATTTTTTTTTTGTTTGTCCTCCATTTTGGCCTGGTGTTTGCCTAGACTGGAGTGAAAGTTGCTGCTGGATAGGCTACTTTGATTTCTACTGCATGCTCATGTTGTATATTCTCCACTTTTATTTACTACTGTTTTCATAAGAAATACTACTTTTTCAATATCTTCAATGTATCCACAGTATTTGATAAATAACATAATTTAGTCACCATTTTAATGCACATCCTTGTATATATCATGTTCCAGCAGAAGGCAGAATGTGAAGAGAACACTGCTTATGACTGAGAGAAGGAATTCATGCTACTTCTCTTAAAAAAACATAAGCATAGTAAAGTTGCATCCTTTTCTAGCAAGTAAATACTTGTACTACTTTACATTTTGTTTTTTGCACTAGGCATAGCTTGGAGATATTATTCTCTTTGTCAGGGGATCATTTATTCAAAGAGAAGCATATCTAATCTCACCTCATCTTATTTCGTGAAACTGCTTTTCCTGATAAGGGTCACTGTGCCAGAAGGCCAAACAGGTCAGCCCAGACTTCCCTATCCCCAGCTGCAGATTCCAACTCTTTCTTGTGAATTCTGAAGTGGTTTCCAAGCCAGTTGAGACATATATACTCTTTCCAGTGTTTTCTGGGTCTACTGCAGGGTCTCTGCCCAGTGGGTCATTCCCAGAGCAGGGAACTCTAGGCAATTTTTATGACATGCCCACACCACCTCAACTGGCTCCACTCAATCTGGAAGAGCATCAAGTCTACTCTGAGGCTCTCCTGAAATGGCCCATATGCTTCAGCTTTTGCTCCCATGGTCACTTTTGCAGCATGTCCTCTTAACCTGTCAGTTCCTGTCAATCAAGTTAGGTTATCCCACAGAAAGTGTTTCCCTGGAGGTCACCCTCCTCAGTCTGACAGCTATCCTGATTTCTTGTGTCAAACTCTGGTTCTAGAGTTAATGGTAATAATACATTTTATTTTAATAGCGCCTTCACCATGCTGAATGTGCTTCACAGAGT
This sequence comes from Erpetoichthys calabaricus, assembly GCF_900747795.2. Taxonomy (NCBI): domain Eukaryota; kingdom Metazoa; phylum Chordata; class Cladistia; order Polypteriformes; family Polypteridae; genus Erpetoichthys; species Erpetoichthys calabaricus. The sequence goes on along the minus strand of NC_041394.2, from coordinate 217,521,864 downwards.
CTCAAAAAGAACAGCAGGATATATGTGACATTGGATACAAATATTTTCTTCATAGAATACTAAAATGGAATATAGAAAGCATTAAATAGAATTAAACACAATACACTGGAGTAAAATACTAAATTCAATACTAGAAGAAAAGCCTGTCATATAATACACACACACACAAAATATCCTGAGCATCTGGACAGAGAGGTAAAATAAAAGAAGAGGAAAAATATTAGGTTAATTTTAAAGCTTTCATGAACAGATGCCTTTTAAGTTGTTTTTTAAAAGAATGAATGGAGTCGGCTGATCTAATTTCTTTCGGGAGGTCATTCCAAAGTCTGTGGACTATGTAGCTGAAGGCCCTTTCACCCATAGACTGCAGGTTAGTGTGAGGTACAACAAGATTGCCAGAAATCAGAGGACCTTAGTTGGCAAACAGGAGCATAGTGATGGAGAAGGTCACTGATGTAGTTTGGTGCAAGGATATTTAAGGCTTTGTAGGTTATTAATATAATTTTGTATTTGATCCTGTAAGACACAGGGAACTAGTAAAGGCAAAGCAGGATGGGTGTTACGTACTTGTTGTTGCTGGTTCATGTAAGGACTCTTGGATTTTCAATCAACTGGAGTTGTGATATAAGATTTGAAGGGGCACCTGCCAGTAGAGAGTTACAATAATTGATGCGGGATGTGATGAAAGCATGGACAAGTTTCTCGGCATTAGAAAAGGAGAGGAATGAGCGAACATGAGATATGTTACGGAGGTGGAAGTAAGAAAGTTTCTTAATGTGGTTTATGTGGGTGGAATAAGAAAGGAAGGAATTAAAAATGATGCCAAGACTCCTTGAATGAGAACAGTGGTTCCCAAACTTGTGGCCGCAGGTTTTTATACCATCCAGATTCATAATCTGGAATAACATTTGATAATAACTGATGTCATTTTAATTATCTGTTTTTTTTAACAGTTATAAGACATTTAGAAATCCATTTTTGATGTAGCTTTAAATACTGAACTCTCTTTTGTTGGTTTCCTATTATCTTGCCCGTTTTCTGTGCAGTTTGCTCCCTTCATTGTATCTTTATAATGTCAATTAAAAACAAGCAGAGCAGAGAACCAGATAAACAACTCTGAACGATGAAAGGTTGCAGCTACTTTAGTGTCAGACCCACTAATTAGTAAATTATGGATTAAACTAGAACATCTGGAAAGCAGAATGAAAATCAAAATCAAGATGAAAATATTGTTAAAAGAAAAAAAAAAACTACGTCATTCCCATATAACTACTTAGTACATTTTAATTAAAAAATTATCAAACTTACTTTTATAATTTTACATTGTCTCCAAAACACAGAAAATGGGAGATAACAGCTCACTTAATTATACCAGGAGTCCAATTAAAACAGAAGTTGGTGGGAACAAAAACCTGCAGCCACAGGGGCTCCCCAGGACCAAGTTTGGGAACCACTGCTTTAGAAGAAGGTCTATGAGATTGTTGCCAAGTGTGATCGAAAAGGAGCTCACTTTCTTAAGTTGTGCTTTAATTGCAATTTGCAAGGGTTCAGTTTTGTTACAATGTAATTTTAAAGAGTTCTGCTCCATCCAGGTTTTAATTTCACTGTGGCAAGTCGTGAGCTGAGAAAGCCATGATGAAGTTTCACTTTTAACATTGAAATAGAGTTGAGTATCATCTACATAAAAATGATAACCCAGTCCAAAGCTATAAAAAATATGGCCGATGGGAAGCATATTGATAAAGAAGAACAGAGGGCTGAGGACAGAGCCCTGAGGAACTCCTTGTCTGACTGGATAGGACTTAAACCAATGAAGGGCAGTGCCAGAGATACCCAGCATGTTCTCCATTCTGGACAGTAGTAGAATGTTATGTCTGACAGTGTCAAATGCTGCACTGAGGTCTAACAGAATTAATATACTGGTTTGTCCAGAGTCTACTTCCATTCATTGGCTACTTGAAGCAGAGCAGTTTTACAGCCGTGCTGTACTCTGAAAGCAGAACTTTATTATAAGTTTAAGTAATTCATGAGTCGGGAGGCTACAACACGGTGAAGAATGAAGACCTTTTGACAGAAAAGATAAGTGACAAATATGCATAAACAATATTAAGATTGTCAGCATCAAGACCAGACATTTTCAACATTGGGGTTACAGAAGTGATTTTAAAAGTGGCTGACATAAAGCCAGTGTCACAGGATGTATTTATTTATGTTGTAACAGTAGAGATTATGGTATGAAGGCAGGATTTAAGAAGTGTGGTTTGGATGGGGTCCAGTACATGAGTAATTAGCTTCATTTTACAAAGCAGGCCATCAACCAATGAAGATGTGAGTGGTGAAAATTTATTAAAGGAGCTGGATGGCATGGGAAGACAGAGAAATATATAAATGGATGATGGATTTGTGTTAGTTGAATTATTTAGATTTTTCATTTTATTATTGAAAAAGTGGAGGAATTTTTCATAAACTTCAGTAGTGGAGGTAATTGGTCCAGATGCTGGTTGAAGTAGTTTATTAAATACAGAGAACAAAACCCTTGGGTTATCTTGGCTGTTTCTATTATTCTGCCATAATGTGTCCTACTACCAAGTGGCCTATGTCTGGCTGCTATGTCCCTCTCTTCATCCGAGTGTTCAAAACATATGGACTCGGGTAAGATGACACAACTACAAAGTTTATCATTGACTTTTGGCACATGGTGCTCTGGTACCAGGTACACTTATGAGGCTCATTGTGTTCAGACATGATATTTGTTATGGACAATCCATGATTAGAACAGAAATCCAATAATAGCTCACCATTCTGGTTCAGATCTGGCCATTTCTCCCAATCACACCTCCTCAAGTGTCTCCGTCATTCCTGATGTGAGCATTGAAATCACCCAATATGATTGCCAAGTCAGTGGGTGCCACTCTTTCAAGCACCTTACCCACCTTCTGTAAGAAGGCTAAAGTCTCTGATAGATATTTGGTGCATAAGCACAAACAGTGTTTTTTTTCCCAGCAACTTGTAGCCACACTGAGGCAACCCTCTTATGCACTGGAAAAATGTGTACTGTAAGGTTTAAATTATTTTATTCACTTACTGTAGCACAGTCTGTCACTGCCATAATACTGTTGATTGTTGGTGCCTTTGCAGGTTAATTGGAGGTAAATATTGGACCTACAGTATATACTGTAAGGAGTTGTTTGGCTGAGTGTGCCCTGTGACAGACTGCAGTCCCATTTCAGCATCTGCCTCCTACTCTACTCCTGATGTTACCAGGATACACTGAGGCAGCCTATAGCTCTGAACATGATGGAGTGGTTTTGAAAATGGATGGATGTTTGAGACAGTTCTGTTTATGTTTGGTGCTATATAAAATAAGAGTGAAATTACTTTATATTTATTATTATATAACAGAAAAATGTATTGAGAGGCTGCGGTGGGTTGGCACCCTGCCCAGGATTGTTTCCTGCCTTGTGCCCTGTGTTGGCTGGGATTGGCTCCAGCAGACCCCCGTGACCCTGTTCGGATTCAGCGGGTTGGAAAATGGATGGATGGATGGATGGATGTATTGAGAGGTTTACTTCATCAGAATCAATTGGAGGAATGTGTTATATGCATTATGTGTAAAGTTATACTGTATATTATTAACAATATATGTGTGTTGTAAATGTGCTGTCTCTGAAGGTAAGTACTTGGAGAGGTATTTTTTTTTTTTTTATTGGAAGAACCAACTAGTCTTTTTGTCAGCTTTTGCAAATCTTTGTCAAGCAGCCTACTCTCTCTTTCGGTGTTCACTATAACAGAGCTCTTACTTGCTACTTCATATTCACAATTAAAGTAACCAGACGTTTATTTACATTACTCTGAAATAACTTTACAGTTTTCTATTTTTAATAGTAGCAACTATTATTACTATTGTGCTTGAGTCCTACACTGGCTAAAATCTAGTTGTCTTGTGAAGAGAGCACAATGTCATGACGTTAAATTCCTGAAGATGCAACAAATGAACAAATGTAAAAGCATTTTTCTCCTGCAATAAATAAACTGCTCCAGAAGTGCCACTTTAGAAAATGAACAGGTGGAGTTCAAATGATTACTTAATTCCATAATTGCTTACCTGACTGAAGAGGGAGGTAGTACAAAAAAGCAGAGCTATACAAATCCACTATTCTTGTGTTAATTCTGTGTAAATTCACTGAATAGACGTGGCTGTTAAAAGGCACTCTGCTGCTGTTTTCTAGTGATTAGGAGCTTTTCTGCAATCAAAAGCATCAGCCACTATGGGCCTTCAGTACCAGGATTTTGTGAAGTGTTGCAGGGAATTTAACAAATGCCTATATAAAAAGGAATCTTTTTATTTATTTAGCAATGCCACATGCTTATGATTGATATTACTTTGCTATTGATTTTTATGTTTTGCTGTTCAGCGCAGCGGCACGGTGGCGCAGTAGTAGCGCTGCTGCCTCACAGTAAGGAGACCTTACTGTGTTTTTATTATTATTTCTATTTTGTCGTGAAAATATTCTTGTTCAGTTTAATAATGATGGAGCAGTGGCTATCACAGCAATCACAGCCTGCTCACTGTCTGAGTTTAGACAGTCTGCCTGTTGTTGCAATGACTGTTTTTCCTGGGTCATCAGATTTTCTTCCCACATCTCAAAGACGTTTACGCTATTCACCTGGTGCGACTGTGTTAACATGTGAACCCTGTTTATGGACTGGCTTCCTGACTAAGGTTGATTCCTGCTTTATGTCTAAAGTTGCTTGGATAGGCTCTGGTTCCTCCAAAGCAAATTTTTAATCAAACAGATATTGTGAGTGGCATATTATCTCTAAATCCATTTACTGAAACTGTTTAATCCATTTGAAGGAAAGTTGGAGCCTATTCCACAAGGATTAATGTATTATGAACAGCTTTGTGGTGCACTGGTCAGCTTTGCTGCCTCATGGATACAACATCTTGGGTTCAAATTCTATACCCAGTCACTTTTATTGTAGATTTCGCTCATTTTCCCCTTGTCAGTGTTAATTTTTTCTCATGTCTTCAAATACATGGGTATGAAGTTAATTAGTGACTTTATATTGGTTCTCTGATCAAAAATAGCAGTTCTGATTCCTGTCTTGAGCTCAGCACTGATGACTCTACCCTTACATGACTTTGATGCGAGTTATTCAAGTTTGAGAATGTAAGTATTTAGGCATATTATTATAAATTAATATTAATAAGTTGCATTTTAGGCATGACACCTCTGGTGGGCCTACAGCAGAAATTTCTTATATTTGTGCATTTTGCTCTGGTGTAAACAGTAAATTACTTCACTGATAATCCTCTTTTGATAAAGAGTAGTGATACAGCTTGTGTGTCAGAAATAACTGATCAAAGAATGTGATGCTGGTGCCTGTGTCTATTGCCATCAGATCTTTGTGATATCCTTTGACGTTGTCATCATCTGACAAAATACAGTAATATAAATTTAAACGCAATTTAAAAAAAAAAAAAAGTGAAAGCCTTGCAACTGTTTGCAGCTCAGGAAAATATTGACTGCTGAAAATGAAATGACAACACCTTAACTTTAAAATCGAATGGCTTTGAGATTGAATAGGACAAGCCACAATAGCATGAAAAGAATATTTAGAATGCGCACACTTCACGCCCCAATCTGGAATTACTTAGCCATGCTAAATATTGTGCAGCTAGGTGTTTGCTGGTCATCATACTACTGGCTTCTTTTCCATAAAGTTGAAGGAGCACACTTAGATCTTCCTTGGTAACTTTTCAAAATTTAGTGCAGTCCTCCTCAATGGTAGATGAAAATCAAGATTCAGTAAATACCTTAAAAAGAAAGTGTAAATGTGATAAAGAACATCAGTGGGTGGTCCTTATTTAATATGGGTAATGAACTTCAAGCCCTATCACTAAAGTGGAAAGTTCAGTTTGCATATGTGCACATGAACGTACCCAAGGGCAGAGCGAACTCTGCAGGACCAAAAGAAAAGAAAAGTTTGTAGTACCCAGAATATAAACACATTACCACATACTAAATGAAGCACTTTCTTTGCAAATAAAACATGACATTGAACATATGATAAACAATTGAAAAAACTGTTTACAAATGCAGAATTCGAGGGTTTCATTTTTATAATAAGTGATAAATGATATGCTTGTCAGTAATTTTAACTTATTTTGCACAACTACTGGTGGGGCTGTGCCCAACAGGCCCTAAGTACAGGAATGCCACTGAATATACTGTAGGTATACACAATTACAGATTATAAGGGATGTTAAATAGACACTCAAGTTTTAATTTAATCTATTTATGTTCCAAGAATCCTCCGAAGATTTTCCCAAAGAAAGGATACTGATAATTCAGCCATAGGGAAGACAAAAGCAGGCTAGAAAGACTCCATGCTGTCATTCAAGGGCAAGCCTTTCTGCTTTTTAGTATCTTAAAAATATCTTATTAAACTTTGAGAGATTCAGCACATCTACAGCTTTACAGACTAGGGATTTGAGAAGCTTGATTCATAAATTGCTTTTTCAGGCCCCAGACACTTTTCTGTCTATCATTCTTACTAGACATTTGTAATTAATCTCCCATTTATATAGTCAGTCATATTTTGGAATGGGGGAAGAGGGGAATCTAATTTAAGACAAAAATGTTGTTTTGTTACAAAATATATACTGTTATGTATACTTGTTTGCTTATGTGATTTTTTTTTTATTTCACAATTTGTATATTTAGAACAAAATCAAAGTGGAGTACTGAAAACAGCCCTTTTGAGGTCTTATAGCTGCTGAAAGGTTTTCTAATAAGTGCAATAAAATTTTTACTGTGTAATAACAAATTACTAACAAGCAAACTTTGAAAGTAAAACTAACAACCTCATCATTATTTTGTTTTTTTGCAGTCCATGTGACCAAAGAGCCATATTAAATGTTTTTCATTAGGAATGAAAAGATTTTGATTGAGTATCAAAATCTGAAAATACTGACCCAGTATACTATACCTATACCTAAGAGAAACTTCAATAAGAGGTTATGGGTTACATTTTATAGCTTATATGCTGGAGTAGGTGGGAGATTTAGAGGAGTGTGTGTGGGAGGCTGAAACTGGTTGGCACCCTACATGTTGCTGAAATTCATGCAACGTTAAAATAGCTTAATTTTAAATTCACTTTAAAATAAACTAATTAATGGAAAAGAAATATGCAAAAAATTATGTGCAACTGTTGAATTTACTGAAAGCCTGTGCATTGACCATTTGCTGCCAGGTCTTGGCAGCTGAATAGTGTTGGGGTTAAACCATAAGAAATTATGCGAGTTGGAGAGTTAGTGAGCACATGCTACAAGAATGTGCAGCTCCCACTCTTAACTCAGAAGGAGGAGGAGGAGGAGGTGCGATGGCATGTGTTGCCGCTGATAGATTAGGTGGTCTTTCTAAAAGAAATGAAAACCAAATAAAAGAAACCTACATTATTTTCTTAGCCTATTAAGCAGATTCTGTACACTGTGCATAGTTTTCTGACATAAACTTTGTCCATGCCCATGCCCATGCTTGTGACTTCAAAAGCAGATGAGACAAATGGAAATTCAAGTCATCAACAAGTATAATAGCTCTGACTGGGGCCTTGGGATAAACTGTCACTAGAATATTTCTTAAAATGAATTGAGATGGTGCCCAGAATCACCAGGCAATGATTGCAGGCAAGTTAAACTGGAGTGTTACAGTAGCTTTCCAAACAGGGTGTATGTTAGGACAGGTTTTGGAGCTGCATAGGTTGCAGCTAAAATTATTTATATGAGGATTTCATTTATGCAATATGCAGTAATAAATTTAAATTACAATATGGAGTTCTATATTAGTATAATATGCAGCTATGTTTGCCAGCAAATGCTAGCATCCTTTTTCAAAAGGCCTTTTTTGAATCTGTTGGATTATGCTACAGTATTGTTAACATGTTCCGAACTTTCCCGTTTTAGCTAACTACATGCCTTTTAATAAATCATTTAAGCTGCATGTTGTGTATTGTCAGACAATTTAAATTATTCTGTTTATAATAAAAATATATAATGCAATTCAAAGTTGACTGACTCACTCACTCACTCATCAACAAAAACACTATTAACTGAAAGCTGAAATTTGGCAGGATGGTATCTGTCGGACACTAGGTATCCACTAAGAAAGGGCGTTTTTATATATCAATATTTAGGTGGTAACCCTACCCCCCAATATAAAAACTAAATACCCCAAAATCTCAGTTTGTATGGTTAATGTAAATATACCATAACAGTTATTTTCTTTTGAATAGAAAATTATTTTAGCAAACCATTGTCTAAAAAAGTCAATACAAAATCATAAATATTTAAGTGATTAATGTATTTTTTAAATAGCTGGTAATTAATGGTTAGTCAAATCACGTTGTAACAGAAATGCATAAACCTTTTGCCAGGCTGCTGCCTCTGTGCTGTATTTCAGCTGACAAAGATGACTACTGGATTCAGAGTGCATTTCTTTTTCTTTTGCTCATGTGAATCAAAAAGTTAACCACAGTGCTTTCCCATGTCTTCTGTGTGTAACAGTGTGTGACTGGCTAACAGAGGAGGTGCATTTTTATTGTCACCAGTTTGTGGAGCATATTTGGCATAAGGATTTGAATCTTTTTTGGAGCTATGTGGGTGGTACAGCTTACATGCCAGAATTGCTTAAGTATGGAGAATAAACACAAGTTCATTTTCCTATATCCACAGTCTTCAGACTACTTTTTCTTCATCACTTACAGGATGTTATGTATCAGTGAAAATGCGTGGTTAATTTCATATTTGGCAATAAGCTGCTGAATTGATTTTAATATTTCTCAGACTTAGGAATTGTTACTTAATTCTTATTTATTTTTTTTTCTTTTATCATATTTGTGCTTGAACAAACTTGTTCTGTAATTTTTCTCCACCAATCAGTCCATTCTTCAGTTTTACTATCTTATCATCTCCTGTGATGTCTATCCTAAAAGCAGCGTGTGAAACACACAAACCCAGCAATGCATGCTAGACACACTTATACACACAACACTCACTTATACAGGGCATATTTAATCTTCAGTTAACCCAGCATGCAATTTGGAATTGTGGAAGGAAAACTACTGAAAAGTCCATAGTGACATGGTTAGAACAGGCAGACTCCACACAGGCAGGGCCTGAAGAAGGATTCAAACTCAATACTTAAGATCTGTGAAGCTCCAACAAATTTTACATTTTTCAAATTGGCCCAGTTTGGTCAATGATATTTTTTGGATATGTTGACCAGATAAAACAAACATAATATAAGGACCACTTATTCATGTAATTTCTGATAAACAGGTTCAACAAACAAAATGTTCCTTTTTTCATATTCGGCTAGTTCTTATGCATACTATGTATAAAAAAAACAATATTTGTTGCCAGTTTTTAGAAAGGTTAATGCTAAAAACTATATAAAATAAATAACAATGGTACTAAACTACATTTTGCCCCAGACTGTGAAAAATGTATGCATTTGTTCTAATACAGTTATTTTAAAATACGATATTTTAAGTAATACTGTTTTTTGTTTCTTTCATACATCCTCCAAGGTAGGCTCTTTTCTTAAGCCTAGTATTGCTAGGATGTGTAGTGGCCACTCTATACTAAAGAGGGTTCAATGATAGAGTTTTGTTTTACCTCTTAAAAAAAGGTGTCACAAATATTGTCTTCTGTTTATTTTTTGAAAGACAAACTTAACAGGACAAAACAAATCTTTTTGGACTTCTTTTTTGCCATGACCATCTACCATCAGTGATTAAAGGAAAATAAATGGTTACCGATCTCCACAGTTTATGTAGTGGACACAAAATAGAATGTATGGTATTAGGCCAATGAGAAATTCACAATCATTGACCTGGGTTAGAGAGCAGCTGCTTCAAGTGGAGGAGTTCTACTACTTTGGTGTCTTACTCATGAAGGAGCATAGAGGTGATCGTGAGACCAACAAATCAGTACATAACAAAACAGTTTAATTAAATTTGTACCACCATGTGGTGGTGAAACTGAAGGTACATCTGCTGATGAAACTCATTTTAGTTGTCAGGCTGCATCCTCATTATCACCTCCAGTCACAAGTTCTGGGTAGTAACTAAAAAAAAAGAGATCACGTATACAGATGGCAAGATGAAATTCCAGTGCAGGGTTACTGGGTTCCCTGTCTGTGACGAGGTGAAGAGGTCATGTGAAGACCCTGGATAGAGAAAAAACAGTTAAAGTTGTTTAGGCCTGCAGTTAGAATGCCCCCTGCATACCTCCAAAGAGACTGGTACAAGGTACAATTCACTGAAGGACATACCCAGAACTTAATGAAAGGATTATATATCTTGATTTTACCAGGAGAAAGTTGCTGGACAAAAGGAGGCCTGGTCAGTGCACCATTCATCTAGTAAAATGGAAAGAAAACAATGATGATAAAAATCACTAAAACAGTGGTAAGCCTATCAAGAAGAGAGACAAAATGTAATGTATTTTGACCTCACTCATTGAGAAAGACAAAGAACTTGAGAATGACATTGCAAAAAAAATTCTGCTGTTCACACTCTGAGAACTAGTGTGTCTGACAAAATGCAAGATATGGAAACACCTACCGTACACTTTACCATATACCATTGGGGCTTTTGATTAGAACTTAGTGAGAGGATACCAAAAAATGAAATGCTTTTCCATTCACTTTATCATCAGTCAGAAGTCACATGTATAGAACTGAACCCTATGCTTACTGTGAAATTTGATTATAGATCAACCATTTTGCTAGCTCTGTTGAGATGAATGGCATCAAGCATGTACAAGAATATTCTGACCAGTAATCTGGCAGCTGATTGGTCTCAAATTGACCTTCAAACAAATCATTGACTCCAAGCATTCCTCAAAAACAAAAAAATGGCTAATTATAAAGAAAATTACATATTTGTAATGCATGTCTCAGTTCCAGGGCTTGAACCTAAATGAAACCGTGCGGTCTTAACAAAAGAAGGAAATGCATAAGTGTAGACATCGATGATTTAAAAAATCTCTGTCTCAAAATGGTCCAAGATACACCCTTATGCACTTTCCAACTTTATTAAACATTAAGGCTATATACTGTTATCGCAACCATAGGAGGCTACACCAAGTAATGTTAAAAATATGTATTTTTTTGCAGATGGATGGAACAGTAGTGTACTGGTTACTGCAACAATCTCAGGCTCAACATTCTGGGATGTGCGTGGTCATCTGTGTTGAGTTAATAAACTCTTCCTCTGTCTGTGTGGGCTTCTCCAACCATGTGTACTCTGGTTTTCATCCCAAAGGTTAATTGACAAATTGAAATTAGCCTCTTCTGTGTGTGTGTGTGTGTGTATGTATGTCACTAGGCCCTGTGACAGCCTGGCATCGTATTAAAGGTGCTGCAGGGCTAGGATTTGACTGGCTGCAAACCTGAGTGATATAGATATGTAAAACAGGGGTGTCTGTCTGTCTGTCTACCTTAGTAAAAGGACAAGTGTCTGTATATCTCTGTGTCCATTTGGATTGTATGTTTCTGTCATTCTAACAGACAAATCACAAACATTAACACTGTTTTTACAAATCCAACACAAAACATAACAGAGACATATTGTATATCAATGTATTACTACACAATGTTTGTGATGCCTCCTCTGTTAGAATGACAAATGGAATGCACCTTACTACTACATACATTACAAAATACATTCCAATAGATGGTGCACTACAAATGTTAATGCTAAGGTCTACTTATTACTTAGATTGCAAACCATCTTTGATAGGTATCACAGTGTGTGTATGAGTCTATCTCTCTCTTGGTGTGCAATCCCCCCACATTTCTGCTAAGCAGTGAGTCTCTAAGATAATTGTTTTCTTTTTATCACATCTGCTAAGATCCCTGCTAGAGTATACTCATCTGCCTTTATAGACGTCAGCCCACTACATGTGATGGGCTCCTTTTGCACCCGATCAGCTGCTTGTGCCCATGTGAGCTGTCATCTGTTACAATGTGTTTGCATTGCTAATATATCCTACTAAGGTGTGACTAAAGATACTATATCTGTGTTACACAGTTTGAAAAATGCACTTTCAGTGTGAATTTGGCCAACAGTTAGAATTTAGAAGCTGTAAACGCATTCTCAGATGATTTAAGAACTATATTTTTCAAGCTGTGCCCTTGGGCAGAGTGTTCATTGTATTTCCTGTAAGCTTACAGCACTGTTTGTAAAGCTCTCTGATTAGGATTTTTTATATATTTTTTTAAACTGTGCACGACTGACACAAACTCAAGTGAAGGTCTGAACACAAAAATGTTGAATTGCTAAGGGGATGAATAATGCAGTTATTATTTTTAAGTCAAAAGAACATACAACATTTAAGTGTCTTCTGCTGAACCCACTTTTAAACATGCACATAGGCTTTTTTTTAACATTTTCTCTTTTTGTTTTTTCAGACTTGTGTTCTCTTTATTTTACTCACAGCTTAAATTGATTTGGTTTTATACTATGCTTTGAAAATAAGCATTGTAGCAAATCGGGTTTTAATGTCTGGCAATGATTGTTAGAGATTTTAAAGCAACAAGTCAGATCTCTGCTGTTGACATTTTCATTAAAGTTTCAACTTAAGCATTTTTTGATTCAAAGACCATTTATGAGAATATTCTGTTTATTTATTTATTCCTGTATCCTTGTTTTTGGATAAGAAGTCCCTCTAATGTGAGATACTGTTGATCTCTCTGTGATGGTGCAGGTTGACTCGTGCTCCCACTCCTGTTTGGGAGCCTCTTGAACCCGCCACTGTCAAGAACCTAACCAAGGTGAGGCGGGCATATGAGGACACATGCAGCCAGACAAGGGGTAGATGCAAAAGTGAATCAGTACTTTTATTAAAATCCAAAAACAAACTTCTCAGTCTTCAATAAGTACAGTTCAAAAGTTCTATAAATAAAAAGTCAAAGTGAATGTGGAGGTTAAAATCCAACAAATAAATCCATAAAAATGAGGTTAAAACATGCAAGAATCTTCTCATAAAAATCTCAGGTTTATCCTATTTGGATTTCACGGCATGGAGTGTTGTTAACGAACAAGTACAGACAACCTTCAGTCCTGCTCATGTCCCCACCCCCCATCCCATTGAGATCCATGGGGGGTCACTGAGCCTCATCTCCTTTGGACTCCCACTTCCATTCCTTTGTGTTACGGGAGATCCCCTCTAGATTAATGTTGCTCCTGCTCCCATGCTCAGCAGGAGCAACCCTCAGCCCCCTCGAGCACAGGCCACATGCTCCTTTTCTGGGGCTCACATTCCCGTCTGCCTGCTTCCTTTCATCTTGCACCTGTGCTCTCCCACTCCTGCCCTTTTCTCCATCCTTTAACCCATCCCATATGTCTGTTTCTCTCTGTTTTCATCTTGTTTCTTTCCTCTTCCAATCCCATTTTTTTCTTTCTTTCCTGTGCAGGCTTCCTTTATACCTACTTGATTGGGCACCGGTGCAAACCTTCATACTCTCCAAGGTGTGAATGTGGCACCTGACCAATCTTCTCGCTCGGCCAAGCTACTGCAACCAACCCAAAGTGGCACTGTCTTGCACAGCCACGCACATTCCATGCCTGCACTTTACTGGGTGTCCCTGCGCCACGGACCACTCATCACACTCCCCAACTTTAATATTTTTAGAGCCTTGGTTTTAGAAATGTGCATTCCAGTGCTTCTGGGTGAGGCTACAAACAAGATCTGCATATTATATACGGACAATGAAACACCTTCTCATAATCTAGAAATTTTATTATTTTTGATATAGAATTTCATTATTATTCTTATTTTTATACTATTTAAATGTTTATATTATCCTAAAAATACTTTTGAATACAAAAATGTATGTTATTAATTTATTAATATTAAAAGTATATCATTAACCTAGCCTAAATAGGAATATAGTGGACTGAGTAAAAAATAGAATCTTTTTCCATTTTCTAGCTCTTTCCGTAAATTTAAAGCTGTGGGGTGAATGTTGAAAAATATTAAAAAAAAAATATCTTCAAATTGTTCTTGAATTTTGCAGCATATTTTGTAGTAAATGTGTGATGAATAAGTTTGTATGTTATTGATTTGAAAGCAGCAGATTCATGCTTTGCCTTATTGATTTGGTTCTATGTTTTTTCAAATTAGACCGCTTCATATTCTTCTTCTTGGTTTCCAATACGGGCAGCATGGTGGTGCAGTTAACAGTTCTGCTTGACAACATCAAGAACCCTGTTTCAGTTTGTAGCCTATGGAATTGTGAATATTGTCCTGGGTCTATGTGGTTTTCCAATAGTTCAATAATGTTCATCTTAGATTGGTTGCTTATTGTAAATTGTCCTGTTACTAGTGAAAGTATATGTGTCTGTGTACACACAAAGTGTTTGTGCTGTGATAGCCCAGCACCCCACCTAAGCTTGTTCTCAGTTCTGTTGGGATATTAATTTCACAACACTGTAATGAAAAAATGCCTACAAGAAATGTGGTTAAGATGAATTTTTATTGATTAGGCATCTTTCATATCACGCCCTATCACAAACGTTTTGATAGGTTTTACAGCATATCAAAAAGTAGCGCCCACATACTCTATATGTAATAGCTGAAAACAACAATTTAAATTGATCACTATCCGTCTAAATATCACCTTTGTAATGGCTTTTTGCAGGAAGATTGTTGATTACTTTGTCAGAGTGTTATTCATGTTTGCTGGCCTTTTTGATGTTTTGCGTTTAATATCTTTACACTGTGATGCCATACTAGTTCTTCTAATGTTGTCCTTTTTTACAGTAACAGGTTTTAATAAATCAAACACAGAATTAGACACACCTGGTCAATCAGTTTTTTGTGAAATTATTAATATTCACATAGCTGGTAAAAATAAGCTACAAATATCACATTGTTTCCCATTGTTTTACATAATTTCCCAGGTGAAGCCGGGTAACACAGCTAGTACTTTATATAGGAATGTTTGCATGTTCGCCTCGTGTCTGTGTAGTTTTTCCACTACAACTTTAAGATGTGCATATAATGTTTATTGGTGATTGTGAATTTTCCCTTTGTAGTCTGTATGAATATGCACTGTGATGCACTGGTTTTCTGTACCCTGTGCTATGAGGATAGTCTTCAACCCTTTGTGACATCATCACGACCATCATTACCACCTTAACAGTCTGTTTTTCTGAGTTTACACATGATAATTGATTGCCTCAAAATCTGTTTCCTCCACTTTTTTTCAGCTCTGGAAATTCTTTGGTTAACATACTTCCTAAGCCCCATTTATCTGAACTCCTATTTACTATGCTATCTGTCATGCATCACGTAGTGCAGATCACCAGACAATGAATATCCTTTGTTGTTCATGTATTGCAGAAATCTGAGTGTTGGCACTTAAATAATTCATTCAGAGTCACCAGATGAGCCCAAAGCTGAGGACTGGAGTGACAAAGTTGTGGTCATTGATCTAACATATGAACCACTGGGCTAAATAACCTTATTATCACTACTGTATAC
This sequence comes from Erpetoichthys calabaricus, assembly GCF_900747795.2. Taxonomy (NCBI): domain Eukaryota; kingdom Metazoa; phylum Chordata; class Cladistia; order Polypteriformes; family Polypteridae; genus Erpetoichthys; species Erpetoichthys calabaricus. The sequence goes on along the minus strand of NC_041394.2, from coordinate 217,506,305 downwards.
TCCTCTTCATAGTTGTGCTTCTCTTTTTTCACTTTTTATTCATTAGTGGAACAGATAACAAGTACAAGTTAGCCCTGTGGTTTATTTTATGTAGTGCATATGCATATATACTGTAAGCCCAGATGACTCTGCCCATTTACAAATATAGTATAGTTAAAATCTTAAACAACAGTATTTAAAGAAACTTAGACATCAGTCTTTCGATTTTCAAACTGGTTTTCATAAAACTTTTAATTATCAATTGCTAAATATTAATTTATCTTGTTTTCATGTACAGTAAACCTTTTTTTTCAAAAGTCCTATAAAAAATATAATCGTGTTAATGAGTCAATTGTAGAAGAAATGCACGCATCTGATCTCATGATAATAAAAAACATAAGCATTTATAAAGGTTCACTCTAATACATTCAACCTAAAATGATCCATATCTCAAGTTGGGTCTATAAGCTTGCAGCTCAGACTTTATGATCATAATGTGCAAGGAGAAGAGTGTTGATGATACTCCCTCTAATGAATTGTCTGTAGACAATAATACAGAAACCTACATAATGAGTTTGCTCCATTATGTTTTTATTACAATACTTTTTGTTTGTTTTGAAGTAACTTCTGCTTTCATATCTGTCTGGCAAGCATTATAAAGCTACTTTCTTTTTAGTATGTTGCCATCTGAGCCGAAATTCTATTAGTTTGCATGCCTAAAATCATAATTTTACCTCTTTACACATTTTAAAATAATTGATAAAGAGTTATAAATGCAACAATTAATGCAAGATCTGTTTATACACTTCTCAGTGAGCACCCCTGTTGAGTTACCAATAATAAAGTGTAATGCCAATTGCCTACTGTTTGTTTTACTGTCCTAAAATACCACACAATTAAATTCAACACAATACTGGATCATAAAGCATGATAGTACAGTAGGTAGTGCCGCTGATTCGTTATGGAACTCACGCTTGGATGTTCTGTCTTGGAGCTTGCACAGTCTTTCCATGTCTGCATTGATATTCCTCCCCTATCTCCATAAGTTTTATCAAATCAGCTACTTTTCTTATTCATTACATGACAGACTGCTCTGACAAATCATTGGCTTTCTATTCTACTGCAAAGATCTGCAGACATGCTGCAGACAAATGCTAAATGGGGTCATCCATGACTGATCAAAAATAATACTTTAGACGAGTGGAAGGGTGAATCTAAGTGAATGGGGTACTCAGTGTTGTAACATATCTCAAAAAAGTACATATTTGTAAAATAGTAAACACCTTTAAAGAAGATAAGTTGCTCATGTTACCTGTTTTCTGCACTTCCTGCATTCGAGATTGCTTTGATACAGTGTTCACATAAGTGAATATGAAAGCACCTTCCAGACCTGCCAAAAGTTATATTCACATGAGATAACACTCCTACATTCACATAAAACACATTTACAGCCACGCATCTTTAAAACATTTGTCCTACAAAGGTTCAAACAGGTAACCAGCTCATGCTGATGATCAGGTTGATCTATCTAGCTGTCTCTCTAGGCTAGTGGAAATACCAGATCTTTGCTGGGTACAGAGTTTTGCTAAAACTGGATGTTGACCATCTATGGAATAAAGTTCTGTTTTATTTTTTATGTATGTAGTAAAGGACCTCTGATTGTAATCTTGAAACATGTATATGCCTGAGGGAATGTGTGACCCCAAGGTCCTCTAAAGTTAATTTTCTGGTTTAAATGATAATGTCAGAAGTGGTGAATTAGTTTTATGGCATTCCTATTGGGTATTTTTCTGTTTGAGGCAATCCTAGATGTTGGAGCCATGGAGTAATAACCACACTCTGTGAGGTTTAAAAAGATTTTAATCATTCATACTTCACCTGATCAATCCTGTCTGGGCTGAAAGTTTTGTTTAGGGAAAGACAAACAGGAGCAGTGAATTTTTTCATATTATATGCTGTAAATTAAACACAAAGACAATGTCAAAGGTTTGGGGGATCGGCCTGTATACTGTAGATGTTCAAAACAGAACTGAGTATAACAAAGAGTAGGCTATATATACTGTATGATCAGCGGAAGGAAATGACATCATGAGTATGTGGCATTCTGGAACAGAAAGTGACATCAGGAGGAGGTGGGATCTGGTGGACCGGAACCAGACGTGATGTTGTCTGTGGACTGGAAGTGATGGTTAGGCTGAGAGTTCATCTATTGTTCTGTAGAGAGAGAGGAGAAAGAGTTAGAGGACAGTGCCAACCCCCGGTCTGGCGGGGAAAAACACACTTATTTGAGCCCCTAATCCATGGGTGTCAAACTCCAGGCCTGGAGGGCCGCAGTGGATGCAGGTTTTCATTCTAACCATTTTCATAATCAGTGACCAGTTTTCACTGCTAATTTACTTTTTCCCCCCTTTATTTTAACAGCCATGTTAGAAGGATTCAGTTCTCTAAATTGATTCGTTTCCTCATTAAATGACAGCCAAACAGAAATGAGCCAACAGATGAACAGCTTAAACTGTGGCTTCAAACTCCAACCAGTTTCTTAATGAGAAGCTTATGCTTGTTGTTAATTAAACCCGTTATTTACCCTAAGTTCTTGTCTATAAGCCGGACTCATGTATTAGCCGGACACCAAAAATCATACGAATTTTTAAAATAAAATCGTATCATAGATAAGCCGGACTCATGGATAAGCCGAACGTACTATAACCTATAACTAATAGAAGGGAGGGAGGTCAGTGGTCTCACTCGCGCCCATTTAATTTCTTTAAGGGGGGAGAGAGTGTGAGATATTGGCGTCTCTCTCACTCCCCGCATGGCGCGGTTGGAGCGGCCGGAGCGCGTTCTTTCTGCTCTGGGCGTCGCCGAGTCAACACAAGCGTGTAGCGGTCATTTAAATTGTGATTTTATATGTAAGCATATTTAAATATATATCGCGGATTTCTGCGGACAATGGGTCTTTTAATTTCTGGTACATGCTTCCTCAGTTGGTTTGCCCAGTTGATTTCATACAAGGGACGCTATTGGCAGATGGCTGAGAAGCTACCCGGCTTACTTTTCTGTCTCTCTTGCGCTGACTATCTGTGATCCTGACGTATGGGGATTGAGCAGGGGGGCTGTTTGCACACCTAGACGATACGGACGCTCGTCTAAAAATGCTGAAAGATTATCTTCACGTTGCTATCTTTTGTAAAGCTGATTCCTGAAAAGACATGCTGCACAGTGCTTCGCATACTTAAAAGCTCGAAGGGCACATATTGATTTTTGACTGAAAAACAAACTCTCCCTCTCTCTCTCTTTGTCTGCTCCTGACGGAGGGGGTGTGAGCTGCCGCCTTCAACAGCTTTGTGCCGCGGTGCTTCGCATACTTAAAAGCCAAACAGACATATTGATTTGTTTGCTTCACTCCTTTGAAGAGGAAGATATGTTTGCATTCTTTTAATTGTGAGACGGAACTGTCATCTCTGTCTTGTCATGGAGCACAGTTTAAACTTTTGAAAAAGAGACAAATGTTTGTTTGCAGTGTTTGAATAACGTTCCTGTCTCTCTACAACCTCCTGTGTTTCTGCACAAATCTGTGACCCAAGCATGACAATATAAAAATAACCATATAAACATATGGTTTCTACTTCGCGGATATTCTTATTTCGCGGGTGGCTCTGGAACGCAACCCCCGCGATGGATGTATAAGCCGGACTTATGTATAAGCCGATATTCTATTTTTTCATTTTCACAACTTTTTTCCTTAGATAAGCCGCGGCTTATAGACAAGAACTTAGGGTAATTCCACTGCTTGTTGCTGCTCTCGTTCTGCAACAGCAGACATTTCCAAAACTGTTGATTTTCTGTTTTTATAAGAACATCATCAAAGTGCTTTGGTGAGTTGAGAGATCAACCTTACTGAGACCATCACCTTTCTTTATTTTCAGATGTTGTGTGCAGTAGTGGCTTGTTTCGTGTCTCAGTATTGTTTGGCTGCTAATTAAGGAAAAAGAAACAACTAAAGGGCCTGAGTCAAGTTAATTAAAAGAAGTAATTAGCAGCAAAAATTGGTCACTAATTAAGAAGATGGTTATAATGAAAACCTGCAGCCACTGCAGCCCTCCAGGACTGGAGTTTGGCACCCCTGCCCTAATCACACATGTCTTGACAAGACATAAATATTTAGTTGAGTTTTCATGGGTCACATTTAATATATTAAAATCTGGTCAATTGTGATTTTGAAGCCATTGGTTTGTTCACAATAAATTAATAAAACAATTCTTATTATTGTAAATCTCTGTTTTTGTGTGTGCACATGTACCATGCATTACATCTAAAATGGTTTCCTGTCTTGCCTCAGAATGTTACCAGAATAGGCTCAAGTCCTAATGCATATCTGGAATTGAAGTTAAGTGAGTTACTAGTTCAGAATAATAGGAACCAACCCTTGGTGTAGCACCTAAGACCCACAAACACGCATACTCCAGCATTTATACTTGCTCCATACCAGCTGACCTAACACACAAGTATTTGGGACAAGATAGAAAAACCAGAGCACCTAGAGAGAAAACTTGGGGTATTGATGTGCAATGACAACTGTTTTGGGTAACAGCATTTGAATACAGAAGTAGTATTTCGGCACTCTGTATAGGTATTTTAAGGCAGGTATTTTTAGTCTTGCACTAAAAAAGCTTCAATAATAAAGTCAGGTTTTAATAAGCAACACTATTGTTGTAAGTAAAATCTCTAATGCTAAATGTTCATGCAGATATTGAATCAGGTCAGTGTTGACTCTTGTGAGACTGAAGCATCTCGCAGAAGTTTTTGACACAATCAAATTAAGACCTTAAGCAAACTTCATTAACTGCATTCACTACCACAGTTTGAAACTGTGATTCTGTCTGAACAGAGTGTCTGCTGGCAAGGGGACTGCAAGATTCAAAAAATCACTTCTGCATTGTCCAAAAAAATTTAAAGGGTGGAAAGAAAAGAAAATGTGGCATCTTACTCTCATGACATGACTTGTCACTACTTTGAAATATTAGCATGAGTACAAAGTCTGGGCTTTTCTCATTTGTCATTTTAGAGTTCTGTCTTTTTAATTATATGGTAGGTCAAAGTCATATAAAACTATAAGCAGTCAGTTGAAAGATCAAACGTAACTAGAAAATTGGAAATATATTTTAGTCTTGTGTAATGCACCCCTAGATCTATTACATGTGTGCTTTTATAGTTATCTATCCTTCCACCCATCCTGCAGATTTGACTGCCTGGATTTTTCTGAGATTTATAGCCATGTCAATAAGTCCAAAATCTCAAGTGTTTCAATTGAAAAGATATTAAATGAATTTAAATTGTAGAGTTGTGGATATGTGTTTCATTGTGCCTGGATTTTTGTCCAGAGATGGATCAAGCCCTGTACCTCTCCTTGACCTCTTATTGAATAGATGGGTTCAAAAAATAAGTAGATTAATTAATGGATGGATAAGTACATGTGAATAACTAAGTCGTTTGTCTGTATTTTGATCAGATTCAACAAATTCCTGATTGGCATCCAATTTTAAAAGCTTTATCATCAGGAGTTTTTCCTCTCTTTCTCTCTCTGATATAGTTCTTTAAAGGCCCACCATGTATTGTATGTTGATTAGTACATACAAGTAAGAATTTCACTGTGTGCCTATACATGTAACAGTAAAGATCCTATAATGGCTGACAGTGTACTGTGATGTCTTAATCTGGTTTATAATCCACATTGAGAAGAATAGCATCTTTCATAAATTAATTATCTATGTTAAGCATGTTCTGAACTGGAACAATGGCACCAATTGGAATAATGGTTCTTTATATTGTCTAAGAAAGACAGGGAAAACAAGTCCCAAGCAACATAATGCTTATTTTGGTATTACACTTTGAAAACGTGGTTCAGGTCTAGTAATGGTTGGCGAAAAAGCAGGCAATTTAGATGGAAGTAAGATTTTTTTTTTCTTTTCTAATATCATGTTTCATGCTGTATGTCTTTCCTGTGTTGATTTGCCAACATTGTCTGCCATAGTCAATGAAAAGATTTTTCTGTCTGGAATATCCATCTTCACCTGCTGTGTCTAATTCAGTGTGAAGGCCGGGGCACCATCAGGCTGATACAAATCTGGAAATTGTGCCAATTCATTTTTGGTGTTGAACCTTTAGTAGCAAATATATGTGTTATTTTCATTACTGAATGAAAGAAATTGACTATTTTAGGTTTATAAGGCAAAGCTACAGAGATTCTTTAATTTTCTTACTATATAGAGTGTAGTTAATTTCAGTTCATCAATATAGTTCTGCTCTAGCCTGTTGTAAAAGTGTCAGACATAAACATTTAAAGAACCACTATAAACTGTACAATGAAATAATGCTCTCAATGTTTAAAAATGGATAGAGAAGACTAATTGCTTAAATAATATTAATACTTACAGATTACAGCAGAGAAGAGGAAGGTCTCTGTGATTTGATGCTTGGATCAATGGAGATTCACAGAGATGTGCATAAAGGTGGCAATTTATATAATTAAATTAGGGTGACTTGGAAAAGAGATGGTTAGCACCAAGTAACAATAATAACTGAACAAGTTATTTGTGGTTAGCATTATCATTTGGTATACTGGGATGTTCTGAACCAGAGTTTGAAAATGAGACACTTGATGTAGATGAATGCCACTGTTGTCTACTTAGCATGGTGATTATTTAGACATGGCCTAATGCCTTCAATAAATTCTTGTTCCTTTTACATCCTATCCTTTAGTTAAAATACTTTGCAAACCTCATGCAGAAGGGACAGTATACTTTCAAATTGCTGTTTAGAAATGAGGTCTGCATATACTGTATATACCTTGAAGTGAATAATTTGTTAGTAATTATGCAAACCAGGCAGTACAATACACTAATGGTTAAAACCACTTCAGCACAACTCCAGGAAATCTAGTTCAGTATCCAGTCTGGCTACTCTGTTTAGAGTTTCCACATTCTGTACATATTCATGTGTATTTTCTTTAGGTATTCCTCCGAACCGACCACTTTCCAAATCTTTAATTCATCAAGTTGGTAGGATTGAAACCCGAATCGATGCTACCTAGTAGTAGTATTCCTTCTAAATACTAATAATCTGCAGCTATCTATCTATCTTAATGCTGCCTGCTGGTAAAGGGCTATGCTCCCAACCCCAATACCCCCTCCCCCATAACCCTAAAATGAATTGCAGTGGTTTGAGAATGTTTTATTATGTAAAATGACTTGGCCGAGTGTGAGTAAGTACGTGAGTGAAAAAGCAGCAGCTCCTCTAGTAGTTCATCTTATCCTGAGTCTATGGCTGCAAGGATAGGCTGAAGCTCCCCAGAACATTTAGGTAGCTTAGGAAGATGGAAAGATAAATATCTATTCATGTTATGAATTACCTAATTAATTTTTATTTTACAAAAATCCATTAGCAGCTTGTACCATCACAGTGTGCTTTACTGAACAGCACCATCCCATGGCACCTTCAAACTACAATTGTTTCCATTTTTCTTTGGCAGGTTAAGTGACTTGTCAGTGGATTGAACTGGCAGCTTTGTGGTTTAAAGGCCAATGGTTTAGCCTCTAGGTCACCATGTAATTATTACATCTTATAAAACTGCCGATTACTACAATCTGTGATGTGTTTTTGTTTTCTTTTTTTCTGTACCCTTTCCCCTTCAGCCTCTGGCCACACTAATAATTTGTGTTGTTCCTACATATGCTAAATGCTAGTACAATATAGGGTGAATGAATTAAAGAACGTATTTTTCTATTTGAAAAGGTTGCTTGTGCATATTACATTTCAAAAGAAAGTCGCTCCAGGCCATTGAGTTTATTGCTTTATGAAATGTAATTGAATGAAATGGGTTTCATATCCAGCATTACGGTTGCAAACCAAAACATCATTCTGTGGCTTTTATTTAAATATTTGTAAAAGATGACACTACATGTGAGAAGAGACTCCTAATTCCTTACACATATCACACTGTAATTTGAAAACAAATGTATTGGTGTCAGTTTTTCTTTTGGGGAGGTATTGTAAATCGAGACTGCTGTCCTCCTATCCAATGGTTGTGTGCTGTTCTTTTCTTATTTAACTTTAATCGTCTGGATTGTCTCAACTGGATTGTAAACTGTCAGGTTGAATCAGCATGCCAATTGAAGTTGCTTTTTTCCTTTTACTTCAAGATCTGGCTGTCATTGATGTTTTTTATTGTGTTGCCCAGTTACTGGTACCCTATAAAAAGTATGAAAACCATGTGGCTTGTCTGGCATGAGCCACTTTAAGAAAAATAAAAACAAACCATAAAAATGCATATAGCGATTTTTAAATTATGGCAGTGAGGCTTTTATCATTTACTGTTGTTTATCTTTATAGGTGCATGATATGATTTCATGTTGAATAGTATGGTCACTTCTTTTTCACTGTTAGTTTTTATAAGCCTCTTCCTTTTTACGATTTAACAGATGACCACTCTTGAACACCTTTACTAAATGGTATACTGCAGATAATTCAGAGACACTGACAAGCCTTGGGATCTTACTTCAGTTGAAACACTATGTTCAGATTTGGTGATTATGAAATGGGTTACTATAATGCAGCTTAGTCTGTACTTTTGATTGTACAGTATAAGTAACCACTGTGATACTGGCCAAATATGCTGAATTAAAAATGCCCTAACTGTCAACTCCTTGCACACCTGCATGGATTCTGTAAAAACAAAGAGAAGAAGCAATGCTAATGCCAAGCTTGAAAGCACAGTGACTGGGAAATATTTTACAGGAATTACTAGATCTTTCTTGTCTTCTGTTAATATTTTTAATTTGAGTTATACGATGCAAATAAAAAACTTACAACCCCATGACTAGCATCCATCCATCATAGTAAATGCCTAATTTAGTTAGAGGTCATGAAAGTCACAGCCTATACCAGGAAAATTGGGTATTATACAGAAATCAGTCATGGACTGGATAACTGTCACAGGACACAGTCACACTAATACTATCCTATACTTGTCCAAATTTAGAATCACTAATTAATCTAACCTTGCACATTTTTAGGATGTGTTAGGAATATCTGTGGGTTTCCAACCTAGGACACTGGATCTGCGAAGCAACAACAGCATCACCACTAATTCAGTACATGGCAGAGAAAGTGCACTTGCATGTCCCATTGTTAGAAAATACAATTGGCAAGAAAATGAACTGCCATCTTCATGTCGATAACACTTATTTTGTGCACAACTCATTTCGTCTTAAAATTTTTTCATTAATGGATTTGGAACACACTATCTTGGTTGCTGTAGCTCCTCCTCTTTTCTGTGCCCCACCTTCTAATTGTCTGTTGCTTTCATTTCCTGGTCACGGCATGTAAAGAAAGAACACATAATGAGAAGCACTCATGACACATTGTAAAATGTTTCAATACACTGATTTGAACCGACATTCAAATTCTGAGACGATTGCCAGCCTTTACATATGTTGTAGTGTTAAACATCTACTAAACATAAACATGTGAAGGAATGGCCAATGCAAATGATTTGTGATGGTATGTTAGTAAGATCCAGGAGCTTGTTTGAGCCACATGTTATAACAATTCAGTTAATCAAGTAAAGCAAGCTGCAGATTAAGAAACTCTGTTATAATCTTTTACATATAGTATGGGCTGAGTAAGTTACTTGCTCAGGATCACATAGTGAGATGCAAAAAAATGCATCAATGCCAGTCTATGTGTGTACTGATTCCATATTATTGGATAAAAATACATCCCTTATAAAATTAAAATTATAACCTATTTAGACATTTCTGTTAGATACACACTTGCTAGTCACACTTACAGATTCGGGCGTGTATACAGTATACCTCAATGCTAGTTCGCTGAAAGAACAGCCATTCTGTGCAACTACAACATAGTATGTACCATGTGTGTTCTGGTCCACTGTGATCCTATAATGAATTAAGTGAGATTGTAAAAAGGGTGATTGAAGGAACAGACCGATGGAAACACAAAAGTAATACTGGGGCACAAACTGGGCTACCCCTTTCAATAAACTAAAAAAAAAAATTAATTATGTATGCATAATTAGCCACGTGGCGATAAAAAACAAATTTTAAAGGAGACTGATACCAAAAACACAGGAGACTATATCAAAAAATAATAATAATAACAAAAGAGTTATTACTATTTACAAGAGATGTTTCTACCTTTTTTGATAGAAGAAAAAGTGCAAAGCATCAGCACAGACAGTTTGCAGAGCCTTCAGTGTGACTTCAGAAAACAGAACAAGCCAGCAGCATCAATCATGACCCACCACTTTGAATTTTCTGCCTTTAAAAGACCTATGTACTTTTTATGACTTTTGACTACAATTTTGGCATTTCCACTTTGTTTTGACAAAATATATAATTGCACAACTCTGACTGCATTCTTTCTTCTTTGATCTCACAGGGTCACAGTGGTGCAGTGGTCAGCTCTGCTGGCGCACAGCTCAGGTCACCATTTTGGCCACAATAATGTTTCCCAGCCCTCAGGGACACTTTAAAGATGATTGCACCATTATAATCCAATCAAATCTAGTTCAGCTAGTCCTTTATTGACTTTAATATATTTTGCAGAGTTCATCGATATTCACACACATTTCTGAGATTTCTGTGAACTTGAGGTGAAGCGAACACCATGGAATTCGCTCATCAGTACTGAGAAGTAATAATCACAGTTTATTCTTGAAAAAAATGGGGTTCTTTCTGCACCTGAGAAGCTACCTTAATTAAGAGGAGTTTAAGTACACTTGAGTCTTGTTCTTCAATGGTGGTGGCGGTGGTTGAGGTTTGACTGATGGTTTGTTATTATATCCATTGTATTGGGCTGTACTGATGAATTGGAAGTTAATGCTTTGCAAAGGCCATGGATTTATAGGTTTATGTATTACACATCCCTGTTCTTACTTGTAGTGGCAGACTTAAAGCTGTGGTTAAAAGAACATACTTGCGTGCAGCAGAAAGACTGTCTGTGAATATGTTTTTTTTTTTTTTTTTGGTCCACTGAAGCTGAGCTTCATACCTCCATGTAGTAAGCACGAAAACGAAATTAAGTGTGCAGGTGGTGAATGTATTTTAGATTGCAATATACCATATGGCGATGTTAGACATTACCTTTTAGTCTGTTCCACTGGCCAATCAACATAGCATCTGTGATAAAAAAGAGTTTTTAAATCATGAGATGGTAAAGTGTGGCCTGTGTTCATGTAGGTGCAAGTTTGAGTATGTGTGTAAGTGGCAACCTGCATTGGATTCCTGCCCTGCACCCAATGCTGCTATAATTGACATTCAAGATAGAATTGGATTAAGGGTGTTTGGAAATAGCATGTCAGTCTTAATTGTTTGATATTTTTCTTTCCTAAGAATCTTGGCTAAAGTCAGCTAAGGTAGTGCCATCCTGACAATAAATAACATCACAGAAAGAAGGAAGAAAACGAAAGGTTGTAAAAACTATCCATTTATGGAATGTAACAGAACAAATTACATTTCAGAAAACAAAAAACTAGCTTTAATCAAGGCATTTCATAAAAAATAAGCTAGTCAGTGTTCACAGCTGAGTTTCTGGCCTTGACGGCATACATAAATTTGATATTTCCCTTTACTGTATTAAGAGGACATGTTCATTCATTACAAATTTTATTGCACCTTTATGATATGTTTGGCAGTCTGCAACACTGAGCAAGCCAAAGCAAATCATCAGTTCTGAATAGTATTGCACAAAAAGTGAAGATGCTGTGTCACTGAGCAGCCGGCATTCACACTGTAGATTAAAAAATGAGATAGAATATGGTGGATTGACTGTCTAATTTGCAATGAGTGAGAAGAAAATAAAGTACTTCCTAGTGGATGCTACTATTCAGAAAAAAAGATCTAGAATAGCAGAAATTTAGTATTTTGGAATTACATTAAAACAAAGGAGTGATGATCAAAAGGAGAACACACATATAGTAGCAGAGGAATATGTGCAAATTATATCTGCCTTATTAGAGATGGCTGCACAATAAGTCAGTCACTGGTTGACCAAGATGGTGTGGCACCTTTACTTCCTTCTTTCAAAACCTAGCCAGCTTGGAAGTTTCTTGTATTAGGATGGATTCTCTTGGAAAATACTAACAACTTTTGAGGTTTGGGAAAGACCCCATGACCTTTCCCACACTCTGATGTTTTTAAGAGTATTTTCTTTCATCGTGCCTTCTACATAGAAAGGTCTTATTACCCACTGGCAGATTTTATCTACCCATACTGACAGACTGAGTTCAGTTACCAGTCGATCAAGAAAGTTATTTTTCTGCCTTGTCTCCTTTGCACCTGGCATCCCATTGTCAATCAGGTAGCTATGAAGAAAGGAAATTCTTTTTTGTTTCAGGCAAGGAAAACAAATGTAAATACAGAATTGTGGTCTCAAATCGTGGCAAGGGCACTGCCAGTGTGGAGTTTAAGACATGCCACCTTGGAGAGTTGGAGCCCTAAGTTTGCCTGATGAAGTGAGAGTTTCTACAAGTAAGTGTAGTGAATAGGTTGGAGTTTACAGTCAATTAGAATTAAAATAAGTGGGAGGCCTATTAAAATACTAGGTGAAATTGATGAACAGTTTTTCTTCAGAAAGCGTGCGTCATTTCACAACTGAATGTTACAGATAAGAATTGCATCTTGCTTGAAGAAGGGGCCTGAGTTGCCTCGAAAACTTGCATATTGTAGTCTTTCTATTTAGATAATAAAAAGGTGTAATTTTGCTTAACTTCTCACTACATCCATAATGGCTAACACGGTACAACACCCTAGTACTACATCTATTTCCAATTAAATTATTTTGGATACAAAAATTCTCATGCAGTAACTATTTCAGTTCTGCTGTTTATCATACCCTAATCTGAAGATTTCTAGTTTAAACATACAGTAGGTTTCATTAAATGCTGCTATCACTTTCTTGGTTCTCCTCTATTCTTGGACTCCTTTTCTTCTCAACCAGCATTTACATATAAAATGTTGAAACCTTTTCTGCATCACAAATGAAAGATATAAATATTTTCTTGAAATGTAAATGGAAGTGCAATTTTCTATTAACAAACCATTTAAAATACAAGTATATATGCAGACAACAATAGGCTTACCATTCACCATGCTCAAATGTATTACATCTATTCATCAATCCATTATCAAATCTGCTTAATCCAGCTCAGGGTCACGAGAGCTAGACAGCATCAGGCACCAGACAAACGGCAACCATAACAAAATAATTATTATTATTATTTTTTTTTTTTATTATGCATTTGTTCAAAAGGAAAGCGTGATTCTGTCTACTTTTAACGAGCTGCTTAAAAAATGACAGAGCAAAAATCTGAAAGGAGTGAAGGGCTGTATCAACATGCATTTGACACACCTGATAAAGGCCATACAACTGAAAAGTTGCACCTTTACCTTAAGATCTGAATGGTCTATGTGTTTTAACCTAGAACAGGTCATCTAACACAACATTGCTCATAAGCTTTCATCTGAGCAGTGTGTCTATTTCTGATTTTTAGAATTGAGCTTCTTCAGTGTGCTACTTTCAGCTGTTTGCCGAATTACTGTTTTTATGTGTCCACCAAGTATCCAAGTATCAAGCTTCAGTATCATTACCCTCATAACTGACCCACCCAAAATGCCACTACTTGTTTAAGAGTATCTTCTGGTAAGGAAGTTGATCCTTTAAACATTTTTGTTGTTTAAATGAGTGTGGTTTTGTAGATTCATTCTTCACCTGCATAAAAAGCTGCTGTCCCCTCTAAACATCAGAATGAATGCACTACTATACCTTTGCTATACCAAAGTTCGAATTGTCTGTCGATGCACCCCTATAACACTGTTGCATCATAGGCAGCTACCTGTATTGCCTCTGTTATAAGTTTGCCTGGATCCCCCTTTTCATAGCTGTGAATACTTGTATCATGTCTGCTTTTACTCTGTTTTTGGTTATGCAAAATTATTAATTGTATCCAGTCTTTCCTCATTACTCACAACCTTATGCATATTTCTTGTATGGAAGCAGAAAATCTAAAATGTGATCTAAAAATCCTTAAAGGCACATTAAATACACACCAACACCTATCTAGACCTTCAAACTCCTCACATTGTGCTTCTCCAAAAAATTTTGAGGTTGCTACTGTTGTTGGCTGCGTGTTCAAACTAGTTTTTGTTAGCTGTTGTGAAGCATTCAACTTTTTGTAAATATAATGAGTAAATGATTAGAGGGCTAGGTTCTGAAGTTGTTTCTTGTAAACTTCTAAAATCTGATCTTCCATTTTATGCAACTTTATTGAATTCAGGATCAATCATGGAGGCAATAGCTTGTCCCAGCCCTAGTAGCATCACTACAAAATGATTGCTTAAACATACAGGTATTATAGAAACAAGTGCTCCCTAGCCAAACCCAGAAGTCCAGATTGTGTAAATGGAGTGTTTTGTGTTTTAATAAGTAACAGAACACAGAATAATAAGAGCTAGAAGTGCAAATAGATAAAAAAAACAGCATATATAATGCCTTTCTTGGCCTTCCTACACAGAAGGTGAAATGTGTCTGCCTAGTGGCTTGGCTGATGCATGTCCCACCTAAAAAAACTCATGCAAGAACTCCTATCTTACCTCCTGTACTTTTTTCTCCAATCTCTGTCTTGCATCCCAAACCTAAATTCAGCTACCCTTCTGGACTATCGTCAGCTTTAACCCTATTCCTAGGTTAAATTTGGCATTAGAGTTATACTATAGAAACACTGGACTAGACCTCCCTCTAGCAGCCCTAAGTGTACCTGCAAACATGAGCCTGTGTTCTCAACTGAAGGACGGGATTATATTCCCCACCTAAACCAGAGTTCACATGTCCACAGAGAGACAAAGACACCATTCTTCTTTCTATTCTTTTCCCAAACATTTCCCCTGAAGTAACTGTGCCCTGCGCACTTAATATTAGTTTTATAAGCAAAAGGGGCAATAAAATTTCCCCACAGCAATTTAAAAGACTGATGTTGAATGATAGGAAGAGTTTAATTGTATGGAGTTTGCTCTCATCACAGCACCCAAGGATCAGAGGGCAGACCACCTTGAAAGATACACCAGTCTATTTTTGACCATTCATACATTCACACTGTGCCAGTTTAGAGTATCCAGTCAGCATGTCTTTGCATGTTAGTAGTAAAATGTTGTACCATGTTAGCCATTATGGATGCAATGAGAAGTCAAGCAGAATGACACCTTTTATTTGCTAACTGAACCGATTATAATGTGCAAGCTTTCGAGTCAACTGAGGCTCTTTCTTCAGACAGGTTGTAATCAAAGTGAAAAAATGCTGAAAGAATATTAATGGTATGTTTCCTCCACAGAATCAACTATGGGCTTTCTTTAAATTATTGTGTCCTTTTCCTTATACTGAAAAATGTAGTAAAATTGGAGCAAGCATATTTTTACATTTAATGTGCTCAGAAGCCTTTTTTTTATAAAGTTAAAAAACAAATACAGTATTTAGGCTTATTTGACTTGTAAGCCAGAGGCTTTTGTGGGTAACATTTCGGAGCAGGTTTCATACAGTGGACTGTTTTTCAGTTTTTGGGTGTCTGCTGTGCTCAAAAATCAGCATTTGATGAATTTTGACCCTGGCATTTTTAAATAAGTTTAACAGTTCTGAACTTGTATCTGCAACCAGACCTTGACAATTTGCTATTAAGAAGTATCGATTTCTATCCAGTTACTTTACCTTTCTGCCCTGGGTTTGTCAGAGCTATTTATTATTGATGTATTCATATTTTTGTCACAGTTTAATAAATCTAAAAATATACTAGCAGCATTTGCTTTGAGATTAAACAGGACTATTGATAGTTGATAGTAACATTTCTTTATTGAGATATGTAACAAAGACTTTGGAATTGCTTTTTCTACATTAGCCCTCAGTAAAGGAAGCAAATATTTTAATAACTTGTACAGTATATAGTTTACAAAAACCATGAATGATTTAATACGGTGATTTATAATAAAAGTGTTATTCAGCAGTCAGTAAATACTGAATTTGTTGTTACTGTCAAGCAAGGCCCGAAAGTGTGGCACAGGCTTACTTGTGGCAGCTCAGTTATTTAAGTTTGTCTAATCAGCAAGGTCAAAATCAGCCAGCCATTATTGGTGGTGAAGATTGTAATATTATTTATAAGGATCCAGGGCAAATTATTCTAGAATTATTATGCCTGGTAGGACAAGAGAGGAAGGTGCAGCCTCACATGTGCTGCACCTGTGGTGATAACACTGTAGGAGGGCCAGTGCACTCTTAAAGTTACCGTGGTACAGTATTTAAGGCGGCCCTGCTCCCTCTGCAACAACAATATGCAGCTGCACCTGAGAGCTGTGAATGAACCTTACCTGATCCAGTGTGGTGTTTCCAGTAATACATGTAAAACATTTGACTTCACTGATTATGCTGTCATGGTGCGTCTATCTCTCTCTCTCTCTCTCTCTCTCTCTCTCTCTCTCTCTCTCATAGGTTTAGAACTGCAGATTCAAACATTTTTGTAACAACAGCGGCATCAGGAAAACCCACAATGGAGTTCCCTGTCCATTACAGCTCAAAATTGTGCACCTAACTACAGCAGGTCAATTGTAGAATTGCCAGTCAACCTAACATGCATATGTTTGAGATTTATGAAGAATCTAGAGTAAACGTGAAATACATGTTAATTCTTCTATGACAGTGGCCAGACTGGGAATCCAGCTTGGATCTTTAGCTGTGAGATAGCCTCTGTGTGTTTAATGGTGAGGCAGTCTCCATGTGTCCTTAAAACAGTGAGAACTGTGGACTGAATTTGAAAAAAAAAATAAAAATAAAAAAAAAATCTAGCTATTATAAAAGAATATAAAGAAAAACTAATCATCCTAATTAGGCAATTACTCACAGTTTTTGTTTATATTCAACATCCCCAACATACATTTTATTCGGTGGGACTTTATCTTTTACCTTACAAGCTTAATATCTAAATTGCATTAGTTGTTTTCATTTAGAGTGAAAAAAATGCATTTGCTTACATTGCTGGTTTAGATACTCAGAGAGGTTAATGTCATATTAAATTATGATTATTTTATGAATAAGCCTTTGCTGAAAATTATTATTAATCATCAAAGTATAGGGTGGGGATGGGAGGAACAGATTTGAGTAAGCATTTCTGCTGATATTGACTTCATTTAGACTTCAGCCAAAGAGGCCTTAATGTTTTACATCTGTTATATTACGCTGATTGAGTTAGAATCAGCCGGCAACTGGTTTCCTGTCCGTGCATTTAGGTAGAGACAACTTCTTAAACTGAATAACTGGCCTGAAAATGTAATAATTTTTAAACTTTTTTTTTCCTCTTAAAGCTACAGAGTATTTTCACAATATTTTCTTGACAATTCTTTTCAAGCCATTTATTTTCAAGCTATGTTTTTGCTATTTTTAGTTGGCAAAGAAACCTTACTATTTGTTGTTATGAGAGGCATACATAAAGTGTAGCATGGTAGCTGGGCTTTGTCATTTTCATTCTTAAGACTCAATCCATTGATCATATGCGCCATTTTCACTGGTAGCAGACTTTTTCTGTATAGCAAAAAACAAACAACTGGCATACCAGTAATTCACAGCAATTTGTGAAACCTGCATCTGTTCACAGGTGCTCTATTGTAATAGGCACATGAAATAATTTGACCTGACACTGTGAATTGTATTGTAAGCTTTGCAGCTACAGAGTGAAATTAGCCAACCAAAATTTAATTTCAAATGTTTCATGTTGTATTAAAAAAATTCAATGTGAACATTTCAGTAGAATGACTTCATTGGGTAAAGGGTTTTACTATGATAAAGTATACGTCCCGACATAGGAACCAACTTCTAGAGTTCTTGTACAAGTATAAATTCCAATCCATATTTTAACATAACTAGACTTGTTAGTTGTCAGCCTGTATTTACAAAAAGAAAAAAATAAAGAGTAATTTTCCATTGTAAAAAGTAAATTAGAAAATGTATGGATGACGCAACATTCAGGTACCATTCAATAGCTGTGTAAGCACCATGGTCCTCAATGAAGTGAGTTCAGTTGTTCTAGAAACTTCTCACTACAATAGGGCAAAAGGCTGAAAACAGGCCTGGACAGGACTTTGGTCCATAATATAGACCCCTGTCACTCACACACATAAATACATACACCCCTGCCCCTTCACCCCCCCCCCCCCCCCCCCATATTCACACACAGTGACAACTTGCAATTGCCAATTAACATATCGTAAATTAAAATTAAAATTGTAATTAATTCCTTCTTTGCTTAAGTATGTCTGTCCATTGTCATTTTCATGAAATGGGACCTGCACTGCTATTCAGTTATGAAAACTATTATGGAAAAACGGAAGTGAAAGGCAGTAAATGACCATTGTGGATATCAGGTGAATGTGGCACTTTGAAAATCTGGAAATCTGGTCATACTATAATTTACTATCAAAGTCCCATACTGGGACATTGGTGTAGCATGTATGCCCATGCATAACTCCCACCCTCATTTGTTAAAAAAAAACAAAAAAACAAACTCACTTTTACAAATGAACACATTAAGATTCCATACAATGAATAAACAGCAGTACAGTACTCCTTTTTGTCTGCTTGCAATGCTGATGCAGTGTAACATCAATTCTTAATCAAGCTTTCCCTATTAGAGTTTGGACTGTGCTGTTATACATGTATTACATTGAACTAGGAACTGGGGTATAAGAGGGATTCCCCTTGGAGTTTTGTGTGAGATGTCCTTAATATATTGTGAGGGTGTCTGATCCTGTGGAGCAATGTTTTATTAGATAGGCAGTCTGTTAAAACTGGGACATTTTGATATTATTCAGTTAGTTATCATGATGCGTAGCCTGAAATGGAGACTATCCTTGTCACCTGAATGTCTGGCCCCGATAGTAAATTGACAGTGATACAGCAAAATCAGTATAATCTACAGATAATGGAACTGTGAGGTTGGTTTAGTGTAAGGTAAATTGTATTGACTAAATGTTTATTTGCCTAGTGCAAAATGCCTTATACAGGGTCCTTACACAGGGTACTTCATTCATATCTAGATAACCCTTTGTTCTCCTAGCTTGCATTGTATAACTTTACGTTTACTAAGGTCATTAAACTTACTAGCTTTGACTCAAAGATTGTTGAGTTCTTTCCCTTTAGATGCAATTTGCTGTTTTTTCATTAACTTATATTGGCGATCTGTTTGCTGTCAGCAGTGTCAATTGGAGGCATAAAGAGGAAAATCTACAAAATACACAGTCACTGTTAAGGTAAAATTGAAACAGTAAACTAATTTGCAGTTGAAGTTGCATGGAATGCTTTTTCATTTTAAGACAGGTGAGTTTGCAAACTTGGCAGTGATTTTCAATGGGAGATTTTTTAAATTTTAAAATCATGTATAATGCAATCTGTTTAAAATGTCTGTATGAAAATTGAACTGTCTCTGCAAATTTCCTTGAAGAAAAATTGCTACCTTTCAACAATGTTGTTTCAACAGAGTTGTTTCATGCAGACAGACAAACAGACGGACATACAAACATTGCAATCACAATAGGTGCTTCATACATTATATGCAAATGCACCAAAAACGGATCATGTTTAAGTGTTTGAGCCTTAATTGCTTGGAGAATGCGGTCATTATGCTAAAAACATAAGAGTGGAGGGATGAATTAAACAAAAGCAAAGAAGACGAAAAGGGTGGAAGTCTTGATTAATTTGCTTACCATGTGAGAAAATGCAAGATAATGTCTAAAGGTTACTTTGTTGTTCAGCATTCGCCTAGACTTGATAACTAAGTTTAAGATGGTTTTTGGCTTCTGTATTCCATGAGTGAGTGACTCTTTGAGGCACAATACCCAAATTCACAGTAGTAGTGTGGCTGTGATTAAAATAAATTAAATGTCTGGCAGTGAGTTTGGAGAGGTCACTGCTGTATTTGCAAGGTTTTATTATGCTTCACCGTGGAATGAACTTTCAAGATCTTATTCCTACCTGGCAATGTTTCTATATAAAAAATAACTTTTATTATCATCTTGTGCATACTGTTTTATAAAATTAATGTGTAAGGGTATCTATCTATCTATTAAGAAAATGGTGTTGATCAAATTTTTGTATTGCCTTTATTTTTAAGCAATTTACCATGGGACTTATTGGTGACAGTGTTTTGTAGTGTTGCCGACCCACTGTGCATTTTCAATTTTTTCTGCCTCAGTCATTCCCTAACAATTTCTGCTTAGCAATTATTTTCCCTAGATATCTGTTATTAATCTCAGTTTTGGCCAGCAGGTGCTGACCTTGCTTTTTTGCAATAGATCTATCAATTAATGTCAGATTCAGTTAATAACATTAACATCTAACAAAAGGTCCAGGTGTTTACTCTTATGACCTGCTTTTACCAGAAGATTAATGATTCTGAATAACTGAAGTTATCTAAACAAATGCTGTAAACCAATGTGCATACAATTTATCACAGTAAAATCTGGTTTAAAAATGTAAATTTTTTTCTGCAAATTCCACAATATTTGTTATCCAGAATGTTAATAAAAGTGACATTGTCCCTGCTTTGAAGTTATGAATGATTTTTTAAATTTTATTTTATTAAATGAACATTATATTAATGCCGGCAGCATTATAGGGTGTTGTTTCATTAGCAATACTCTATTGATGACAAAAGAATCTCTTCTGCTTTCTAAGAAATGAGCATTCTTTTCTCAGTATTAAAACAAATAGGAAAAAAAAAAGTTCATGCAAGGAATAACTTCTTTTACTAATCTTATTGATTGCCTACACAGCTGTAAACCTTCATATCCTAAATGCAATATTTGCTTGGTATTTTAAAGCATTCTATTTATATGTGTACAGTATTTATTCATTTTCTCATTCAAATAAAAATATGAAAGCGTTTTTTAAAAAATAAACTCTGCATTTTGTTCCTGACACATTATTAATTCAAAGTCATGAAATTTTAAATAAATGATTATAATTCACACTCTGAATATGCAATATTGATATTGGAGTGTGACAGATTTAGGGTCCCCGTGACCCCTTGAACCCTCAGACCACACGTCAGACACCAGGTAAAAGTTAAAATATTATATTTATTAGGACAAAATGTGCACAAAGCACCCTCTTCTCCACAATATTCAAATAAACACAATAAACAATCAATAAATCAATAATCCTCCTCACTCCCAGATGCGTTGCCACCCTTCCACCCAGCTCAGCTCAGCGTCTGGGATTTCCCATCATCCTTTTATATTCCCTGACCCGGAAGTGGTTCCAACCCTACAGTCCATGTGATTCCTTATCACTTCCGGGTCAGATAAAAAGTCCTTTTCTTCATCCCGGAAGCACGTCATTTCCTTTGTCACCTTGCCTACGACGTACTTCCGGGTTATAGGGCACAAACAACTCTCTGGGCCTCCCTGCAGCGTCATCTGTTGGTCCCTGTGGTATCCAGCAGGGCTGTAAAGGAAAACTCCATCGTCCATGATTCCCTGCTGGTGTTCAGGGCACTTCCATGCCTCAGGGAGAGCTCCATCTGGCAGCCTGGGGGTATTGGCCGGGATGAAAGGCCGGCCATATCCCACAGGAGTAATTTTAAGCATTGTTTTTATATGTTTAAAATAAAGTTTCATGTACTATCTGAAACTGCATAGTTTGCTTTTTCAACAATGCACTTGTCTGCTGTTTGTTGTGTTTTACCATTACCCAGCCACACACTGACTCACAATCCTGCTTGTACTTTTTTTATAGAAGTTTCCAATTGGCTGTCAACATGCTGTTCAGAATGATTTTTAATTGTACTACTGAAAAAAAAGAGCCACACAGACATACATAGGATGCTGAAAATGGAGACACAGTTGGAATACTGATATTGATTGGTAGAGATGGGTATCATTAGGACTTTATCAGTACTGATATTGATAGTGATATTTTTAGATACTCTTATTGATACTAGTCTGTATACTGCATCTCTTGAAGGGGGGTAGTAACTGGGGTTAAGGGGTTTTGTCATCTCCCTACATTTGAAGAAAATTAAAAACTTTTTTACAACTGAGATAACTAATTTTTTTTTTATTTTTGCATTGCTTATGTAGCACCACTCAGCTTTTACTGAGGGAGCTGACCCAAGTTCAGTTTTTTTCCCCAAATAATAAATCTATATATGACCTTCTTATTAAACTACCATTCTCAACACTATCATTTAATGAACAGACCTGTGTTAATAATTTAAAGAATTAATTAATAATCTAAAGCTTAATAATCTATCTATCCATCCATCCATCCATTATCCAACCCGTTATATCCTAACTACAGGGTCACGGGGGTCCGCTGGAGCCAATCCCAGCTAACACAGGTCGCAAGGCAGGAAACAAACCCCGGGCAGGGCGCCAGCCCACTGCAGGCTTAATAATCTAGCCATGCTCTAAAAAGAAATAGTTATATTTAAACCAGTTAACTCAATAATTTAAATAACTTTACAATGAATTACACCTCTCGTTACTAAACCATATTTGATAAAATTTGAGCCACATGCTAAATCGCTGTCCTCTTTTTTTCTTTATGTCTAACCCATTTATTATCAAAAACACACAAGAACTCAATAGTTTAACTGCATGACCTATTTTTTACATTCATCCCTCTTTTTATTCAAAACAATACATTCAGTAGATTTAAGTCAAGAAAATCAATTTTAGTGTTTATCTGACAGTTCTTTCTGTGAAAGCATAAAGAAAACAAATGAGCAAAATTCCCCTTATTAAACTTAAGCTGGCAAAAAAACTAATAGAAAAAAAGTAATGTAAATGGTACCACACATAAAGGTTGTAACCTGGTACTTTCTTGTGATTATAGCATTACTTGGCGAATGACTCCCTCGCTCTAATAGAGCATACGGAAGCAGAAGCAAGACGACACTAGTTGGTCAGCTGCAACAACATCGACAACGATGAAAAGCTCCAATACTTGCAGACGGCACCCCACAGCTCACCTGGTTGGTATTCTCGACACAGTCTGTCCAACCACTAGTACGTCCATGTATTCTGTCTCGACAGTTAACTCTGTGCTGGAATCAGCTCTTTGTTAAATAATCTTCTAGTGAAGTTTACCATTGAAATAACCAAATTTCTCATGGTAACAGCTCAAGTATTGTTATATTGTCGAAAACGTTATTCTGATACCTACACCATTACTCCCCCCTTCTTTTTCTCCTTTTTTTCTTTTCTTTGCCTCTGACCAGCACCCTTATTGGCTGCCATCCAAACCAATAAAATAAATTAACATAAATACCAATGTTTACTTTTAAGTTTAAAATATTCTAAACATAAATACATAACATTTTAAAAACGTGCATTACAAAATAAACTGTTTTAATCCAATTTTAATGATATCATGATCATTGTATTTACCACCTCATTACTCAAGTTTTAAAGGGCCACAGTTATTATGGTTTTAAATTAATTTATCCTTGGTTGTCAGGAGAGCTCAGTTGAAACGTCAGGTAACTACCTCGAGCAGTCTGCTGCTGGTCTTAGGGAATTCCCATATACACACTACTTTTCTGAGAAATATAATTAGCATGTACTGCATCTGCCAAGGGCCTAACCCTAGTGAAGCTATGCCTGCATGGTGTACCTCCTGTCATAGGGACAGTATCACAGAGACTGAGCATATTAACAGTGTTCAGAAACCTCACTTTAGTCACTAGATTTGCAAATGCATTCTTTATGTTACTGTTAAAAGCTAATGGCTATAAATGAGGATTGGAATAGATTGTAGATACACTGGTAAACTGAGAGCATTTTTGATGGTTTAGCTTTTACTTCACCATTGTTATTTAGCACAGCATTCGTGATACTGCCATTCCTAAACCAGTCCATACATCAAACTCTTGATTGCCTTTACACTCACTTTCATGGTGGTTAAAATTCTCCACTAGGACAGCTGTCCTCAACTTACATAAATGATAAATGTCTCCTTTATAAAAAAGAATAATGCCTTCAGATGTGCTTATTCTAATTTCCTGAAAATCCTACAGTAGAAAAGAGATGACAAGCAACCTGCTTACTTTAAATGGATACAACATATTGCCAAGAACCTTTTGTTCTAGAAATACAGGAAATACCTGTCTATTGGATCTGTGTTTTGATTAACTCCTTTTCAGCACCCTTTTCCTTCAGCTTTATCATTGAAATTGAGCAAAGGTATTCTTCTGCAGCTATTTATAAGTGCAGGCACCCCAGTCTGCCAGACTTAAGGCCTTGTCCACCTCTTCCACCTACTATTGAAGTGGTGATTTCAATGAAGAAGTAGCCAGTAGTAGCTATAGTAGCCAATGCTTTTACTGTTGTACTACGGCAAAGAACTGGGCACTGTTTTCACCAAAGGTTTAAAGTGTGCAACTGCGATTTATGAGTTTTATTACACCATACCTAATTTTATTTAAAAAGGATAACTGAGGCCATGAATAGACACAGCTGAAGCATTTAAGCCATGCAAGCCAACTGACAGAGAAAAGACAAAACTGTGATGGGAAGAGACAAGTGAATGCATCTCAGACAGGCTATTAAGAGAGAAAGTGTACCCTTTGGTTTGATGGTCAGTTTATGATCAACAGTTACTGTGTGCTATTTAAAATTATAAAAGGCACCACACTGAAAGTGAAAGCTAACTTACGGACAGATGGAAGACAGCGCTCCTGAATGTACCTTGCGAAAATGCCTCCCACACTATTGAAGTGGCCAGAGCTGACTGCAGGAACTCCACGATTGCATCATGCTTTGCCAAGAGCTTTCCTTTGAAACTG
The DNA here is from genome assembly GCF_900747795.2 of Erpetoichthys calabaricus. NCBI lineage: Eukaryota > Metazoa > Chordata > Cladistia > Polypteriformes > Polypteridae > Erpetoichthys > Erpetoichthys calabaricus. Next base: position 217,481,431 of record NC_041394.2, on the reverse strand, counting down.
TATTATTGTGTCAGCCGATATTAAAAGAAGCTAAGTGTATTCTTTCTTAAGAGTTATTTTTTTCTTTCTTCATCATAGAATTATTGCTGTACCATTAGGGAACAGTTAATTTCTTGTATAACCCCTGCAAGATTCAGCTGTACAACCAGAAGCTTTTTGCCACGGCCTCCACCAAACTGAGGATTTTCTTCAAGTGCTCTTTCCACCACTCAACAATATTCTAGCTTGAGATCACCACCTTCTCACTCTTACCAAGAATAGCTGGAGTGGCATTATTCTTGCTTTTCTCATGCCCAAATCTTCTTGAAATAAATAACTTTCTTTAATTGTACAAGACTTCTTGTGCACATAGACTCTTCTTTTCGGCCAGTTCTACAGCTTTTTTTTGTCACATTCAAAGACCCTACTTCTAACATTATGTAGAAGATGAGTTTCTTCAAATGAATTCTTCCTTTCCTCACCATGTGCTAGGCTATCATAATTTCCCTTGTCTTTCCTTATTCTTTCGGTACAGTACCATATGGCCAATTAAATGAAGCTACACGCAATACAGAGATTAGCAGCATTGTGGCCATTTTCATCTGTCAGTGCAGGGTCAGTAACTATAGAGAAAGTCTCTAAGGTGAAGCCACTGTATGTAGATTGATATGGCAACTTTTTAGTATTTGTTTTTGTCAAATACTGACTTCTGAATTAAAACAGCAGGATCAAGAAGTCAGTTTAAAGCAAAACTGTGATAGCTTCAGAAAACAAAAGGTGCTCACAGACATATTTTACTGAGTACAGTAATAACTGTCCTCAAAAATCTATTTAGGAGTGGCACTCTCTGGAAGACAATATGCTGTTGCTACTCAGTCTTAATTAAAAATCATTTTTTTGTTTTTTTAAGTACTGCAAATAAAAGTTCAAGTTGACTTGAAAAAATGCTAGTTTGTGTAATATGAGAGAAATTACAGCTGTGTACTAAAATACCCCAGCATTTAAGCATCTGTTAACATTCACTCAAATTAAAAAAAAAATCTTAGCTAATAAAAGTGAGATCCAATTCTGGGCCTGGTTGATGTCCACATAGAGTCTCAATGTTCACCTCATGTCTGAATTAGTTGGTTAAATTTGCTCAGTGAAAGAGTGTGTATGCGTGAGTGAGTTGGGCCTGCGGTGCTGCTGGGTTGCTTCCTGCTGGGTGTCTAATGCTGCTAGGATACCCTCTGCCCCCCACAATCCTGAACTGGATTAAGTTCATTGAGAATGTTCTGCTGTTTAATGTTGTTTTTGTGTGGGTTTTTATTCTCTCTCCATTCAAATTTCACTGACCCCTATGATGCATTCATGAACTGTTATGACTAATGTGACATTCCTATTCTGTTTAATGTACAGCAAATCAGTAAAGCCACAGTTACAATACAGTAAATTATTATCTATGCATCAAATTCTAATTTGTCTTCAGTTGTTTAATCTCAGAGATGCTAGTGCAGCTATTATTAATGTAAAAGGTACTGTATTGTTTAGAATACAATTTAAACAAACTGTCCATTTAGAGTTAATATTTGGTTCCAAGCCGCATAGCATCATATAATAAATAAATAAAATTCAATATTTGAGCAAAATTTTCAGTCACAGCTAGCAGCGCCATCTGCTTCTGTCTTAACTACATTGGCTAGATTCAAATTAAGTTTCAGTTTTAATGTTATTCAAATGGTATTTTTTCTGGCAAAACTCTAGGCATTTTGATGAAAGCATCTGGTTTATTTTGCATGGATCAGCTGTTAAAAACCCTCTACACTATGCCCTCCTACACCCACCTTACAGTGCAAGTGATTTGAGATTTCTAGACCTTTTCTACATCTGCACATTACTGATTAGATTCTTGCCCTAAACATTCACATCTGACTTGTCCAACAGTACTGCAGATATTCTTCATATTGCATTTCTATAGACTGTGCATTTAGCTCCAGGCATTCCAGATCTTTTGTGCACAAACACAATAGAGAGCTCAAATTATAACATATGGTCTCTTGTTTTGTGCTTATTTAGCTTTGTGTGAATGTTTAAAACTGGGTTTGATCATGGTGTGTTTTGCATCTGGGTTTTGTTTATAACTACCATTTAAAATCAAAATTATTACATACAAATTGGTAATAATTGATAATATGAAATATCATCAAACTATATACAAGTTCAATTTTACCTCCTTTTTTTTAAAAAGAATTGCCACCCGGCACCTTTAAACATGAGACAGTTTGCTGGAGTATGATTTGGTTTTATTCATGTAAATAAATCAGAACCTGAATTCATGCCAGCGGTTAATGTTTCTCACTCATGTCCCCAAAAAACAGTTTTGAGAGGAAGGCAGCCAAGACATTTTTTTTCCTTGTGAAATGGATGAGTCTAACTGATTACTCTATGTTTGTGTGTGCATGTGTACGTGTGTGTGTGTACGTGTGTGCGTTTGTGAGTGCGTGTGTTTATGACCTCAGATGGCTGCACTTGGTAACTCTGTAATTTATAACTTTATAGAGCCATTATTGTGACATGTTCACATGTGCATGTGTTAATCGACATAAAATGTGGGGCGCTATTATTAGTTAGTATCTTCCTTAACTGAAAATTTCAGAACATGCTTACTATAACATTATATTATTATAATGTTATATTAATGTTATATTAAATGTTGTTTCTTTTAGCAGTCTGAGTGGCCAAAAGTTTTTTTATTTTACACTACATTGTTATGGACCATCATCAGATATACTGTAATGCAAGAAGTGGAGAATAATCAAACGTAGTTTTAAAGGGTGCGTTACTCTAACACTTAATAAGGTTTTACATGTCTATTTTGAGTTATTTTATGTTTTTCTTTTATCTCCTAAAATCTGTTTAAGATCACTTGATCATTTCATAGAGAATTGAACAAGTTTTATTTAATTCCCATTTCATTTTTTTTTTTGTATTTGCAACGTGGTTAAATGTGACTGTGATTGTTGAGTTAATTACATCACAGGATGTGATGCTATAAATATTGCGCAATCACTTTGCATCCCTCACTTTGATGCACTTTGATACTTTGAGTTCGTAACACTCCTTGAATTCTAGCACAGTTAGTTAGGTTCTAGCGTAGGGTTTAATTTCTCAGTGTTTGATCTTCTTTTTGACTTCAGCAAGTGGTGTGAGCTGATAATGTGTGGTTTTTATGATTTTCAGTAGGTTTGATCAGATTTACTGTTTATTCAGCTATAGTCCTAAATGATATATATAGCTTTATACATATGTAATGAAAACATCTATCAATAGATTATTTTTCCAACCTGCATTTTTAGTTCACTATCATGGAGAGCTTGTGCCAATTAAGAGTCATCAGACAACATAAATTTAATGCACCACAGCATTGGACTTCTCATTAGCAACTTGAAAACAAACCTATAAATAAGAACTCTACTTGATATATTATTTGAAGAAACTGTCTTATGTAAGAGTGTACAGTATTGATTTTTTTTACACTATTTACTATTTTAGGTATGAAATTTATTAATTCTTTTTCTTATCTGTTTTTAATTTATTTTTCTTTTCTTGAAAGTTTTTAGTTTAATTTCTTGTAAAGCACTTTAAACTGCATCTTTTGTATGAAAACATTCTATAGAAATATGAATGTTGTTACTGATGTCAGGGCCGTTCTTAGGTTTTTGGGGGCCCTAGGCATGGAGCGTAGGTAGACTGAGGATAAAACTGAATTGTGAAGTTGCAAAATGGACCTCAGATGAGAGATTTATGTCCCTACCACTAGTGTTAAGGCTAGAACCTTCATCTTTGCGACCAACAAAGTTCAACAGAGCTCTTCTTTGCGAAGCAATAAAAGCCTGTTCAGTGGCTTTTTTTCTTACATTTAGCAGCACCAGACTGATAAGCTCGCTTCATTTTCAAACAGGGAGGACAAAATCAAGTTGCGTTATTAGCTAATGATTACTCACTTGTACATACAAAAATACTGATGGTACAGTATACCATAGACCAGTGTTCTTGATTATATTAGTGCCAGATAGAACTAGTGAACATGTATACACAGACTAATGATAATGCGACTAGTCAGCGGAAAAGATAGCTCTACATGTATAATTATAGCAGACCAGACGGAGTGACGGAGCAAACTACCCACTGTCGAGTCGCTTTGTGAAATGGTTTTTATCTTCCCAGCTTCCACTATTTATAGCGTGATCGATTTGTTGCACAGACGCTTGGAGGCAGGTGAGGTGGATGATCAGTGCCCTCCCACTGGGGCCCCACCCACCACTCTGTCACCTTGATTCTGCCTGTCATCGTCACCATTTCTTCTTTGCTTGCGTGTAACCATATTGATAATTTTGCCACCAGAGAAAATTTGTACTTCTGAAATATATGGACCTGTAAGTTGTAGGCTATTTGGTTAAAAAAAAGCGCCCGGCAGGGCCCCCTTGGTAGTGGGGTCCCTAGGCGGTCGCCTAGTTTGCCTGTGCCTAAGAACAGTCCTGCTGATGTCTTTTGAGGTGTGTGAGGACAACCAGAGTACCTGAAAGAAAAAACCCATGCAGACAAAGAGAGAAAAACATACAAGCACCACACAGACAGTGAGCAGGTTAGAATTTGAACCCACAACTCCATTCCACCATATTGGTCACATATAAAAACATGCTGTTTTGAAATTTTGATTATATTTAAATTACGTTTTTTTTTTTTTTTTTACCTTGAAAGTAAACCAGAAAGAGAAGATTAATCTTGTCTTGCAGACTTTCATGAAATACATTTATAAACTTTAATGTTTTCATCATTGGGACATAAACAGTTAATCTAGCATGCTGGGTAATGCAGAGTGTGTACAGTATATGTACTATATGGTTTAATGAAGACACATCAAAGTGTTTTTTTTTTAGGATTCACCAAAAGATACCTAACTTTTTTACTAATCACTTGCCATTTGCACATAAGTGCGGCTTTGTCTTACTAAATAACGTCTTTTTCATAGACCTATTTAAGAAAAGCAATTAGCTGCTAAACGCTTAATTTATCTAATTGCAGGTTAGATTTTTCCTATTGGTATTATGTCATGCTCTTCTGACTGCTTTCAGAAAGGAAGCATTGTAGCCAATTACATATCAAACTGAGCGCCTAATGTTGAAACCAAATTGAAGAAACAAGCAATTTATTCATCATTTTTTACTCAAAGCCTGCAAAATAAATAATTAAAAATGGTGCATTTATTCAGAGTCTGCTGCTATTTATTAATATTTTTATTATTTTTACTGTTTATAGTAGTCATTCCCAGGCCACATGCACCTGTCACTTAGTTTTGCTGGTTTACAACTGCTAATTTATGGACAATTAGCATTATGTTTTGAAAAAATATAAACAAAAGAAGTTGGACAGTGATCATTTACAGTTATAGGGATAATGTTTGGTTAAGCGTGGCATCTCTCCAGCCTTATTCTTATGACATTTGGGAGCTCAGTTAAAGGAAGCAATCTGTCCTTAGTTTTTGTGCATTGTTCATGTCTGTGACTATATTAATTATTATTATGGTTGTCTTAATGCAGGTTATCTTAACTAATGTTTTGTTTCTTAATTCTGACACTTTATATTGTATTTTGATCAAATATTACTACACAGTTGTAAGGGAAGGATTAGTTGATTATGTGCATTTGATCATTTTTCACACTTTTAAATGCATGAGCTTATGTTGCATGTAATTCATACTGTGACATGTAATTAAGTTTTATTTTTTTCTTTTTAAATTCCAATTAAACTTCCAGGTTTGCTCTTTTGGGGCGTGATTTTTGGGAAGTATTTTTTGAAGAAAAAAAAAAGCAATTATCTTGAATCCAGAAGCTAAGAGTGAAATTTAATAATAAAGGTGAATGAGAGAGAATGTAATTTAAATCCAGAAGATCATTTATTCGTTTTAAATGTGTAAACTTCCATACATATTTAACTCCATTTTTGCTGTAGCACAGGTTAGACATGTAATAAAAGTGAATCGTATAGGGCCTACTTGCTAGGAATTGCATTCATCACAGAAAATATATATGATTTTAAATTGCATTTAGTTAGATCAGTAAATTACAATTAGTTGTAGATATGGTCTAATGTGATTGATATTTTGATTAATTTATATTATTTTTTCACTTTAAATTATTTTTGTTCTCTGTAATACAATATGTTTTAATTGTGAATAAGAGATTAGTGCACTTCTAAATAGATAAAGGAGAATCATGTTTGAGCATTATTTCCAAAGCATTTTGTTCTATTCTAAAATTCACACTACAAATACACTGCTTTGCAGTAAAACACTGATTACAAGCATGTCTCAATTTCCATTTACTTGTTGATTATTATATACATTTTATCCCAAGAAAAAATAAATAATAGTTTTGGTTTCCTACCACACCCTCCCCTTAATGAATTGTGCTGTTTCAGGCTAATGCCACTTTTCATTAGCTGCAAAACTAAGAAACAGAATGTTGCTGACAGCATCATTTTCCAGTAGAAGCAATTGAGAACATTATGTCAGATTTTTAGGGTACATCAATTAAAGTGGACCTAAAAATATGTTGCTATTCACATGTACATTGATAGGAAAAAAATTATTCAAATTAAATTGTTCTTTTTGCTACTTGTTCATACCCTGTCCTAGTGCTTTCTATAGCACTGATTTTAGTGCACTTCATACATGTCTGTACAACTTTTCATTACCTATGAAATCTTTCAAATCTCCTTAAACTATTATCAGCACAAATATTGTATTTGCTGGGGTTAGTGATATTGTGACAGGCATTGAGGAAGAGGTTAAGCTTGTGTGTAGCGTGTAATCAAGTGAACAAAAGTTAAAAGTATACATTTAATCCTTCATTTGCTGAAGGGTAACTTTAATCAGCCCAGTTTAGGGTTCACAGGGAGCTTGAGATTACTGCAGCACGCTGGTGTAAGAAAAGAAGCTTACATGGTGGATGGTGCACCAGTACTTTGCAGGACTCAATTGCACAGCCAAAAAGAAAAGAATGTACTGCGTGCAATGCAGTAGCAGAAACATAATAATAAAGTGTCAGTTTAGTTGTTTGCTATCTATGTATTAAAACAATGTGATCTGGTGCCACAGTGGCCTGTGGTCACACCTCGAATTTTTAGGAGCTCATATTGGAGATGTAAAAAGGAGATGGATGTTATTTACCAGCACATGAAGGACTGAACATATTTATAAAACACAAGAAAATTATCAGTTTTTTTTTTTTGTTTCTGTTAGATGAAGACTCATATATGGTGTTAAGGTTTAATAACAAAGATGGTCAATAAAATGCATAGTTTTTCATGCAAAGAAAAAGTAACGCAACGGTCATGTACTTTTGTAATGCCTTACATTTATTATATGCAGTAACTTATTTTTTTTTTTTTGTAAATAATGCTTAATATAACTAAGTTACTTTTAAAGTAACTTTCTCCAACACTGGTTGTAAAACAATTACAAATGTTACTCCTATACAAAAACATATCTTCTATATTCAGTAAATAGAAAAACATATTGTTGCATGCTGTAAGTTTATCATTAAATGTATTTGTAAGAATGCAGGCACTGATTTTTGTCATAAATGGTCTGCTGCATGATGATGCTTTTCGTCATTTATTTCACCTTTTTCTGACTGCTACAATTTGGACCCTAGACATTCACAAAGAAATTTACAGGTGCTAAAACAGCATATCAACATTATTGGTAATGTGAAAGGAAACCTGCTGTTGACATTTTCTCTCTCTGCAACTTTTCTTTATGAGCAGGATAATGGAAGGGTGGAGAAAACTACTTACTACAATAAATCTATAATTTAAGAGATTGTGGGACAAGAAAATGCAGAAAATTAGCAATTTAATAACCAAATGAAGCTGAAAGGCCTCTTCTCATGCATCAGTGTTGTTATCATTTTCATTTCACATGACTAAAACAAACTACCAGCAAATCAAATCATACCATCTCTTACTCTAGATCTCCTCTTCTGTCTTCATAATAGTGGGTGCTACCCGTGTGTTCAAAATGTAAGGGTCAGCACTACCTCAGATTGATTTTTGTTGTACTAATTCAGTGAAGTGAAAATGGTCATTAATTGTAAGTTTGTTTCCAGGCTGCTGTATTTGATTCTCCCTACATTGTAGTCTGCCATTTCTCCCATAATTTAGCTTTCACCCATCCATTAACAAGCTTACTTAATCAAGTTCAGAGTCATGGGTGTGAGAGTCTATCCCAGCAGCAGTTGTGACGAGACAGGAACCAACTCTGGACTTGTTGCAACCTATCACAGCTCACATTCATGCACACATTCATACTTGTGCAAAACCACTTTCTTAAGGGACCATTCACACTTAAGTATCATACATTTACAGATTTTTTTCAAGCTTTTAAAATGCTTTTTGCAAGATTTTTTCAGCCTTTATTTGCTCACATCTTTTTGGAGTATTTTCAAAGAAGAGTTTTGCTCAGAAAATATGAGTACGTTTTGAGCTTCAGAATATTATCTATGTCTTTTAATCCTGGCGATCACAGTACTGAAGAGCAGGTGTTATCAGTGTCATGAGCGCACATATCGAAGGGAGTAAGAGGACCATTCTGGACTTTCTCTATGAAACAGGCAACCTGAAAAAATTCAGGATTATTCATGGATGCAAATAATCACGTAAGTAGTGAAATGTGGTTGGGGGGAAAAACACAAAGTCATTGTGTCATTTCACATAAAATGCCTGATGCTGTTGCTGCAACATCATGCAAGCACATGAACCGGTTGTCTAGTAACTGCTAATGAGGAAGGGGTTATTGTACAACTCAAAAGGATTGAACATACATATTATTCATATACATTTAATCCTGCATGTGCTGAGGTGTAAATTTAATCAGCCCAGTTTAGGGTCACTGGGAGTCAGTGATTATCTCAGCAGCATTGGGTGTAAGGCAAAAAGCACACATAGTGCAAGGTGTTCCAATCATTTTCAGGTTTTAATTGCACAGCCAATCCAAAAAGAGTGGACTATATGCAATCCAGTAACAGAAACTTCTTAATAAAGCATTTGTTTAGTTTTAGTTCAGTTAATTTCTGAAGATATTTTGAAACCGTGTGATCTGCTGGCACACTGGCTAGTGTTCATCCTGGTGCTCAGATTGGGGATAGAAAAAAGGGATGGGTGTTATTTATTTCACAAAGGGCTAAACACATTTTCTTATTTCAGAAATATTACTGACACATTTTCAGTATTTAGTGTTAAAACAGTGTGACAGATAGGGGCGCTATCGTCCCCTTGAACCCTCAGACCACACGCCAGACACCAGATAAAAGTCCAAGAATGAATTTATTATAATAATAAATGTGCACAAAGCACCCTCCACTCCACAATACTCAATAACCAATCAATAATAATAATAATAATCACAATCCTCCACTCCCAGCAGCTCAGTCACCCTTCCTCAAAACTCGGCTCATTGCTGGGATTTCCCAGAGTCCTTTTATAGTCCCTGACCCGGAAGTGCTTCCAATCCCCCCAGTCCATGTGATTCTTATCACTTCCGGGTCAGATTAAAACTCTTCTTTTCTTCAGCCCAGAAGTACTTTATCTCTTCTGTCCTCGTGACTACAGAGTACTTCCGGGATATATCGAACATACGAGTCCTTGATCCTCCCTGCAGTGTCCTCTGGTGGCCCCCATGGTATCCAGCAGGGCTGTGAAGGAAAACGCCAAGATCCAAGATGCCCTGCTGGAATTCGGGGCCTCTCCACATCACAGGGAGGGCGGTGTGGGGGTATTGGCCGGGATAAATGGCCGGCCATATGCCACAACAGGCAACAATACACAGTTCAACATGCTCAATAATACAGATCATTCCGGAAATGCACAGGTGCATGCAAATCCCATACAGCGTTGTTAGGAAGGAATGAGAGCTCTGTACACCTGCTGTGCGTATTTATTAAAACATCTGTGCTACACTTTAACCTGATTAAAACTAAGTGAATACCTATAACTTTTGTTGAATTCTTGTCACTTGACTGCAAGGTACGTACGCACTTGACCTCGCCTTTAATAGCTGTTACTAGATAACTGAAGCATTTGCCTGTATTATGACACTGCCATTGTTTTTTGTTTCAATGATCTGCTTAATCCAAGAAGAGGCAGTGACGTCTTGTAAAATCACTTCCAAAATGCTCTTTGTTGTCTTTTACCAGTGTTTTATGAGGGTTGCCTTTCATTTATACAGTAAATATTTGGTAAGTATTATTCACTTTGGAATTCCATGATGACTCATTTTGTCTCTTTAAGTAAGTCTTTAATTTTTGCATATTTTTTAAATTAAGGCCAAGCAAAACTGGACAACCAAATCCATAAAGCTCAAGTAACATTGGGTGTATGTGATGTATTGGCAAGCCATCTACTAAAGGGTTAATATTTGACTTGTGCTTGAACTGGATAATTCAGGTTTATACCTGGAAAGGGGTCTCTCTTTGAATTGCCTTTCCCAAGGTTTCTCCCATTTTTCCCTACAAGGTTTTTTTGGGAGTTTTTCCCTGACTTCTTAGAGAGTCAAGGCTGGGGGGCTGTCAAGAGGCAGGGCCTGTTAAAGCCCATTGTGGCACTTCTTGTGTGATTTTGGGCTATACAAAAATGTATTGTATTGTATAATGAATGGATAACTCTGATTGTGAGAGTGTGGGACCTGCTCTATGCTCCCTCTTCCAGATTTGAGAGCCCTTGAACCCAACACCATTGGTAATATAACCGGATGAGCTGTGCAGATGGGGATAAATCAGCACAAAAGTGCAAAAGTGCTTTTATTAGAACAAAAACAAATCCAAAACAGTGTTCATAGTGCAGTGCTTCAAACGTTAATAAATAATCCCATTAAAAACAACAGTGAAGTGGAGGTTAAAATGTCAAGAAATAATTACTTTAAAAAAGAGGTTAAAATACTGACAGGAGTGTTTAAAAGTGTTGGAGTGTTGAAGAGGGATGCATTCACCAGTGCTTCCCTCTTCAAACCGACACCTCTCTGGCTTATCCTTCCTAGGCCTTGCAGCATGGAGAGACGTACACCAACAGGCGCTGACATTCCTTATAACTGGCCCATGTCTCCGCCATCCAATCCACGGTGTTCCGCCGGACCCTGCTCCCGCTCCCACTGCTGTCAATCCAGGCTCCACCCGGAGAAAACGTGACATCCTCCCACTGCTGTCAATCCAGGCTCCACCTGGTGAGAAGACATCCCAGAGCACAGTGATCACTCCCATGTTTACTTGTATTGCGTCCACATACGGTATTTGCTTTTCTTCATTTGGCTAGTATTCAGTTTTGGACATTTTCAACCCATGTAGGATGTTATTCACACTGTGTCTTGCAATAGCCATTGATGTGAGAACTCATGCATCACTACATTCAAGCTTTAAATATAGAACTAACTTGTAATTCAAATGACCAATTGTATTGCAATGTGTTTGCTTTTGTGAAATGAAAAAAGTGAGATTAAGCACAGCATCTCATTTTTCTTTCATTTTGTCACCAAGCATAGTACATCAACAACAATATATCATGTCTTTACTTTTCTGATTTTTCACAAATTTGTTGTTCTCCTATTTTGTTATATCATTATTTTACACCTTATCTGTTGTTGAATGATTTCAAGCTAACAACAGTTAAAAAGCATATGGTGAATTTCTAAGAGCTGGAAACATAACCCTGTTTATCCCTTAATGGATTTTATTTGCCCACGGGCACTATGTATATAGCACGTAACCCATACATCGAATAAAAAATTGCATTGTACATAGCTGGAAGTACTACTTTCAGACTTGTTTTTGCAATTACATTAAACTTTCACAAAAATGCATTTAAGTCATTTATACACTTAATTATTTAGTAGCAGGAATTATTCAGAACATTGAATCCTGGTAAAAAAAAAAAGCTTTGCCCAATCTTTTTGGAATATATATTGAAATGATGAACACAAATAAAACTTTTCAGTTCCCTCTTAGTATAGATATAATGCCTTCTTTGGTCTTTGGAGAATAAGAAAAAATCCCTTCATAAAATTTCAGTGGGTTGATAAAGCATTCCATTAGACTGCTACCCTTAACCTGAGGTGCTTCTGCAACTGCAGGAGACAGCTGTCATGACTAGAGGGTCCCTGCAACTTTATTGGGGTAGGCCTCTTAAGTTTACACTTTAGAGGTTCATACATGCATACGTACATTTTCAAACCTGCTTTATCCTATTACGGGTTTGCAGGGGACTTCAGCCTATCCCAGCAGCACTCACTGCAAGAAGAAAAACAGCCCTAGTCTTTGGGGATGTGGAAGAATTCCCAGAGGTCTGAAAGGAAAACCCACACAAACACAAGAGAAGGTTCAAACTCCATACAGATAACAATCAGGACTGGCCTTCAAAGCAAGAAAATGCATCCATGAGGCAGCAGTAATAACCACTGTGCCACTGTGTTGCCCCAGTTTAAAGGTATGACCACAATAATCTTGCTGAGCAAGATTGTCACATGGTGAGATAGGGAGGTCGTAAGGTGTACTGTATGTTTGTTCTTTAAATCATGCTTCACCGGTCTTGCAAATGTAACTGCAAAATGTTATTTAAAGGAACATTATTTATATATTACCTTATGCCATTAGGCAGTAAAACCTAAAATTGTGTTATCCATTTAAGAGTTTCAGCATAACAAAAGCCAAAGCTTATGTTTTGAATGCCAAGGGCTATCACAGACACAAGGAAGGGAAAAAAAACCCCTGACAATCGCATTTCACACTGACACCCACAATAACTCATACAGGCTTAATTGAGAATTTACAATTAATCTAACCTGTTTTGAGAGGTGAGACAACTAGGATTAAAACTCCAAGATTCTGAAGCTGTCAGGCAGCAGCACTAAACACTGTATAACTATGCTGTACATTTTTTGGAGAATTTAGATTGTTGTTGATATTAAGACATTAGAACAATCTAGACAAGAATGGGCCATTCAGCCCAACAAAGCTTACCAGTCCTATCCACTTAATTCTTCCAAAATAACATCAAGTCGAGTTAAAAGTCCATAAAGTTGTACAGTCTACCACACTACTTACCCCACGTGACTATGGTTCTCGATCTAAAATAGCCAAACATGCACTGTGTTTTTTCTTCTGTTGCCCAGTACAATATGCTAAATTTATAAATATGGTACTGCCTCCTCAGTATCCTAAACTGGTAACACTGGGATACAATGGTTACCATTGCTGCCTCACAGATCCACAGTTTGATTCCATGTCTGAGTAGAGGTTTGCATTTTTTCCAGGTATTCCAGTTTACCATACATCCGAAGAAAGTGTGTGTTAGGGTAATTGTACTCATTCATGATGTCTAATGTGTATAAATATTCTCTGTGATTATCTGATTTTCTGTCCAGAATTGTTTTTTGTCTTAGAGATGGCAATGTTTAAAAGTGTACATCTCTGTGAACTCGAATAAATTAAAGTAACATAATGTCACTTGTGCTTAACTGCAGTACAGGGTATTGGAGGGGTTGTGGTTGGGGGTTGGGGGTGGTGGTTTTGATGTTGGAGGGTAGTGACAGAGTTCGCTTCACTGTTCCTGGACTGATTATCATGGCAAAAATGTGAACTCAGCTGTGAAACTTCAATGCTAACCACTGCGTCACTGTGTCTCAAACAATGTAAGATGCAAACCGAATGATAACCACTAACAAAATACAACACAACCCCACAAACTAGCAATCTTCTTCTTCTTTTGGCTGCTCCCATTAGGGGTTGCCACAGCAGATCATCTTCTTCCATATCTTTCTGTCCTCTGCATCTTGCTCTGTTACACCCATCACCTGCATGTCCTCTCTCACCACATCCATAAACCTCCTCTTAGGCCTTCCTCTTTTTCTCTTGCCTGGCAGCTCTATCCTTAGCATCCTTCTCCCAATATACTCAGCATCTCTCCTCTGCACATGTCCAAACCAATGCAATCTTGCCTCTCTGACTGTCTCCCAACCATCCAACTTGAGCTGACCCTCTTAATGTACTCATTTCTAATTGTATCCATCCTTGTTACACCCAATGCAAATCTTAGCATCTTTAACTCTGCTACCTCCTGCTTTCTGGTCAGTGCCACCATCTCCAACTCATATAACATAGCTGGTCTCACTACCGTCCTGTAGACCTTCCCTTTCATTCTTGCTGATACCCATCTGTCACAAATTACTCCTGTCACTCTTCTCCACCCATTCCACCCTGTCTGCACTCTCTTTTTCACCTCTCTTTCACAATCTCTCTGTACTGTTGATCCCAAGTATTTAAACTCATCCACCTTCACCAACTGTACTCCTTGCATCCTCACCATTCCACTGACCTCCCTCTCATTTACACACATGTATTCTGTCTTGTTCCTACTGACCTTCCTTCCTCTCCTCTCTAGAGCATATCTCCACCTCTCCTGGGTCTCCTCAACCTGCTCCCTACTATCGCTACAGATCACAAAGTCATCAGCAAACATCATAGTCCATGGCGACTCCTGTCTAATCTTGTCTGTCAACCTGTCCATCACCATTGCAAATAAGAAAGGGCTCAGAGCTGATCCCTGATGTAATCCCACCTCCACCTTGAATGCATCCGTCACTCCTACTGCAGAACTCACCATGGTCACACTTCCCTCGTACATATCCTATATAACTCTTACATACTTCTCTGCCACTCCCGACTTCCTCATACAATACCACAACTCCTCTCGAGGCACCCTGTCATATGCTTTCTCCAGGTCCACAAAGACGCAATGCAACTCCTTCTGGCTTTCTCTATACTTCTCCTTCAACACCCTCAGAGCAAACATCACATCTGTGGTGCTCTTTCTTGGCATGAAACCATATTGCTGCTCACTTCTTAACCTAGCTTCCACTACTCTTTCCCATAACTTCATGCTGTGGCTCATCAATTTTATCCCCCTCTAGTTACACCAGTCCTGCACAACCCCTTATTCTTAAATATTGGCACCAGTACACTTCTTCTCCACTCCTCAGGCATCCTCTCACTTTCCAAGATTCCATTAAACAATCTGGTTAAAAACTCCACTGCCATCTCTCCTAAACACCTCCATGCTTCCACAGGTATGTCATCTGGTCCACATCATCCAACCTCTTCTCTCTCTCATTCTCTTCATTCATTAGCCTCTCAAAGTACTCTTCCCATCTGCTCAACACACTCTCCTCGCTTGTGAGTACGTTTCCATCTTTATCCTTTATTAAGATGCTGCACATCTTTCTCAGCTTGCTCCCTCTGTCTAGCCAATCGGCACAGGTCCTTATCTCCCTCCTTAGTATCCAACCTCTCATACAACTCATCATACACCATTTTCTTTAGCCTTCGCCACCACTCTCTTCACCTTGCGCCTTATCTCCTTTTACTCTTGTCTACTTTCTGCGTCTCTCTGACTATCCCACTTCTTCTTTGCCATCCTCTTCCTCTGTATACTCTCCTGTACTTCCCCGTTCCACCACCAGGTTTCCTTTTCCTCCTTCCTCTGTCCAGATGTCACGCCAAGCACCCTTCTTGCTGTTACCCTTACTACATCTGCTGTAGTTTCCCAAATGTCTGGTAATGCTTTACTACCACCCAGTGCCTGTCTCACCGATTGGTATGGAAATTTGTATTGTTGTCCGCATATTGATTTGGCAAAATTTTACACCTGATGCCCTTCCTGATGTAACCCTCCCCATTTATCCGGGCTTGGGACCGGCACGAAGAAACACACTGGTTTGTGCATCACCTGTGGCTGGGTTAACGCCACAAACTAGCAATACGTATAAAAAATATATATATATCATTGTGGTCACAGAGTTCCAATGTTTGGGAACACACATTAGTTGTGCAGTGAAGTGAAGATTTGTTCTGTTATTTGAAGTCTTGGCCCGGGTGTTACTTGAATGTTTTTTTTTTGTCTTCGATCTCTATGCACATGATTTGTCATTTTTTTTCATGAAGAATAAGATAGAAACATCTTGAAAACAGTAATACATCTTTTGTTATTATTATTATTATTTTACTGGGTTGCTTTTGTTTTCTTATCAGGCAGAAGGAAGGCTTCTTCAAAGCATGTTTTCAAGTAGCTGGGGATATGGGTAATTATGCATTCAAATTAGCCATGTGGCTGATGTGTGGCCAGTACACAGAAATCATTACTATATGTTCAGTGGCAGTACTCATAATATTCTCATTATGGTCAGCTAATGTACCCCTGAATTAAAAAATACTGTAAGGAGTTTTTGTTTTTTTTTGTTATGTTGCATACCAGGTGGAAGGCTAGAGTACTGTCTGGACAGTAACATCACACATGCCTGAAGCAGCTCTACAGGAAGGCTGCTACAGCTTTGTGATTTCATGCTTGCCTGGAAAAGTATCATGGAGCACTGGGGGAACAAATGCTCGGCACAGCCAGCCACAGGATCATATTTCCAGGAAAATATTTGTTGAACAAGGTCACTGGCAAATACAGCATATTTGCAATGAAAAATGCTTAGGCAAATTTCAATCAGCACTATTGGAAGCTATCCTGGCAACTGTGGGTACAAGGCAGGAATCAACCCTAGATGGGATGCCATTATAGTGCAGGTACCAATGATGCACACAACCAAATAAAAACTTTGTAGTTTAAAATAAGCAGTTATTCTATTGCATCTCTAAAAATGTTTTGTTAGTTTAACAAGAGTACCCGGAGGAATATCCATACAGAAATTTGTTAAGTTTTTATATGTAATTTATCTCATGCCAAAATAAAGCAAGCAGCAAAGCAAAAATTATTAAGAATAGTAAGTTCTCAGGAGTTGGCATATAGCAATAGCTAAGAGTACAAAAGATCCCTCATTCACACATCACCACATGCCAAACAGTTGTATGTATCAGAAAGTTTAAGTATGAAGAAATGGTCATGAATGTGAGGAAATTTAATGAGTTACAATATGAAGAGATGAAGGGAGTTGCACTTTTGTTAGCAAAAATAAATCTTGCAGGGTTTTGTAGAAGAGGTAATTTAGTTTTAATAAATCACATTTCATAACCTCCCATATACACTAAAGTTAGAGCAAACAAATTGTATTTGAAATACATGTACAGCATTATTACTGAGCAAATGGAATTAACCCTGGATGTGTCTTCTGCCCTTCTAGCTTAATTTCATACAGTCTGCACAGCAGACAAAAAGCAGTTGATTTCTGTTGTAGGGGTAATTGTAAATGTTGTAATGAAGATAAAAAGGCACAGCCATCAGGTACCCATTGACTCTGTAGGGGGCAACTTGATTTGTTTGCAACACCACTGTATTTTGACTTGTATGCTTTGGTTTCATTGTGCTATATCATTTGAACTGTCAATTAGCTGTGTATGTTGAATCCCTAATTGTTAGTGATTTATACAAAAAAGTAAAAACTACAACAATTATTAACTTACTGATCCTTGTGCATTTTGTTTCTCCTCTTGGTGTCCTGCTATTGCACTTGATGCCAGTGCTGTACCTCTTGGTGCTGCTGCAGTGCCGGGAGCTTTGGAAACCATGGATGAAACGATTCAGTCACCTTATTAGAAGGCTGAGCAGAAATTTCTGTAATACTATATAAAGTTTAGGAAGAGGTGAATGTACAGTTGGCCGAGGTCTCTGGGATTGTGACAGTGTCTGATTTTGTCTGACTTTAAATTAATCTGTACCATTATGTGTATGCAATATGTAATTAATAATTATAATTTTGAGCATTGCAGTGCTCTTAACCTGCACTATACTAAAATAAACTGAACTGGATTGCATACTGTAATATAAACAGCATTACTTCTCACCTAGAATAATACCACAGTTGAAGTATCTGTTAACTGGTTTGTTATTTATGGAATGCACAATGAGATTAATCTAAAGGTCAAATAAACAAACAGTTAAAAACTTTTAAGCTCCACCATGCTTTCCTGTACAAGCTTATTAGAGTAACATAAACACTCTCCCCTCCTCTCTCTCTGTCTCTTAGCTTAGGTTTCTGCTTTTCTTGTCAAGTCACCAGTGAATCATCCTATCCCAGAATTGCTTCTAAACAATTGCATAATAGATCTGAGGTAGCCCTCCATAGTGACAAGGTCACCAGACTAGAACACTTTTCTGTCTTTATAGTGATTCAAGTTGTTCTTAGACTTTACTGACCAACTTAGCCTTTACAGGTAATGGGCCATGGCTCCAGGGTTGCCCACACGTCAATCAGGACATCTCAGTCCCATTTTGTTCCAGATGGGAATCTTCTGCTAGTTCCTTCTTAGCCGGACGCTTGTGTCTTTGGAGGCTGGGCATCTTGCATGTTAAAGAAACGGAACACCCTTTGGTGACACTTGTTTCTGCAAACTGCTCCTCTGAGATGTGTCTGACAACCAGTTGTGGGTATTTCTCTCACTTACAATTCTCATTATGACCTTACGTTTATTGATGACAAACTTTAACTGTTTTTTTCTCTTTTTTTTTAAAATAATCTAAAAGTGGCAAACATTTTTGTTGTCAGTGTTCATATGTTATGAAATTGTCTTGCTTGACAATTTTGAGTAACAATATAAAGATTGCACCTTTTTGAAATTTTCAAAGAAAAAAAATTACAAAGCAGCTTTTCATTGTCTGTTTCAGACTATTCAGTTTAAGTAACAAACATGTTGATATGGATTGAAATGTGTATGTTAAGAATATTTTAGGATTTAATAATGATGTGCCTTTTACCTAAAAAGACTCATTTATCCCCTGAAAGACTGGAAGGTTATTATTGAGCTTTTGAAACATTCACGTAGCACATTTTGGAATCATTAATCCTCTGGAGGAGTAAGAGCAGCACAATTACTTTGGGAAAGTATCACATTTACTTGATTTATCACAGAGTGTGTTCACATTAAAGCCGGTTAGTAATTGATTCCTTTTCAAATGTAGAACATTATTCCACCTGAGCATCTTTCTCGTATTACCCTAGAAAAATCCAATGTGTGAAATCACAATGTAGATAATACAGCACCCACCAGTATCAGAGTAGTCTATGCTGAGACTGGCAGGTACCCTGAGTTTGTATCAGTGGCAGCAATGGTGGCCAATATCAAACCAAGTTATCCTTTTATTGCTAAATAAGATCTAATTACATCAATGAGAATAAACAATATCAGACAAAAAGCAACAATTGTTAATATTCACAATTTAAAGTAAAGTTCAGGCAATCTCTTCCACCCTTAACTGAAATATGACATTGCCATTGACCCTTCCCTCAGCATGTGGATGGAGAGCACATAAGGTTTCAGGCCAGCCTAAAGATTTGGATCACCTAATCTGTATACTGTCACTAGCGTTAAATCACCTACTGTACATTACTGGCTCCAGAAGTGGGTCCTGTACTTATCACAAGAGTCATATTTTTGGATTTTATTTATTTGGTCACTGCCTTTAGATTTATGTGCAATAGGTCCCTGTAATGATACTTTAACACAGAATGGTCAAAACAGGGATGAACAGGCCTCAAAATGCATAAAACTTGACCAGAACATCAATGAAACTTCAGGAAAATGTCTAACCCCAAGCAGCCTGAAGCCAAACCTGAAAGGCAGGCTTCAGAGCCCGTAAGAGCCTGAAATGGGGCTCAGGGTTTTAAGAGTTCAAAATGTTTTAAATGCATAAAAATGGCTCTTTAGGGAGAGGATAACAAACAAAACAATATTTTGGTTAACATGCTTTTTTAATGTTGTGTGAAAGTTGATGGCAGTACCTCAAGATTTGCAGACTGGGGTAGTTTTCTAAAAAGAGGACAAAAGGGTGTGTTTCTAATTACTGATCGGGTGTACTTTCTCAACCATGCTGGGAAAGCCTATACCAGGACACTGAAACAGAATCTCTGTAAAATAATGAAACCTCTGATCTGGAAAGAACAAAGCAATTCCATCCTAGCCATGGAACAGTGGACCAGACTATGTCCTTGCTCAGATATGAAGGGGCGTGAGAGTCTGCAAATCCCCATTATGTTGTGACAGGTCAGCTTGAGCACAGTATTCTACTAAGAACCTCCTCTTTTTTCCTGTTTGTTATTTTCAGGGGCAGGATAACAAAGATTAGTATTATTCAGTTAATGAAACAGAGGGTTTCATCTCTGCTATTCACAGATGAACGTTGTCCTGTTGGGTACAATAGCCTGTGATCTCCCGGGGGCACCAGAATGGTTTCTCAGTGTAGTTTTATACATCTTGGAATAAGCATTAACATCTCCAAATCTGCAATCCTACTTATTTCTTAGAAAAGAAGATGCTTGTTCCCTACAGGTAAGGGATCAGCAGTTATCCCAGATAGGTGACCATGAGACAGACCAGAAATTGGTACTGCAGTGGGAATCTTGGTTTCAGTTTACTAGTCCGCCTACATCCTTATTCTTCCCCTATAATCATAAATGCTGGCTAATTACCGAAAGAATGAGATCACAACTGTGAGTGACCAAAATAAGTTAACTGTGCAAGGTGGCTGAACTCACTCTGCATTAGGGTGAGGAGACCAGCAATCCAAGAAGACCTTCTGGCAGAATCACTGTTTCCCCAATAATGAGGGGGGCCAGGTGATGTGGTCTGATCATGTACAGTAGGTAGAATTCTCCTTGGGCTATTCCCATGGGTGTTTAGAAGGCATTATCTACTGAAAATATGGGACAAACCCAATACATTGTGGAGGAAATATATATCTAGGAAAGCCTTGGAGCATCTAGGAACTTTACATGAGAAGCTGGGGAATACTTTTGGCAACAGAGTGGCCAACTTAACATTTTGCCACTGTGAACCAATAGAACTGAAGTAAATTAATGATGAAATGGAAAGTAAAAAACTATAAAGTTAAGAGTGAAAAACTGTTACAATGTTTTAAAAGAGGGATAGCAGTGTTGTTCAGATGCTAATGTTGTATCTTTGACTTCAGGAACTCAGGTTTGAATCCAATTCTGCATGCCTGCCTAGGTTTTGTTTTGGAACATGCGTTTCCTCCTATAGGGTTGGTTAGTAAGTCAACTAACTCTATATTGGGCCCATGTAGATGTCCCCTGTGATGATCTGGCAAAGTCAATTCCTGTCTTATGCAGAATGTCACTAGAACACACTCTGTCTGACACAGACATTATAATAAGTGATTTCTGGAAATGAATGAATAGATGGATATTTGCAGAGTAAATAGTAGGTAATTCATTTTCTATAAACAAACAGTTTTCTGAAAACATTTTGTGGGAATTTTGGTATTTTGAAAATAATTAATTATTGCAAATAAATGACTTAAAATAAATAATAATCAATCACTTTTTGTGTGCTTTTCAAAGTAAAATAGAATCAAAGTGGAAACAGACTGTTGCTCCTGAGGTTATCCACTCTGTCACAGAGTGAGCTCAGAAACTTTAGCACAGGTCCTTCATTTTGAACACTTGTATTTGTTGTCTTGTTTTGTGGAACTGCACAAAGCACATCACATGGCAGTAGATGGGGACAGAAATATGAACTGACTGATATACCAAAAGCTCCATCTGCATTTTTAGCCTCTGTTTCACCAGCACTGTGTTATATTGTATCTGCTGTCTAGTCCTGCTGCCTCTACTCTAATTTATTGGTCAGTCTCTTGATTTGTCTCTTATTGCATTTGTGAACAAACCATAACTTACTTCATCTTCTTCACCAATACTTCATACTTGATTAAATCTCCAAGCACTTGTTACATGATCCTATCTATGAAATTCATGAACAGCAGAGGTGCCTGGACAT
Organism: Erpetoichthys calabaricus; assembly: GCF_900747795.2. Lineage (NCBI taxonomy): Eukaryota > Metazoa > Chordata > Cladistia > Polypteriformes > Polypteridae > Erpetoichthys > Erpetoichthys calabaricus. The sequence continues at coordinate 217,459,637 of NC_041394.2, read as the reverse complement.
GTACTTGGCAAATTCATTTTAAGCAAATTCATTTTGGCCCAAGTACATTAGTTTGTTGGGAGCCTTGTACTAATGGTTGTTTCCTTTGTTTACTTGGTCTAAGAAGTGGGTCTTGACAACAGTGGTTTGCCTATAAGCTAGCATAATTTTCAGTCAGGTAGCACAAATAAATAACAGATTAGTCAGTCAGTATCCAACTCGCTATATCCTAACTACAGGGTCACGGGGGTCTGCTGGAGCCAATCCCAGGGCGCAAGGCAGGAACAAATCCCGGGCAGGGCGCCAACCCACTGCAAGGCATACACACACAAGCACACACTAGGGACAATTTAGGATTGCCAATGCACCTAACCTGCATGTCCTTGGACTGTGGGTGAAACCGGAGCACCCGGAAGAAACCCACGCAGACACGGGGAGAACATGCAAACTCCACACAGGGAGGACCCGGGAAGTGAACCCAGGTCTCCTTACTGCAAGTCAGCAGCGCTACCACTGCGCCACCATGCCACCCTAATAACAGATTAATGAAAAGTAATTGTAAAAGTAAAGGACATTTTTCAGAACATCGATTCTATTATGCTGTACAGTATGCCTTGTATTTGTATGTTATTTACATTATTTTCAAAATTGAAAATAATTCTGTATTTGAGTAATTGCAACAGTAGTACAAAGTAAGTAGATACAGAACAAATGCTGAAAGTTGAAAGCAGATACAAAAATTATCAGTAGTGCCATTAGGGAGATGACTAGGTCTTAATCTACCTGTGTTATTGAACTGGCTACTAGGAGAGTCTATTTTCTGAAGTCTGCCTCTCTCCATAATGTGACAGATCTGGGGATGAAGGTGTTGCACATTTTGGATGTTTGGGCCCATATACTCCCTATAATGTGTGTATAATGCCATTGAGGAAAACAGTCTATAACTGGGAAGGGTGATATCCTGGGTAATGTTAAAGGATCTCCAAAAGTAGCATTTTTGAAGGGCATTCTGTTTGCTTGGCAGCTGAGTGCCAATAATGCATTGGGCAGTTTTTACTACCCGCCACAGGGATTTTTAATCAGACATGGTCCAACGGCCAAACCACACTGCTTTATAGTTTGTCAGTGTGCTCTCAATTGGGCATCTATAAAAGTTCATGAGGAGTTGCTGAGAAAAGTTAAAACTTCTCAGCTTCCTGAAAAACACAGGCACTGCTGGGTATTTTTCACAAGGTAGCAGGTGTTAAGGAACCAAGACAAGCCATCTGTAATGTGGATACCCAGGACTTTGAAGCTGTAGACTCCCTCTGCTTCAGTCCCATTGATGCAGATAGTATCTTGACCAGTGCCTCTCAGCCTTCTGAAGTTCATCACGGTCTCCTTGGTCTTGTTAATGTGAAGAGCAAGGTTATTTTCCATACCACAGGACACCAGATGTTGTACTTCTTCTCTATAGGCCATCTCATTGTCATTGCTAATCAGGCCTACCACTTCAGTGTTACCTGCAATCTAATGATAGTATTGGTGTCTTGGATAGAGACACAGTCATGGTTGAAGAGGGATAATAAGGGCTTGGTGCACAGCATTGAGGTATCCCCATTTTTAGGATTATTATAGGAAAGGTATGTTTGCATAACCTGATGGACTGGAGTCAGCTGGTCAAGAAATTAAGTTTCCAGTGCATAGTACTAACTCCTAGAAAGTTAACCTTGACTATGAGTTTTGTGAGAAAAAGAATGTGTTGGATGCCAAACTCAACAAAGTATATTCTAACATAAGTTGGGGCACAGCAATATGGGGTGTGACAGAGAAGGAATCCTCAGTTGACTTATTTGCCTAATATGCAAATTGATATTGGTCAAAAGTAGCTGGAACATTAGTATTACAAGTGTAAAGACTAGCCTTTCAGAGAACTTCATAACAATAGGAGTGAGTGCAATTCAGTGGTAATTGTTAATGCTAGTCAAATATTGTTGTTTTGTCACTGGAGTGATGGTAGTGCTCTTAAAGTATGTGGATATTCTCATCTAAGATAATGACAGGCTGAAGATGTTGGTGCAGACTCTAGATAACTGGTTGGTACATGTCTTGAGTACCTGCTCAGATTAGAGATGCTCTGATCAATCGGCTGCTGATCTAAATCAGCCGATCTTTCACTAAAAAAGACTTGATTGGTGATTGGTAATTGTGCTGATCACAAAAAATATCTTTTCAGCCCCTGCTTTTCTAGGTTTTACGGTAATTTAGTTGCAGGTCTGTATCCAGACCTTTTTTATTTTGTCCTTTAATTTAAAACAGACACCATTTGAATTTAGACAGCAAGCTTGTTTTAAGTGTAGCACCTTACATTTTTAATTGGGAAAAGAAAAGATAAGGCAAATTTCTGCAATAGGCTTGTTAGACTAACATAAAAATGTGTCTTTTACTTGTAAACTTGTTAAGCATGTTAGTTTTATGTTCTTTTTGATAAAGAATTTATGAACATTTGATACATTTGCGCCTTTTTAAAGATTTTTACTTTATTATTTGTTGCTGTGTGTCATACAGTATAAGTTTTGGTAAGAAACAAGTACTGCATGAATAAAATGGTAATCTATATTTGTAAGAGGGCTTTCAAGTATAAACTGTCTTTTACTTGTAAACTTGTTAAGCATGTTAGTTTTATGTTCTTTTTGATAAAGAATTTATGAACATTTGATACATTTGCGCCTTTTTAAAGATTTTTACTTTATTATTTGTTGCTGTGTGTCATACAGTATAAGTTTTGGTAAGAAACAAGTACTGCATGAATAAAATGGTAATCTATATTTGTAAGAGGGCTTTCAAGTATAAACTGTTCTATAAACACATTTTATGCTCTGTTTTTATAAATGATGCAAGGTAGACATGGACAAACACATGCATGTTTGAGCTTTGCATTGGTATTAGCTGCTGTTTTCCCCCCTTCCTATCAATTGTAATCAACATGTCAGAGCAGGAGATACACAGTAGGTGTTGTGCAGTGAATTATTAAATTTTTGACAGATGAAGGAGTCATTCCATCTCAGATTTATTCAAGACTTAACAATTAGTTTGGGTGCAAGTCATTCAGAGATGAACTATCATCTTTTTGGTCCCCTTAAGGAGTTTTTAGGAGAGAAGAAATTGAAGTCGAATGAGGAGGTTATTGATGCTGTGCAAGAAGGGTCAACATGCAGTGTTGGGATTAAGAAGCTTCCTGAGCCTTGGAATTAGTGTATTGCAGTGGCAGGAGACTACATAGAAAACTTCTGCTTGTATGGTTATGCTGGAGCTTAGTTTTTGTTTTTTATTTTTTTAAATTGGTATTGGAATTGGCTTGGTGTCAGCCTTAAAAAACCAACCTGGTGATGTCATTCTGACCAGCAACCTTGTGGGTGTTTACTTTGTGTAGGGGCACCCCTTATATAGATGTAAAAGGTAAGCACTTGATTGTCCAGAGGGTGTGGCATCTTTGTGATAGTTTCCTTATTGTTCCTGTCAAACTGGGTACACAGTTTGTTTAACTGTGTTGGGAGAGATGGAGTGTTTTTCACATGGCACAAGTGCTTAATTTTATAGTCCATGATGGTCTGAATATTTTGCCACATGCGATGCCAGTCAGTGTTGCTATGGAATTGATCCTCTGACACACAACTTCCTTTAAGCAACGTTCTCTGGCTCATGCAACATGCCAGGAACTGGATCTGATTAAATGGTCTCTTGCTGTTTAAAATTTTTAAATTAATTGACTTGGTACCTTAGATAGTGGACCAGAAAGCAGAAGACCAATGGATCAGTCTACAGTCTGATTGCTGTGTGACCTTGAGTAAATCTCTTAAGGTGCCAACTGCAAATTGTGTAATTGTACTCATTGTAGTGTTTGTGGGAAAATTTTTCATTCTGAAAAATCCCAGGCAAAATAAATGTTGGGATCAATCACCTTGTCAGATATGAAGTTTATAGACAGGGTGAGGCAGATCTGGGAGAAAGACAGAACTGTCTTGTCTTCATTTACTATGAATAAAGCCAATTCTGAATCTAGTAGTACTTTCCTCGCAGTCATATGATGGGAATTTAAATTTAAATGTTCCTTTTATATTCATACAATTTATATTCAACATAAGCTAGATTTCTTTAGCACTCAAAACAAATATTTGTCAAGGTTTGTGAATATTTTAGGATCTCAAGACTAATATGTGTCGAGCTTTCTGAATATTTTATTTAAAACATTACTGGAAGGATTTTAAATTTTTCATTTGAGTAGTTTATTGAAGTTATTGTTGTGGGTGATAGCATGAGATACTGTATTATAAAAGGCAGTTTAAATGGAGATAATATATTACAGTCTGCCAAAACAACAAGAGGAGAATGGCATTCTAAAGGAAAAAAGGTAGCAAAATGTCCACGAAATGCAGTATTTGACAACATACAAGAAAGGTTATCATTACATACCAGCTGTATGTATGATAGGAATGGGCTTACTCAAGGGCTTTGGATTTGGTAAAATATGGTTGTAAAAAGACTCTTAATTTATGGTTAGAGAGATCTTCTATACATCCTAATCCTGCACGTGTTCCTCCCCCAATGTATGCACTAGAAAATCCAGGGTGTACTTTGGTCCTGGTTTAGGACACAATATCCTGAAAATGTAGGCAGGGGATACAAATATGTCGTGAGGAGCAAAACTGTATTACAGCCTCCGGCATTTAGGAATGTACATATTTTTTTCTGACACAGGGATTGGCCAGTTCTTCATACCTCCTCATGTCCCTAAATAACGGACACATGATTCATATTAATGTTTTCACCTTGTTAAATGATTAGTGATATCTAGCTTTCACAATCTAGTAAGTGAAACTGGGATATCTTATATTCCACACAAAAGCCTGTCATCAATAGTATCTGTACTGATACAAAGCAATTAATAACATCAGTTTTTGAGATTGAGCTCTTAAATTATATATGATGCGTCTACACTTGTTGCCCTGTAGCGCTCTTTGGGAAATAATTTTATTATTACAAAAAATATAAAGTTCCTTCAGTGTTTTCTTTAATGTTTTCTATGTTCCATTATTCTCCCTTGTGCTGTTCATATCTCAGGAAGCCAGATATTCTCTGTGATTTCTTGGAAACATTTATATTTTAAGCTTGGTCAGTGTGGGTAAGTGTTATGTTTCAGTCAGGCTCTCTTTCATGGCTCAAGTTAAATTTATTTATTTATTTTTTCTTCAAATATTTTGCATATTATATTAGTAATTCTGTTTTTGGATTGTTTATAACTTATGTATTATTTATTGTTTGGTGTATTGTTTATTGCACTTTGCTTTTTATTTAAGTTTTTTAACACCTATGTGAATGTCTTGTTTGAGGATTTCTGCTCAGTCATCAATACCATTGTTCTAGAGCTGCTTCAGTGTAAACTAATCCAGTTAGGTGTACCCTATGGTGTCTGCCAGTGAATTATAAGTTTCTTGACAGGTAGGAAACAGTATGTGAGACTGGGCCCCCATCTGTCAAATCCAATGTCAATTAGCATAGGCTCCCCCAAGACTGTGTTCTTTCACCCCTCCTGTTATCACTTTATACAAATGACTGTAGAGCCATTGACAAATCTGTAAAACTCCTAAAGTTTGCAGATGACAAAACTGTAGTGGGTCTCATTTCTAATAATGACATATCTTCCGGTCAAAGAGAGGTGGGCTGTCTTGAAAAATGGTGTTCTTGTAACAACTTGGAGTTCAATGCTTTTAAGACAGTGGAAATGAGGATTAACGTCTGCCAACAAGTCACTAAATGTCCACCTCTGCAAATTAATGGCCAGACTATATCAGTGGTTCAGTTGTTTAGATTTCTGGGGGCTACTTTCACTAAGACATTAAAATGGAACAAGCACATCACCTTCATCAACAAGAAAGCCAGGCAGAGATTGATCTTCCTTCACCAGTATAAGAAGCTCGGCTTATCAAGGCATATATTGTTAAATTTTTACACGGCCATCATTAAGAGTATTGTGACCACCTCCATCACCATTTGGTTTCCTTCTGTCTCCTCTCTTTCTAAGAGTCGGTTGCAGTGAGTGATTTGTTCAGCTGAGGAAATTATTGGCTGTTATCTTCAAACATTAAACAATCTGTTCATTGCCAGAGCAAAAAAGAGAGCAGGAAAGATTGCAGCTGACTCCACCCACCCCAGCAGCTATCTGTTCATTAAATTGCCATCACAGAGGACGTACAGGTCTATTGCGATCCAAACTACACACAATCTCCACAGCTTCTTTACTCAAAGTATTCAAATCCCTAAATAAACTTACATAGGGTTACTCCTAACTGTGTTTACAACATTAAAATGGTAATTGTGCTGTTTGTCTATTTGTAAATACTTCATACTTCAACTTGTACTGTTTGGTATCTATGTTGATTTGTATAGTTTTTATATTTATTTGAGGGTATTATTGAAATTTGTAAATGGTTTTTGTTCAAGAAACTGTTATATTTGTATAGTTGTTTGCACAATGTCAGATTAACGGTGGTTTGAAATAGTGTTGTCTTGAGTTGATAATGTCTTGTATTCCATGTTTTTGCACCTAACCAAAGTCAATTCTGATATGTTTCACATACTAGCAATGAAGTTTAGATTTTTTGTTATCTGCCCTGACTCTTGTATGTAGAGCCTAAACAGAAAGGGCCACTAAATTATGCCGCTGGGCTACTGACCCAAGAAAGTAGTTAAGAAGAAACATTGTTTGAGTTCTACTTTTAAATTTTACTTGTCTTTAGTTTCTTTGACTTTCTGGTTTGGACCCATGTTATTGTCTAAGGTACTGTTTTCTAGTTTACAATTTTGAATTTATTTGCTTTAGGTTAAGGGGTTATGTTATTTTAGGTTAAAGGCAAAATTGATTTTGCTCTTTTTGCTCTTTTTCTCGCCTTTCTCTGCCTTTTGAGTTTGGGGCTAGGCTGCTTAGGGTGTGGCCTATCTAATGGGCCAAGGACAGACAGTTATCATCAGGAACATAATAGTAAGATGCAGAAATTCTGAAGTTGCTTGTAGTACAGTATATAACATACTGAAATATAATAGTATTATATAAACGATTCTAGAGGAAAACCAAGAACATGTTACCAAAAGTGCAGTAACATAAGGGCAAGATTGAAGTGTTCCAAGTCACTGAACATACGGTATCGTTACACTTGGCCTTAAGTCACCAAACTCCTAAATTAATTTGGCGAAAACCTATTAACAGTTCCCTACATATTTTAAAGACATTTTTGAGAATTTTTTCATCCAACTGACATCTTGACTGGTGAGGAGTCAGCAGTTAATGGTCATTACAAGTAGAATATATTCTTTTAGCTATTCAAATAAGAATAACTGACCAATGTTTGACCTTTTTATGTTCTCATTCAGTATGCTGTTTGTACAGTATACCTTGATTTTAATTTCACTGTTTTAAAGTTATAGAGTCTGCTGTCAACTTGCTACACAGTGCACACAGACTCCCCTTCCACCAAACTGCATCCCTTTGACTTCATCCCATCATCTGCTTGTGTTCTTTTAATTTCTGCTTTTGATTGCACTATGTACGATAATGTTACACTTTTATTAAAATATATGGTTAGAGCAAGTAGCACCATCCGCCTTTACTATGGGATTAATCAATGCAAATGTTTAGGAACACCTAGAAGAGGAAAGGGTAAACCCAAAGCTCAACTGAAATCATTGTGCATGGTGAAAAAAATAAATGGAAGCTGTGAACCAAATTGAATATTTATTTTAAAAAATTCTAATAAATAAATTATATTTAAACACACAATGAATCAATTAAAAATGAGTAACTAACCAAGCAGAAACTCTTTCCAGGGATAATAAACACTTGTGACTAAGATATAAACTAATAACTGTCTTTTATCAAGAGAGCCTATTAAAGTCAAAGTCAAAGTGAACTTTATTGTCATCTCAACCATATACAAGTATACAGATAGACAAAACTGCGAAGCTCAGGGTCCACAGTGTAACAACATGACGTGCAAATAATAAATTAAAAATAGAATTAAAATTAAAATTTAAAATTAAAACACAAACAAGACAAGATATTGTGCAAAGACAAGACAAAGAAGTAGCAGCAATATTGATGTGTAAGATATGTAATATAATAAGTAAATAATAAATAATAGATATAGATAACACAGAAATTATCAGTGTATGATAATAGTTGTTTAACACGTGTGTAAACAATGACAGGTCAGAATGTTTCACAGCAGAAGGATAACAAGAGTGTCAAAATTCTTAAAGGTCAGTATGAGATTTTCAGTTCTTTTCTTCATGCACACATGTCTTTGCAGAAAAGTGGCTCACATGTATAAAAGTTCTGTTTTTAGAGGCGGTTGAGGCAGTGTGGAAGGTCCCAGGGGACAGCCTGGTGTTAAGGAGTCTAATAGCTTGGGGGTAAAAACTCTCCAGCATCCTGGCAGATCTGGCTTTGATGCTGCAATATCTTCTCTTGGATGGCAGAAGTGTGAAAAGTCCATGTGAGGGGTGTAAGGGGTCCTGCACAATGCTCCAGGCCTTGCGGACACTACGTTTGTAAAATATGTCCTGTAGTGAAGGGAGAGGTACCCCAATAATGTTCTCTACTCTCTTCACTATGCTTTACAGGCGCTTGTGGTCGGATATGGTGCAGTTGCCATACCAGACAGTGATGCAGCTGGTCAGAACACTCTCAATGGTGCCTCTGTAGAACATGGTGAGGATTGAAGGGGGAAGACTTGCTCGCTTCAGTCGCCTCAGGAAGTGTAGTCTCTGTTGGGTTTTCTTGATTAGTGATGAGGTGTTATGTGTCCATGTAAGTTCCTCAGTTATGTGCACACCGAGGAACTTGGTACTCCTAACAGTCCCCACATCTAAACCGTTGATGCTGAATGGGATGTGGGCAGGACGTGATTTTCTGGAGTCCACGATTATCTCTTTTGTCTTGTCGACATTGAGAGATAGTTTGCTGTCTTCACACCATGCAGACAGCCGTTCCACCTCATCTCTGTATGCTGTTTCATCATCCCTGTTTATCAGTCCCAGCACCGTTGTATCATCCGCAAACTTGATGATGTGGTTGGTGTTGTGTGTGGCTATGCAGTCGTGAATCAGCAGGGTGAACAGCAGTGGACTAAGCACGCAGCCCTGCGGTGCTCCAGTGCTCAGTGTGATGATGCTGGAAGTGTTGCAGCCCATCCAAACTGACTGGGGCCTCTCTGTCAAGAAGTCCAGGATCCAATTGCAGAGGATGGTGTTCAGGCCCAACCTGCTCAGTTTTACAACCAGCTTTGGAGGGATGATTGTGTTGAAGGCAGAGCTAAAGTCTATGAATAGCATCCTGACATATGTGTCTTTTTTATCCAGATGTGTCAGGGAGAGGCGAATGGCAGAGCATATGGCATCCTCAGTTGACCTGTTTGAGCGGTATGCGAACTGAAGAGGGTCAAGGAAGGCAGGGAGATTAGTCTTTATGTGTGACCTGACTAACCTTTCGAAGGACTTCATTATGATTGGCGTGAGTGCAACTGTTCGGTAGTCATTCAGGCATGTCACTGATGACTTCTTCGGCACTGGTATGATGGTGGTCGACTTGAAGCATGCTGGGACTGATGACTGGCTCAGAGATGTGTTGAAGATGTCCGTGAGGACACCAGCCAGTTGACTGGCACATTCTTTGAGCACACGACCAGGTATGTTGTCAGGTCTGCAGCCTTGCGTGGATTGACTCTGGATAGAGTCCTCTTCACGTCATTTATGGAGAGACAGAGTGCCTGGTCAGTGGAGGGAGTTGTTGCTTTTCTCACAGGCTCTTTGTTCTGCGCCTCAAACAATGCGAAGAAGTTGTTCAGCTCATCCGGAAGGGAGGCATCACCATCGCTGCTGTGTGGGTTGGGCTTGTAGTTTGTAATTGTCTGAACACCCTGCCACATACGACGTGTGTCTCTGGTGCTGCTGAATTATTTGTTGATCCTCTGCGCATATGCCCACTTAGCTCTCCTTATAACGCGAGACAGGTTGGCTCTGGTCACCCTGAGGATGGCCTTGTCTCCAGATCTGAAGGCTGCATTTGTGATCTTGAGCAGCTTGTGCACTTCTCTTGTCATCCAGGGCTTTTGGTTGGCTCTTGTGGTAACGTCCTTGGTAACAGTAACATCCTCTATGCATTTGGAGATGTAGCCATTCAGAGTCTGTGTACTCCTCCAGATTGATGGAGTCACCATCCGTAGCAGCCTCTCTGAAAATGTCCCAGTCTGTCAATTTGAAGCAGTCTTGGAGAGCTGAAACATCACCAACCTGCCACACTCTGATGCTCTTGCAGGCTGGTTTAGTGCGCTTCAGCAGGGACTTGTATGCAGGGGCCATAAAAACGTTGTGCATCGTTTGCAGTTTGCTGATTGATCTTGTAGAGTTCCACTAGCGCCTGGTTAGCATTTGCGCTAGGCGGGAGGTAGACGGCAACAACCAGCATGCAACTGTATTCCCTCGGCAGGTAGAAAGGCCGACACCTTACTGATAAAACCTATATCAGCGGGGAGCAGTGTCGCACAACTGAGGCAGTGTTCGTACACCACTCTCTGTTCACATAAACACACAGTCCAGAACCCCACCCCACTAACCCCACCCCAGCAGGTCTTACCGGACAAAGAGGTGTCTCTGTCCGCTCGGAAGATGGTCAGTCCGTCTTGCTGGATGGCCGAGTCTTCAATGTTTTCTTGTAGCCATGTCTCAGTGAAATAAACATGCAACACTCTCTCATTTCCCACTGCTTGGCCCGCTGCAGCTTTATATAATCCAGCTTGTTGTCCAGCGATTGGACGTTCACAAGCAGAATAGACGGTATCACAGGTCTGATTGGGTTAGTTTTTAGCCTTGTGCTAACACCGCCGCGTTTACCTCGTTTCTGCTTCCGATCGCTGTGCTTGCGTTTTTGCCAGCTCAGCTTCTCAGGGTGCCAAAGTAAGCAAAGGCTGTGGAGTGTCTCTGTCACCTCACTGGATATTTCGGCGCAGTTTCTTCTTTTAACCTAAAGAAGAAAAAAATCTTTCTAATTATACCAAGGAATAACCTACTTAAATTATAATTAACTCCAGATTACCATTAACTTAAAGTCATACATAAAACATACATACATAACTTACATAAAACATCAAATACTTGAACAAAAAAAAGTAAAGCAAGGTAAACTAAAGAAAAATAATAATTGAAACACTCCAGGGTTGTTTTAGAATACTTTAAGTCATAAAGGTTTACAAAATAACCCAAACAGAGAGAACCCAAATAAACTTAAATTTCAAGAACAGACCAGTTAGGCAAAACTGAAGAACCAAGCCCTAATATCAAACATGGCAACTAACTCTCTGCTAAGCAGAGGGGGACGCCGAGATCTGAACCATACATATCAAGGTGACGCTTCAATGCAGAGTGGGGAGCACAAGGCAGTGCTTCAATCTTCAGTGCTTACTCTTTGTTTTAGTGAAACCCCAGCTATCAAGTGATTGAGCATGAACAGGGGCCACATTATTATGATTTGACTATGGGTTCCCTAGCTTTAGTTTTTTATCTTCATTTTTTTGTCTGTTGTTTTTTTTTGTGACTTCTTTTATGCTTTTATTGAATTTTTTAAACTTTAATATTTATAAGACTAGTGATTTTCTGCTGATACATTAGTTTCATTTTCCTGTCATATTTTTCAATTTTGGATTCCCTAGCTTTTTGTAAATGCTCTTTCGTTTTCTTAATTCTTTGCTTGATGCTTTGCTTTTGATTACTGACTGTTAGTATTGTTAGATCTGTGGTTTGCCTCATTTGACCACCATCTGTGCTCTGTGTGTGTGTTTTTTTTTATGTAATGTTGTTTTGGATTAACTATTGTTAAACACTATTCTTGAGTTTTATGCCAAGTGTTGTCACAGTTCCCCTCTCTCTTGTTAGAGTTTATATTCTTTGACTGCTTCTTGACTGTGTAGAGCTATCAAGCCAACTTCTTGAGTTTTGGGGAGCCAGGCTGAAACCTACCTTTTGAGTTTGTCACTGAAAATATTTCATAAAGAGCATGGTAACAAAATACAGTAATCCCTCCTCCATCGCGGGGGTTGCGTTCCAGAGCCTCCCGCGAAATAGGAAAATCCTGCGAAGTAGAAACCATATGTTTATATGGTTATTTTAGAATGTCATGCTTGGGTCACAGATTTGCGCAGAAACACAGGAGGTTGTAGAGAGACAGGAACGTTATTCAAACACGCAAACAAACATTTGTCTCTTTTTTCAAAAGTTTAAGCTGTGAGAACAAAGCAAGCAGTCAAAAAAAAAATCAATAGGGCTTTTTGGCTTTTAAGTATGCGAAGCACCGCCGGTACAAAGCTGTTGAAGGCGGCAGCTCATACCCCCTCCGTCAGGAGCAGGAAGAGACAGAGAGAGAGCCACAGAAAAACAAAGTCAAAAATCAATGCGTGCTCTTTGAGCTTTTAAGTATGCGAAGCACCGTGCAGCATGTCCTTCAGGAAGCAGCTGCACACAGCCCCCCTGCTCACACCCCCTACGTCAGCGCAAGAGAGAGAGAGAGAGAGAGAGAGAAAGTAAGTTGGGTAGCTTCTCAGCCATCTGCCAATAGCGTCCCTTGTATGAAATCAACTGGGCAAACCAACTGAGGAAGCATGTACCAGAAATTAAAAGACCCATTGTCCGCAGAAACCCGCGAAGCAGCGAAAAATCCGCGATATATATTTAAATATGCTTACATATAAAATCCGCGATGGAGTGAAGCCGCGAAAGGCGAAGCGCGATATAGCGAGGGATCACTGTACCATATGCCCACTTGAAATGGAGTGAAAAGCCCAATTTGTAAACAATAAAGGTGAATCATGCTTGTCACATTCCTGCACTATAGAGAAACAGGCCAAACAAATAAATAAATAAGGTGGAACCCTGGGCCTAGCCAAGGGAGATTGTGTTATCATTCAGTTGGGAATGAAGTGAATCTGTTGTTATACAACTTTCTTTACAAATATTTAAAAACTGGATGAGTAGGACAGATTTTAAAGGAGCCTCAAACTACTACAGTAGTTATAGTTCTGCAATAGGTGTGTACAACTTAAACAATTTAAATGCCCTGACTTGGTTCAGGAAGCACCACATAAGTACAACCAAACTCTAATAGATAAAAAATGATTGTATTATTAAAGAACACAAAGAGAAATGGAAAAATACCAAATGAGGCGGAATGTAAGACTAATCTTACATTTCCTACTAAACCTAAATTCATAGGACCTCGTTCCTAACTGTGAGATAGAGTGACTTACCTGCTTGTCCACAATTTAAACACAGTACCTCACTCATTTCATAGCTCCTCTCCAGCTTCACTGTGATTTTTTTTCCATCTTTGGCACTCTTCAATAACTTAATTACCATTTCGAACAGCCGTAACACGCCTCCACTTCAATTCTGCTCTTCCAAGACCTTAAATATGGCTTTATTAAATGTTATAGCATTAACCAACAAGACCTTTTCCATCAATGATCTTATTAGTGATAGGAAAATTGACTTTATTACATTAAGTGAAACATGGCTTAGCTTTGATGGTGTGGATGTATTAATTGAATCTGCCCCTCTGAATTACAGCTTTACTCATGTGGTTCATCAAGGTAAGAACGTTGGCGGTTTAGCAAATATTTATTCAAGTCGGTTAAAGTGTAAAGATGGTGGCTTTGGTATGTTTGTGTGTTTTGAGTATCTTGCCGTTGTTATTCAAGGAGTTTCTCAGTCTGTAGTATTGTCTGTGTATAGAGCTCCTAAATATAATGCGTCTTTCTTTGAGGAATTCTCAGACTTAGTGTCAATTATAATAACTAACTATGACAGGTTCCTAATAGTTGGCAAGTTTAATTTTCATATTGATAATTGGTGTGACCCAAAAGCAAAATAATTCATGAATCTCCTGCACACTGTTTTGATCTGAGCCGGCACATTAGTCAGCCAACACACAAAGGTGGGCACACATTGGATTAATTGATTACTAAAGGATTAAAAGTGGATGTGAGGCAGATCATGGATATCGGTCTATCAGACCATTTTCTCTTACTATTTAATATTGAAATACCGATAGATAAAATTAATGAGAAGCATATTGTTAAAAAACGCTTCTTTGATTCATCTGCAGCCTTAAAGTTTACTTAATATTTTAAGGCACCAGTCCATGTGTAGTGCTTACTACAATAGTGATAATAATGTAAATAGTAAGGTGGAAAATTTTTTAATGTTAAAGTGAGAGCTGCTGCTGACATAGTTGCTCCTGAAAAGACAGTTAGAAAATCCTGCAGCACTGTTACACCATGGAAGACCCAAAGAGTGTCTGATGTAAAGAAAACATGCCGGAGAGCTGAGCGTAAATGGAGAAAAACTAAATTCAATGTCCAATATGAAATATTGAAGGCAAAAATAACAGAATACAACAACATAGTCTGTTTTGAGAGGCGGTACTACTTCTCTAAAATTATAAATAACAATACTAGTAATCCGAGAGTTTTATACTCTAATATTGATATTTAATTATTGTTTTTACCCTTACTTTCTCTGCTGACCTTTAACTGGTTTTCTGTGGTGGCGATCTGTGCCACCACCACCTGATCAAGGCACCATGCAGTCCCTACATTGATGGATTGAAAGCCAGATGTTCACATGACCATCATCATCTAATTCTTCCATGTGAAACCTGAAAACCATGAGGACTGATTGAGATCATTTATGTTAGGTAGAATGCCCAGTGGGGGCAGGGAGGTCTCGTTGCCTTGGAACCCCTGCAGATTTTTTTTTCTCCAGCCCTCTGGAGTTTTTTTTTTTTTTTTTTTGCTTTTTCTGTTCTCCTGGCCATCAGACCTTTCTTTATTCTTTGTTACTTAATATTGCCTAATCTTGTTTTTATATTTTTATTTTTTTAAATATAAACTTTTCTTTCTTCATCTTGTAAAGCACTTTGAGCTACATCATTTGTATGAAAATGTGCTGTATAAATAAACGTTGATGTTGTTCTTGTCACTTGCCTCCTGACTTCAAGCTTAAACTTTAAACCCCACTTATTGGCATCTTCCAACACAATCTCTCAAAGTGCTTCTAAGGTCAGAAACATTTAATAGACATGGCTGGTGCCATCTCAGCAAAATTTCCAGGGCCGGGCCAGTATTTGGATGGGTGTCCTTCTAGCAAAAAGCTTTGGGTTGCTACTGGAAGAGGTGCTGGTGAGGTCAACAGGGGGGTGCTTACCCTCTGGTCTGTGTGTGGATCCCAATGCCCCCAGTGCAGTGGCTGTGACACTATGCTGTAAAAATTGCTGCCGTCCTTCAGATAAGATGTACAGCTGAGGTCTTGACTGTCTGAAGTCACAAAAGACCTCTGGGAATCTTTCAGAATTGTAGTGTTTCCCATTGTCCTGGCTAAACTGCCCTTCATGACCTTGTCCATTCTGTCCCTAATCATCCTGTGTCCCTTATTGGCTAACTATTTCTCTCACTCCTTTACCACATAATAGCTAATGTATAGTGAGCATACTGGCGTAAAAATGGCTGCTGTTGCATCATTCAAGTGGAAGGCACTCATTAATGGTGGCTGAAGAGGTTTACCATTGTCTAAGTAAAGTGCTTTGAGGAGAATGAAAAAGCACTATATAAATGTTGTTAATAATTAAAATTATGCATATACTTCTGAGCCCTAATTATTCTCATGGTAGATTTCTGGCAGTGTGACACTGCATTCTGGCCTCTCCCATGCAAGTACCCATTTTTGACTTTTATTGCTGTAGAGTAGTTTTCCTGATGTTCTGTTATTTTTCATGACACATTTTTTACTGTGGTGCATTTGGAGTAAATTAAAACATAAAGTAAGATCTATCCCCGTGCCCCACACCTCCCCTCGTGCTTCACAACCTAGATGTAAAGTAATGCAGTATTTACCAGTGTGAGATCTTCTTTTAAAGTATTAGCACTTTCATGTTCATTTTCTGTCATGTATTCAAGGCCAGAATAAGACTCTCTCTCATGCCTATGGGTGACGTAGCTCCTTAACAGAGAATTATCATACATTTAACAAGGCAGCGTGCAGACAACGGGTTGTTTTATGCAGTGTGGTATTTCTCACTGTTGATTACGGCACAAACCTTGATCACTTCATCATGAGGTTTTGGATCCCCCTAGGTCATTTTGATGGCACACAATTTAATTGATCATTTAATCAGGTGGGTGGGTAGGATACCCCTTAATTCATTTCAGCCAGCTGATACTCTGCTGTTCCATCAAGTTGGGGGGTATTGGAAAAAAGCCCCTTACAGTCATGACTCCCTAGGCGTCCACTCAGAATGCCTTGATGGTAGATCCAGCCCTGCATGTGCTGTATAAAACTACCATTTTAGTAATTTCGGCTTATATTGTACTATTAGGTTACTTTTAAATGAAAATACTATTACATTTTTGTTGTGTCAACCACTGTTGTTAAAGTTCTTGTGTAGTTAACCATGAAAACCCGGAGACTGACACCATATAAAACTCTCTTCATAATGTCACAATAACGAGACATACTCAGATAAAGGTTTGGGGAAGCCACCTGTATAATGTGGTATCCTGGCTGCAAAGTCATTTTTTTATCAAATAAACAGCACTGATGTGCATACAACTGAGTCCAAAACAAGACTGATGAAATAGGGAAAAGGGGCAGGCTTTTAAAGGGGAAGACAGGAAGTGAGGTCATAAGGATCGGGCCCATGTTCTTTAGCCATTGGTTCGATCCCTGACGTGACATCACAGGGGCCGGAGACGGTAAGGTCTCCTTCCATTGGCTCGGTCCCGGAAGTGACGTCAAGAGAGCCAGATGGAACCTCCCGGGAATGGTCTACAGGAAAGAGAGAAAAAGAGTCAGTGCACTCTGCCACATCCCGGCATGCCTCAGAACTGCCGTCACTCAAGCCCTTTAGCTGCCTCCCATGTGCACGTGTGTGACAGCAAATATTTAATAAGCTCCTAATGTTTAGTCCTAAGCATTCTGGCCGCACTGCATATTTGCAAATTAACCAAACCAACCCTCTAGATCTGTAGATCACTGATACAAGTTTTTAACATTATAGGTACAGTATATTGGATAATTGTTCCCATGTGTATAGATTATACTGTGATTGTTACTTCCCTGTGCTAATCCAAATGCAACAAGTCACCATTCTCTGGTGCCATAATTATTTTAAAACATACTTTGAAACATCTTTCCTTCTTAGTTGAAATACCTCAGAATACACTAACAAATTAAGCTGTACGTTTTTCTTGGGCAGCCATTAGTCCACATCGGTTTTGCTGTCCTTAAAACTTTGGATGCCATACTGAAGTGATGGAAGTTGTAACTTCTGCACAAGTTCAATACCAGGAACATCTGCCTATACTGTCATTTGAGGTTTATATTAACAATAACATCATTTTATTATACTTGGTATTCTCTGACTGACCTTTGATAAAAACATTTCAATGTAAATAATTAACACCCAATAATATCATGTATACACAGCAAATTGAGTGCCAGCACTTTAGAAAACATTCGTGATAGGGAATGGGAAGTATTAAAGATCATGATAGATAAAAAAAGTTGTGAATTAATGGCATAACAATCAAGTAGGTGCAGGAGCTGGCTCTGTTTTGTACGCAAAGTATTATTGCCTGGAGGTGTGAACAGCATGTCAGTAACCCCCTTAGAGGACTAATTTAATTAGTTAAATATAGGATAAATTGTGGAAAACAAAACACATGCCAAAAGCTTTATGCTACTTTCTCTGACTGATTTCAGCTTTAACAATGTTTTCCTGATGGTGTAGGCTGAGGAAATGCCTATTACACCAACCTAAATCATTACTTTTCCATTTTTTTCATATCAAACAACAGCTTTAGGCAAATTACCCTGATTTATCACAGTCTTGTTGCAGACTCAAATTAAATGTTACCACCAAAAAGGCATTTTCAAATGTGAAAAGAAAAATAGCAACACATATTACATGCTTCATTAAGTATTTCCTTTTGCTAGTTTTCTGAGCCAATGAGTTTTGAGTTCAGGTGAAAGATTTAGTGTTTCTGGGAATGACAAACCATGAGCCTGACTGAAAACATTTAACAGTTCTCTGCAATCCTGAATTTCATGACAATAAACTGTAATGCCATTAAACGTTCGTACTGGCTTGGCCAGGAAGCACTGGGCAATGATGCATTAGAGTTTTACCTACTGCTATGAATGAGCTCTGCTATTACTGCAGTAGTGGTTTAATGCTATCTACACACAAACTCTTAACATGTATTTAGTTCCATCAATCCTGTATCTTTTTAAAATGTATTTTGTACTGACTTTGAAGATATTGCTTTTCATTGAGTTTATGGAATTTTTGAAATGGAACAACCAATGTGATGCTTGGCTTCTTTTACTAGGGGAAGACAAACTAACCTAAAATGTCCCAACTGTGATGTCAAATTTACTTTAATTGCTGCTCTGAAATTGGTTGTTCTGACTGAGATATTTGAAGCAGAATGTAAAAACATTTTTGTAAACTGGCACTGCCTTTTGTACATGAATATCAATGAAAATCCCTTAGCTTGTGTTCAAACCAGTGAGTCCATTGTCAACAAACTACTGTATAGGCTTGCAGTGCATTCAAACATATTGCACAATAATACACCTCTGTCTTGGAGGCCGAATGTCTCCCCCTTGTTGAAGTCTCTCTGTTGGATATATGGAGCAATTTTTCTTCTTTCGAAAAATTCAACATATAGTATACTTTTCTTAAACTATTCTTATGTGAAGAAACAGTAATCTGAAATCCACAATTCTTTCAATAAAATGAGGCGATCAAAAGCATTTATTTTTCTTTTAATATTCTGAATTAGTTTTCCATTCATGGTTCTAAACAATTATACTAAGAATTTTTGATTTGTAAGTACTGTAGCTTTAGATATGCAGTAAGCATAACTTACTGTAAGAAATTAATAGAAAATATGTTGTCACACACGTGCGCATGGGAAACAGCTGAAGGGCCTAAACACTAGTAATTCTACACCAGGCCAGGGGGCGGCGGAGTGTACTGACTATCTCTCTCAGTCCCTTGCAGACCCGCCTGTTGCCGGCCCCAAGGATGACGTCACTTCCGGGCACGTGGACGCCACTCCCAGTTCTTGCACCGACAACGTCATTTCCTTTACGGGCTTTTAAAACTGCTATCTTGTCTCCATACAGCCAGTTCTGTTCTGGACTCAGACCTAAGCATATCGTGCTACCAAACAAAGCAACTTTTGCAGCCGAGAAAATATATGGGTGGCTGCCCCAACTCTTTATGATGTCTCCGACTCATTCTTATCACAATGTTTATTAGCAGGAAAAAAGTTATTCATGATAAAGGAAAGTGGGAAAAACTTTTATTTTCATGTATAGCAAAAACAGGATGTTTACTACTTTTCAGAATCATAGGAAATATTTAATTTAGCTTTCTTCTTTTTCTGTTTTCTATTGGTTACAAAGTATATGCAGATCAGATTTCCTTAGACTTCCATTTTCTTGGAGTTTTGTCAAAGTTGTTTTTCCAGGA
The DNA here is from genome assembly GCF_900747795.2 of Erpetoichthys calabaricus. Classification (NCBI taxonomy): domain Eukaryota; kingdom Metazoa; phylum Chordata; class Cladistia; order Polypteriformes; family Polypteridae; genus Erpetoichthys; species Erpetoichthys calabaricus. The sequence goes on along the minus strand of NC_041394.2, from coordinate 217,440,040 downwards.
ATTTTATTTAAATGAAAACTAATCAGCTTTAAAGCTCTTCTCTATTAAAACAGAAACTGCATGTGCAGTCATACCCTTTGACATCTTTTAATAGAGGACTAAAGACACCTGCTTATTTTAGACACTTGTAGGACTTTGCATGTTTTTTTGTAAATGGTGAAGGATGCATTGCGTTTTCTTTCTCCCAGTGAGATTTTGTGTGTTTGTCTTTTTTGTAGTCCCTGCTTTCTAATGTCAGAGGCTAACTTTAAACTGATTAGCTAAAGGTAAAGACTGTCCGGGAACTACAACTATAATGAAGTTATACTGTACAATTAACAAAAGCCCAGGAAATCAGATCCACTGCAAATGCTGCCATAAACATAAATCTTTATGCCATTCGTAACTTTAAGCAAATGAATATCATTTAAGCAAACTGATATTAAGAGGTGACATGATTGAAGTTTCTAAAATTATGAAAAAATAGTACAATGGATCCAAGCTGATACTTTAAAATGAAATCAATATGATACACAGAAACAAATTTGGATACTTGTTAAGGTTACATTTTGCATAAACATTTTGAAGTTTTTCTTAACACAGAGAACCAGAGACACACGGAATAAGTTTCCAAGTAGTATGATGGACAGTAGGACTTTAGGCACATTCAGATCTGGACTTGATGTTATTTTGGAGAAGTTAAGTAGATAGGATTGGTGAGATTTGTAGGCCTGAATGGACGGTTATTGTCAAAAGTTTTATAATGGTCTGATTTTCTAACTGCAGAAGCTACTGAATGTGAATGACTGCATCAATCCCAGAATATTTAATCTTCTGTTATCATTATGTGTAAAAAGTTCAAAACACTTCATATGAATCAAACAAAAAAATCAAGTTATCTTCAATTTCCATTTTTAAAGCCCCAGCACTACTCTTGCTTTTTGTCTTCCAGCCCCTCATCATCATTTTTGCCTTACTGGGCTAATGATCCACCGTCTTCAACTCTTGTAATGCATTTTCTAAGCCATAAACTAAATCTTACAGATCAGTGCCAAATAAATATTATAGAGATTAATTTTTCATGAATAGGAGTTAAGTGGTTAGATAAACCTTTTTTGGGCATGTTATTATTTTCACAGGTAAAGCCATGCCACTTATGTATTTTAAAATCTTTAGTCAATCAGTGTTTATTATTCTGGTCCGGGAGTCACAGAGCACTGGATGCTATACTGAAATAAAGAATATGAAAGAGGCCCAAGTCAAGGCATTTTGTCACTGCACAACAACTTAGATGTATTTGCATAGTGAAAGAAGTCCACTGAGAAAATATACTTAGAAAAATGCAAACTCTGAACTCATTTGAATCCACCATCTGTATTTAAAAATATATATATTATTTTTAAAATATAAAATGTTGGATTTAGGCAGCATCATGGTACAGCTGGCACTGCTGCCTCACAGCGCATGTTGCCTGTCTTGAATTATTAGACCTTATAATTGTCATGTGTGGTGTCTGCAAGTTCTCCTCATATTGAATTGCTTTTTTCCTCCAAGTTTTCTTCAGCATCCCAGAGACATGCATGTCTGGTTAACTGGCAAATTTAAACATTCCTGATAAACAGAACTGTGTCTGTAAGCGTGTCCTGTGAATGACTGATATTTCTCAAATTAATATTCTGAATTTATAAGAGAAAATTACCATTTCTTTATTGGTATAACCTAGTCATCAGAATGTCTTTATTAGATAATCCACTGTGATAAATAAAAGGATGACTAGAGTCCCAAAGAAAAGTTGGGGTGCCAACTGGGAAACTCTATTTAATGTAATTGTCCAAAAAACTGAACAGAAACAAGCAATGGATGGCAAAACAGAAAACTGGTTTCAAATATGCTGTCTTAACCAACTTGGCTCCATTGATAAAGGGGCTTGTCAAATTTGGTCAGTTTCCCCCTGAAGTGAGACTCACTCCTCTGAAAAGTCTCTGTTTTATGGTGTCCTTGTCCATAGGGGCAGGGCCTCTGGGGCAATGTAGGTGGAGTTCAGTTGCCCTCATGGGGTGATTTCTCAGCGCTTCAGAAATAAAAAGAGATGACATGGTTAGTGACCACACTCCCTCTTGTCCCAGTGTGGAATTATACACTTTAGTAGAATCTGGAAGGTGATCCTGAAACATCCTTGCATGACTCCATCTGAAAAAACTAAGAATGGCAAAATAATTATTTTTAAGACCCACAGAAAAGATTTGTTTTTTTTTGCATAAAGGTGCATATTTCCATATTTACATTTGCAAGATCACTTCTATAAGGAAACTATTGTGTTCTTCAATACCTGAATTTATTTTTGAAAGACTAATACTAAGCTTTATTATAAATCTATCTTTCTACAAAAGCTTCATTGTGTTAACCATGGCACTGAGATCGTCTGCCACCACCAGTTACAACCAACACAATGTGTGGGTATTTTTCCTTCTCGAAGCAGAATCACTGATCATCTAGTGTGATTTGTTAGTAGGGGAGCATTGCTGACAGACCTTGGGTCATTTTGGTGAGTGGGAAGAAGATCCAAGTCAGTTTCTGTTAGGAAAAAGTCATGTGTCTGTAAAATTAAGGCCAGATGTTTATTTAGGGTTATGAAATACTGAAAAACTAATTGAAGTACAATGTAAGCCTTCTATGGTATGATGAGCAGAACATCTTGTTATTTAACTCAGTAGCAACTGCTTTAAATTCTGCAAATCTATCTATGCCTCTAGAATAAGGATTTATAAATTATAATCTAAAGAAAAATCAAAAACTTTTGCAATTGGATAGTGCAGTTGTGCAGTGGGTAGCATTACTACCTTAAAGATCCAGAAATCCTGGCTTCAAACAGCATTATCCATATAAAATTTGCACAATCCACCCTATCACATTGTGAGTGTTCCTCTTACATCCTCAAACGCATCAAAGGTTAGTTTATGATTTCAAATTGGCCCTGTGTGTGTGAGTTCACAGGTGGGTGTGTGCATGGGTCAGCCTTGCAATGGAATGGTGCCCTGACCATGGCTTATACCTAGTTTTGTAGAGATATAAGCTCTGGCCCATCAGAAACCTTAATTGGGTTAAGCAGGTTTAAGAATGTTATGTTTATAGTTAAAATATGTAAAATATTTCACAATTATTTCTTTTAACCACCTATATGCCAATGCATTAGATCAAAGGCAGCAGTTTAGTTAACTACTATCTGACCAGCAAGCTTCTACACAGAAGATTAATGCTGAAGTTGATTTATCGATTTGCATATCTTCAGCACTTGTTCTAGTTCTACTATGCCTTTTCCCACTGTACCAGAATATTGATTTCTTATCTCACTCATTTTACAGTCCACTGATACAACATCACCCATTTTAGATTATTTATCCCTTTCAGATCAATTAGTTGTCATGGGGGACATTCATTATGCTTTCTATATTCTGTAATGTAGCAGCCAGTGTTTTGTTATGAGCCATACTAGTCTCAGATGGCAGTCTACTGCAGAGATGCCACTCTGCTCCTTTTCAGCTAATACATCTCTCAGCCCAGACCCATTAATTGTAGTCATTACAATAAAATGAATCATTCTAAGACTCAGACACAGCTTGCTTTATTGCAAGTCATGGCACGTCTGTTTAATTTTGTTTCATTTTCATAAACCCTCTGCAAGATCCGTGTAGTTAATTGTGATGGGTGTCATTGAAACCCATTGTGCCCCATAGCTGTTTTGAGTGAAAAAGCAGTTCTGCTTATTATTATACTAAATTAGATATTTCTTATTCCAATAACAGCTTATTTCTTGCAGCTTGGTTTCTGATGTCTATTATTTTTTCCTTATTTTGCCCTGTTAATGTTTTTTTTTTGTTTTTGACTATAGTGAGTTGTTAGTTACATATGCATTAATAATAATACATTTTATTTATATAGCGCTTTTCCCATGCTCAAAGCACATTGTATTTTAAAACAAGTAATTAAGGATGGTTTCCTTTTCATTTTTTTAGTAGTGTGGCAATTATTGTGCTTTTATAGCCTTGGTCCACATAGAAAATCACCACATCCAAAACTTATGTTGATTTATTAGTGAAAGCTGAAGTGGAGACCTCCTGTAGTAACAGAAAAGAGAAGACTATGAGGCCATTGATTAATTTACACAACAAATTCATTGTCTCTCTGAGACCCCAAATTAGAGTAGCTCATTAAAGAGTACTGAAGCAGCTCTCATTCAATAAAATGGTTTTAAGCTTGTGAGCCATTGGCATGCTATATGTTAGCAAACAATGAGTTTTCTTTGCATTGTTAATAGACTATAGTGAACTGCTATATACTGTAAATGCATACATTATAAAACATATACAGTGCCTATAAACAATATATCTTCTCTTGAAAGTTTTCACATTTTATTGTTATACAACATCGAATCACCTTGAATTTTTCTTTTTTGATCAGCAGAAAAAAGACTCTTTAATGTCAAAGTAAAAACTGATCTCTGCAAAGTAGTCTGACTCAATTGCAAATATTAAGTACAAAATAATTGATCACAAAAATATTCACCCCCTTTAATATGACACACCTAAATCCTCAATGGTGCAACCAATTGGTTTTAGAAGTCCCATAATTAGGTCAATGGAGATCACCTCTCCGAAGTCAAGGGGTTTCAGTTGATTAGTCTAAATCAGTGGTTCTCAAAATGTAGTTCACAGACTAACAGAGGTCCCCATGTGTGAGTTGAGTGGTTCACAAGCTGACAATCATCAGGGCAAAATTACTTTTAAAATTTTTAAATACGTTAGTCTGTTACATGCTTAATTATGTATTGTATTTATTTGTAATAATGATTTGCTAGCCAACCTCGTCACTAGTAAATTAGTATACTAAGATACTGTATATAAGATATGGTTCTAAAACTACCAGTATGGAACACACCATGTAACTATCTTGTGGGTGGTAACAACTTTTCCTTCAATTCCACACCTTCTTCAAAGTCAGTCAATCTCGATCAGTACAAGGATTCTCTTCTAAACTCACTTTGTAAGTCTGAATAGCCCACATCTGGTCAAGGCAGTCCTTTCACTCCAACCACCAGTGATGCACACATCAATGCTGGCAGGCAGCCTTCTGTTAATTGATCTTCATGGCTAAGCAATTATCATGGGTCAGTGGCTGATATCTGGGGTTTTGAAACACAAATACAGCAACATTGGATTTTAGTATATTCTCATAAATTCTGTTCCCAAATTTATTTTAAGCAACCGCAACAAATGTCAGACTTATAAAGTCCACTCGTAGATTTGAGTTTAACAATATGGCCCTCAGTCCAAAACACTAAGTGCTGTTCTAAATGCACCTGTATCTGAAAGTTCTAATGTGTGATGAGCCATTATAATGACCTAGCCTGCACAATGAAGACAAAATAATCCTCCAGGAAACTCTGTGAAAAGGTGATTGAAAAGTCTGGGGATGGATACAAGAAAATATCCAAGTCAATGAATATCCCTTAGAGTTCAGTTAAATCAATGAGTAAGAAATGGAGACAGTATGGCACAGCTTTAAATCTGTCTAAAGCAGGAGCTAAGTGATTGGTAAGAAGAAAACTAGTGAGGGAGGCAGCCAAGAGACCTATGAGAACTCTGAAGTAGTTACAATCTAGATTGGAGTGACAGTGAAGACAACACCTGCTTCCCATGTTCTTCACCAGTTACAGATTTGTAGAAGAGTGGCAAAGAGAAAAAAACACACAGAGCACCTGGGATAGAGTTTGCACATGGGGAACTCTGTAGTCAGCTGGAAGAAGGTTCAATGGTCTGACAAGACCAATACTGAACTTTTTGGCCATTGGATTAATTGCCATGTTTGGTTTAAGCCAAACACTGCACATTTTCAGAAACACACCATTCACACCATGTGGCATGGTGGTGGCCGGTTCATGCTATTGAGATACTTCTTTGCAGCAGACCCTGAAAAGCTTGTGAGAGTACAGGGTAAAATGAATGCAGCAAAAAACAAGGACATCCTGGAGGAAAACCTGATGCAATCTGCAAACCTGTGTCTTGAGAAAAGATTTGTTTTCCAGGAGGACACCTGTGCCTTGGGATAACTTTTTCCAGGAAGGCATCAACCTCAAGCATAAAGCCAAAACTACATAGAAATGGCTTCAAAACAATAACGTTAATGTCCTGAAATGGCCAATGTTAGAGTCTAGATCTCAGTCCAACTGAGAATTTGTGGCTGGAGCTGTTCACCACGACAAGCTCATCCAGCCTGAATGAGCCTAAGTAGTTTTATAAAGAATAGGGAAAAATGTCAGTGTGCAGATGTGCAGAACTGATTGACATACAGACTCAAGGCTGTCATGACTGCCAGAAGTGCATCTACTAAGAACTGATTTAAAGGGGATGAATAGTTTTGCAGTTATTTTGCGGTTTTTATTTGTAATTAAGTTAGAGCACTTTTCAGAGATCTGTTTTCAATTTGACATTAATGAGCTTTTTTCTGTTAATAGCTTATATGCATTCTTTTAATTTTTACATATCATATATATATACTGCTGTGGTGGGTTGGCACCCTGCCCAGGATTGTTTCCTGCCTTGTGCCCAATGTTGGCTGGGATTGGCTCCAGCAGACCCCCGTGACCCTGTGTTCGGATTCAGCGGGTTGGAAAATGGATGGATGGATATATATACTGTGTGTGTATATATATATATATATATATATATATATATATATATATATATATATTCACGGCATTCGAAGTCTGTGTCACAATCTGATTGTATGTGTAGTTACCTACCAGGTAACGCTTTTGGTTGGCCAGCAATCTGCTAACATCCGCCATGGTGCCCTCAGTTTGTGAGGAGCAGATCATAGAATGGATTGAAAAAGTTTACTGTCAAATAAATCAAAGAGTACACGACACGTGTTTCGCCCTCATTCTGGGCTTATCAGGTGTACACACTCCACTGCACTCCCTCTCGGGAATCGAACCTCGGACGTCAGCGCCAGAGGCGATGCCCTAACGTTGCGCCACGGCGGATGTTAGCAGATTGCTGGCCAACCACAAGCGGTACCTGGTAGGTAACCACCCATACAATCAGATTGTGACACAGACTTCGAAATGTCGTGAATGTAATTACCCCCGATCTACATGCTGTCAAATAAACGAACCACACGCCGTGGCGCAACGTTAGGGGCATCGCCTCTGGTGCTGACGTCCGAGTTTCGATTCCCGAGAGGGAGTGCAGTGGAGTGTGTACACCTGACGAGCCCAGAAGGAGGGCGAAACACGTGTCGTGTACTCTTTGCATTTATTTGACAGTAAACTATTTCAACCATATATATATGTATATATTGTGGCAGACGGCCAGGGATCTTGCCCCACTGGGACACCTGGAAGGACTGGGAGAGGGGCAATATATTCCCCTGGACACAAGAGGGCAGCCTCCCTGGATTCCATCAGGGCCATGGATACAGAGCTGGGAAGCTCACCCCTGTGGGGGTCTGTGGCCGCCACCAGGGGGTGCCTGGATGGTTCCTGAGCCATGGATTGCAGTACTTCTGCCACACCAGGAAGTGCTACCAGAACAGGAACCAGATACACCCAGAGTGCTTCCGGGTGCAAGGGCAGCACTTCCGCCACACTAGGAAATGCTGATGGAAGATCATCAGGGAGCACCTGGAGCACATCTGGGTGTGCCATAAAAGGGGCTGCCTCACTCCATTTGAGCAGCCGAAGTTGGGTGAAAGAGGACGGAGCTTGCGAAGAGTGGAGTGGAGTGGAAGCGGCAATAAAGTGAGGAGAAAAGGACTATGAGCTGTTTTTGGGCTAATTTGTGTAGTGTGTTTGTGCTGTGTAGTGTTGTGTGAAATAAACGTGTGTGCTTTTGGACATCTGGCTGTTTCCGTGTCTGTCTGTGTCCGGGTATCTTTCACTATATATATATATATATAATATATATATATATATATATATATATCTGCGGTGGGTTGGCACCCTGCCCAGGATTGGTTCCTGCCTTGTGCCCTGTGTTGGCTGGGATTGGCTCCAGCAGACCCCCGTGACCCTGTGTTCGGATTCAGCGGGTTGGAAAATGGATGGATGGATATATATATATATATATATTATACAGTGGAACCTCTAGATACGAGTTTAATTCGTTCCAGCACTGAGCTTGTATAGCGAATTTCTCGTATCTAGAACAAACTTCCCCATTGAAAATAATGGAAATCCAGTTAATCCGTTCTGCACCCCAAATATATTAACATAAAAATCAATTTTCCTAACAAATAACACTGATAAATTATATATACTGTAGTCTACCTTTAATAAATAACACTGGTAAATAATATAACTGATTATTAAAAGAATCAAAACAGGTGTCCAAAGTGCAGTAGAGCATTCAATAAATCTTTAAATAAATAATCCTTAAAACAGTTGTGAAGTGGAGGTTTAAAATACACAAGAATAACAATCCTTTAACATGAATTTAAAACGACAAAAAGGATGCGTCTTTAAAAAACAGATGACAATCCCCGGTGCTTCTTCTCTGTTAGCGTCTCACCTGCGGGCTCTGCAACAGGCAAGACACTCTTAATGCAGCTGACCTTCTCTACACCGTCCTGCTTCAGCTGTTTGGCTCGCCTGTTCAGCTCACTGTTCAGCTACACGCGAGCCTGCACTCACTCGCTCGCCCGCCCGCCTGCCTGCCTGCTTGTGCTTGTGCTTGTGCGCGCGCTCGCGCTCTCTCTCTCTCTCTCTCTCTCTCTCTCTTTTCTTTTACTTTTTCTCCCCCTTAACCGGCTCGCGCTTCTCTATATATGCGGGGAGGACATGGCAGCTGCAGCCCATCAGCCACAGGAACAATCATGGATGTGGGCAGTTTCCCACCTGTGCACTTAAGTGAGAAACGCAGACACCGCAGATCGCAGCTCGCAACTGCTACCACGCCCCCTTGCTAAGCCGCGAGCTATACCCACAGCCTGGCTCGTGGCTCGTTACGCGAGCCAATGCTCGTATTTAGATCTGAATTTTTCGCTCATACTTTCCTCGTATTTTGAATTTCTCGTATACAGAGGTGATCGTATCTCGAGGTTCCACTGTATATATATATATATATATATATATATATATATATATACAGTGATCCCTCGCTATATCGCACTTCGCCTTTCGCGGCTTCACTCCATCGCGGATTTTATATGTAAGCATATTTAAATATATATCGCGGATTTTTCGCTGCTTCGCGGGTTTCTGCGGACAATGGGTCTTTTAATTTCTGGTACATGCTTCGTCAGTTGGTTTGCCCAGTTGATTTCATACAAGGGACGCTATTGGCAGATGGCTGAGAAGCTACCCAACTTACTTTCTCTCTCTCTCTCTCTCTCTTGCGCTGACGTAGGGGGGGTGTGAGCAGGGGGGCTGTGTGCAGCTGCTTCCTGAAGGACATGCTGCACGGTGCTTCGCATACTTAAAAGCTCAAAGGGCACGTATTGATTTTTGACTTTGTTTTTCTGTGGCTCTCTCTCTGTCTCTTCCTGCTCCTGACAGAGGGGGTGTGAGCTGCCGCCTTCAACAGCTTTGTACCGCGGTGCTTCGCATACTTAAAAGCCAAAAAGCCCTATTGATTTTTTTTTTTGACTGCTTGCTTTGTTCTCTCTCTCCTGACGCGCACTCCTTTGAAAAGGAAGATATGTTTGCATTCTTTTAATTGTGAGACAGAACTGTCATCTCTGTCTTGTCATGGAGCACAGTTTAAACTTTTGAAAAAGAGACAAATGTTTGTTTGCAGTGTTTGAATAACGTTCCTGTCTCTCTACAACCTCCTGTGTTTCTGCGAAATCTGTGACCCAAGCATGACAATATAAAAATAACCATATAAACATATGGTTTCTACTTTGCGGATTTTCTTATTTCGCGGGTGGCTCTGGAACGCAACCCCGCGATGGAGGAGGGATTACTGTATATATATACTGTATATATATTATATAACTTGTCATTTAGCCCGTTACAATAACGGGCGCTAGAACAGTAGTGCATAAACATTAGTAGGAACAGTCTATATTAAATGGCAAGGGACTTTGACCTCATTCTTTTTGTTGGTCGTATTTTTCTTTCTTTCAGCCTTTCTTTTGTTGATGTTTACTTGCTGAGCTGACCGTTCTTCGTGGGCTGCCGCCGTGTATTGTGTGTCTTTAATTTTCAGTGACGGTAATACTGTCTTGTACGGCTCTATTCAATAAGGGCGTGCACAAAAAGGCGAGCTTCAAAAGGGCGACCTCAATTGAGCGTGGCGAATAAAGGCGTTCATAGATAATTTAGTTCAAATGGCTCTGGAATATGTGAAGAGCAACAAAGGTGCAGATCTTTATTTACACGCGCCTTTATTCACTGCGCCTAATTGAGGTCGCCCTTTTGAGGCTCGCCTTTTTGTGCGCGCCCTTATTGAAGGATACCTTCTTGTACGTCCGCTGGCTTGTACGTCCGTAATATACCTTTAATTTTCTCTGGCGGTAATACAGGCGTGCCCGTCGGTAACATGCCTTTAATCTCCTCTGTATTGTGTACCTTTAATTTCCTCTCGCAGTAATACTGGTTTGTATTTCCGTAAAACGCCTCTAACTTTCTCTGACAGTAATATCGCGCATTGCACCGTGCCCCGCGCATGTGCACTTCATCAGAAGACACCCACACACGGACACCTGGACACACATAGGGATTTTATATATATAGATATATACAGGTAAAATTCCATTACAACAAATATCTTTACAACGAAATTTTCATTACAACGAAGTATTTTTATGGTCCCGACAGTTTCCCCATATAACACGAGTCTATAGAAATCTTGCTACTACGAAGTACATTCAGCAGATACTGAAATGCCTGAATGAATCATACACAAAGCAGTTAGTTCTGTGGCCGCAGCTCAGTCATGCACAATGATCCCCAAACATCCATCCATCCATTTTCCAACCCGCTGAATCCGAACACAGGGTCACGGGCGTCTGCTGGAGCCAATCCCAGCCAACACAGGGCACAAGGCAGGAAACAATCCTGGGCAGGGTGCCAACCCACCGCAGGACACACACAAACACCAAGCACACACTAGGGCCAATTTAGAATTGCCAATCCACCTAACCCTCATGTCTTTGGACTGTGGGAGGAAACCTGAGCGCCCGGAGGCAACACATGCAGACACGGGGAGAACATGCAAACTCCACGCAGGGAGAACCCGGGAAGCGAACCCAGGTCCCCAGATCACCCAACTGCGAGGCAGCAGCACTACCCACTGCGCCACCGTGCTGCTAGGATCCCCAAACAGAAACACTGTAATTTTTTTTTCTTTCTTCGAACTTTCCTCATACTGTTTTTTTTTTTTTTTTTGCCTTTTTTGTTTCCTGCGGTTTTCAGTGATATCTTTTGATTATTGCTCGTCAACATTTGAAAAACAACCATTGGAATTTAACTCATTGTCACCCTCCTATAGAAACGGCAGACATGAAAAAAAGATAACAGTTCATATTAGAAAAAAAAACTTTAACTTTTTGCAGCTCTCGATTACGGCAAAAAGAAAAAAAACGTTGCCAGTGAATTCGGAATTTCGCTATCGTTATTGACGCTGTCAACTTTCTTGAAAGACAGAGCAGAAAAAGTAGAAAAATCTCTGGTTGCAAACGTATGTGAACTGCTACATTTGAAGATGTCAAAAAAGCAGTTTTTATGTGGTTCAGTGATTCTCATTCAAGAAACATTCCTATTAATGCGGCACTCATTCAAGAGAATGTGAGGTTTGTAAACTCTCTTGGGACCTCCCACAACTGGACAGCAAGCTGAAGAGCGTCACGAAGTACGATCTCCACGTCTGTACGGGGCAATAGCAGATATGCTGCGTCTCTCCGCCAAAGTAAACAGTGTCATGCTTGGGTCACAGATTTGCACAGAAACACAGAAGATTGTAGAGACAGGAACTTTATTCAAACACTGCAAACAAACATGTCTCTTTTTCAAAAGTTTAAACATGCTCCTTGACAAGACGGTGATGACAAATCCGTCTCACAATTAAAAGAATGCAAACCTATCTTTCTCTTCAAAAGAGTGCGCAACAGGAGCAGGGAAGGACAGAGATAGAGAATGGCAAACAAACAATCCACAACTGACAGGTGCTTTTGGACTTTTTGGACTTTTAATAATTATATATATATATATATATATATATATATATATATATATATATAATATTAAAGCTGATATCTGTCCATCCATCAGCTACAATTCAAGGGAGATTAGCTGAGAGTTCTGCATTTACTAAACCAATAGTTCACAATTTATCATGGGCAAGGCCAGCTTCACTTCTTCTTCATTGTTTTTTTGTTGTAATGACATGTATATTTTATTTTGTCATTATTGTATTATCAAGTACAGGGCTTCCAAGTGAATCCCAAGCCCTCTGTTACCCTGAATTGAATTTAAGCAATTTTGAGAAAGAGAAGAGATGAAAGATTCTCACCATCACACCAGGTGTTATCTCTACAGAAAAAATTTGTGCAAGCATTCTGAGCCTGTATGTAGTAAAGAGTAATTATGCAAAAATGAATTGAATTTTTACTTACTGTATAACTTTCTCAAAGCACAAAAGCACAAAATGCATTTTAACATTACATGCTGTTGACTTTTTGATGACTGTAAATATCATTTATGCTGCATTCTCATATTTATGAGATTTCCTGAGGCCATTCCAATTCTTTCAAAAAATTCAAGACTGAATATTTAAGTTTTTGAAAATTCCCCCGTGTACACAATGCATTCTGGTGGTTTTCATTTCTTCTGTTTGCAAAATGCATTTATTGAGCCAAACATACCCCCACATAATTTATATATTGTTTTTCATTGGAATCATTTTCTGTGCTGTTTTTGAGCATGTTTTACTATTTTCTTTTGCAGTAGACTCGTTCTCTGTTGGTGGAAATCAACTTCTGGCAAACTGTATATTCAAAGGCTGCTTGAAATTCTTAATACCAGAAGTCTTTATTCCTTGTTCAAGTTGTGCACAACTGGTGGACTCTGCCTTTTACAAAAATCTGTCAAATGTGCATTGTGTTATTTTTGTGCCAATATGTTTTATTTCTCATCCATTCAGATGATTTAAATAAAGATTGAAATGTTAATGTAAACCCAACTGCAATCAATAAATCTTTTGTGCTCAGCCAGCAGGGAGTGGAAAATCTGGTCAAGCAGCAGTGAAGCCAGCATGTGGGACTGTTTGTTTGTATGTTTATTTTATTTATTTTTCTTTTTAACATTGATTTCATGCAAAGTCTAATAAATGGCTATATGAGCCCAGCTATTGATAAACAGTTACTGCACTGCATAGTACAATATTACATGTTTTATATTTCTGTCTCATAATAATAATAGATGCTTTTAAAAATCTTTTTAAAAAAAAAATCACATTCTACACTTTGATATGTATACTATTACCAGCAATTCATTTGCCGAGTACTTCATGAGACATGTAAAGCGGGAAGTTCAGAATATGTGTGGATGCCACAAAGTGATTAGGCCAACCTTAAAGGGAAAGTGGTTGATATTTAATATTTAAATAGCCCTGTCATAGTGAAAGGGCATAAACTTCAATAATCTGCTCAGTGTTTCATAGAAGTGACAAAACTGCATTGTGCCTGGAATTTAGAACATACATCCCTTTTGCAAATTCTATATGTTTTAAATTGGCTGCTGGGATTTTTATCAGATAAACCAAGTATAGTACAGTGGGGACAAATGTCAACACTTTCTAACCATAATTGTTTTAAATGATTAATAGGCACATAAAGTGCTTTAATAGAGCACGAAATTCAAAAGCCATGCTGAGAAAATTATTTTGTGAGGTATGCATGATTGTGCAAGTCTTAAGAACAAAGAATGAGAAGAAGTTTCAGTTGAGTTCAGTGTTGTCATTGCTTTAAAAGGTCTGCAGATGGTTGAAATAATGAGTAAATTAAAACATTTTAAATTAAATAATTTTCTGAAAAAAATACTTTTGTTTTATTATCATCATCCTAATATTCACTCCACTTACTCTGAGTTTAGTGCTTACTTCCTTCCTGTGTTCCATATAAGCATGCACTGAACCGGAAAGCAAAATTTACTAGCAAATCATCATGGTGGCAGTACGATCGATTGGACTTACCAGGCCATCCTGTCCCCAGCAACTTGTTCCAGCCTCTCCTAAGCATTCCCAGGTCAGTTGGGAGAGGTATAATCCTTCCAGCATGTCTTTCATCAGCACCCTGGGTGGCCTTCCAGTGGGCCATTATTTGTACACTGTGTGAAGGAGGAACATACAGAGCATCCTAAGTACATCCCCAAACCTCCTCAGCTGTCTCTAACCAAGAGCAAGTCACTTCACTTGCCTATGCTTCGATTAAAAAAACCAAAAGAAATTGAACCAGTTGTATCTCTCAAATGTTGCAAGTCGCTTGTCAGCCAAGTAATACTAAGCTAAGATCACACAAACACTCATAGTCATTTTCTCCATGCTGTCGTACTTCAGTCAATCTTTTTTGCACAATATTATTAGTATAAATACTTCAGAATATCGGATACTCTGAAGGATGTCCAATACTATGCTCATTATTGCATTGCTGAATGCATAGCATAAAATAATACAAGATAAACAGGTTTATTTATGATATATTAAAATGAGATTGCAAGCCAAATCTAAAAGTTACTGCAACACATGTCCCACTAACAGAGAAAATCCTGTTAGGGATTGCCTTGTCTGGCATGTGGTTGGAGTTAGAAGATGAAGTCCCACTGATAAAAGAATGAGATTCAAGAATCAAGTTGAGAGAACAATGGGAGCAAGGAGATAGATACTGTAGATAGAAAGATAGATAGATAGATAGATACTTTATTAATCCCAAGGGGAAATTCACATACTCCAGCAGCAGCATACTGATAAAGAAAATATTAAATTAAAGAGTGATAACAATGCAGGTATACAGACAGTCAATAACTTTGAATAATGTTAACGTTTAACCTCCCCCCCCCCCCCCTCAAACCCCCAAACCCCAAGGGTGGTATTGAAGAGTCGCATAGTTTGGGGGAGGAACGATCTTCTCAGTCTGTTAGTGGAGTAGGACAGTGACAGCAGTCTGTCACTGAAGCTGCTCCTCTGTCTGGAGATGACACTGTTTAGTGGATGCAGTGGATTCTCCATAATTGACAGGAGCCTGCTCAACACCTGTCGCTCTGCCACAGATGTCAAACTGTCCAGCTCCGTGCCAACAAATAAGCCTGCCTTCCTCACCAGTTTGTCCAGGCGTGAGGTGTCCCTCTTCTTTATGCTGCCTCCCCAGCAAACCACCGCATAGAAGAGAGCGCTCGCCACAACCGTTTGATAGCACATCTGTAGCATCTTATTGTAGAGGTTGAAAGACGCCAGCCTTCTAAGTAAGTATAGTCGGCTCTGTCCTTTCTTGCACAGAGCATCAATATTGGCAGTCCAGTCCAATTTATCATCCAGCTCCACTCCCAGGTATTTATAGATCTGCACCCTCTGCACACAGTCACCTCTGATGATCACAGGGTCCAGGAGGGGCCTGGTCCTCCTAACATCCACCACCAGCTCCTTGGTTTTGCTGGTGTTCAGGTGTAGGTGGTTTGAGTCGCACCATTTAACAAAGTCCTTGATTAGGTCCCTATGCTCCTCCTCCTGCCCACTCCTGATACAGCCCACGATAGCAGTGTTGTCAGCGAACTTTTGCACGTGGGAGGACTCAGAGTTATATTAGAAGTCCGATGTATATAGGCTGAACAGGACCGGAGAAAGTACAGTCCCCTGCGGCGCTCCTGTGTTGCTGACCACAATGTCAGACCTGCAGTTCCCGAGACGCACATACTGAGGTCTGTCTTTAAGATAGTAACACGATCCATGCTACCAGGTATGAATCTACTCCCATCTCTGCCAGCTTGTCTCTGAGGAGCAGAGGTTGGATGGTGTTGAAGGCGCTAGAGAAGTCCAGAAACATAGTTCTTACAGCACCACTGCCTCTGTCCAAGTGGGAGAGGGATCGGTGTAGCATGTAGATGATGGCATCCTCTGCTCCCACCTTCTCCTGGTATGCGAACTGCAGAGGGTCGAGGGCGTGACGGACCTGTGGCGTCAGGTGTGGAAGCAGCAGCCGCTCCATGGTCTTCATCACATGTGACGTCAGAGTGACAGGCTGGAAGTCATTCAGCTCACTAGGATGTGGTACCTTTGGGACTGGGGTGATGCAAAATGTTTTCCAAAGCCTAGGGACTCTCCCCTGTTCCAGGCTCAGGTTGAAGATGCGCTGTAGAGGACTCCCCAGCTCCAATGCACAGGCCTTCAGCAGTCTTGGCGATACTCCATCTGGACCCGCTGCTTTGCTGGCACAAAGTCTCCTCAGCTCTCTGCTTACCTGGGCTGCTGTAATTGGTGGTTGGGGTAAACTCTCTTTTATGCTGGTATCAGCAGAAGGATGGGTGAAGGGTGCAGTACTCCGAGGTGAGAGTGGGTTAGGGTGGTCAAACCTGTTAAAAAAGTTGTTCATTTGGTTTGCTCTCTGCACATCTCTCTCGATGGTGGCACCCCGCTTCGAGCTGCAGCCAGTGATGATCTTCATCCCATCCCACATCCTTCATGCTGTTATTCTGCAACTTCTGCTTCAGCTTTCTCCTGTACTGCTCCTTCGCCGCCCTGAGCTGGACTCGGAGTTCCTTCTGCACGCGCTTAAGCTCATGCTGATCACCACCTTTAAAAGCCCTTTTCTTCTGGTTCAAAAGGCCCTTGATGTCACTTGTAATCCATGGCTTGTTGTTAGCATAGCAGCGTACTGTTCTTACTGGAAGGAGGGAGAATACTTGGTGCAACTCTACCATGATGAAATACATTGTGACACAGTGAGACTTCAAACATGGTAAAGGTTTGGGGCAGCTGCCCATATAATATGTTCCTGGCTGCAAAATTAAAGAACTGTAGACAATAGCAGTTTACAAGACTGAGTCCGAAACAGAACTGAAATCCTGAGGAGGGGAGTGAGGCTTTATAGGGAGTCTTAGGGAAGTGACGTCATCCTCGGGGCCGGGATGGGCACCGGAACCTGGCAGGATTTCCCAGGAAAGGTGTGCTGGGAACTTAGAAAGAAAGTCAGTGCACCCTGCCGCCCCCTGGTCGGGTGAGTCAGTACCATTCTTTAAGCCTTTTAGCTGCCTCCTACTTGCACGTATGTGACAACATATAAATCTCAAAAAGCCAAGGATAATATGTTATAAATTAACCAATATGGCAGTCTAACACATGTATTCACAACAGCTGCGAATGTTGAAAATATTGTAAAGAGGGACCAGAACACAAAGAATTGGGGTACCTCCATGGTTATAACCCTATTTAATGAGGGTGTCAAACAAAGAAAAAGGAAAAAACTGTCTATGCCATTAACTGAAAAGTAAAGTAACACGAAACATGAATTTCAACGCCTCTGCAGAGGAGCTCTGTCACTCTCAGTTGCATGTTTGCTAGTGAATACTGCCTTCTGGTTCAATGCATGCTTATGTGCAGCATGAGGAGGTAGTGAGGAGTGTGCTTTCGGAACAGAGAAGGAAATGACATTGGTCATCTTCCAGGCAGTTGTCTTCAGGTTTACAGATGAACAGGGAGAAGATGTTAGCAGCTGCCCACGTCATAGATAGTTAGTGTTTACCTTGTTGGAGTCCTGAAGGTTTCCCATAAGCTTGCATGCCTGACTGTATTCCTTACAAATAAATATGCTCTGAGATTTTTCAGGTAAGGAAGTCAGAAGTTTTGTGGTAAGGTAGTTATACTTATTAATTGTGGTGCTGGAGAGTGGTGACATGTTGTATGTTCATTAGCACATGTAAGTAAGAAGGTAAGTGAAAAATTGACCCAATAAATCTGTAAATCAATAAACAGATATCTGGGAATTAAACTGGGCCAGGGCCACACATAATGGCTAGGCTTAACTTTGTGATCTGCTTATTCTTTCATTACTTTGTTACTTTCCTGTAATAATCTCTCCCTTGTATGTTTTGTTAAAATAAACAAAACTATTTTTGATAAGTTGAAATTCATATCATTTTGCTGGGTTTATAGAGATGCCAGGGCTCTCTTCTGTTGCAAAATTTGGAATGTGTTGACCCATCAATAAAGCTACAAAGGTGATTTAAAGTTGAGTTATTCAAAGCTAAAAACATCGACTCTCCATTAGCATCAAAGCCAAAAATTAGTTTTGCCTCAGTATACCGTGGATTTGAATAAATGTCTACCAACAGAAAAAACCCAAAAAGTAATTCATTACTTTTACTCACTCAGAATCACTGTTCTGTTCTCTTCTTATCACATTCTGAAAAATGGTATCTCTGTCAGTTTTATTAAAAAATAGTGTATCCTCTTGTTCAATCGTGGCTTGGCTTAATCGGTAATTTGTGGCATGTGTTTGTTTTTTTTTTTTTTTTTTTTTCCTCATTGCTTTTAACTTCATAAAGTACTCAAACCTGATCATTGATTGATATTACAAATTTAATGACGATGTGCAGGTGGTCAACAGTGTTGGGTTTTTAAAAAAATGCAGAGCTATACACTGATAAAAAATGTAGTAAGCTTATTTCAGATTTATTTTCACATATGGTGGACAAAGTAAAGTACACTCTTGTCTAAGTGCATCACTGTGCTACCGTCCAGCTGGTGAACCTCACTTCGCAGATTATGTCAAATTTAACATCACAATACATAATGATAAGGAAAGCAGCCAAGTATCCTTTTGAATATGTTACATTTCTTGTGAGAGCTTGCGTTTTGGCAACACATGTCTCAGAAGAGGGTCCAGATTAAAATAAATGGGTGAACAGTGTCTTTAGTAAATGCAACAAGTCTAAGATGAGACAAAAAGATGTACTCTAAGATAAAGTCTGTAATTCAGCGAGACAATGAAATTGTTACCCCAAAGTTGTTGAGAGAAAAAAAAAACCTGCAGCACTTGATACCTTTGATGATATCAGCCAATGGCTGATGGGAATTGTAGTCCCCATGTCAGTATTTTTACAAGGTTGCAGATAAGATGAAGGGGTAGGGGGTAATATATATTAAATACCTTTCTGACTGAATCAGTTGAGTGAAATTGACTACTCTCATAGCCACAGCGCTTGAGCTTTATAGAGTGCTTGCTAAACGTGTGTTCTTTGAGCTTTGACAAACTTGGCTCTTTTCACTTCACTTCTGCAGGTGGCCTTCATTTGCACAAACCAGCACTCCCCATTTCTTCATGTGATCGCTCTCAGCACTGTGGCTTAAAGGGGACATGGTGCGTTATAATGTCCCACTTGCTGTAGTATTATTAATGACAAATATCAACAAAAAAAGTTCTAATTTTCTTTCTTCTACAACATCTTCAAATTTCTGTTAAATCTGTCAAGACATTTTGAGAGGTTTTGGGGTATTTATTTTTTCTGTTTGCGTATGACCCTTAAATACCTATATATCGAAATGCCCTTTCTTAATGGATACCCCTGATGTACCATCCTGCCAAATTTCAGCTTTTTACCTAAGAGGAAAATATTGCTTTTGTTGATGAGTAAATGAATATTATTTTAATAATAGATAGATAGATATAGATATATAGATAGAGATTCTTATATACTGGAAGTGTGAATTCAATGAAATGAACAAAGCACTATCGACAGGTTTTACAGCAAATGTATCAGTTCACATTATGTCCTTCACTAGGCAAACTTAAAGCAATGCTAATAAAATAACTGGTTTGCCTCCTTTTAAGTGACTCAAGAGAATACTGCCGGATTTATTAGGTGAAGGATGGTGTTTGTATTACTTCAACAATTATTAGGATGGCTTTTATCTTAACCTTTCTTTATAGTAAATGATCAAATTACAAAAGGAACTGATGTTAAAAGAGGTGGATTGTTCCCATATGGTATTATATTTAATTTATTGTGCAACTAGTTGCAAATTTCCTTTTTTATGTAATATGAGAATTCTGTTCTGTCCACAATTTTTTTCCTGCTAAAAAGAAAATAATCTCTCCAAGAACAAAGCTATTAAATTAATTTTTAAAAAGTCCACTGTGAAGCAAGCAATTTTTATGCATCTTGTAGTTAGTAGTTATGGGACGGTGGAGACCCCTGCTGGCCAGCCAAAGGCAGGTCCAGAAAGCTGTGACATAGGTAATGTTTCAGTTAGTTTCGTCTGTTGCATTAATTCATCTCTGTGCTTTAGATTTTAATAAGTATTATCTGTTAGTTTTATTTTTTTTTCAAATGTTTCTCTTAAATATTTACATTTCTGAATAATTCAATTTGGTAGGTTATAGAGCAAAATCCCTCTAAATTAAATCATGCAGCGTGTAGGTGGATCAGCGTGCTGCTCGCAAGAGGGAATTAGTTACATCAGACACTTTTGTAATATGTATCCTCATGCTATAGTACAGTTTGGGTGCACAGGTCAAAGATATTATCCTAGTAGTTAATGTTTTTATTTTGCTAAGAACTTCATTTGTATAGTAAAGCATTTTAATTGTGTGAACTAAAAAAAATCATCTTAACTTCCTGTTTAGAGTACATTTTTACACAGTAAAATTTTAAGAGGTCATACTTTTCTGCCTTGCTTAAAGGAGGAACACAAAGTAATATTTAATCACTACATCACATCCATAACCATAAAACATAATATTTTCAAACTTTTTTAATCCAGTAGGGTGCTGTATCGTCTCTCAGTAGCACTAGTCATGAAGCAAGTAATTATCTGGGTCAGGGTGCCAATCCATCACACTGACACATACAGTATGCCCACACTCCCAGGGGGCTAATTTGAAATTCGTGTTCAACCTAAATGACACATGTTTGGTAATGCAGGAAGAAAACCCATGTAGGCATTGGGAGAATGTGCAAATTCCACTCGGATAACAACCAAAAACCGGATTCAGACTTTGGACATTGGATCCACAAGGCAGCAGAACTAACTACTGCACCATTACTACAGCACTTCTACAAGTACTTGGGGGGCGGTGCACATAAATGGCAGGTTGGACTGGTCTCAGAACACAGAGGAACTATATAAGAAAGGGAAGAGCAGGCTCTTCTTCCTCAGGAGACTGTGTTCCTTTAATGTGGGTAATGACATCCTTCACATCTTCTACAACTCTATGATCACCAGTGTGATTTTTCTAAGCTGTGGTGTAACATCACTTCAAGAGAGAACCACTGAATGAACAAGCTAATTAAAAGGCAGGCTCAGTTAGGGGACACACTCTGGACCCCCTGGAAGTAGTGAAGGAGAAAATGAAAACAAAACTGAGTGCCATTATGAACAATGCTGCACATCCTCTCTCTGACACAATAACACTGAGTACTTTCAACCAATGAATTGCTCAGAATTATATCAAAAAACTCTACTGGGGTTCCTTTATACCAACAGCAAAACGTCTGCATAATGCCTCACTGGGACTGTGACTGCCAAGTTAGAAGTCTGTGTGCATCTGTGGGCGGGCGTGTGTGTGTATTTATCTACTTAATGTACAGGTAAAATTCCATTACAAATAATATCCTCACAACGAAATTTTCATTACAACGAAGTATTTTTATGGTCCCAACAGCTTCTCCATATGACACGAGTCTATAGAAATCTCGTTACTACAAAGTACATTCAGCAGATACTTTAATTACAACAGACTGCACAAACGACCATGGAATGCCTGAATGAATCATCCACAGAGCAGTTAGTTCTGTGGTCGCAGCTCAGTTGTGCACAATGATCCCAAAGAGAAACACTGTAATTTTTTTTTCTTTTTTCGAAATTTCCTCATACTGTTTTTTTTTTTTTTTGCCTTTTTTGTTTCCTGCGGTTTTCAGTGATATCTTTTGCTTATTGCTCGTCAACATTTGAAAAACATGCATTGGAATTTAACTCATTGTCACCCTCCTATAGAAATGGCAGACACGAAAAAACGATAACAGTTCATATTAGGAAAAAAAAACGTACATTTTTTGCAGCTCTCGATTGTGGCAAAAAGAAAAAAAACGTTGCCAGTGAATTCGGAATTTCGCTGTTGACACTGTCAACTTTATTGAAAGACAGAGCAAAAAAAGAACAAAAATCTTGGGCTGCAAATGTATGTGTACTGCTGCATTTGAAGACTTCGAAAAAAGCCGTTTTTATATGGTTCAGTGACGCTCGTTCAAGAAACATTCCTACTAATGCGGCAGTCATTCAAGAAAATGTGAGGTTTCTAAACTCTCTTGGGACCTCCTCCAACTGGACAACACGCTGAAGAGCGTCCCAAAGTGCGATCACTGCCTCTGTACGGGGCAATAACAGATACAGTGCATCTGGAAAGTATTCACAGCGCATCACTTTTTCCACATTTTGCTATGTTACAGCCTTATTCCAAAATGGATTAAATTCATTTTTTTCCTCAGAATTCTGCACACCACACCCCGTAATGACAACGTGAAAAAAGTTTACTTGAGGTTTTTGCAAATTTATTAAAAATAAAAAAACTGAGAAATCACATGTACATAAGCATTCACAGCCTTTGCTCAATACTTTGTCGATGCACCTTTGGCAGCAATTACAGCCTCAAGTCTTGTTGAATATGATGCCACAAGCTTGGCACACCTATCCTTGGCCAGTTTCGCCCATTTCTCTTTGCAGCACCTCTCAAGCTCCATCAGGTTGGATGGGAAGCGTCGGTGCACAGCCATTTTAAGATCTCTCCAGAGATGTTCAATCGGATTCAAGTCTGGGCTCTGGCTGGGCCACTCAAGGACATTCACAGAGTTGTCCTGAAGCCACTCCTTTGATATCTTGGCTGTGTGCTTAGGGTCGTTGTCCTGATGAAAGATGAACCGTCGCCCCAGTCTGAGGTCAAGAGCGCTCTGGAGCAGGTTTTCATCCAGGATGTCTCTGTACATTGCTGCAGTCATCTTTCCCTTTATCCTGACTAGTCTCCCAGTCCCTGCCGCTGAAAAACATCCCCACAGCATGATGCTGCCACCACCATGCTTCACTGTAGGGAAGGTATTGGCCTGGTAATGAGCTGTCCCTGGTTTCCTCCAAATGTGACGCCTGGCATTCACACCAAAGAGTTCAATCTTTGTCTCATCAGACCAGAGAATTTTCTTTCTCATGGTCTGAGAGTCCTTCAGGTGCCTTTTGGCAAACTCCAGGCGGGCTGCCATGTGCCTTTTACTAAGGAGTGGCTTCCGTCTGGCCACTCTACCATACAGGCCTGATTGGTAGATTGCTGCAAAGATGGTTGTCCTTCTGGAAGGTTCTCCTCTCTCCACATAGGACCTCTGGAACTCTGACAGAGTGACCATCGGGTTCTTGGTCACCTCCCTGACTAAGGCCCTTCTCTCCCGATCGCTCAGTTTAGATGGCCGGCCATCTCTAGGAAGAGTCCTGGTGGTTTAGAACTTCTTCCACTTATGGATGATGGAGGCCACTGTGCTCACTGGGACCTTCAAAGCAGCAGAAATTTTTCTGTAACCTTCCCCAGATTTGTGCCTTGAGACAATCCTGACTCGGAGGTCTACAGACAATTCCTTTGACTTCATGCTTGGTTTGTGCTCTGACATGAACTGTCAACTGTGGGACCTTATATAGACAGGTGTGTGCCTTTCCAAATCATGTCCAACCAACTGAATTTACCACAAGTGGACTCCAATTAAGCTGCAGAAACATCTCAAGGATGATCAGGGGAAACAGGATGCACCTGAGCTCAATTTTGAGCTTCTTGGCAAAGGCTGTGAATACTTATGTACATGTGCTTTCTCAATTTTTTTATTTTTAATAAATTTGCAAAAATCTCAAGTAAACTTTTTTCACATTGTCATTATGGGGTGTTGTGTGTAGAATTCTGAGGAAAAAAATGAATTTAATCCATTTTGGAATAAGGCTGTAACATAACAAAATGTGGAAAAAGTGATGCACTCTGAATACTTTCCAGATGCACTGTATGCTGTGTCTCTACGCCAAAATAAACAGAAAAGATATCGATGGGTGATGCAAGGTTAGGAGCATGTAAATTGTAAATGCAGATAACAGGATTACTTGATCACTGACCTGTACGACCCTGCCTGACTGCAGTGTCTGTGTAGAACAGAGTGGCATATCACTCTACAATAAATAATCGTGCCGTTCCTGTTTCAAGCTGAATAAAGCTGGTTTTGCTAAAGTACTGAAACAAAGCCTTGTGTTTCGGGGTGGAAAACAGGGACTTATATCACGACCCCGATCTTTTATGATTTGCTTCTGTGGCGCTTCACTGCAGCGCTTTGAGACTCCTATTGCCCTGCCCCAGCAATGGACAAACAATCTTCCACAGATGCTGCAATTGCACTTCAGGACGCACTTCAGTGTGTCGTTCCCGTTGGGTGGGGAGTGGGGGGGGAGTCTCAAAAGGGTTCAGAAACCTCACAATATGAAGAAGAAATAATGATTCGGCTCCTGATTGATAACTGTGCTGCCCACAACTTGCTTCCACATTCAGATAATGTTCGCTTTGAATACATCCCACCCAATTGCACGGCAGTGCTTCAGCCATTGGATTTGGGCATAATTCGCACCCTGAAAGTGTATTATTGCAAGGGAATGCTGAGAATAATTCTCGTCAGCATAAGTTGTAGGCAGGAGTAGATTAAAATTAACGCGAAAGAAGCTATTGAAATGATTGCAAATGCCTGGATACAAGTTAAAGAAAGCACTATAGTAACAAATACAGAATCTCATTGTAACAAAATTTTCGTTACAATGAAATATTTTTTAAGTCCTTGGGAGTTCGTTGTAACGGAATTTTACCTGTATTTAAAACTTTTGTAAATAGCCAAATTTCCCAGATACAGTACAAGTATTGATGTTGAATGACATTTACATTTCTCATGTTTTGTGTCCATTGCTGCATGGTTTGTATAGCCTTCATATATATGTACAGTAGGTCAGGGTGAGCTCTATAAAAAGTCCATCTTTCAATTTTAATTAAGAGAAAATATTTATTGAGAACTGACTGATACAAATTACTATTTAAAGTGCACATTTTGTGCGTCTGAAAATATGATTTTCTTGTCTTTGTATGCATCTTAACAAATTATTTTTGTAATGTGTTTTTTGAATATGTTTGCTAAAGGTACAACATACTTAACATTCTGTATTACTCTTACTTCATTTCACATTAATGGGGAGTCAGAGCCTATTCTGGCAACTTTAGGTACAAGTCAGGAATAAACCCTTAAAAGGACACCACTTATCTAGGTGCAGACACCTGTGTTCATACTTATGTAGAGCCAGTATTTTTTTGCTAATTAATTTAACACAGGCATCTTTGGAAATGTGGGAAGATGTACTCAGTTTAAAACCCAGGCAGATGTGGATAAAGCATGCACACTCCACAAAGACAGCCTATAAAAGTGGTATTTAATTCCATGAAGCTGGATCCATGACGACATAATGTCATCCACTGAGCCACTCTACTGCCACCTTGAGCTAAAAAAATAAATAAATAAAATAAAGTTCCTCTGTCTCCAGTCTACATAGTGAGACTTGCATTCTTGTATTGGGTCAGTGCAGTTTGATTCATGAGTGTTAGCTATGCAAAATTCACCTCTCTTTTATACACATGCAAGCAACATATCGGGGAACCACATACAATAGTAAGTTCAAATAGGCAAAATTATTTCTGACTTTTATTTGCGGAACATAATACGAGTTTGATTAAAGAATGGTTATCCTTGCACACAAAAATAAGATCTAATGACTGTAGGAACAGCATGATTCAATGCAACTTTAAAAATCTATAATCCCGTAGGACCATTTGCAACAGTTTTTTAAGTGGTGTATCAGAAAAGAAAAAGCAAATCGGTTTGTCATTGTGACCAAGAGATGAGCCGCCAGAGTGGCAGACTGCTAAAAAATGCTTTCCCAGTCTTTATTGGTAGTGTTTGGGAGAGCAAGTGTGTGATCTTGAAAGTATAATAGAAATAATAAAAAGAGGAACATGATTACATTGTGCTCTGTATCTGGTAAGCATGCTTTGAAACAGCTAAAGCAAATAAAGAAAATGTCCAGAACTGATCTACACTCAAGGGAGTAGCTGAATGCGTAGAAATAAAACTAATCCTAGAAAACTGCCTTATCCATTAATAGCACAAAGGATTGTCTAAAATAAAGCAACTAAAGGCTTCTTACATTACTGTACTACCATACTTTTTAACCTCTATTGAACGTGTTATGGGCGGCACGGTGGCGCAGTGGGTAGCGCTGCTGCCTCGCAGTTGGGAGATCTGGGGACCTGGGTTCACTTCCCGGGTCCTCCCTGCGTGGAGTTTGCATGTTCTCCCCGTGTCTGCGTGGGTTTCCTCCGGGCGCTCCGGTTTCCTCCCACAGTCCAAAGACATGCAGGTTAGGTGGATTGGCGATTCTACATTGGCCCTAGTGTGTGCTTGGTGTGTGGGTGTGTTTGTGTGTGTCCTGCGGTGGGTTGGCACCCTGCCCGGGATTGGTTCCTGCCTTGTGCCCTGTGTTGGCTGGGATTGGCTCCAGCAGACCCCCGTGACCCTGTGTTCGGATTCAGCGGGTTGGACAATGGATGGATGAACGTGTTATAGTGTTTTTTGTCATGAACTAAGAGTCCCAAAGTATACAAGTCCCAATAAGTTCCAAAAGCAGTTCCAGAAATGTCCATCAGAGGGGGATGTCACCATCAAACCCCAGATAGTTATAAGGGCAAAGGCTGGATATCTGTAAAATAAATTATTTATTACTAATACAGTGATCCATAACAAAAGCAAGTTCTGTAGAGCACAAAAGAAAAAAGCAATGTCTGATGCAAAGGTAATCCAAGTTGAACAAAGTTTCAATGCAGAATCCAGGGCAAGGTCAAAAAGTGGAGCAAACAGGTTGAAAATCCAGTAATTCACAATAGGCACGGAAAAAGCCACAAGAACTCCCCAACTCCAGAACTCATTCACAGTGAACCGCCAGGAATTGTGAGAGACCTTCCAGATTTACCTCTTGGGGGACCACCCACAAAATACATAACACAGGTTTAGATATAGATACAGTACATAAAACATAAGGAATAAAGCAGGTCATAAACAAAACAAATAGTAACAAAGACACAAAACGAGAATTTGAACCCCAGCCAGGACAGGGACCCTGGCTAAGATATGAAATATAGAGCTTCATGCTTAAAGTATAGGTTCAGTATTTTTCTAGTGAAAGTTATTTTGTTACAATCATGGTATCTGTTAATTTTTTACATGAAATTATGTTCTAAAGTGAAGCATATTTTATACATTTTCAAAAACAACTAGCCTGCTCTTGCCTTTTATAATGGAGGTGAAGGGTGCCAGAGAAAAGTCTTAAAAGTTCCCAAATACATGCATTTTTCAAGCCAAAATTGTTGTCGTGCATTGCTCAGTGTCTTGAGATTACATATTTCAAAACTGTGCATCCAGGTTCTTTTTAAGAAGGAAAAAAGCATAAAGCAATACATTGCTGAGACTTTCAGCCATTTTAAAGGAGATTGGGTGTGTGCACTTTACTCCGCAGCTTGTACTCCACTGCAGTACATAAGCTAAGGTCATGGATTCATGTCAGAAAGTCATTTGCTAAGTGTCATTATTTACATTGAGTGTTGATGCCCAGAGGGGAAGTGTCGCCTCTGTTCATTAGACAACTAGACAATAATAACTGTAAAAGTCACATAGTCATTTTGTTTATATTCTTTCATGTACAGAAGCTTATTTCATTATTTTGCAAAGATATTTCCTGCTGCCACTGGATTGATAAGGCATGCATGTACTTCAGTGAGAGAGAATATTGTAACGACTTATGGGGTGTGAGAGACGGAGGAATGGAATTAGTCACTTTATGCCTACTGCTGGTGAGGTGGTCCTAAAAAATGACTTTTAGGATTCTTCAGTGACTGCTTTTACCATGTTGCTCAGATCTTCAGTAGTAACAAGTGCTTCCAGCTGTATCGTCCTTTTCCCTGTTCTCACACTCCACTCACCAAGGGTCAGAGGCAACACACACGCCACTCTTTCACTCTTTTTGAGCCAACCCAAGGCCATGGTCTATATCTGAGACTGGCTAGTGGCCACACATCATAGCCAATGGACTCTAGCAACCAGAAGATGTGTCTGTAGTACTGTGCTGTCTCCACACCCCCATCATGGGTTCGTGTCCCAAGTCCTTCCTGCATGGAGAGCGCTTTGAGTAGTGAGAAAAGAGCTACATAAATGTAAAGAATTATTATTGTTATTATTATTATATGCCCCACCTCCCACGCACCACCTCTACTTTGCATCTTTTATACTGGCTCAGATCTGTCATCACAGCAAAACATTTAGTGAGTTTTGCATGCTCTCCCTTTGTATTTACAGATTGATTGGAATGAGTGTCTGTAAGTTTACTCGCTCAAACATGTTGTCTTCAGTTATTTTATTACCATACCCTCAGCAAGAGCAATTCATCATGCAATAAAAATGTCGATAATTGGTTTGTGATGCTTCAGTCTGCTATATTGCACACTCTGTCTTTATATTCAAAGTATTTTTTATTGTGCATGTGCACAAGTTACACACCTTGAAGACAGAGACATGGAGGCGGCTTGGCTGGCTCTTGTAAATGTAAGGGTGATGTATTCAGTTAAGTTAAGATTTATTGTAATTTGTACAAAGTGCAATGAAACCCTTGCTGTGTGCTATGTTCACTACAATGCCACTTGGCATGAGGCTCACTCTTACATATAAATGTCTACGCATGGAAGTGTGTCTGACTGTCTGTCTGGCGTGGAAGTGCAATGCAGCCCGGAAGTGCAAGGCTACAGAATGAAGCTCAAAGAAATCGACTTTTTCGTCAAAGTGAAACCTCAGAGAAAAGAGAAACTGGCTTAGCTGTAAATACACAAGCAATGCGAGCACATCGGAAAAACAAAACCTCCGAGGAGAGAGAAACTCACTTAGCCACTGATAAACAATGGAGGCGAGCATGTCAGCAAAACAAAACTGCTGAGGAAAGAGAACCTCGCTCTGCTGCTAATGCACAACTGATGTGATTGATTGATTGAAGTGCCAGAATCCATGGTTTCTAGGAGCCCAGGCTTTTAACAGCATGGGCTTACACAGCTAATGTAAAATAACAACACAGAATGTAATGGGTGAAAAGTAAGCAGAATTACAGGATCAAAAGTAGGATTATGATTTGAACATGCTATGATTGTGGCAGCACACAAATGGCAGAAAGGTAAGGCCTTCATGAAAGGTGCACAAAATGCTGGGCAGAATCCTAACTGTGAATTTCCCCTTGAGATTAATAAAGTATCTATCTATCTATCTATCTATCTATCTATCTATCTATCTATCTATCTATCTATCTATCTATCTATCTATCTATCTATCTATCTATCTATCTATCTATCTATCTATCTATCTATCTATCTATCTATCTATCTATCTATCTATCTATCTATCTATCTATCTGGACTGCTCCTAAATAGGTCTCATCCCAGGCAAGTCTGACACTAGGAAATTGGGAGGCATCCTGGCTATCTTGGCTTCAAAATGGAAAACAAGCTTTTAAAGTTCAAAATTCAAAAGACAGTCTTAAATATCTCAAACTATGTCTCACAGCAAGGGAATACTGTGAAACTCCAGCTTGAACAGAGACAAGTCTAACCAGAATCTTTATAAAATACTGCAGGATTTATTAACAAAAATTACAAAAAATAACAAATACCTTTTTGCCTCTCCTTTTTTGAATTTTTTTTGTATTGCCTAAAAGGCAGTCCTCAGCAAACAAGTCTCAACACAAAAAACAGAATTTAGAATCCTTTGAACAGTAGCAGATTGCAAATACCAATAAATATAAAGAAGCAAATAATCAAAGTAGAATGCACCTATCCACCAAGGATACTCACAATGAACAGCAAAGGACTGTATTTCCCATTAGGCTTTATAGAACTGTTAGCAGTAGCTCAGTGGTGATGGACAGGTAGCCAACTATTGGGGAACTACCCACAAAATAAGTGGAACATCAGAGAATGTATTCTCACACACAGAAACTGCATAAACACTAAACAGAATACAATTAACAGGTATTACACAATTAGACAAATAGTAAATGAACAGAAGAGTATAATAAAAAAAAATAATGGAAACAATCAACAATGATAAAAAGAACACCAAGAAGACAAAAACAAGCACTTTAAACAGGAATATAGCTTGATGCTGGGGGCTTGTCAGGTTGTCATATCTCCACCCACAATGACAGCTGTGAATAGAAAAGCCAACTGGAAATATATTCTTACCTTGTGAAAAACAGTCACAAGAAGCTGTGATAAAATAATAATTTCTAATTTCTTTTTGTTATCATAAGGATGCCTCATTAAGGCAAGAGGCATGTTTTTTTTTTTTTTTAATCGAAATCTTTGCTGCTTCAAAGTGGGCGTATTTGGTAAGGCTTTCTCATTCACCTATGTACCCTCATACCCTTCAGACCCATTGTAAGCTGCAACAACAGACAAGGTATTTTTGAAATTCATAAATAACACTTCACTTTAGAACACAAATGTTTGTGACAAATTAATATACACAATGAATAAATCATTTTAACTTGAAAAATACCATACTCATCCTTTAAGCTCTGGTGCCAGTACTTGTAAGAAAGCATCATAAAGTAATGAGAATAACACAGTGTTATGCTGTTGCCATGATTCTCAGTTTATTTTTACTTAAATCTGTAATTTGTTCACAGGTAGTGTTATTTTGTGTGGTCTTGTCATCTGTATAGCAATTTTGTTTACTTTTGCTATGACCCTTGCCAGCACTATGACTTGATTATGTCAGTTACATTTTCCCTGTATAAGATGAAAGGGGCTTTGAGCACTTAGAAGGTATCTGAACTGCCATATTGCCCATCTCTAAAATAATTGCATAGCACTACTTGACAGATTAACATAAATGCTTTAGGCCAGCATGGTACCTCAGATGCTGTATCATTATGTAATGTTTCTTAAGTTTGGTAGATTAGTCTAACTAGTTAACGTGCATTCATATGTTGTTGTTGGTTGTAAGAATATGGTGATCTTATAATTTGTTATATTGTACTGCCAATTTTGCTTTTCTGCTGGTATATCCATGACTATAACACCAAGACAGATTAAAGCTACTGTATGTTGCCTGGCAGTAAGGTTTCTTTCCTTCTTTAATTCATTTACTTGTTCATCAGCTGTAAGGTTGTGCAGTGGTGCCATAGGCACTGATGCTGCTCACAGCTTCAAAGACCTTTGTTCAATTTGTGTCAAGGTTCAAAATTTTTGTCATGTATACACAATGCAATCAAACATTTACTTTCATATCTCTTACAGAGCAGTGACAGTAGCATAATATAAAACAAGAGCGTGTGACTACAGTACCAGACAAAATCGATAAAAGCGCACATCACATACACTCACAATTGTCACTGCCAGCAGCTGCTAAGTAGCCTTAACACCTGAGAATAAAAACTGTCTCTTTATGCAAGTGACAATGGTCCTGCACTGTGTAGGATGACTTGGGGTCTTAAATAATTCTGTTTAGTATTATTGTACAATTACAATTGTGATTTTTAGGTAAAAAGTGTTCTTGGAAAATGACAAAAATAAATCTTCAGAAGTTACGATAAACTCTTTTAAAGTCTAAATATGCTTTAGCCAACTACCATCCTAAACTTGGTTTTGCAGAAGGAATGAATGGTGGGATTTTAAAGCCTTGAAAGAACCCAGGGCATACAGTTCAGATTGGACTGCACTCTGTTGCCCTTTTTTCTGTGTGCTGTCTTTTGGCAAACTTCACTTGCCTTCATTCGCACCTTGAGCAAGAATTAGAACATTAATCAAAGTAGTCCTTTCATCAATATAAAGCCATGTTGCCTTGTGATGCTATATAAGACCGACTTTACAGTTCAAGCTTTGGTTATGCCATCCGTGTGTCACTCCAATATGTTGTATCATGATATGCAACATGTGTGGCACTTGAGGTGGACTGATGCATTATCCAAGGCTTGTGCCCGGTGCCACTGAGACAAGCTCCAGCCCCTCCTGCTCTAAACTGGATTAAACAAGCTTGATAATGGAATGTGAGCCAAATGTTGAATATTATAAGTAACTGCACCCAGTCCTGTACATTTACTGTTTGTATCATATCTTGTGAGTAACAGATAGTAAATTAAGCTCCTTAAAATTGTAATGGAAATCTTGTCAAATACATTTATATGTTCATTTTTTTCATCTGAATACTTTAGGGCCTTGTTAACTTTTCAGCATCCTGCAAGCTCTGTTAAAGTTTTTAAATCACAAGTAATATCCCATTAAATTGCTACTTGCCCCCAGGCTGTACAAAAATATTCGCAGGCTGTTCATCGGGTTAAATCTTTTTGTAAGAGGATGAGGAGCTGATTAGGTGGGAGTGTCTATAGCTGGATAATAACTGGAGACGTGCAACCAGAAGAAAATGACATTTTGGTTTTCTACTAAAGTATGAGGACTTGTAGAATATAAACAAGAATATTGTTGCAGTTGTACTTACTGCAGAATTGTGACTTCCGCAGTGGTTTTCATAGTTATTATGGCACAACTAAAGATAACCCAGAGATATGAGTAGCAAATAACCTCAGAGATTGGATTTTAGGATACTTGCTCAGTGACTACAAGAAAAGGTGCTTATATAAACTTTGAAAATGCTTGGTCATAATAGTCAGTGTTTACAGGGAGACAACATACTCTAAGCTCAGCTCGACTAATTCTTTATGGCGCACTACATTTGTAAAAGAGGCTAGTGGCCAGGACAACACAAACCAGCCAGAAAGGAGACATCCAGGCTCAACATTATGGTATAGAAATCTAGTCATAGATAGGAGGAAGTTTTTTCACTGGACAAAACTTTAGTTTATCCCACTGATTTGGGAATCTATGTGGGCTCACTAGCAGATAATAGTACTGCCCTATACGGAGTGAACTATATAAGTCCCATTTGGTGTGCATCATTAAATCAGGCTTTAGGTTTAGGACACGGTGCCATCAAGCATTGTGTACAGTTGCTCTGAAAGATGAGGTCAAATTTTAAAAAAACAGCACAAACTAATAGTGAGTCCCACATTGACAAAATTAGGGACTGAGTAGTAGTGCATCATTTTAAACAGCAACATGCAATGCTTAGAAATCTTATTGACTGACCCTAACAGAGCCCCAACCTTAACCACTTTTGAAAAGTCAGAAAGTCAGCTTCAGACTAGGTCTAAGTGAGAATGGGATTAAAATCTAAACATGATGACACATTATACTGTATGATGGGATGAGATAGTCAGAGTATTTACTGTATAGTCATGCAGCATTGTTGCTGTTAATTTTATTTTGCTGTTACAGTCATTATTATAATAAAATAAAATGAACAGCAAAACACCATAGCATATGTTTTGTTGTGATGTGGTCCTAGGGTGACCCTATTTTGTTCTTTTCATTTCATTATTATGTAGGCCTTAAAAGAATGCACTAAATCCCATACTCTTGTGACACTCTCAGGATTGACTGCCCTTGTAGTTCAATACTTCCCCATTTCTTATACATCTGTAACCACAGGCAATTAGACAGAACACCAGTATAAGAAGGTAAGTTACACATTTATTAAGCATTATTCAAATAGTGCCATAAACAAAAGCAAAATAACATGTGAAAACCACGCAACCTGGTAGTGCTAGATATATAGTCTTCCCAGGCAGTTCATTTTGTGTGTTGCTTGAAAAGTGTAAGCAGTAAGTCAGAAGATTCTTGTCTTGACTTTTTCCTCCTTTCCCTCCTCTCATTGCCTTTTTTGATGATCTTTTAAAGCTAGTCTAAGTACAGTAAGTTGTGGTCATCCTGTTTCCAAGACAACTTTGCCTTTTAAAATTAAATTTCCTGTCTCTTGAAAGTGCTTTCTAAATTCATATGCTTCTGCCATTAGAGTCAGAAGACTATAGTGAGGCGTCCTTTTGTAACTTAGAAATGGGGGTTATAAGAAGCGCTCATGTGCCACCATTCCAAACTTCTTAAAAGTAAAATCATGTTTCCAAAATCAGCTGCTTTAGTTGATACTTTTAATATTATAAATGGGAGCCAAAAGCACAGCATGTTTGTATAACTCAGAAACAGCTTTTAAAGCCATATGCACATAATGGTAGCAGGTCTGCGTTATACATTTCATTTAAACTGGTTCTTACTGTAACTCTTATCAACAAAAACATGCCTAGCCAAGCAGTACCCTAGACTCACAATATAACACAGCTTATTACAGTTTCTGCTTAAACTAATTTTCATAGCATTCAGGTAATTCTTAAGCAAACACGAAAGCATTAACAGGCAAAGTACGTTTTTAGTAGCTAGTAACACCACAAGCTATTTTAACATAACTGGATGTTTCAGTTTAGAAAGGAATAAAGTATTTTTGTAAAGGTCCATCTCTTACAAAAAAAGTTCTGCTCTTCTCAGAAATATTCTGCTTCATCTTCCATCAGCATAATATACAAATTCCCAAAAACCTATAAATCCAACATAGGGGTGCCAGGAGCTGATCTCAGCAGCACTGGGTGCAAGTCAGTAAACAGCTGTGTACATTGCACAGTCTAGCCAAGCACACTAACATTCAATCAATTTAAATTTAAATGCAAGTCCTCTTCAGTTATTAGGCACAAGTACTCTTCAGTTGGACGATGAGCCCCATCTTAGTGAGGACATGTGGCTTCGTCTGGAAAGCATTAGGGAAAGAACCCTTATTTTAGGAGTGTGTTATAAACTACCTAATTCAGACAGTAATTTCAATGCACATCTTTTTGTTAATATTAAAAAGGCAAGCTCACAGGGGGATATTATAGTCACGGGGGACTTTAACTACCCAAATATTAACTGGGCTAACCATGCAGAGCACAATAATTTTTTTAGAAGTAATCAGTGACTGTTTTTTAAGAGAGAATGTTAAAGCACCAACCCAAGGTGAAGCCTGTCTAGATTTAGTATTTTGTAGTAATCGGGATAGAATTGAGGGTGCAGAGGTGATTGAACCACCAGGGTAAAGTGACCAAAATATAATATAATTCTCAGTGTTTTGGAAGAGTGAATAGGAAAAGACTAAAACTGTTAAGTTTAACTTTCGATTTTGAGTGGCAAAGTCTTGGAAAGATAGATTGGGATAAGCTTTTAAGAGTGGAGACAGTCAAATAGCAGTGGATCAGGTTTAAAAATGTTTTACATGTAATGCAGGACAGGTACATACCTAAATTGGGAATTAGTAGGAAATTTAAAATAAACTCCGCAGGGGGTTAATAAAAAATGAAAAAGAAGCTGTTAGGGAAAAAACAGCTGTATAAGGCGTATAAGATTAATAACTCCAAACTCCAAAGTGAATTGTAGGGTGTATGAGAACATGAGAGCAACCATTAAGAAGGATATTAGGGAGGCTAAAAGTCAGTTAGAGAGGAATATAGCAGACTAGACATTAAGCCAGTTACAATAACGGGTGCTAGAACAGGAGTCCATAAACATTAGTAGGAACAGTCAATATTAAATGGCAAGGGACCTTTTACCTCATTAAATTTTTTCTGTAAAATACCTGTAATTTTCTCTGACAGTAATACTGGCTTTGCTGTCCGTAATATGCGTTTAATTTTCTGTCACAACAGTGGGCAATCAGCAGATTCACCCCAGCAACTGATGTAATGTGCGCGACAATAAATCCACTTTTAAAAGTCATCGTATTGTAATATCATGAAAATTCGTATATTTAGGAAAACCCCTTCAATGACTGACACTTTACACTTTACTGGACCAAGCTTCTTAATCGCAAATCTGACATCCTCAGAGTGAACACTTGCACAACAATGGGGAAGCTGGTCTCCGCGTCTCAGTACCTGATTGGATTTTTCGTGTTTTATGTTTTAGGTCTTACGTCATTTACCGAAATCCGATTGGATTGGCCGCGTGATATTTTCTAGGTCCCGCCCTCTCTGTCCTGTGTGATGCGTCAGGTGGCCTTTGAAGCATCTGCTTTGAAAGCATCGCACTGTGTCCCGCGCATACGCACTTCACCAGAAGACACACACACATGGACACTGGACGCACACAGGGGTTTTATTAAAGAGGATAAGGTGAAAGATGACCCAAAGAGATTCTTTCAATATTTTAATTGTAAAAGAACAGTTAAGGAGGAGGTGAAGTGCATCAGGAATAGTAAAATGGAATTAAAAATACAGATAGTGAAATAGCTGGTGCTCTAAACGTGCATTGTTCTGAAGTTTTCTCAAGTGAGCAAGTGGATAACCTCCCAGTGGTAAAAGGAACTACTAAGGAGGTACTGAGTGATTTGGAAATTGTACAGAGAGAAGTACTGCTCAGATTAAATATGCTGAAATCAAACAGATCACCAGGACCATATAATATTTATCCGCAAGTTCTTAAGGGGGCGGCACAGTGGCGCAGTGGGTAGCGCTGCTGCCTCGCAGTTGGGAGATCTGGGGACCTGGGTTCGCTTCCCGGGTCCTCCCTGCGTGGAGTTTGCATGTTCTCCCCGTGTCTGCGTGGGTTTCCTCCGGGCGCTCCGGTTTCCTCCCACAGTCCAAAGACATGCAGGTTAGGTGGATTGGCGATTCTAAATTGGCCCTAGTGTGTGCTTGGTGTGTGGGTGTGTTTGTGTGTGTCCTGCGGTGGGTTGGCACCCTGCCCAGGATTGGTTCCTGCCTTGTGCCCTGTGTTGGCTGGGATTGGCTCCAGCAGACCCCCGTGACCCTGTGTTCGGATTCAGCGGGTTGGACAATGGATGGATGGATGGAAGTTCTTAAGGAGTTAAGGCGAATACATATACAAACCTTTGACGCAAATTTTTAGGACTAAGAAAATTCTGAGGGATAAGATGGAGGAACATATGTGAAGAACAGGAGTTATACTGAACAGTCAGCATGGGTTCAGAAATGGGAGGTCATGTTTTACCAACATGCTGGAATTCTATGAGGAAGCAACAAAAGGGTATGATCAAAGTGGAGCATATGATATTATTTATCTTTACTTTCAAAAAGCATTTGATAAGGTGCCACATGAGAGGTTGGACATCAAGCTAAAAGAAGTGGGAGTCCAGGGTTTTGTTATTAGATGAGTGCAAAATTGACTCAGACACAGGAAGCAGAGGGTTATAGTGTCCTAAACCCTATTGGAATTATATAACGTTAAGAGTGGTGTTTCACAGGGGTCAGTGCTAGAGCTGCTGCTGTTTTTAATATATACTGTATATAAATGATTTGGATAGGAATATAAGTAACAAGCTAGTTAAATTTGTAGATGATACCAAGCTAGGTGGATTGGCCAATAATCAGGAATCTGTTGAATCATTACAGAGGGACCTGGACAGCATACATACAGGCTTTGAAATCTTTGTGACAGATGATGTTTAATGTCAGTAAATGTAACATATTACATATAAGAAGTGAAAATTTTAGGTTTGAATACACAATGGGAGGACTGAAAATCGAGAGTACACCTTATGAGAAGGATTCAGGAGTCGTAGTGGACTTGGTACTATCAACTGCCAAGACAGTGTTCAGAAGCCATTAAGAAGGCAAACAGAATGTTAGGTTATATAGCATGTTGTGTAGAGTACAAGTCCAAGGAGGTTATGGTCAACCTTTATGATGCGCTGGTGAGGCCTCATCTGGGGTACTGTGTGCAGTTTTGGTCTCAAGGCTATTAAAAGGACATAGCAATGCTAGAAAAAGTCAGAGAAGAGCAACTAGGCTGCTTCCAGGGCTACAGGGGATGAGGAGGTGACATGATTGAAGTATTTAAAATTATGATGGGAATTAGTACAGTGGATCAAGACTGCTATTTTAAAATGAGTTCATCAATAACATGGGGGCACAGTTGGAAAGTTGTGAAGGGTAAATTACGCACACATATGGAAGTTTTTCTTTACAAAGACAACCATAGACAGAGGGAATAAGCTACCAAGTAGTGTGCTACACAGTAGGACTTTAGGGACTTTCAAAACTAGACGATGTTATTTTAGAAGAATTAAGTGGATAGGAATGGTGAGCTTTGTTGAGCTGAATGTCCTGTTCTCTTCTAGATTGTTCTAATGTTCTAATTTGGTATCACTGTTCTAATATGATATAGGAAAAGAAAACACACTACCTAGAAGAAATCCTCTGTAGACACAGGGAGAACATGCAGGCTCCACACAGACGGAAATGCGGCATAGGATTTGGACCATGGAAGCTCGATTTATCAAGTAATAACACTTACCAATATGATACCATGCTACCCTTAAACATCAAAATATACTTACTTATATGAATCAACAGCAAAAGGCTACATAGCTCATAATACACAATAAATTATACATATAATTACACAGGGTGCATGTTCTGTAAGTGTTAATAATGTCGAAGTTGGTTGGATGGAGGATTGCTACCCTAAGTGAGTCAAGAGTGTATCTAACCTTTAGCTTCACCAGAGTGACTACTTTAGTTAAGATGCAATTCACATCCATGACAAGTGCTTCTTGTTTGGAGTTACTTATGTTTGAGATACTAATAACTGAAGAGATATTCCTGGATGAATGTTATCTCTAACATTTTCTGCTGATTTATTGCCTTAGAATTTTTATAAGTCTAGTTATACTGTAGATCACAAATTTAGGCCTATGGTCTTTTTGGTCTTTTTCTTCCCCAGTCACTGTAGTTTGTATTTTGAGTGGGTATGTGCCCCTAATCCAAAGTGTAATGAAGGAAGTAAGGGTGCCATCAGTAGTTTCCCTGAAAGACTGCACTGGTACCAACTCAGCAACAGGTCAGGAGAAGTGGAGATGCTGGAAATTTGTGAGATGTAATTGAATAAGTGCAATTGGGCAATTGGTGGGAGATGGTCCCGACTATGTGAATTTCCCCTATCTATCTAATACTGACTAATTATAATATGCCATTTTTGTGCTATGTGTTCCACATTATGATGTGCTTTACATTTTTTTATGATGATAACACACCCACTGCATGTAGCATATGTATTTATTATGGTTTCTCATCATTTCACAGGTTTCCCTGTCATAGCACACAATCATCTGTCATACAATGAACTGACAATGACATTAAACCATATATACAAGTCATGATTTAGTTCAGGCAAGCAAAATATGGGTATATGAGAGCGAAAACTGTGACATTAACATTTATTTTATCTTTATCAGCTTTTAGATTTCTGTTCATGCTGAACTACGGGAGATTACATATTGCTGCTGCGCTTATCAGTTGGATGAACACTGCATTTATAGCCAGGACTCTAGTGGAAATTACACTGTCAGCTCTGGATTTCAGCATAATGCAGTTAAACATAAACAGTCAAATAATTCCTTATGGTACTATGATCAAAGTAATGTTTGTTATAAAGCAGGATAGGCCTATTTCTGAACTAAGCATTTCTATATACTGTACATTATAATGTACATATCACACATGTGTATATACATCCACACAAGTTAAGGTTATAATTATTAGCCCCCTGACCAAAATTGAACAAAAACCATTAATTTTTCTAAGAAAAATGACTAGTATTTAAATTGTTTATGAGCATTGCTTCCAGAAGAACAATGACACAATTTCCAATGAAATTTTGAAGAAATATTCTACTGATGCACTTAAATGAAACAAGGAAAATACAAAAATAGCATGGCCAAAATTATTAGCCCCCTGACAACTAATAGTCAGTAGTGTACCCCTTCTCACTCACA
This sequence comes from Erpetoichthys calabaricus, assembly GCF_900747795.2. Lineage (NCBI taxonomy): Eukaryota > Metazoa > Chordata > Cladistia > Polypteriformes > Polypteridae > Erpetoichthys > Erpetoichthys calabaricus. Next base: position 217,400,226 of record NC_041394.2, on the reverse strand, counting down.
ATTGATAACATCCTCTTACTGTACTTTATCACAAGGTCACATGTCTTCTGAGGGATCTTAGACCATTAGTCATCTCTAGACAGAGGAGCAGCTTCAGCGACAGACTGCTGTCACTGTCCTGCTCCACTGACAGACTGAGGAGATTGTTCCTCCCCCAAACTATGCGACTCTTCAATTCCACCCGGGGGGGTAAACATTAACATTATATAAAGTTATTGTTTGTTTTTACCTGCATTATTATTAATCTTTAATTTAAATTTTTTTTTTTTTGTATCAGTAAGGTGCTGCTGGAGTATGTGAATTTCCGCTTGGGATTAATAAAGTATCTATCTATCTATCTATCTATCTATCTATCTATCTATCTATCTATCTATCTATCTATCTATCTATCTATCTATCTATCTATCTAATCCATGGCAAATTGCTCCAGCTCAGGCAAACTAGATGGTTTTTGAGCTTGCACCTTAACCTTGAGCTCTCACCAAAGATTCTCAATAAGTTTGAGATCTGGGCTTTGAGACAGCCACTCTGACCTTGATTTTGGTGTTCCTCAAAAGGTTCTAGAACAACTCTGATGGGTCCTTTGGGTCATTATCTTGGCTGAAAGACCCAGTGACAGCCCAAAGCCAGACTGGCAGCAGATTTCTTCAAATATTCCATTGAAATGTCAACATAATCTTCTTTCTTCATTATGCCATGCCCAAACAAGGTCCCTTGTACCTGAAGCAGCAAAACGGCCCCACAGTATTATGCTTCCACCAACATGTTTAACTGTGGGAGCTGTGTTTTTAGAGTTGAAGGTTTCTCCCTTCCTTCGCCAAACAAAAGCTTTATCCATGTGCCCAAACAGCTGCAGTTTTGTCTCATCAGACCAAAGAACAGACTTCCAAAATTCATCCCCACATTTCAAATGATCTGAAGTAAGCTTTAGTCTAGCTTTGATATGCTGCTTTGTGAGCAATGGAGTTTTCCTTGGCTGATGACCTTGAAGCTCTCCATAATGAAGAACCCTTGCAACAGTTTTTTTTTTTTTTTTTGAAACTTCAGAAGAGGTCAGTTCGGTGACAATAGCCTTTGCAGTGATCTGGGAGTTCGTTTTGGCATCTTTGATTATTTTCCTCTCCAAATTGTTTGAACTCTTGCGCTTGTGGCCATGCCTAGGTTTGTTTCTGACAGAATGGGTCACTTTGTATTTTGCAATGATACAACATACAGCTGTTCTGGACACCGTGAAATCCTTGGAAATAGCCGTATAGCTATCCCCTTAAGATGAGCATTCACTATCTTTTATCTGATGTCCATACTTATTTTGTTGGTTTTTGACATAATGAAATTACTTTTTACAAAGAATGTAAGTGTGATGCCTCTCAGTCTTGCCTTTAAGTACCAGTAGCCCTGCTCATGAATTTCACTCCATTTATTAGGGTGTGGTGCTAATTGATTGAGCCAATGAAGTCATATGGGGTTCAGGTGTGGTTTGACACCAGAACATTTAACTTTAATACAATGCTTCTTGACAAATTCACATGGGACCAATAATTTTGACCACCCCAATTTTCAATACAGTTGTTACACAGCAATATAGAAGTTGTTTTTAAATTAAATATTTTACTTTGTAAAGTGTGATAAATGATGTTATAATTGGACATAAATCTAGGAAAATGTCCAGTTTCTCATAGGAGGCTAACAATTACATAATTACTGTATATATATATATATATATATATCCATCCATTTTCCAACCCGCTGAATCCGAACACAGGGTCACGAGGGTCTGCTGGAGCCAATCCCAGCCAACACAGGGCACAAGGCAGGAACCAATCCCAGGCAGGGTGCCAACCCACCGCAGGACACACACAAACACACCCACACACCAAGCACACACTAGGGCCAATTTAGAATCGCCAATCCACCTAACGTGCATGTCTTTGGACTGTGGGAGGAAACCGGAGTGCCCGGAGGAAACCCACGCAGGGAGGACCCGGGAAGCGAACCCAGGTCCCCAGGTCTCCCAACTGCGAGGCAGCAGCGCTACCCACTGCGCCACTGTGCCGCCCATATATATATATGATTCTGATTTTAAATTGGTCAAGTGTGGGTGATTATGGATGAGTGTAGCAGTAAAGCACCATGACCTATCAGTCCATAGATGGTTCCCTCCCATCTTCCCTCCAGTCCAAGGCATATAAAAATTATGCTATACTACTTCTGGAAATAAAATGGTTAGTTTAATTTGATAACAAAGCAAATGAGGTGCCTTGTACTTCTAGTTTTTTGGTGAAACTTGGAAAAATGCATGATCTTCCATCAAAACAAGTTGCAATAGATGCATGAAACTTTTGTAAAAAGTACAGTCCTAATAGAAGTCACTAAGGCCATCAGTTAGTGTCATATTTTGTTGTCATGTATGTAGTAACGCTTTTATAAAATATGTATCACATATCACAAGTGCTTTGGCTCTTGTTTAATAACATAGAAGTCACTGCTAGGTTATTTTGATATCACATGCCATTGAAAAAAAATCACTTGGATAGTCTTTGATGGTCATATGAGCACTAGATATACAGTATATTGGCAGATTAGTTGTTTTTCCCTTTACGCTATCTGAGTTTCTTTTTCCGATTGGACTGTATCATCCAATAATTTATACTGTAAATTTATCATCCCTTCCCATGTTTTGGGACATTATTGCTTTACACCGTGGCTTTTTGTTTTTTTCATTATGTTTACACCTGGTCCTTCAGTATTATTTCCAGACTCTAAACTACTCTCATATTGCTCGAATTTAGTAGATGGAAATGAAAAGTTTATTTGTCCCTTGGGGGGAATTTGACTTTTTACAGAAGCCCTTTAAATACACAAGTAAATAAATAGATAGATATGACGGGTTTATCCATTGTATTCAGTAACTTATTTGTTGATGCTGTCATGAGCTTTAGGTCCTCACAGAATTTGCAGTCCTGTCTGGTGAATGCAAAGGTAATGTAGTTCAAAAGACATTCAGTAGTGATTGTTGAAACTGGAAAAAGGGAATAGGGTTTAAAGGGAATAGTGTGCAGGAAAACAGAGACACTCAATGGAGGCTTCAAAAGACTCTATGTTGTTGTGATTGAAGGTGTGTGTATTACTGTTGAAGTTCACCTATACTACATAGTTTTAGCTAACTATGATATTTGTATCATTACTAGGTATATCTAATTTATTGCATCCCATGTGTACTGCTCTACCTGCATGTGGGCAACTGTTTGAAGCAAAGAGACTTACTAGCTTGGCAAGAGAAGATCAAATGGTTATTTACAGACCAGAGTGTCACTCAACACCTGTGCCGCTTACCAAAGCAGCTGCCAACTCATTGCACTGCTACTTATTGAAGGTGTCTCTTCTTAGCTGCTAACCCCTGTTGAAATATGGCAATCACCAACACTTGGTGCCCTTAGTGCTATACTTTGGCCCAACTAATCAATGTAAACTTGCTATTGCAATATATTAAAAATAATAAAACAAAGTAAAGCCAATAGTAGCAAAAAGTAGAATGTATTTGAAAAAGTCTTATTGAAAGATACTTATGTAAGGAAGCCTGGATGTGTAGCTGCTTAAAAAGTTTCTTCAGTACGCAGAGGTAGTTTTTCATTTAATTTCAGTGGTAAGGCAGACATCTTCTCTGTGTGGTGGTCTTCTTTCTCTCCTTATGTTATTTTTTCTGTGCAGAATTCATCCCAAACTTAAAAGATTCAATTCATGTGATGTTAACAATGATTACATGAATGACTGGTAATCCTAAAACCACTGTGATGTTTACATTACAAGATTGTGTTCTTTTCCCAGGCTAATACCCATGCTAATCTTAGTTACCCCAAGCTGATAAATAAGGTTATTTTATTACTTTTCACATTGTAAAAATATAGCTATCAATTTGTTTTAAGACCTCTCTAAAAGAATGATGTAAAAGATGAAAAGTTTGAATCAACAAAGATTTTGAGTTTAAATTGATGACTAGTAGGCTGCACTACAATCTTTTAAAAGATGCAAAATATCAAATAGCAATGTCAACACAAGAGCTTGTTTGAATACATATTTAAATAGTTCAACATAGTTTGTTTACACTTAAATATACAGTTCAATATAGTGAGTTGAACATTTATTAAAGTTCTTCATTATACCTTCACCATAGTCTGTAAGTTGCTTTTCCTGTTTATGTACTTTCAAAGCTCCTTAGGCATAAACACTTGACCAGTGACTGATCTGTGGCAGGTTTGCATATGCTGTCTTACTGCTTTTTGTATTAGCACATCAAGAGAAGGTACATTGATTTGTTTGTGCTCACTTTATAACATTCAGTTTGATATTTTAGGTGAATTGAACAAGATGGGTAAGGAAAATGAATAGATGGTTGTGTCAGATATTATTATTTAATACCGGTTGTCATTGAATATAGGGCAGCACGGTGGCGCAGTGGGTAGTGCTGCTGCCTCGCAGTTGGGAGACCTGGGGACCTGGGTTCGCTTCCTGGGTTCTCCCTGCGTGGAGTTTGCATGTTCTCCCCGTGTATGTGTGGGTTTCCTCCCACAGTCCAAAGACATGCAGGTTAGGTGGATTGGCGATTCTAAATTGGCCCTAGTGTGTGCTTGGTGTGTGGGTGTGTTTGTGTGTGTCCTGCGGTGGGTTGGCACCCTGCCCGGGATTGGTTCCTGCCTTGTGCCCTGTGTTGGCTGGGATTGGCTCCAGCAGACCCCCGTGAGCATGTGTTCGGATTCAGCGGGTTGGAAAATGGATGGATGAATGGATGTCATTGAATATTTTGGTTTATTCTGTTTTCAGTTGTATTCTTTTTTTAGATAGAGATGTCTTAAATTTGCTTTTCTATTGTACTTAATTCTTTTTGAAAATAAATGCACAATTAAATTTCTCAATGTTAACATGGATTTTTGTTTTGTTTGTATGTCTTTGTGTATTGTTTGGTTATAATGAAAAATATAGTATCCCATTTCCTTTCACACTGGAATTAGCTATTTTGTCCAAATTCATGGAAAAACAATTGACAGTTAGTACTTGCCTCGATAAATCAACATTGGAGTGCCTCTTTTTTTAACATACTTAGGCCTGTATCAAGTCTGCCATTTTCATTATGTTTATGAAAGCGTCTCTGTCCTCACTATAACAACAAAAAATGCATGTGACATAGACGTTTGCATATACTGGGCAAAAACATCTTTGAAGAAATAGTAACACCTCCAGCTACAGGGTTGTTTTGCAGTAAATTATTTGCCTTTTACACATGTATGCAGCATTCAAACTGTAGAAAATGCAATTTAGATGAATAAAAGCAAGCAACACAACAAGCACCATGGAAAGCAACTCGTCTATGTGCGCTGTGTTAGAATATGGTTTTCTTCTGTAAAGAGTGACCAGTCAGAGAATGAGATGTTGTAATGAGCAGAACCCAATAAGGAAAGGGCTACATAATAAGCACAAACAAATCAGGGTGTGATTTGAACCTGCATTTTTAAAAATATACGCTTTCACCTGTCCACACTGAAACAAAAACAGTGTTTTCGTATATACATCTTTGGGGAGTATTTGCAAAAGTCTTCATTTTCTGGGTTTAAAAACACTGGATAGTGTAGAAGAAAGGTGATCTCCATTTTTAAACAAAAACATAGTACTGTAGTGTGGATGTAGCCTTAAACAAATTCAAGATTTAACTACTAGAGACAGTTCTATACTGTATGTGACCAATGTAATGATTCTATAACCCCTTAGGTGACTAGATTACATTGGACTTCTTTTTACAAGACTCTTTTACAAAATTCTGCATCTGAATCTCTCAGAATGTCAATTTGCTTACCTCATTTAGTACATGTTTCTGAGCCACCTGAAATTTTCTTCCAGCTTTCTTTTTATTCTAAATCCTCCATTCAATTAAATTCACTTTCTTCTCTCTCTCTCTCTCAGTTGGTCTTTGAAGCATATCCAAACAGAACATTAACTTCTTTCCTTTTGCTTTCAAAAATGATTATTTAATTGAAGCTGTCTAATTTTCTTGGTCAGTTTGTTCTGCATGCTTCTGTTTTAGTACTATTACACAGTTTATATGGCTTTACTGAACAGTTTATTTATACCTGTGTCTATGGGGATCAATGTTTGGCTGTATCCCTGTGTTTTTATCAGGTTTTCCTCTATTTTGTAAGTCTGTCAAAATGTTCAATTATGGGTCTCCTTTTTCTTTCTCTCTTTCTATGAGCTTACTTAAAAAAGTCAAAGTTTCCTATCTGAAAAATGCTATCTGAAATACAAAGCTAGAATATGCACTTACAGTACCTAGATGCAGGACTGCTAATGTTGGTCCTTTTTATCTTATCTGCACCTTTCTTGTTTAATATTTATCCATGCACTTTTAGCCAAGTGTCATGTATACAATATCTAATTGACATTACAGCAATAATAATGATAGTGCAATCTACATCTTTATGTTATGGTATATACTGTGTATACAGTATATTAAAACCAATCATTATTATATTTAAAAAAGCTAAAATTAAAAAAAATAGTATTTCACAAGTAAGGGCCCCTGCAGTGCTCTGTTTATTTACGGTATACACATTTTGTTTCCTTTAGAACAATATTCAATGTGCTTTGGCAACATATTTCTTTGATGCAAGGCTTAATTTATATGGAGTGATCAGATAAATAAAGCTGTCAAAAACAAACTAGGATATGCTGTAGCAATGGGACTGGTAGTACATTTCATATTTTATGTAACACATTGGCAATGTCTACTAAACTGTATGACATGTCCTTATTTGTTTTACTAGTTTTTATATAATTATTTCCATTCACATCTCTGAGTGTACACCATGAGATATTGTCTCATGAGAAAAATGTAACAGTGTGACCAGTAACATCCTGAAGGTTCGATGTGTACTCGGCAGAGGTTTTAAAAGTAAATATGAACTGGATTATCATTAAAATGCTTTAAAATGACTAAATATAGATATGTATTGAGGGATGACTTTAACACAGCAATCACACTAAGCATTCCTCCCAATAAGCCATTCCTTGATCTGAGATATAAAAACTTGGTGGATTCCTTCTGCATTTCATTTCCCTATTAAATGCAATCAATGTATCTTCATAATAAAAATCCCCCCAAGTAGTTTGTGTCTCATTAATTTGTAGGATGTTTACAGCAGCTGATAAATGTTATTGTGAAGTTTTACTTATTTTGACTGTTGGGATGCCTTTCTTAGGATTTATTATAATTTTTTTTAATTTTAGACTTCAGTTTGCTTTGTGAGCAGAAAAATGGAACTGGTCCATAAAAAAGACAGAAAAGGAAGTGATAGAAAGATTTATTTCTTTTGTTAGAGATATAAAAATATCCTACAGTGCTCGTGGTCAGAGTGACTGCTCTGCAGTGTACATAAATAATACAGGTGAGGACTTGAAAAATGCATGCATTCAGTTTTCACACCATAGCTAACATAGAAAGACTAAGTGACAGTTGAACTGTGCTTGACAATGGAACTGAAAATGCTTTCCCTGATAACCATACATTACCTGAAGATGTACAGTAAAAGACGGAACAGGAGTAATTACTGTACATTGTACTTTAAAAGTGTGTTTGGTAGAGGTCACAATTGTGTACTTAAGCATGTAGGAGGAAATAACGGGTTCAGTAAATGGAAGTATGTAGAAAAAATAACACACTGTAACAGAAAGAAAAGGGATTGTCAATGGATTTGTCAAACTGTCACAGGAAAGCCACAGGACGTATTATCCATCCATCCATTTTGCAACCCGCTGAATCTGAACACAGGGTCACGGGGGTCTGCTGGAGCCAATCCCAGTCAACACAGGGCACAAGGCAGGAACCAATCCCGGGCAGGGTGCCAACCTACCAGGACGTATTATACATCAACTCAAAGTGTATAGGACTGTTTTTGTCAACATATACATATGTATAATATACAGTATGTATGTTTATGCATTTTTTTAGTGTGTGGAGTGTAAGTATGTGCTATGGAAGCTTTTAAGAAAATACATTTTATGAGATTGAGATTCAGCTTTCTTTATTTCTATAGGAAGAAGCACATTTTAAATTTACTCTTTGTAGATTTCTTGAAATGGGTTTACTGTACTTTCCAATAAGCTTTTACTTTTTTATTGAGTGTTATCTTCTCAAAGTTATTTGCCTCACTCATCTTCAGCTTTTGCTTTGAATAGTAAATGGAAAAAAATGAAGAGTGATTGATACTCATGTTTAAGGTCTTGCTTGTAAGATTTACTCTACCTGTTCCATGTCTTCTGTGGTACATTTTCCAGACCTGCAGATATAATTCATAAAGAACTGCAGTAGTCTGTCACAACTCTTTACTTAGACAAATGAACTAATGCTTGAGTGCAGTTTCTTCATTTTTTTCTGTGTATGTAAACTCTTATAGGACTTCATCAAATTTATCCAATATTATTTGTAGACTTCTGTCCCACTATATCATCTCTCTAATTGCCTGATGCTTTTTTTCCATCTCAACAAACATTTTTCTTTTTTCTTTTTCCTTTCTTGTTTTTCTATATGTATTTTCTCTACAAAAATAGCGCAAAACCCCATATGGTATAAAACGTAACTGCCTATTATTATTTTAAATTGCTTGTCTTGCTCACTTGTCAGTTATTCTCTGCAATGTTGGGTGACTCATGAGGATGTAGCGCCATTTTCCTCCAATCACTATTTTTCTTGAATTCTGCATTTCTTTTTCCAATTTCTATGTGATGTTTTGGTTTGTGTAAAATGCAGTGGCCTACGGGAATCATTTTTCTCTGTGCTCTGGTGGGCCTTCAGTTTTAGAATGTATTAGTTTAGAAACTGCTTCAATGTCAACAGCTACATGGTGACACAAGGGTCTCCACTGATCCAGTGTCCTATCTTTGAATTCTTCAACTAAGTTGTCATTATTTCGGTATATGCTCATTCTGTCCGTCAGTGTTTTTTTTTATTTCCTTTCCCTGAGTTTTCCCTGAAAGACATAGTAGGATTAGATTGATGCTGATTCCAGATTGCTTGTTTTTTAAGTCTGTGAGTTGGTAATGAACTGACATCCAATACAGAATTGGTTGCTGCTTTGTGCCCACAGCTGCCAACATAGACTGTGCGCACAACTGTGACTGTGAACAGGAATAAATGGATTTAGAATGTTACGTTATGTGTAATGTCAGGCATGTGGAGTCATCCTGTTTCCTTAATTCAAACTAAGTTGTGCTTTTTTTCGAAAAAAATTGCTTATTGTGCCTGAATGACGAGCACTACTACATGATCTTATTACAGACTGGATGCCTGAAGATTAATTGTTTTATAGTACATTTCTGATTGAATGTGACAGGTCAAAGAGGGCCTTGTCTTCTTTGATCTTCTGGGTGGCCATTTTACCTCCATCACAAGTAGTATTCTACTCCAGACATGTGCAAACCAATTTCTAAAAAAATATTGGTTGACACTTTTTTCTTTTGATTGCCACTACAGCTGAGAATGTGGCAACACATCAGTTGGATTCTAAAACACCAGTTAACCTAAATATAATCTATCAGTGAATAATAAAACTCACCCATTGACTCTTTCTCTAGGCTGTGTACTCAGGTCAGACTCGTAATACCAGAAACTGACCTGTATGGAATGCCAACCCTTTGAGAGGAACCCTCGTATGCACCCCCACAATGGGCCAGATTAGAATTGCCAATTATTCTAATATGCACGTCTTTGTGATGAGAGAATAAAAGCAAAAACCTGGGAGAAATTATGGGTTCTGGACGTGGATTCAAACTGGGCTGTGGAGTTAGTAGCACTTGCTGATTTGCCATAGCACCTGCCATTTATAAAACATGCCATACAACCTCTTCACAACACAAGGCTATACACAATATAGATCTTTACCATTGCTAAAATGAAAACAACACATTTTTATTAGAAATTTATCTTCCAGGTGAAAATATCATTACTAATTTTACTTAATATCTGTGGGAATATGATTGTGTACTTTCATTTTAGTTTGGATTTTTTATTTTTTTGGAAGGCAATAACTTACTGATTTATTGCTTTTGTGAGTGTATCTTTGACTGAATTGTGAGTTACTGTATGTGCTCTATTCTTTTAAATGAAGTAAACATAATAAATGCAGTACTGTATAGTACTGTATGCAATATAATGAGCCTTTGTAGCCTTTATGAAAAGCTGTGCACCTACCATTAGAGAGTCTCCATTATTTTGTGCTATTTTTTAATTATATAATTTTAGAGATGGTGGCACAGCCGATCATGCTCACGTCTTCACATTGCAGGGTACAAATTCCAGCCCAGGCACTTGTCTGTGAGGAATTCTGCATTTTCCCATTTACTTTCTCCAAGTAATTAAGTTTTCTTCCCCATTCCAGAGTGTTGGAAATTAGGTTTTTTGGCAAATTCTCATCAGCCTGGTTTCAAAAAGAGAATCTGTGTGCATATGTATGGTTTTTCTCTTAATAATAATAATAATAATTCTTTACATTTATATACTGCTTTTCCCTTTGATGGAATGCTACTTCATTAAGGGTTTTGTACTTTTCTGTGTCTGATGCTCCCAGAATAGCCTTCAGCCCAAATTCATCTGTATTTAACATAAAATATGCAAAATGAAAGAATGAATGAAATGATATGCTGTACCTTTTATTCCACTTCTAACATGTCATGTGGGTGTGCAAACCCAGTTTTAGAATACCTTCCACTTGTCTATTCTGCCCTGTGCAAAGGTGTCACAATGATTTTAACAATGTGAAAAAGCTGATTCATTGATTTTCAGTGTGACTTATACTCTAGTTTTTGCATATACAGTATTCATGAATTGTTGTTTTTCTATTTTTTCACAGGCTGCTCTTTTCTAGCCTCTAAATGTTGCCTATTCTACTCTGCACTGATTCAGTTAAAACAGTTTTTGCATACAATCTTTTAAAATAATCATTTTAAATGTGCCTTTGTTGTATAACGTACTACTCATTGTAGCTGCTATTTTCTGTAAACTGTAATCACAAAGCTTCTAGTTAAAAAATACAATAGATGCGAGTGATAATGATTTGTTTGGTAATAGCTTGTTCCACAATAATTGTATGCTTGACAAGCAAGTGTATTGATTATAATTTATGTGAAACTGATACTTTCATTATTTTAATCTACAGTGTCTCTATTTGTTTTAGTGCTTTTTTTTGTAGTACTGATTTTGCCTCAGAAACTCACATCCATATGGTTACTTACAATTCATATATATCAGACGTGCAACAAGGTCAAGATGTTGTGTAAATTGTTGCATTCATAAATCTACAGATAAGAAAAGATCCTAAAGTATTAAAATAAGTGCATAAAATATTCTAAAGTTGTAAACTTACATGTTAATCTGTTGTTTTCTCAAGAAATATAATTGAATGAGATCAAACCATACTCAAAGAAACCAGCAGAAGTCATTACCAAGACAACTGATTGGGAACCAATCATCTAAAAGAAAGAAGAGTGCTGAAATGTTCTTGTACTTCATAGCTCTGTTTGCTCCTAAGTATTGTTTAGAAGTGTATCCAATACATGGATATCCTTTGCTTTCGTCTTATAAAGGAACCAGTAACGGGGCACAGCACGATAACGTGCAGTGAATACACTTGATTTGAGCATTCCTACTTTTCATACTCTTTCTCTGTACATTTAGCATTCATTTGCTCAGAGGTTGATGCGCTTACTGCTTCCTGAGCAGCATTTCTTTTTTCCACCCTACAGGCTCGCTTCTTCTCTTCATTCGTCGGCATCTTTTTGCGTTAAAACTGATTAAGTCAGTGTTTGAGTTGCAATTACTTATGCACGTCTTCTTTAATTTTTCACTTAAGCTGGCACTTAAGTCTTCAATCTGCCTCCAGAATGATTTAAGATATGAAGAGGTAGGGGAAGTGACGGCGAAGGTGGTAGGGATGAGAACGACTTGCTAGCCGCTGCCGAGAGCGGATTCTACAATAAAATAAAATAAAAAGAGGAATAACCTTGGAGGTCAATCATCACCCCGAAAGCAGATAGTAGACGTCACGTAGTATATGTGTACCAAGTTTCAAGTCAATAGTTCAAACGGTTTGCGAGCTACACGTGATTTAAAATCCTGGACAGACAAACAAACAGCTACAATAGAGTATTATATAAGAAGATTGTGGGATGAATTCACAATTCACAATGCCTGTGATTATTAATTAGCATCTGGAGGTACCACCATTAATCTACAAAGTTTCCAAGACAACTCCACAGTGATGTCACCATCATAATGATAACATATTTCAAATGCCTATAAAACAAAACTAATTTGAGATATGCAAAAACAGGTCAAAATACAGTACATCCAAAGCCCCGAGTTTATATCAGCTCTACTCCTTTTTCAGTCTGTTCTTCTGCACAAGAATCCCCCAGATTAGCTCAGATTGTCCATTACTTATGATTCCCTGTCTATACTAAATGATGGTTTATTTAGTCATGTATGAAAACTTTATTGTGTGCTAGCAGGAGTAATGATACAAGGAATGTGTGTCAATGTAAACAAAATCTTTTCCATTCATGGATGCCTGCCATTTTGGAATGCATTTTTTACACACTACCCTTTTTTTGTGTCAAGCACGTGAGTATGGGGAGTATTTTACGACATCTTGTTGGGTGAAACCAAACAAGAAGGGTAAAGGTAATACCAAATGTGTAACTACTGTCTCATTTTTACCCTTTGAGCGATGCATGATGTCAGTCCCGCCCTCTCATTGTATGAAGAATGCCATGACCAGGAGTATGGAGAAAAGGTTAATTATAGAACCAGTTCTTGTGAAGGATAGACCTCCTTACAAGTTTTTTGCTGAATTGAAATAATCTGGCCAAGAATCATTTGATCTTTTTATTGTTTTATGTTAACCTCATCTCATTTTTCATCACTTAAATGGCTCACCAAGGCTATCAATTTTCAGGCTTTTTTTTGCGCTCTCTCTCTCTCGGTTGGTTTTTGTGTTGTTCCTCCCTAATTATGAAGCACTCTATATTTCAAAAGTCTTTCTGAATCTTTATGACCTTTTGTTGGACTGCCTGTGTTACAAGAGGTATCCAGTTCCATTAAATTCTCCTCTTTTTTTCTTAGTTTTTCTCTCTTTCTCGTTGTCTTCCTTTTTAGTTCTCTAGCCCTATTTTTCTAGCTCTGTGTTCAAACACAGTGTTTCTGAAGCTCAGAATATTTTTTACATGGGTAGCCCTCTTCACATTACATGGCATATTCACATACAGTAGTTGTCTCAATATGTGTAAAAATTAAGGCATGTAAAACTGATGTGAATCAGTTTTGACATTTGGGCACCACCGTCCCATCTTTGAGTTTGTACTCTTCACAAATATCAAGTAGCAATTGTAAAACAAAGCACATTCAAAAAACATGAGAACCTCGATCATTATTTTTTTGTATAGTTTGTGTACTGCTTTCACTATTGTTAACATTAAATATACTGTAGGTTAGGCATTGTCTTTAAGTTGCAAATGAAAACTTACCATAAGCATTTTGTAAAGTTTACAAGAAGCAAAACAGACAACCAGTTAAAAAAGTAAGTCTTCAGTTTTACCTTGATTCAAGCAGAACTGTACATTAATTCATTTGGTCCTGCCAGCTTAGGTCAAGCAATTAAAATCACATAGGGAAATAAAAACTACCAACATGGCAGTTCTGATAAAACAAGAAATTTAATCAGGCACCTTCAAAGCGATTAGTGTATACTTCAGTCATACCTTTAATACCTACGCCTCTGTCTTTAAATAAGCCTGAAGAAGTGCTCCCTCAGTCGTGTCGTTTGTCAGGTTGATGCATTATTGTACTAATTGAGTTTCAACCAGCTTTTATTAGCTTTTCTCTTGCAACCGTCAACTCCCCCTCAATTGATGTGTTTGTCTAGAGGAGAATTTGAAGGTGTCCTTTAATGAGATAATTCTGTTTTATTTATTTGTCGACACAGTTCATTTCATATTGCCTGGTAAACATGACAGAGGTTTGAGCTTATTCTGGCCCTACAGTCTCTGTCATTCACTTATGAATATGCTTGTTAATTCTAAATTTGGTTATTACATTTTATAAATCCAGGCTATTATTACATCATTAGGTTTTGAAGTTTTAATTATATTCCACACCTCTCCCTGCCTATCCTGTATTTAAATAGTATACTGAATTAATTACATGTTGTTATACTATTAAATGAGTTTTGCCTGATGATTCAAAGAAAGAAAAAGAAAGACAAAAAGCAGTATAACTGTTTTTAAAAGTATTGCTTCTCTAAGGAAGTAATCACAATACAGAAGTGTTAACAAAGTCATATTTGATTTCAATACATTTTTAGAAGTACTTTCGCAGTATTCGTGGAAATCATTCCATTTTTGCAAACCCACTTTTTCATTAAATGAACAAAATGGGAACTGGAGCCAAGATGGGGACAAGCTGTAAATAAATGTATCACCAAGCACAATAATATGTACAAACTAACTTACGTAAACTATGTCAGACCTGACTAATTTCACATTGCCATTCAACCCAATATGCACCCCTTTTGGTGCGGAAAGAAAATGGTGTGCCCAGAGAAAGCCCACATGATACTGAGCCAAATTTGTAAATTCCACAAACACGGTGAAAGTCAAACATGGGTTCTGGGATTTGTGAGGCAGCAGCGTTAACCCTGCTCGCTCCATGAAAAATATGCTGAAATGAAATGTGGGTACGTGTTACATGTTGATTAGCACATGCAAGAAGCAATTTCACTACACTTTGCACACATGACAATAATAACCCTACAAACCTATAATCCGATTTTGATAACACTGAATGTGCTTTTAAGATACTATTCATCACTGTGGACACAAGACACAGCAAGTTAGTTTTGATGCTGTTGGAGCGTGTCTTTTTATCTTTTGAAGCCTTTTTTTGCTTTATACTTGATCAGTCTTTATTTCCTGTAGTACTAATACATATGATGGCATTAGTAGTGTATTTTGATAGTGAAAACTGTCCAAAGTACTGTAGAATGTATTGTACCCTTATTATAGTTTTTATCTATAGGTCAAGGTTTTTCTATTCGTACCTAATAATTTTCTGTAGATGATAAATCTTCATTATGCATGCTTAAATGGAAGTTCATGTGCTGGGCATTTATTTCACTACACAGTTATCTGTAATTACCATCTTGTCGCTTTTAACCAAGGTGACTTAAAAAGGTCATAATAAATTACAATTGTTTACATCCCTTTTTTTCAGTTTAACTATAGACGGATTAAATGACTTGCCAAGGAGTCACATAAGGAGTTGCTGTCAGTGGTCTTTTGGGTCACAGCCTGACACCTTAGCCACCAGACCAATCTATTGGGCTTTACTTTTAAAAAACATGCAGTACAGAATGTATCCTGTGTTTTTGATTTCAGTATTTGTTTTCAAGACAAATTGTTTTTCACTCCCGCTGTAATTTGCGACTGTAAATTGTCTAATTAAAAATCATACTTTGGTTTAATTTTCTTTTTGGGATGAAGATCACTGTGACATATGCATATGTGTGAAGCAGGAATGGAGTGTGGATAGAACTGATTGAGACCTCAAGAGTGCTTTTTATGATTATCCATCCATGCATTCATTTTTAAGTCTTTTTAAGTTCATGAAATTTAGGGTGGTGGATATTGGAGCCCACCTTGACAGCATCAAAAAAAAAAAAGAGTTAGGAAGCAACCCTTAATGACATGCCAATCCCATACAGGAGGAAAGTTACACGTATGCTTGAGATCACAAGCAGCCTAACACTCTCTTTGGAGTGCAGTAGTGAAAACTAGAGCATCTGGAGAACAAGTCATGCAGACACAGGAATAATGTGCAAACTCCACACAGTCAGTACGTGGTACAGGAGTTTGAACCCAGTCTTCTGGAAGTGTGAGTCAACAGGACCAACCATTGTGACATTATCCTGATTATGATACAAGTTGAAATAATGCAAAGAAATGCTGAGGACAACTAAAGCTGATGTTAAAATAAAGAAATTTTTAGGGCAAATAGTGTGGAAGATGAGGCTGAGGAAGAAAGTAATGCACTTTTTTTTTCACTGAGATATAGCAAAGTTAATAAAAAAGGAAAAAACATCTCGTACCAATTAATGAATGCGGCACTTTGGTTAAGTAATTTGATTTGATGTAAGATTAACTGACCTGATGTGAGGCATTAGCCTATGAAATTACAGTATGTGCCAATGTGCTGTACTTGAGAATCAGATCACAGGTCATTTGTAAACATTTATTGGATTTATGGTTTATCTCAAGCTCAAAGAAGAGGTCATCTGTTTTTTACTGAAATCCAAAATATTTTAAACTGCTTTGAAGATCAACTGAGCTGGCCAACATTGCACAGGCTAAATAACCTTCTCTTTCATCTGGTTATTGCATTTTAGAGTGAGATATGGCTTATCATATATAATGGTGGTATCTACTGACTGCGCTCACCTGCAACTTTTAGCCATATGTATTTTATTGTATTTTATATTATTTTAGGTCATCTTTTTCATTATTTTTCCTTTAAAAACTTGCATTAATAAATGCTTAGAATAATTAGGCTGGGTTCCTTATTTTATTCTATACCCCGAATTCCATTACAAGATTATTATTAATTAATTACCGTACTTCCTTAATTTTTCCTGTGAGTAGATGCAGCTTTTTCCAGTGTCAAACTGTTCCAAGGCAGGAGCCAGCTGCTGCTTTTCACATTCACTGTTTTATTCTTTGAAAAATAAGTCTAAGTTTGTAGTATTTTGTGTATATATTCACAAGTACAGAAAATGTGTAAAAGTCATTCTCATTCAACACCAGTAGTTCCAGTATAAAACTTATTTTGTAATTTTTTAAGGTTTTCATCTTCTGGTGAAGGTCTGATTTTGGGCCGTTGTGAACATACATTTGGTTATTATGCATTTACATAGCCATACTATGAGCACAACACAAAGTAAAACAGGCCTGATGTAGAGCAAATAGTGATTTGCTGTCCCCAGTTATAATGTCAAAATAATCATTTGTAAAAATGTTTATTTTTTCCTGCATTTCGATTATCTGGTACTTCGTCATAGTTTTCTGTCATATAAGAATTACCAGCTCAGGAAAGATTTCATCAGAAGGAAATTATTTTACAGTCTAAAGGCATCATTTTAATTAGATACCTTCTAAAATCAGAGTTTTCCAATTAAGGGTGATACAAAGCGTCCTTAAACTTTGACAGTAAGGTGACCATTGCAATATTGACCCTGAGTGCTGTTCCAGAGGCATTTCCTAGATAGTAAAACTATTTATTAAAGACCAGCATACACTACAAAATACAATGAAGGTAGTAACAAAGGTTATAATCAGATGACCGCAGCAAAATCCCACAAATAACTTGGCTATGAAATCTGTAGACCAAATAATGGCTTGGGCTGAATGCTGCTGTCCTTCATAAAGCATGTGACATTGCACTGCTCTTGCTTTGAAATTGAAACACTGACAGTGATCATAGACTAGCCGAGTGTGAAAGGAATTTGAATGGAGTGCTTAAAAGAGCAAAATCAATAAAGGTGAAGTTCATTTTTGTTCATGTAGGCTATCTCTGCAAACAGACATCTCTCTTAATTAGAAGGTACGAAGATCCATAAAAAGAAAGAATATAGACATTACAATGCACTGGTAAGCATCTTAGTGGATTGTGGGCACTTGAAGCTGATGGGAAAAAACAGTTGCACTTCTTTAAAGGATCTATGTCAGAAAATTAACCTGATGATGGAAAGAATGAAAAATAAATAAGAAAAATGTAAAGTTAGGATAGCACTGTGGTACAGTGGTTAGCACTGCTGATTCACAGCTTTAGTTAAATAGAATCTGCTTCCAGGAAAAATGTAATAAATTATATAGGTAAAAATTAACATAATACAGATGAGTGTCAGTCCAAAGCACTTTGTTCCAAAATGAATCTGGCTTGTCTAAATGAGCATTTACATACAACAAGTGACTCTGTTTGTGGCGTGAGTCCAGAAAGGGCTTCTTTCTCATCATCCTGCCTTACAGATGTTCTTTGTGCAAATTGCAGTGAATTGTAGAACGATGTACAGATACACCTTCTGCAGCAAGATGTTCTTGCAGGTCTTTGGAGGTGATCTGTGGGTTGTCTGTAACCATTCTCACAATCCTGCACATATGCCGCTCCTGTATTTTTCTTGGCCTACCAGACCAGTTGGGTTTAACAACAACTGTGCCTGTGGCCTTCCATTTCCTGATTACATTCCTTACAGCTGAAACTGACAGCTTAAACCTCTGAGAGAGCTTTTTGTAGCCTTCCCCTAAACCATGATACTGAACAATCTTTGTTTTCAGATCTTTTGAGAGTTGCTTTGAAGATCCCTTGCTATCACTCTTCAGAGGAGAGTCAAAGGGAAGCACAACTTGCCATTGACCACCTTAAATACCTTTTCTCATGATTGGACACACCTGTCTATGAAGTTCAAGGCTTAACGAGCTAATCCAACCCATTTGGCGTTGCAAGTAAGCAGTATTGAGCAGTTACATGCATTCAAATCAGCAAAATTACAAGGGTGCCAAAATTTTTGTACAGCCAGTTCTTCACAATTGATTTAATTTCATACAACTAAATACTGCTTCACTAAAAATCTTTGTTCGGAAAACACCCCAGTACTCAACTAGAGTAAATTATTATGCAGGTTGAGAGGGTTTCCCAAACTTTTTCATATGACTGTACATCAAGAAGAATGCTTTTTTTTGTTTTCATTTTAAATTTTCTGTGTAAATGGTTGATGCATGCTTACCTTGACTCACATGTCACTGTGGTCCATTTTTTTTAAATATATATGGTATAATAAGCATTTGGCAATTTCATTTAGGGATATTGAAGTGTAAACAGTATATGCTATCTAGAGACACAATGCACTGCATCTATTTTATTTGTTTTTGTAATATTTAATAAATGAGAGTACAAATGAGGATCATCGAGAATGCAAATGCTAGTGTCATAATCATTATTAATTGTATTACTATGTCCTCAGAATTATGTTGGAGACCATTTTTTTGCAAGGCAGTTCTTCAAAATGGATTTAGCTTTTTTCCCAATTTGGGGGGGTACAAGCACACACACCCCACAGGACTGTTTTGAAAGCTAAAAACAAAAAGGTTTATAATGGAAATTTAATGGGAAGGCAGCTTATATTTAACATTAGTGAAGTAAAAGAACATTAGTATGACATTCAAGCTAATTGCCACTATCAGATTTTTTATTATCAAGCACTCTGCACATGATCTCTTTGAATGCGAAAGCAACATGCATCTTTGCCACTAATATTTCAAATGCCCCTCAGTGTGTATGAATCTATTAACATATGTTTTTGCAGTTTGTTAAAATTTGCAGTATTTGCTGAATGTTCCCTGCTAGGTTTAGAAGAGTGGTAAGATAGATGTGACTACGCATATGTCATTTTGATTGTCCCCAACACTGATCTCAAAATATATGTAAATCCTGTTCTTTGATGCTCATTTTTATTCAAGCAGAACATATCACCAAGCAGCTTAATAATGCACATCTGGAACTGTAAAGTTTTAAATGTATATTAATGAATACTGAATATAGATTGGGCTATATTCCTAAATCAAAGTGATAAAAGCAAATACTTTTTATCAATACCTCAGTTTGGAACACTGAATACTGAATATATTATTTAAATTATTAAATTTTATTATTTATTATTTCTTTCTTCCTTTTCTATAATTAAATGATAATGTAACATTAGATTTTTTTGGAATGGGAAAACACAATGTAGCTGATTATTCATAACAATTTAAAAGGAAACTCCATTTCTGTCTCATGTGGATTTTGCTAGACAAATAATGTGAAATATTTTTTCTTTGCCGTTTTTCATGTTATTTGTTGTTGTCCAGTGTTGGTCACTGTTGGACCCTGTTCTAACAAAAAAAGTTATATCCATTCTCCTAGGAAACACTAGATTCAATTTTTTTTTGTGACTATCACTGCAGACTACATGGGGTAAGTAACATATAAAGAAATATAATTTTTGTGTGGAGCATTTTTATAAATGCCCAGGTCTCCAAGGCAGCCACCATGCCACGCGCTCTCTTAAAATGACAGCAAAGCGTCATTCATTGCAACTTGAAAGTGTATGCTCTGAAAGGTTCTTGGCCTCGTGATAAACTCCCTCTCCCTACCTTGTAGCAGCTTGGAGACCTATTGCCAGGTTCATCATAGCACATCATCTTTTCTTATTCTTTTCTCTTGTACTTTTGTGAAACCATGCATGACTGGATTTGTCAAAACCCTTGCAGCCCTCATTTTTCCTCACCGGCTTACACAGTGGCGCTAATCTTGCCAGTGTGAGTCACACTCTTTTTGGACAGACAATTTCATGGTTTCCTTGCTCTGACACCCCTATAACACTAAATATTCCATTAGAAATTACTAATCAATCTAAATAAAGCTCATTTAGGCACAAATGACAATATGCTGCATTATTCTTTCTATATTTTCTCACGGTTTACCCAAAAATTCAAGTTTGCTGTATATATGTGACCTAACATAACATATACTCTAAAACCTAAATCAGGACCATCAGGAACAAGTTTATCCCAGTATATCACTAGCCACAATCATTCATGTCCACAATTTGTCACGTCAAATTAACCAGGATGTCTTCAGGTGACGTGAGAGAAAAGCCAGAGAACCTGTAGTAAAACCCATGGAAATTCAAGGAGAATGTGCAGACTCCATCATGACAATGTCTGGCAGTGAGATTCAAATACATGTTGTTAGACATGTGAGACAGTGCATTTACATTGCATTTGCCAGTCTATCAGTTTTCTTATGCTGCATATCTAGTTTTGACATGTGGAAGTTATATTTGTCCTAAATGAGAGCCAGTCAATCTCATGTTCACTTTGTATGAAGATTTCTTTAAAATCTGAAAAACTTCAGCAAGAAATAACAACATAGTAATTATATGACTTCAAGTGAATGGTGGAACATACTCCATATTTTTTAGTCTTATTGCTTTTTAGTATAACTCTGTGTTGATAAAAGTCATTAATTAATCAGCTATCAGAGCACTGGACAGTGACAGTGTGTTACATGTTGATTGGAGATGTAAATGAGAACCTCATTGGCTTCTGTAAATGTGACAATATGACTACTACTACTACTGTTACTGCAATGGAACCTTAAGTGATCTACAATATGAAATCTTCAGCTTCTTTATTGCCTACGCTACCTCTTTACAATTACAAAACTGATCAGATGTGCTTGGAGTGTGCAGAAGGTAGAATTGTGGCAATAGCGTTATATAGCAGCAGCTTAGATAGTTTAAAACTTTTTACTTAAACTCTAAACAGTTATAAATAAGCTATAAAAAATAAACCAGAAAAACAATCAACAATTTTTAATACAGAGAAATGGGAACAGATGTCATTAGAGAACACATATTTTCAAATATGTTTATTTATAGAAAACGCATCATAAATACATTTTCAGCCTTTAATGTATTATAATAACACAAGTGTACCAGGTGAATCCATCCAGAAAATGACATGATAGAAATAGGTCAAGTGAAAGGTTGTCTTGTACACATACCTTCATTGTTGTGTCACATTGTGGCTTTAGATGCACGATTGTCCGCATAGTATTCAGAAAAGACTCTGTTGTTGGGTTCCTGGAGAAAAAAATCTTTGTTTTGCTCATAGAGGTGTGGAAGACCTTCTGCCATTTGCAATGGGTCATTGATCCATTGCATAAGTAGTAGCTATTAAATCTTGAAGGACTATTACCCATATGATTTTTCACTCCTTAAATGTAATAGTAACATTTCTACAAGTAGGATTTTGCTATAAAGAATGAAGGAAATGAACAAAGATAGAAATTCTGAACAGTAACTAGCTGAATGTGTATTGTCAGGTATGATGACAGCATTGAACACTGAGAGGAATGAAAGCAGTTTGTATGGCCAATAGTCACCCTTTACAAGCTAATATCCATCCATCCATCCATTTTCCAACCCGCTGAATCCGAACACAGGGTCACGGGGGTCTGCTGGAGCCAATCCCAGCCAACACAGGGCACAAGGCAGGGAACCAATCCTGGGCAGGGCGCCAACCCACCGCAGGACACACACAAACACACCCACACACCAAGCACACACTAGGGCCAATTTAGAATCGCCAATCCACCTAACCTGCATGTCTTTGGACTGTGGGAGGAAACCGGAGCGCCCGGAGGAAACCCACGCAGACACGGGGAGAACATGCAAACTCCACACAGGGAGGACCCGGGAAGCGAACCCGGGTCCCCAGGTCTCCCAACTGCGAGGCAGCAGTGCTACCCACTGCGCCACCGTGCCGCCCACAAGCTAATATAAAAAGAGCATATATTTGTGCTATACCTCATTCTAGCATAATGCCAATAAGCATAATGACAATAAAATATACAAACAGTATTTATCCTGGGAAAAAACAGATTGTATATTTAAAAAAAAGAAAAAAAACAAAAATTGTGAATGTAAGATGATGGGTAAAAGCTGTAGATACAATAATTCTATGGACATTCTTTGTTTGCTAAGAATTCACAGTTCATGACTGTTTGAGGAAATGTTATATTGTTAAAATGTCACACTGACAAGAGTTTATTATTATTATTATCATTATCATTTTTATCAATTTTGTTATTTTATTTTGGAATCTAAAAAGGAATTAGTTTGGTATTTTTCAAGTCAAAGTTATGTCTTCATAATCATGGTATATATTAACTTGGAGCATGATTTTGTGTACTAAAATGAATCCTGAAAACATAAAAACAAAAGTGTTAAAATTTACCAAATACATCCACTTTGAAGCAGCAAAGGTTTTGATTTAAGACAACTTCGAACATTTCTGATGCATGCTGGTAAAAAAAACAGAGGAAAAGTTGAAAGGAATACATTTTACCACAGATTCTTGGTACTATTTTCTTGAGCTAAGGATATATTTTCTGCTTGCTTATTTGTTCATAGCAGCCATCGTGGATGGACTTTTGACATTTTCCACAGGTCTGTTACCAGTTGGAACTTTTGCTGTAGCTTCAGGCTGTATTTTTATCTCCTTTTAGTCTTTCAAGTTTTCTTTCATTAATGGTTATGCTCTGTGATTGCTTGTAACAAATAATGCCCTGCACAAAAATGTGCCAAGTGCCTGAAATAGTGGTAGAGCAGTTAGTATCATCTGATCTGGGTATGCTTCTGATTCTATACCCTAATTCAAAAAAGTGCTGGCAGCACATGTATACTCAAATGACATTTTTTTCTTATGCCATGTGTACTGAAATCATATTTTTATATGAAATGGTGCCAAATATGCACATTCACATAAGGACAGATGTTCACTCAAATCATTTGATTATTTTTTTCCTAAATGCCACCGTTTGCATTGGTCCTTCTCGCTACAACTTCAGTGCTATCTCAGATGAATTTCAGCTTCAAGAAAAGAAAGTGACTATCTATTGTTGCATTGTCATAAATTTTTGGGCATGCAGTGATCATGCCGAATTTCATTATTGTATTCTTCACCCATGGTGTACTCCTTCAGCCTTATGTCATCTTCTGTTTTCTCCATGTGGATACTGGTGCATGCTGGCTGCCAATTCAGCTAAGTGTGTGAAAAACATTGCAATCCCATTCCCAGCGATTTTATATATAGTTTTACCTGACAGAAACCATGAACTGTGTTACCTGAGGAGTGGGGTGATTTTAGCACGGCCTCTTTTCACCTTGTACATTCTTTGTTGTTACATTTTACAAAGCCTGTGGAGTGAGATTCACAAAGCTGCATGGTGCTTGCTGGTGCACATAAGAGGTCCATGGTACTTTTTACACATTACAGTTAATACAGTAACTGAACTGATAACACTATACTGCATTGTTTTTTGCCAAAGCCTGAGATGTTTGAAAAGCCAGGGTCACTTGCTTGGTGATATAATTTACAATGCGAATCAAAACTCAGCATTAAGCAATTTCTGTGGGATGGTGTGTGCATGCACAAGAAAAAGTCCGATTATGTGGTAGAGCTAGACCACTATGAAACAGATTGAAGCACCAGGAACCAATTGTTGAATTTTGTAGTGCATGCTGAGTCGCTTTTGCTGAGTATGCACTAATAAGATAAAAGCAGAGGACAGCATTTTTGAGTAAGTAAAAGTATTCAGAAACCTTCACTGTTTCTTCTCATTAGACATGCACTTAAGCTCATAATATTCATGTAGTCCATGACTAAAACTGGTAGAGTAGCAACATGTTTTTGAGATTGGTCTTCATCACTGGTAGTGAAACATTTTAGTAGTGTGACATTTTTTATTGACTGTCTATCTGTCTACAGAACAGAGACAGCAATTCACTCCAGGAATGCAACATCCAGTAATACTAGTTATAACAATGGTGAGATGAAATGGATATGCTAGAGGAAACTATGCCCCTGGGGCTGAAAGGTTGCAGTGGAGGTAGACGATCAGCGAGGTGAAACACACAGCGGGTCTCCTTTAAAAATGGTTCAAAACTGTTCCTAAAACAAATACGGTATGTTTTAAAGCTTTGGTTTTTACTTTTCAGCCCAAGCCCCAGCCCCAGCCCCATCAGCTTCATTTTAATACAGAAACAGTGGGTAAGGTAGTTTTTAAAATATATAAAAAATACTTCACTTTTAAACACAGTTTCATGTGGAATGTAAATATATTCCATGAAATACTGTACAATTCATTTGAAATATACCAAACTTTTTAATCGAAAGCATCAATAAAATTAATATTACACATTTAAATTATAGAAGGAGGACTGCCAGTTGTCAACTGTGACACATTCAAGTGTCTTCCAGCGGGAAGCAATAATTAATTTGGCTGCCAGGGTTAGGCTCATGTCTGACACTGAAGCAGTTACACACATCAGTGTGAGCCTCAGAACACCTGTTATTTATGAAAATGTAAAATGTACAATTTTGAAAAGCAAAGCATTTATTTGCGTTAATATACAGAATGGCCTGTGTGGTATTTCTTATTCCTGCTTTTGTAGGCATTTGCAATAGGATTCTGTAGTTACTTGGTTACAAGCTTTGGTACAGAATACTTTGTCTCTTATAATTAAAGAGAGTAAGCCCATATTTTTCTGTTCTTCAGATTTTTGCCAATCTAAGAACACGTAGTCACCATTTACTCTACTCTGTGGAACTCCAAGACCTTGAGGTTGATGTGCACTTCCAGTATCTTGTGTGTGTAGTGCTCCAAAAATGCCTCCAGCCTAGGGGCCTCCACTGGCCCTGTTTGTAATGTAGTATTACTTCTGAAATGAACAAAAAGCAAGTGATGTCATTTTATGGCAATCAAGAACTGTAATTATTCATTTCATTTTTTAAGTATAATAAAATTTTATTACAATGGTGGTGGTAGTAGTAATATCACGTAATGTTAGAGTTGCTAATTAAATAAACTGCAAAAGTTGTACTCCTTTTTTTCTTGATTTCAGTTTCAAATCTGCCCACTTTTTGAATATTTATTTATTTATTTATTTATTTATTTATTTATTTATTTATTTATTTATTTATGTCAGTCTTAAATCTGCCCACTGTTTGATTGTTTGTTTATTTATATATGTCTGTATGTATGTATAATATGTATGCATGTCCCCCATTTAAAGGTCCTTTAGTTTTTACAGATCACTTTTTGAACCTAAAGGCTGCTTTTCATTGAGTTAGTGCAATACCACCTTTTTCAGTCATTATAAATTATAATATAAATGTATAATATTAGATTAGATGTACTTTATTAATCTTCAAGGGAAAATTCAATTGTATACTGCAACATATTAAAATACATAAAAATACACAAACGTCAACACAAAGTGCAATATAAGACAATAGAATAAAAACATATAGTACAATAAATATTATGATAAACAAAAACAAAACAATAAATTGAAGTCTGTATTATCTTCCTATGGCTACTGGCTGGAATGAATGAAGGGATTTCAGGGGGATATATTGAGCTGTCTAATGGCTGCAGGCAGAAAAGTTCCCCAGAGGCGATTCTTATAACAACATGGAGGTATGAGCCTGTGGCTAAAAGTATCTCAAGAAAGAAGCCTTTCGAGTGGATGGGCAGAATTTTTAATGACATCATCCAATTTTGCCACTCTCCTCTTTCCACAACAGTCTCCAGAATGTTAGCAGTTAGTCCTGTGACGCAGTTGGCCTTACCGATAAATTACTTCAGGAGTTTTGCATCACCTGAACTTAATGACCACAATAACAACCACTTCTTTAAAAAAAGTTGCCTACTCCCAAATACTAAAAAGATGCTACCAAAGAGATATAAGATTAAAGCAGAACACCAAAAATGCTGAACAATGCAACAGTTCTGTTCACAATTATATAGATGAACAATTAAACAAGCAGTCATTTAGTTTCATGTCATTTGTTTTAAATTCCCGGACAAAATTGAAGCAAGTAGGAGAAGTCCATCTCATTATGGTTCATATTCAGAGGTGTTTGATTCTGGGCATGTAGAAGGTAGACACTCAAAACACCGAATAATTCCTCTGGGATTTCATACTTTTTGGAGTTAGTGAAGAAGCCCACCACAGAGTAGAATAGCCTACACATTTGGGGACCAACTGTCCCTTCCTCAGGAGAACACTGCTTAGGAGAACACAGTGGCTACATTGGACTGGTAAAACATTTCCAGCAATTTGCTGCAAAAGTCGTAAAACCTCAGAAAGTAAAGAGACTGCTTTGGCTATTCTTGCACAGCACTATTGTGTGGTCAGAACAGTCCAGTTTGCATTTCATATGGTCCCCCAAATATATGTAGTTCTGGACTACTTCCACATCCTCCCCCTGAATGATAACTGGTCTCAGAGGCTCTTTGGTACTGTATGCTGGAAGACCACCACTACCAACACTTGTGTCTTATAGGTGGTTGAGCTGCAGGTCATTCTTTCTGCACCCCAACACAACATCCTCCACCCACCTACTGTACATTAAATGATTTATTTAAGAATAAATACACTGTAATGTATAATATAATATATTCTAAGTGAAGATGAAAATATTTTCACTTTAATTTGCACAGATGCCTCACTAGATCAAATCCCTATGTAAACCATAATTCCTGTCATTCTTAGCTGTCCCTCTCCATCCATCCATCCATCTTCCAACCCGCTGAATCCGAACACAGGGTCACGGGGGCCTGCTGGAGCCAATCCCAGCCAACACAGGGCACAAGGCAGGGAACCAATCCCGGGCAGGGTGCCAACCCACCGCAGTAGCTGTCCCTCTCTCTCTTTTTAAATCTATTTTGCTTGGGATATGCTAACAAATAAATTAAAGGCCTCTCACATTAGTAAATTTTTAAAAGATGTCAGACCTAAACCTGTCAGTGCCACTTGCTGATGAGACAGTATGACTGGGGTGACAGACCACTAGACTCCAGCAGTGAGAACTGGAGCACCACCTGTGTGACCCTGTTTGATCTATAACCAAAACAAAAAGTGCATGATGGCATAATGCAGCCACTCTAGCCCAATATGAAATTCTGTTTAGTAAGGAATCAGATGGGAGCTCTGTCTTGGTCGAGTTTCTTGTCCAAACTAAAAAGCCTCCTTCTGGGGCCATCTGGCTTTGTAGAGCCCCAAATAGAAGGAATGGGGCCTGCTCTGGGTGCTGTGGGCAGGGTAAGGTGCCCTCACGAAGTGTCTTCTCGCAACTGTTGGTGGAAGAAAAATGGACAGTTACTATTGCCACTCCCGAACAAGATGGTGTGCTGTCACTTGCCTCTGTCGAGCCAAGAACCTTATTGTGCATGACATAGTTATAAGTAAAGTTAACCATTTTACTTACTCATCTTTGTAATGGCCATTGGATTATCATTACTACTGTAATTTCTTTTAGTTGCTGGTTTGATTTAAGGAATCATTGAAAGCGTGAGATTACTGTATTTGCTTTGGTGCAGAAAATTTTCCAATTTGTTTTAAACTTAAAACAGGTTTTCTTAAAAGATTCTATATGAAAAAAAACAACTGATTTTCAAGTATACACCATCATTTTATTTCTTCTCCCCACATATACTGGTTGGTTAAACATGTGATAGAGATGTGCCCTACATTTCTTAGGAGAAAAATACCTTAACTGCTGATAAATGATTTTAAGGTATAAGAGAGAGTTTAAAGAACTTCTGGTTCCCAGATGTTAAATAAATCTGCAGTTCTCTGTCAGAATAAAATGTGTTAATGCTGAAATCAAATTTAACGTTATCTTTATCAGTAGCTTACTAAAATTATTTTGCAAACATTTTCTTAGTAAGGTCCTGTTGTATTTTTTTTTTCAAAAATAGGTAAGTCTCTGTAGCAGTTTCTATGTTAAACATTTATTAGTTAACAAACTCAAAGTATTTAAAATATAGCAGATATGGCCTCCATAGCCTGTTCCAGTGAACTTTAAAAGCAAAGCCGTGGAATATTTGCATATGTGACAGCTCCTTTGTTATCACAAGGCCATTGCAAGAATATAATGCAGCTGGTTGCTTAGACAACGCTTCTTTTACAAACCTTATTATTTTGTACGTTTTTATCTGCTATTCACCAGACTTGAACATTGTAGCTGGCAGACTGATATTTATAATTTCAATAGTAATTTAACCTATTTATTTTAATCAAAGAAGTGTTCATTATAGTTTTTGCTTCCTACCTTCCTTTTTGCTTTTGACTCTTGCATAGGTATTTTTATACTGTATATCACCTGTTCATTAGCTCAGAGTCCTTTTGAGTTAATCATGTGTAGTAGATGTATTAAGGTTATCAAACATGAAGGGTTTACTTGGAATTAGATGAACTCACATGGAATTATTTGAGACTGCCAATTATTGTCTTATCCCACTTTTGTGTTATGTTTGATCCCCATGAGACTGATGGCAAGTTTCAAATTTACCATAACTATTTACTGTTGAGTTATATCACAGGGTATGTCAAATTAACAGTTTCCAAAAAAAGCAGCCAGTCAAGTTAGTCATGCTTTTAAAAATTATAATAAAGTGGCACTGCTGCATCACACATAATGTAGACTGGGCACTATCGGTGTGAAAGTTTAACATTCCCCTTACTGTATATCTGGGTGCTTTTTCTCCACATACCCCTAAAGACATGGATGTCACATTAATGTACGTTTCTAAAGTGATCCCATGTCAGTAAATGGGAGTGTGTCTTAGTTTTACCACAAAGGACTGGCACCTAATTCAGGTTTGCTCCCATGACCTTGAATTGGATGAACTGCATTTAAAAAAGGATGGGAGAATATTTGTAATATATAATGAAGGTTATCCTAATGCAGTTTGGAGGTATACAGCTATAGTTCCATAATTATCCTATCTATATCTGTAAATAGAACAGAGATACTATATGCCAGACTTGGGGGGCTAAAGATGCAGCCTTGTAGTTTAAAGTCCAGTTATTTATCTACTAAGCCTTAATATCTACCGACTTTCAGAGTTGACTCAAATTTTAAGGGAATACAAGGAGGGCAATATGTTATGCTTACAATGTGCGACTGCAGTCCAAAGTCCAGGTTTCCAGACCCAAAACGAAACTTATAAAGTATAGAAGAGATGACTGATACCTGTGAAGGATGTTCTCTAGCAGGACACCTGGGACAATAAGAGATCACCAGAGAGCATGCTAAGGTATTTCACTGTGTACTAACTATGGAATTGAGGACTTTGGTTTCTCCCAGAGTCCCACTTCTCTTTCTGTTAGGAAGTTTTTTTCTGGCTTAACAGTTTTAAATGCACTTCTCCTTAATTTCCACTTATGTGAACTGCCATTTACTTGAAAGAATTTGGTTGAATCTGCTTTATTGACACTTTTGAGGATTTTACATACTTAGATTAGGTCCCCACACAGCCTTCTCTGCTTGAGACTACGCAGGTTTAATTCTCTGAGTCAGTCAGAGTAGGACATGACCATATGCCCTGAAATGCACCTGGTTGCTCTCCGCTTCACAACTATTATGTTATGCATTTCTTGTAGCGTGGACATCAGAAATGCACACAATGCTCCTGATGCATGTCTCATTAGTGCACTCTATAATCTGAGTATAACATTCCTTGATTTATATTCAACATTTATTTAGAACAATGTTTCACAAACTTTATGGGGCTGCAACCCAGTTTTTTTTTTTTTGATGGAAGTTTATTCGTAAACCAGTTTGGTGAATAGCTCACGATCGTCTTTGGAAATGGTGGGTGAAAGAGGGTGTTTCCCCTTGGTGAATATATTGCTTTGTTTCAAGTAGGAGAGTGAGTGGTCCCCCTTGAATTTAACATTTAGATTGTCGGAGTGGGTGGCCATGGTGAATCGATCACAGTCATTGGACTGGGGGTTTCTTCTGTTGGACAGTGTCTTCTGTTTTGTACTTATAATTAACTTTCCTTTTGTCTACATGTAGATTGCTGCATTTTTCTACATTAAATTGCATTTTCCAAACTTTTACCCAGTTTTGAAGATTGTTTTTTTGAATTATTTCTGCTGACTTCTCATTCTCTGCTATTCCTCTTTTTT
The DNA here is from genome assembly GCF_900747795.2 of Erpetoichthys calabaricus. Classification (NCBI taxonomy): domain Eukaryota; kingdom Metazoa; phylum Chordata; class Cladistia; order Polypteriformes; family Polypteridae; genus Erpetoichthys; species Erpetoichthys calabaricus. The sequence goes on along the minus strand of NC_041394.2, from coordinate 217,369,549 downwards.
TTCCCAAAACTTACTAAATCTATGCCATTAGTATAAATTAGAAAAAGTAGCAGTCCAACAGCAGACCCCTTCGGGACTCCAGTGATGATGACCATGTGGAGCATTCACCTTTTATCTGTACTCTTGCTCTCCTGCCATATTACCAAGTTAAAATTCAATTTTGGAGGTTACTTTAATACCAGTGGCTCATAGGGATCCTGTAAAATGAAAGAGTGGTATACAATTGGTAGCAACTGTCTTAAATAATGAAGGTAGAAGTAACGTTTGCAGTGATGTCCAGGCACCACATTAAAGCAGCAACAAACTTTTAGTGCAACTAGAGTCACCCATATCCTATGTTTAAAGCTTAGAAAGCTTGTTGCAAATACTTGGTTTAGTGGCATATAAATGGTGAAAGAAGGAGAAGAAGATGTTTTTAGAGAATATAACAGTAAACCAGAATAGTGTTAGGACATGGCGAAAGATTTGTTCGAAGATTGTGATTTATTCTGCCTTGTATAAAAGTGCTTGTGCAGATTTCTATACTGCAGCTGCTCATGTTTTTTTGGGGGAATTTGTACACTCTTTTGTATCATACTATGAGTAATACTAAATTCCCTTACTCTACATGGTTGTGGCAGGGTCTGTTGAGTAGAAATATATCATTACGATAACTGTCCGCCCATAAAGTGAATCTGGTTTATTCAGTTTTAAGGTTAAGTAAAATGTTGCATCTCTATCAACCTTTTCAATGATTCAGGATCTTCAATTGACTACTTCAGACAGTGTTATTTGGTTTTATTGAACTCCAGATAGAGGGAAGTTGAACCTGGTACAAAGCGTAATGTTTACTGTACATAATGTTCTGGTATTTACTGTAATGTTATTTCATAAATCTAATAAACAAACAAATACATATAAAGGTTGTGGTTAGCCAGAGCCTATCCAGGCAGCATTTGGTGGGAGGCAGGTCCAACCCAGGATGGAGCACCAGTCCTTTATTAGTGATTTCATGATTCCATTCTTGCAGCTGCCTCTAATTTCAACATTCTTAGTTTCTTCTTTAGTTGAGAGATGCTGTGTTACGCTTCTTTGAGAGTTACACATCAGTTTTGACCTAATTTCTGAAGAGAGCAAGGTACTTTATTATTATAGGTATCAATATAATGACTTAGTTCACAATCTTTTTATGTCAGTTAATCAATATGACACTATTAATAGCATCTCGCTGACCTGTTCTTTTTTTTTATCCCTCAATGGGTGCTGCTGTTTGCAGCATATATGGCTGAGCACAGGCAGCCTAAATTTAGCAAAGGAAATAACAATAAAAAAGCTATCTTTCTGACAAACAAGTCAGATCAAAAGCGTCATCATTTTCCAGAGTCTGCAGATGTTAAAAAATGATGACTGTACCAGCTTCAATAAAGTGTTATCAACTTTGTTTTAATCTGTCTTGTTTGTGTTGAAATAAGGATATGCTAGCAATTTTGAATTGTTCATGTCTTTTCAAAAGATTAAAGCTGTTCTAGTTTATGTAGCTGTGCTTGTGATATCCATGGCTTTAACCATGCTTTAATGGCTGAATGATAGCTTCATGCCTAAACGATCATAAGGAATTTTGCTTCTCTTATTTAACAAAAAAATGTTGTGACACATTAATGCTTAGATTTTTAATATTTTTCCATCCAGAGCTATTTCAATAATCAAGTATGAAATCAAGCATGTTAGTATGTGTCTGTCTAATCCAAGTGGCTTCACCATTAATAGGAGTTCTCTTCTATTCAGCCATGCTTCTTTCCACATATCTTGCACTTTTTGAATTAGTGTTGCCATGTCCTGCTTCTTTGTATGATGCTATACTTTTACTCGTGTGACTCAAGTGTATATCTGATCTTATTTCATAAGGTATTCCATATATCTATAAAGTTATTTTCTCTAATTTTGCGTATTTTGTGTATTTTTCTTTATTCTGAAGGCATTGTTAACTCACCATGCCAAATAGCACTCATCCCTGTGAAGAAAGTAGAATCCACTTAAGGCTGTAAATCTGCAGTTTTATTCTTTTTTGTTAGGGCTACAATTTTACCGCCTGGAGCAGACAGAAAATGAAATAACATTAATTCTTCTTTACTAATTTTTATCCTGTCTTGAAATTACCATTTCTTTCAAGAGTCCTCAAAAATGTTGTTTTCCTCAGCTTCCGCACTTTCTGGATTAGAACAGTTCTCTTCATGTGTTTCAGTCCGAATTCAGAACTTTTTTTTACTGTGGAATCTGCCTGTGTGAAAGTTACAAAAACCTGTTGCTGACTGTTGACTCTGGGAAGTGTGCCATTTGATTCTGCTAGATCTTAATGCAGCCTTTGATATAGCCGATCACCTTCAACATGGGGTTAGTATTTGGGGCTACATTAAGAGCAGCACCTTCACTGTGAATTTTGCATACTCATTTCCTGCAATCTCTCTTACCTACAGGGTACCTCAAGGGTCTCTTGTGGCACCTGTTCATTTTGTTTTGTACAGTATATGCACCCCATCCCCCCCCAGATTATACCCAGACCCACATTCCTTTGAAACTTGAGGATTATTTTTAATTGCCTTAAGACAGTTAAATGTTGGATGGCATTAAATTTTCTTCAGCTAAATTCAGAGATTATTCTTTTTGGCAAACACTTATTCATGCTTACTTTGTCTCACCTAGGCTACTGCTGTCTTTATGCTGGAATTTGACATGTGTTTGTCTTGTTTATAATTTTTCCAGAAGGCTGATGCTGACTGGCATCAAAAAGAGATCAAATTTTACTCGTCTTGGCTTCTCTTCATTGGCTCACTTTAAGAATAGGATGGATTTTAAGATTTTGCTATTTTGTTTTTAAAGCTTAACATGGCTCAGCTGCTTCTTAACTTGTTCCTCTTCTAGGTTCCTCTTAACATCTTCTAGGTTTCTTAGTTTCTCTGACAAATTATTACTATCTATTTGGGGCTTAAGTCTGACCATGATATGGTAATAGCCTCTAGGCTCTGGAACAGCCTGCCTTTTGTTATACGTTTTGCCCTCCAAGAGTAAAAAATTAAAATTTTATTGTTTGCTTGCTTTTAGATCATGTTGAACAGTTTATATTTAACCTTTGCTGTTTTAGTCTGTTTAATTTTATAGATGTATGGCTTTTATTCTCTTGTGTGTTCTCTTCAACCAATACAGCTATTGACAAATTTGTTGATGCCCTTACAGCTCACTGAAAAAGTCCTCTCTGCCTCCTGAAAAGTGATTAAATGAAAAGCAATTGTCCCCTGTATCCCTGCATGTCTTTGATATGCCATCCAGCAAAGCAAGTGTGAAAAGAGATAAAGTATTGCTTATTCTACAAAGATTTTCTAAAATGGCCTGGATACATTTGTTATCACCCCTAGAAAAGTCAGTCAGTCAGTCAGTCAGTCATTGTCCAACCCGCTATATCCTAACAGAGGGTCATGGGGGTCTGCTGGAGCCAATCTCAGCCAACACAGGGCGCACGGCAGGAGCAAATCCCGGACAGGGCACACACACACACACACACACACACACACCAAGCACACACTAGGGACAATTATTTGATTAGAATGATTTTACAAACTAGCTGTTTTTATTAAGCAGTATCATACATGTCTCATTCGTGCAATCAGTCATTTATCCTATTTAAATGGAGATAAAAGGTTATTCTGCTGTTTGGTGTCATCGTGTGTCCCACACTGAACATGTGCCAGAGAAAGCAAAGGAGGGAGTTGTCTGAGGAGATCAGAACGGAAATTATAGACAGCTGTGTTAAAGGCCAAGGCTATAAGACCATCTAGAAGCAGCATGATGTTCCTGTGACAACAGTTGCAGTATTAAGCAATTTAAAGTCCATGGGACTATACTTAACCTCACTGGACGTGGCCACAAGAGGAAAATCAACCCCAAAATGGGAAGCAGGATAGTGAGAATGGTAAAAAAAAGCCAAAGACAACTTCCAAAGAGATGCAAGCTGAAATAGAAGAATCAGAGTCCATCAATATCTGATCGCACCATGCATCTCTTTTTGAGTGACAGCCAGCCTGGAATTTGATAAGATGCATATTGACAAACCACAATGTTTCTTCGAGAATGTCCTTTGGACAGATGAGACAAAACTGGAGCTTTTTGCCATGTCACGTCAGCTCTATGTCCACGGATGAAAAAAATTAGGCTTTCAAAGAAAAGAACAACATACCTACTGTGAAACATGGAAGAGGCTTGATTATGATTTGAGGCTGCTTTGCTGCATCTGACACAGGGAACCTTGAGTCTGTGCAGGGAACAATGCAATCTAAAGACTATTGAGACATTCTGGAGGGAATCGTACTGCCCAGTGGCAGAAAGTTCTGCCTCAGTCTCAGGTAATGGATGTTCCAACAGGATAATGACCCACAACACACCACTGAAAGCACCCAAGTTATTTCTTTTATGTTAGTATTTCTGTTTCTGTTTTCTTTAATTATTTTACCCTTTGGCTTTTATTGATGCAAAACATGTTGGTCAAATGCTTGTTGTTTAAAATTTGTTGCGTAAATAAAGTTGTAATTTCTCGTACTGAAAGTGAAGAGGATGTCATTTTAAGATATCTGTGTCTGCTGCCTTACAACCCGGGCGCTCCGTGTTTTGAGTAGTGAGCTGCTATTATTATTATTAATATTATTACTTCTGCAATATAATAAAAACATACATTTGATTTGAATCTGTAACGCCCAATGTAATTTTTGGCTACATGCAAAAGTTAGCGCTTGTTGTTTTATTATTCAGTTTTATTCTCTCAGTGACGGTCACATGGTGCATTGAACTTGCCTCTCCCTCTTTGAGTTGATGACATTTATCTCCATTCTTTTCACAAGAGCAGCGCTGTAGCTGTACCGGCAAACAAAGATACGATATCCCGTGACTGCTATCAGACTGGACAAAGGCAGGACCATAGCAACAGACATCTTCTTCACAGCGCTTTCGCTGGCTAATAGACTGCTGTAATGCAATGCAACACTGCAATTCGCCACGCTAGTGTTTAGATCCAAGAATAAAACTGAATAATAAAAAAACAAGCGCTAACTTTTACAAGTAGCCAAAGCTTACACCAGGTGTTACAGACTCAAATCAAATTAATGTTTTTATTATATTGTAGAAATAATAATAATAATAATAATAATAGCAGCTCACTACTCAAATCATGGAGTGCCCGGTCTTGAACCCGGGATCTTTGGGTTATAAAGCAGCAGTTCTTACCTCTGCACAATTCAAGAATATGTGTAAATTCCCTGTCAATTGACATTTGAGCTTGAGTTTTTAACTCATTGATAGCCACATGTAAATCGAATGCTTTTTTTTCTTCAGTTATAGTCTTGAATAAAAGTGCACATGTTTATTTGATATTTGGACTAAAGTCTTCACACATTATAAAGTTCTCATCATTATTAGTATAACATGGAAAAAGTTTCTGCTTTAGGTATGTGTTCAGCATTTGTTGCATTTTTTACATTTCCTTTCATTCTACACTTACCCAGATCTTTGTAGACACAGAACACACATGAAATGCATGTATTCCAAATAATGATATACTGTATTATTTACCTTATACAACTCCAGGCACCCAACACACAGAAAAGGACCCTTGGCTTGAGCTGGGAGAACTTTTTTCCCGCGAGCTGAGCTCCGTCAAGGCAGAGGATGGGACAGCAGGCTGCTTGCTGCTTGTGCTGATCGACACATTTACAAAACAAAAGACGCTGATGGTAGAGGTGTGAAGGGATTTAAGGTGGACTGGGATTGCAAGTTTTTTTGTAGGCTTCAGGAATTTTAGTGCTAAGAGAATATAGCTGAATGTTCAGTCACTTAAAATGCTAGAGAGAAGATGTAGGTGAAAGCTTCCTGAGAGTATTAGCTTCATAGCTAAGTAAACATTCAATTAGAGTTGCATTGGAAGATCTCCGGTTTCCTGGCTTCTTGTTATAATGCAAACAATAATGAAAAGGTGTGTTGAAATGAACAGTTTAGTAAGCCAACATGAGAATTGTGAACATAGAATGATATGAAGTCAGTGTAGCTGAACTAGTTGATACAGTACGTGATTTGTTTACTACATTTCAGGCAATGCCTAAACTCTGGCAGTAGCATTTTAAACATGTAGCAACCAGGGTATACTTTGAGCGGGAAAGCCAATGAAAAGTTAATACGAGCAATCTCGCAGAGAAGTGATGAAGGTGTGATAGAGTGCTTCTACAATGGAGAAGGAGGGCAAGAATTATGTTCTGGCACAATTCTATAAGTGATGGACATTGTGGCAGTGACAGAGATTGCTTTATTTGAGGCTTGAACTTTCATCTGAAATCCTTTTCATAAGTTCTGTTAATAAAGATAACTGCACAACTACAGCATATTTCAAGTGGTGTGTTATTTAAAAATTACCTTCACAGTGTTCCTAGAACCATATGAAAGTACATATAACTGAGTGAATATAAATGATTAATTTCTTCTATGGCTGTAATAAGAGCTTGGGAAAATTAGCCATCAATCAATCAACAAATCATAGTTCTTAGAATCCTCACAAAGCATTTTAAAGATCTAGTAATGGCAGTACTAAAGAAAAGATGAATGTCACAGAGCACAAAAATCTGAAGCATGCAATGCAGTAGCAGAAGACATTTTAAAGGTAACTGCCTATTTAGGATTTATAGCCTAAGTTCTGATATCTGCTTGTAGTATTCTCTTTAAAATTGCATCTTTTAATTCCTTTTTTTGATTTGTTTTTGTGAATGTGTGTAAATGGGTGCTTAATTTGTCAAATTAACCAACGATGCTAAAATGTCATTGAAACGGGGTCAACTGAAGATGCTGCATGGAGAGACACAGACATTACATTGTTGTGAACTTAAGAATATTCTTAAATTGAATTTAATCTCTTGAAGTGCTATAATATCCATCCATCCATTATCCAACCCGCTATATCCTAACTGCAGGGTCACAGGGGTCTGCTGGAGCCAATCCCAGCCAACACAGGGTACAAGGCAGGAAACAAACCCCGGGCAGGTTGCCAGCCCAGCGCTATAATATAAAAATTAAAATTTCTTCCCATAGGACTAACTATAACATAAGCAATTAAACTTTCCTCGTGGAATGAGCTGTAAGCAATATTTTAGAGAAAATTAACTGAAAGTTGCAATCAATTGTAGGTGCAAATGGACTTTCCACAAACTGATTATCTACTTATTGAACCATTTTATAAAAACTAATTAATTACCCAGTGGCTTCGCTCACTGAGTGCAGGGAAAAAAAAATAAAATGTAGTCTATAAGTTATTAAACAGTAAAACATTAACATTTAAGAAGTAAAGATACATTGAGCACTGCTGGAGTGGTTTTGGGTAAACTACATTTTAAAGGCACTATAACACAACAGGTAAGTAGTAGATCCCTTGTGAAAGGCGCTACATGACCGCTGTGGTATAGAAATTACATTTTCTATGTGATCGTCCAAATTTTTGCCTGACAACCTTGCACTACATGCCTGTGATTTACTTGTTAAAATAATTAATCACAAAAGCAAGCTTGAATGTTGTCGGGTTTTAGTGACCCAAACTTACCTTAAGGGACAGTAAGTAGTTGTGCAGGGCAATTTACAAACAGAGTACTGCTTCGTCACATTGTTTACAGCTCGGCTCAGTTAAAAAGTAGAAAGACGCAAAGCTGTTTTCCTCATCTCTTCTACTATCAAGTACTGCCAACTAAAAAAAAGTTACAATGTGGCAGTTTCCGCAACAGCCACGTGGACGAATAAATAAAACTTCTCTGTCAGATCGTGCCTGGCGGCGGACGGCTCAGCGCTGTAGTCCAGACAGGAGGGCTGGGAGAGGGCGCACTTCTATGGCATAGATCGGCGTGTTTGTGTTTACTTCTTTTCAATATCAGTAAAATAACTCTCACACAAATAATAACAATTCGTAAAGACGATATAAAAATGGCGTCCACAAACGAAGTGATTAGTTCCTGTATTATAATATATTCTGTGCTCATAGGCAATTTCCATATCATGTGCTCATACGTAATGTCCGTTTCATTTGTAATTTCCATATCACGTGGTTATACGTAATTTCCGTTTCAAACACAAAAAGAATTATATATATATAGATATAGGGTCAAGGAGAGAGACCCCTATCCGAACATAAATAGGTGCAATGCAGAGACCAGCACTGAACCAAACATCAGTCCAGCATGAGGCTCTAGTTCTATTATGTTTTTTAAAGAACTTTTAACAATTTTTACACTGATTCATCTTTAGTTTGGATTTTTAAAATGAATTATATGAATCCAGTTGGAATTAACCGCATACTGATAAAACAGATAGAGTGTGTTGTTGCATGATTATGTCTTTGAATCCATTGTAAGAGCCAGTCTTAGAATGTTTAATGTTAATATTAGAATTGCTTCATTTCAGTAATAGAATATCAGTTTCTCATAGTTATTTAGAATATGGTATAGTCTTTTACCCCTGTGAGTTAATACAAAATGGAACTTTCTTAGCTATGTCTGTATCTTCTTCTTCTTCTTTCTACTTCTCCTATTAGGGGTTGCAACTGTGAACTAGTATACAGAGTGTTAATTAAGCCAGTTAGGAAATAGTCTCACTGCTAGCATGAACTGTTAGATAGGTTTGCAAATAGCAGACTGGAATACAGCTTTCTGACCGTTTTGATGTGAACTTTTGAAAGTACGACTATATGACCAAACATACGTAAGCCTTAAACAGAACTTTCTTTAAACAAGAACTTTTCTTTTCTTTAATATTAATTTTGCTTTATTTTTGTGTGAATTGTTTTGCTTTGAAATTTTACTAAAACCTTCAAACACTGGTGCCAGAATGGTTCTATGAAGCAAACGTAAAGCTGCACAACATTGGTAATTTAGTACAAACACAGCTACCTTGTCACAATAACAGTGAACTACCCATCAAATATTTAATTTAAAGTGAGCTAAACCATTAAAATATTATTCTGAAAATGGCCATTTTGGATAGGCTCGTGCACGTAGGAGCAGTATTTTTCCAGTAAGACTATCATACATTAACCTGTTCCAATCAAATAAACTTTTAGTCAACAGAAATGGTATAAATATCATCATTTGTTTTCCATCTCTTTTTAAAGCCAGCTGTTTTTTCTTAAGGCTTCTGAATTTTATATTGCATCAACTCTTCTCTTGTCAATTTTCTTTTCTGGTAGAATTGACGCAAAAGGCTCTGCTCAAATTTGTGCATATTTCTTATTAAATGGGTTCATTGTTTCATCTAAGCAACTGGAGGCTGATGAGAGTGAGCTATATGTCTCACATAGCACAGTAGAATGATAGGTAAAAAGTAGGTACTACATGAGGAAGAGAGTCCCTGAAGCAACTCTACAGGGTAAGGTCTATGGTAGGAATCCCAATTTTTGTATCAGTCATTTTTGTAAATGTGTTTATTAACAGAATTCACCATCACAAACTATTATAAAGATGCAAGTAAGATTCCACTGACATATTATCATAGCACAGCAGTGTACTATTGTCTGATTACGAGTTAAGTTTGCTACATATCCTTCAGGGAATAACTTAGAGCAGACTGCTCATGGGTTTCTTCATGCAGACCTGCAGCTTATTATACTAAAAGAATTATGAACTGATAGAGGGCAGCACGGTGATGTAGTGCTTACAGTTGATGCCTCACTGATCCAGCATCATGGGTCTGAATCTCAGACATTGTTGCTATCTGTGTGGAACATTCTGCTTATGTTTTATTGTGGTTTTCTTTTCACACCCCAAAGATATGTGTGTTGTACAAATCAATGATTCTAAGTGTGAGTGTAGATGTATTTGAGTAGGCCCTCTGATTCTAAGTTTGGCATATTTGTGAATTTTCTGTTACATTGTTGTGAACTTAAGAACTTCTCCATTTTTTTATCCTTTGGATCGACCAGAGAGTGGATTTGCTCTACCTATGTAGAGAATTGTCTCCATTTATGTATTTATAATCAGCCCCTCAACAATTGTCACCAAGTTGGTTTTGCTTCTTTTCTGGCCTGTCTAGGGTGTGTTTCTTGCTGTCTCTCATATTAATTTCATTGAGTGCCATCTGTTGTTGCTTTCAGACAGCGAATAACAACATTCTCCATATATCTCCACTTGTGTAACTTCTAAAGCTGATTTAGTACTTACTGCTCGCAAGTTTAGTTTGATTCATCAGTGTTTAATCTTAAGCTTTCTTGGTCAGTTCTAGTGGTTCTCATGCTCATGACTCTAAGCAGTGATTTTCATTTGTCATATTTCAAATGTCCTTCTCTGGTTTTGATCATTCAAACTTGACCTTAAGTTACTTGTCCCTCTCCTGAAGCATCAGCAGAAATATAACAGATTGTTATCTTTGCATCCAGCACAAGTGATAGTAAAACACAAGGCATACCAGTAAAATGTTATGGCTATGATGTGGGATGATGTTCGGTTTAATTGTGGCAGTACACCTACATTTCCTCTCCTCAAAGATTTCAATATATGTGATAATTCTTTTTGTGCTTCAGTTTCCCACATACCATTTCACTGACCTCTCAGTTTCATCGCTTGCAATTTCATATTTTCACCCACGCATAAAACTCCTATTTTCTTGGCAGCTTCCAGGTCAAAGGGCAGTCTTAGCCATTCTATCATAGTTTTGATAATTTTAATCTATCTAAATTTCATTTTGCCCAAATGCAGGATTCACACATTTAAAGAGAGTGTGATAAAACTAGCTGACCTCTACATTTGCAGCCTTGTTAATTGTTCTTATTTAGCATGTGGTCCATGTTGATTTTACTGTTAAGTGCAGTTCAAACTTTTTCCTCAAAGACGGCTTCAATGAATTATAATATGCTTGCTTTGCTCTTAAAGTAAACAGCTATACCTTATATTGTAATAAAGCAAGCGTTAGACAGAGATCAAATCCTAGTGATGTGTGTAGCATATCTGGGGTTAGTGTCAAATCATTTAAGTTAATCGAAGGAGGACATGGCTTTGTTGGGCACCAAGGCATAAACCAGTTCATCACAAAGTCAAACAAAGTCACTGTCACTCACCCAGTGCCTATTTAGAGTCTGCAATTGCAACTTCCGTCTTTTGATTCCTACCTTGATATGGTGGAAAGCTTTAGAACATCAGCACAATCTAGATGAGAACAGGCATTTCAGCCCAACAAAGATCACCAGTCCTATCTACTTAATTCTGAAAAAAAACCCATCAGGTTGAGCTTTGAAAGTCCATAAAGGCCTACTGTCTATCACGCTTTCATGCTAATGAGACCCAATTAGCTGTTCAGGTAAGAGAAACATTTCAAAGGCTCAACCATGTCTGAAAGGTTGAAGGGTAGACTCCAGCCAAAAAGGAATCAACCACCTGCTAGAGAGCAGCAACCTAGGAATTGAAAGAAAGGCAGAAGAACACTAAGGAAGTATATAGTGGAATGACATGTGGCAAGTAAATGACCTTTAGAGGCAACAATTGGCACAGACTATCTGGGTAATGTCAGAATTACTGGGAATGGAAGGAAATTGGGCCTCTGATGTATCCTAAAAAGCCCTAAGAAAAACTGTGGTGATACACTACCAAAGAAACCAGTTTGGCAAAAGGGAGGTCTGAGAGCGAGGTAATGACAGCCTGGGGGTCGGGTTGCTGGGGTGGGATTCGGGTATGGCGGCTGAGTCAGTCTTAGTCAGGACCTCACCACTGACGTTGCTGCCAGGGGTGGCCCTACCAGGAGTACACAACTCCTTACAGCATCGCTCATTGATTACACAAACCACTCTGCCATGTTAAGGCTCTGACCCAGTGGGAGGATCCTGAAAGCCCACCAGTGTCTTAAAATGTTCTAACTTTGAAAGAATCATTGTTATGTTATTGCTTTCTTTGCAAAGTGCATTTTTCATTCTGGCAAATGGAGCTAAAACAGCCATATTTTTTCCCTCTTTTTAAATATAATTGCTATGGGGAAAAATAGAGTAATTAAATGATGAATTAAATGATGAATCACAGTAAAAGAATAATTTCCTTTGTGTACTGTATCTTGCTTAATATTATCTTTTGCAAATATCAATTAAATGTAGCTAGATGCTCATATTTTTTCTTTATTTATCCTAAATAATGCATCTTTATTTTAAGCTATAAAATCCTACTTTATTTTCTAATTCAGGTACCATTTGTCTTTGTCTAATAGTTAAAATATCCAAGAGCCAATAAAGCCTTTAATGATTTTCAAAATGCATAAAGGTAAATATAAAAACATTCAACAATCCTCAAAATAATAAGTTGTCAACAGGCCTGTGCTAAATACAGTCTTTATAATTTGGATATCTTTTATAAAGAAGCATATAAATTAAGTTTGCCTTTTTAATGTTGAACTTGTTTTTAATGGAACTTGAGTGTTCCTGTCTTATCTATCAGACAGTTGTGGCGAGCGCCCTCTTCTACGCAGTGGTGTGCTGGGGAGGCAGCATTAAGAGGAAAGACGCCTCACGTCTGGACAAACTGGTGAGGAAGGCAAGCTCTATTGTTGGCATGGAGCTGGACAGTTTAACATCTGTGGCAGAGCGAAGGGCGCTCAGCAGGCTCCTATCAATTATGGAGAATCCACTGCATCCACTTAATAGTATCATCTCCAGACAGAAGAGCAGCTTCAGCGACAGACTGCTGTCACTGTCCTGCTCCACTGACAGATTGAGGAGATCGTTTCTCCCCCAAACTATGCGACTCTTTAATTCCACCCAGAGGGGTAAACGTTAACATTCAACATTATACATAGTTATTGTCTGTTTTTCACCTGCATTGTTATCATTTTTTAATTTAATATTATTTATTGTATCAGTATGCTGCTGCTGAAGAATGTGAATTTCCCATTGGATTAATAAAGTATCTATCTATCTATCTATCTATCTATCTATCTATCTATCTATCTATCTATCTATCTATCTATCTATCTATCTATCTATCTATCTATCTATCTATCTATCTATCTATCTATCTATCTATCTATCTATCTATCTATCTATTTGTAAGTTTCATTTTGGGTGCTAGAAGAACTTATTACGCATAATTTCAGCTTGAATTCTGTGCAAGTGCAGAAATTAATCTTCTTTGTAGGGACTATAAACAAAATTCTGTCTTAAATGAATTCTGGATAATATACAGAGAGGGCCTACAATCCCAGTAGCGTCTGTGCTTCGATTTTTTATTTCTTTTTATTTTTTGTGAGACTTTCAGATTTGTTAGTGTGATTTTGTTTCCAAGTGTATTCTTGATTTTAATTGCAGGTATTTTTAATAACATTTGGAAGTGTGTTGCCATGAGCACACTCGGCAGAGATTTTGTGGACCTTTTGAAATCGTCTAATTAAAGGACTTTTAAAATTCTCAGACGGGATGATTAAATCATTTCACAGGCAATGAGAGTCAGTTACTCTGGCTAAGGTGATGGGATCTATAGCAAGGTGCTTCAGAAAGATGACATTTGTGAACTATAAATTGATTACTCATTTCTATGCTGAATAAGAGTTTTATAGTTAAAGCATGAAAAAATTTCCATTTAATTTTACAGGAGGCAATTTATACATGATCTTAATCCCTTCAATTTTCACACATTGAGAAATCATCTACTGCATTCTCTTAACCATTTCTCTTAACCATTATTAATTGCTACTGTATAACAAGATGCAGATGATGAGTGATATATTTGCACTTTAGTTTACTTATTTATTCATTGCCATTTTGTATTTTTTCTATTTCATGCTTAAGGGGAGACGGACTATGCTAGCAGCATCAGGCCTAAAGAAGGAACCAGCCCTCAACAGCAGAATCACAAGGGTGAAGCCCGGGCGCATATAGCCACCCTATCCCGACACAGACAGGCAGGACACGATTTTGCCACACAGCCCCCAGTTTATTTATGGCCCAGCACACAATGTTCACAGGGCAAAGCACAACACAGTTCCTTTGCCGCCAGTTCTTCTACCTCCACTCCTCCTCAAGAGCGTCGTCCACTTCCTCCCGACTCAGGCCCCCCGAATGGAGCGAGGTGGCCCCTTTTATGTTGCTTCTGGGAGTTCTCCAGGTGTTTCATTTGCGTTACCTGAAATCACTCCCAGGTGTGATGGAAGTTCAAGAAAAGGCTCTGCAGCTCCTCCTGGTGGCCCCCACGGAACCCAACAGGGGTGCACCAAACTCCAACTGCCAGCGTGCCCTGTGGGAATCTGTGGTGCCACAGCTACCCAGTAGGGCTGCCCTCTAGCATCCCAGGGGAGGTAGTGACTTGCAAATACTGTCTCTCCCGGTCCTTCCATCAGTGGGGCATCCCGCCCAGTCCGCCACACAGTACAGAGTCATGTATATGTCTACATAACCCTTTTTAGGCACAATTAACAAAACATGCATGTGTTTGCTATGAAGGAAGGTAAACTTGAGTACTGGGAAAAAACAGAAACACGCAGAGAGAGAACTTGCAAATGTCAGCCAGTGACTGGGCCTCGGATCAATCTACGAGGCATCAGCACGACAACACCACACTGGCAATGATCAACATTAGAAAAAGAATAGAACAGTTTAGCTTCACCCATAATCTTATATAATTTACACACCAGCCAGCACGGTTTACTTTGTAATTGACTTTAAGAATCATTTTTAAAATGTTGGCTTTAGGTAGGCAAGCTGGACCATACAGAGTAGGTTGTACAAAATAGATTTTAATCTTAAGTAATGTTCTTTATAAGGACTATAAACAGGCAATTCTAAATCAACTGATCCAAGAGATCATAATTGCTACCTCAAACTTGCCAAATCTGATCTGATTAAGGTTTCTGTTCTCAGGTTTAGCCTCTGATGACCACATATTCTGCACCTGAACACTTTGTGCTTCAAGTATAAGGTCATTTGGCTGCTTATTTATAGTACTGCTATATCAGTAGCCATTAATCCAATACAATTTCAGAACGCTCTGTAATCAGCATGAAAAACAATTGTTTAAACTTAACATGCCATAGGCTGAATTTTCGACTTTCTCAACAGTTGTAATAATGACCTTGGTCTTGTTTGGTGTTAACATAAAACATACAGTGCCTATAATCTCTGAAAATTGTACTAAATATGTCTTAAGTGCACAACTCCTTACAATAACATGTCCTAGATATCATCCATCCATTATTCAACCTGCTATATCCTACTACAGGGTCACGGGGGTCTACTGGAGCCAATCCCAGCCAACACAGGGCGCAAGGCAGGAAACAAACCCTGGGCAGGGCGCCAGCCCACCGCAGGGCGCACACACACACACACACACACACCAAGCACACACTAGGGACAATTTAGAATCGCCAATGCACCTAACCTGCATGTCTTCAGACTATGGGAGGAAACTGGAGTACCCGGAGGAAACCCACACAGACACAGGGAGAACATGCAAACTCCACACAGGGAGGACTCGGGAAGCGAACCCGGGTCTCCTAACTGCGAGGCAGCAGCACTACGTTGTCTTGTAATCTTTTATTTCCATGGCACAGCTCTAGAGTCATGGATCTGAATCCTAGTCTGTTCACTTCCTGTGTCAAGACTGTATGTTCTCCCTGTGTTTGCTTGTTTTTTTGTGTTTTTTTTTGTTCTCCAGATTCTCATGTTTTTCCTTCCAAATGCCAAAGATGAGTGTATTAAATCAATCACTAACTCTAAATGGGACTTTTGCGAGTGAGTGTGGATGCTCTATGTGTAGGAGTGTGCCCTGAGATGAACTGGCACCCAGTCAAGGGTTAAAACCTGGCTTCCTGTTAATGTTGCCAGCATAAATTACTATTCCATGTGATCCTGAGCTGAATGAAGCAGTTTCAGTAAATGGATAGTTGGATGGATGGATTTTTCTTACAATATCGCAAGATGACTCACTCATGTAAAGTATTACTTCCTTCAGAAAATCCAAAATCCTGTTTGGCTATTTATGTTTAACTAGTGAACTCGCACAGTAGTATAGAGATTAGCTATTCAATCCTACTGCTTTAAGGTCTATTTATCAGATATTGAATCGGTTACTTGCTGTGTGAATTCTAAATGTTCTCTGCATGCCTCTGTGAGTTTTCTGTGTATTTTGGCAACTCTAAAATTGGTCCCATTTCATTGTTTTTGTGTATGCTCCCAATGATGGTCTCCAGCCTCGTTTAAGTATTGCTTTCTTCCTTACTCCTCATATTTCTAAGACAGACAGCCCAACAACTTAAAAAAGGAATACAAAAATCAGGAGATGGATTGCTATGTTAATGTAAAACTGGAAAACAATGTTTTAGCCTTATTGTCTTCAGTTACCCATAATACACTTCATTATTTGTTTTGCTTGATTATTGTTTCCATTTTTTGTAGAATAAAATAAAACTGTGCACCCCCTCCAGTTCATTAGACTGAATTTCTAGAAAATGCTTTAAGAAATTGAAAAGCTGTGGTTTCATATTTAATGTGTCCAGATTGACATTGGCAGCCAGTTTGTTTACAGCTTCACTTGAATTTTCAAGTTAAAATCTGTTTGTTGTGCAGTCTGTGCAGGGCATCTGCTGTTCTAAAACATGCTAAGCATTCCCTAACTGCACCGTTTTGTTGTGTCTTTTATAGTTGCTTAGATTACTTTTTAAATAAGACAGACTATTGCAAACATAGTAGATTAGATTAGATTAGATAAACATTATTAATCCCATGGGGAAATTCAAATGCATTCAGCAGCAGAAACATTAAAAAAGCACAAATACAGTCCTACGGGACAGATAATACATCCTACTAATCAATTGATAAATCAATCAATCAATCAATCAAGAAATAAAAATAATTTTAACAACTACATGAGGTGAACGCATTGAATTGTATGATAGCAGTGGGCAGAAAAAAACTCCCAGAGGCACTTCTTAGCACACTGTGATAGAATGAGCCTGTGGCTAAAAGTGCTTTAAGACAGCGCATCTTGGATGGGATGGAGGGGATTTTTCATGATGGCATCCAGTTTTGCCACCATCTTCAAGGGTGTCCAGTGTTGGCCCTGTGATGGAGCAGGCTTTCTTGATAAGTTTGTACAGGTATTGTGCTTCTTTTAAGCTCAATTTGCTTTCCCTGGAGACTTTATCATAGAACACCACACTGGCTACTATGGACTGGTAGAACATTTCCAGCAGCTTACAGCACACATCAAAAGACCTGAGTCTCCTTAGCAAGTTCAGTCTGCTCTGGCCCTTCTTGTACAGCACCACTGTGTTGTAAGACCAGTCCAGGTTATTCTTTATTAGAACTCCCAAGTACCTGTTGCTTTCAACCACTTCAACATCCTCTCCTTGAATGGTGACTGGTCTCAGAGGCTCTTTGGCACGTCGAAAGTCCACCAGCGGTTATTTTGTCTTGGCAGATGTTGAGTTACAGGTTGTTGTCCCTGCACCACATGACAAAGTCCTTCACGATTTTCCTGTACTCTGACTTGTCTCAATTATTAAGCAGCCTAGTAGTCTGTTGTATTGAGGGTAAACAGGAAGGGAGACAGGACAGTTCCCAGAAGTGCTCCAGTATTGCACAACACCTTTTCTGACACATAGCCCCTCAGCCTCACAAACTGCTATCTGTTGGTCAGATAATCCATGATCCAGGAGATTGTGGGAGCATCAAGATTCAAAGACTAGACTTTTTCTCTGAGTCGATGAGGCAGAATGGTGTTAAAAGTGCCAGAAAAGTCAAAGAGCACTGGTACTGACTTTGTCCAGGTGGTAGCAGGCTCTGTGGAGCATGTAGACGAAAGCATCCTCCACATCTATATGTTTCTGATAGGCAAACTGCAGAGGATCCAGATGTTCTGAAACAAGGTGTTGCACCTGTTTTTGGACCAGCCTCTAAAAGGTCTTAATGATGCATGAAGTAAGAGCAAATTATCTGAAGTCTTTAGCATCACTGGAATGCCCTTTCTTTGGAACTGGGACCACACATGACGTTTTCCACAGCCGGGGAATTGTACGTTTCATTGTAAACTTTCCAGGCTTCACATTCATTTCATTATTTTCTATAGCATTCCCTGATTGATAAAGTATCACTTGTTTGAGGACATTGTTCACATTCCAGCTTTATTACACCAACAAGTTCTGAATTGAGTAGAACTGCACCTGGCTCAGTAGGTCTACAGCCTTCCAATTTTTCACATTTATTTTAAAATGGATATTAGACAGACCATTTCATTACATCTAACAACTTATTTGCCTGCTTTAAAGAAAATAGAGTTGGAATGTGTGTCTTAAAAAGTATTTTGTAAATAGTCCTATCACGCAGAATGTACTGTAGCAGTTTGTACCTAAAAATGCCATTATCTGCCTTGATGATATACAGTATCTGTTAAAAAACAAATCCATTAAAAAATTTAAGTCAATTTTTTAAACATCAGAATTGCTATTTCTGAGTGAGACAGAAACAGATTTCACTTACAGTTAATGAAAAGCTCATTCCTGGAGGCCAATGATCAATTGTTTTTAGTTGGACTTACATTTTACCTCTTCATATACTCAGAATTAACTATGTTATGTAAAAGTTTGTAGAACTGTGCAATATTATTGAAATATTTTGGTCCATAAGAGTGCAGTGACACTTCAGATGGCTTGTCAGTAATTGGCTCTTAAGCCTGGTTTATACTTACCATTTGAAGCTGCCGCACAGACTGCACCACAAAGCGGTCAAGTGGTGAACAATCAAAACACATTTATACTTGTTGCAGCCCCTTCTCCTTTTGAGTGAGTGACATTGTTTAGTCAGTGTTGCATTGCTAATAATGTCACAGTAGAGGATGTGAGACTCTGCTAATGGAAGAAGAGTTGTGCCTGCTATTACTGACTTTAGGAGGAAGAAAAACAGAAGGTAAGGGGGTCAAATCTATTGGCCAAACGCGGTAAAGGAAGGATGATTGTAATATTCTAGTGATTGCGGAATTTACATGATGAGAAGATGCATTCTAAATGTTTTTACTTGTCTTCATTGCATTTTGATGGCTTGTTGCATTATATTCAGCACTTCGTTCATCTTTTTGTAACAAACGTCAACAGCCTCTTCTTGAAATTCACCATTTTGGATACATGCCCGCCACAGAACGTAATTAGAAAAAGTTCTGCGTGCTGTGCCCAACTACTCCAGTCTTCTCCTTTCTATGCGGTGAAGACACCACCAGTCGCGGCCAAGGGGTGTCACCAAATCTGACATCATTTTTGCTGTGTGGCCCTCAGGTATTAATTAGGCTTTACTCTGTTTCTCAACTGAAAGCTAAGAAGTGGACAGTGTTCTCAGTTGTTTTAGTTTTAAAGCTGATTAGATTACATGTCAAGTACATTAGAGCAGGAGTTCTCAAGTTCAGTTCTGGTGCCTTCCCTGTGACATGAGGTTTTTCTGTCCCAACCAACTTCACAATCGGAGTCATTTTTGCCTTTGATTTCTCTGACCATTTAATCAGTTAACCGTTTTTCCTTTTCTTATTTTGCACTCTGTAAAGAGTGCATTATAGTATGATTTACATTTATTTTTTACTGCTTTGTTGTTTTCATTTTAATTCACTTTTTTATGGTGAGTTTGCCATTTTAATTTTATACGTAGTATTAATGATGAGCAGAGCGGACACAGGTGCCAATGACACAGAATGCTAAAAGGCAGGGGCTGCTTCAGTGTTCACTACTTGCAAACTTGTTAGCTAATAATGATGTGAATTACCAGAACATTAAAAAAAACAAAAAAAACCCCACAAAATATTAAACAGCAGGATAAAAAGAACTAATGCATTCATCCCTGTCTAACATACATACATTTTTGCTTCATCTACTAATGATTTATCATAACTAGCTTGTAATTGCTGAATTGACAGAAGAAGGCAGAAACTAGAAAGTAAAGCTTACTTAATAAATGGAGGAAACTACATACTAAATAAAAGAAGAAATGAGTTTGGATAAAAACCTGCAGCCACAGGCAAGCCCCAGGGCTGAACTTGAAAATCCCTAGGTAAGAGAAAAATACAGTGTGTTGAACTAAATTTCTAAACCAGTTTTGAAGATGGCTAAATACCTTAGAAAAACAAAGAAAGTGATATCAGCCAGAAAAAAAAATTGGAACTAGAACAACCGAACAACAACATTTATTTGTATAGCGCCTTCCAATGCAAAGGTATAATTTAAGGTGCTTTACAAATGGTAGTAAATGGAAACAAATAAAAACAAAAATGAAATAAACTAATTATACTAATGATTAAATGGTCAGTGGGAAGAGGAAAAAAATAACTCCAGTCTAGAGAAACCTCTGGGTCTCCATGACCAAAAACCCACCCAGGCCCTGCTGGGCATTCTATTGTATGTCTAAGATACAAAAGAGACTAAAAGATAAACAGCCAGTGCAGGCGTTATCAGATACAGGACCTTAGTGTTGTTGTTTCTTCCCCCAGCCTCAGAGAATTTCCTCCAGAAAGAAGAGGAAACAAAAGACAAACAATGTGATTAGTCACATATTTAACAAAGAGCCACGTTAAAAAAGGACATTTTAAGATGCGATTTAAACACCTCTACTGTTCAGGACTATTGTATCTCTATCGGTCGATTATTCCATGTTTTTGGATCATAGAAACTAAAAACAGTCTCACCGCTTCTTTTATGTTTTAGTCTTGGAATATCATGCATAGCAGAATTTGAGGATTTAAGGTTACAAATGGGAATGTAAGGGGACAAACATTCCAAGAAAAATTAAGGTGCAAGGTAATTCAAAGCCTTATGAACAATTAGTAGTATTTTAAACTTAATTCTAAAAGACACAAGCTGCAGGTGTAAAGATGCTAGCACTGGTGCAATATTTTTTCCCTATTTGTGTTTTCTTACTTAAAGTAAGAGTATTGCATTGTATTAAGCTATATTTCCTTAATTGTTTCTGTTTTCATTTTCTTTAGAAGATTGTGAGTGGGAGTATGTCATGTTATTTTTCTGTAAGTTGGTTATCCTAATATTATATCAATGAAGAGCAGATTAACAGAACAGATACGGTAGCTTGTGATCAGCACACAGAGCATGCCTTGTATGATTTTCACCGGCACGTGTTCTTCAACATGAATTCCAATTTTAGAAACAATTTTGACAGAAAGTGTAAGTTTATTTAGGGTTAGGGTTAGGGCTAGGGTTACGGTCACCATAGATCCCCATAAAATCCTTCAGAGGAAAGAAAATATATGCACAGTTATTTATGAGGAAGCAAAGCATGTTCAGCAGAATTTCAGAAAGCAGCACATGAGGGGTCTTTAAACCCAGAAAGAGAACCAAACACTGAATGAGAACCTGGCAAAACCTTCATCCATTTCAGTTCTCCAGAAGTGCACTTTGACCCCATTGTCCTAAAGTGCGCAGTGAAACATTGACACCAGAGAAGAGTAACATACCTTTGTGATATGAAGTCACAACTGGAACTCTGCAATAACTTTCACATATAAAAAAGAAGATAGCACCATATGCTTTACTGAAATTAGGCATTCAGCACTCAATGTTAAAGGTAAAGGGGAGCAGCAGCTTTGTGATTTTGACATAACAGTTGCAATGATTTTTTCCACACTTTCTATTTTGCTAATATTTAAATGTTGCCTGAATTGATATTGGGGGAGAGGGGCAGCCTTGCAGATTTGAAAACCAAAACTGCCATGACTTTCAGGAGCTTCATGGGCCCCGCAAGAACCACTTTATGGCCCTGCTGACTGCAGTCTCTTATTAAGCATTGCCAATGGTATAATAAATTCTTTGATTCTAAGCTCACTAGGCTTTATGTCACAAAGTAGTCCATCTCAAGCAAGTTAACCTGTCATTTAATGTTTAGTAGATGGATGAAGGAGACACCTAACATCCTGTTTACTTTGAACATAATACATAGAGCTGTGAACCCAAATCAAAAAAGTTGTTATTTAGGTATACCTTTGGGGCAGAGTTTAATTATGTATTCAGTGGAGCTATTTTTTCTGGTGCATTTTTAAAAGAATGACAGAACTGTGTGACAGGTGCATAAGCAAAGGCAGGCACTAAACTGAAATTCTGTTGCGTTTTTTAAAACACCACGCTGTCAGTCTCTGTGATCTTGACAGACTGGGCTGGTAAACTTGGCTCAAACAACCAGAAAGAATACAAATTACACTTTCTTTGGTGTTTAGCTTTCCACTCAGTGTGTGAGTGAAATGTTTTTCTAAATTCTAGGAAAAAAATGAAATGATATAAATTGTTGTTTGTCATTAGGGCAGATGTCAGCATTAGTATAATGTTATAACAAAATAGCAAAGGATCTGTCAAAGCAACACATTTATAGTTTGCACAGATTCATTTTAAATCAAGTTTCCAGAAGGCAATCTAATTCATACTCAACATTGTTAAAATCTGCCTCCCACAAATTTTCATAAATTAGAATTGTTTTTAAAATTCCGATGAGTTTGCCTTAGTTACAGTTATGTGCTAATGTTTTCCTCATGACAGCCACATTAATTGTAGCGAAACCACATAATAACTTTAATGCATACCATGTGCCCTTTTTGACAAATAATTAGTCTAGAGATTCCCAATCAAGGCTAATTTGACTCTAATTAGCTTACGTTCAAAAAGTATGTTTCTTAATGGAAAAAGATCAGAAGCACATCATGCAAAGTGATGTAGTATTACATATCTTTCGATAGATAATTGTCAAAACAGATTCTGCTTGTGCTTAGAAATGCTGCTGGCCAATGTGTAACACAGGAGCTGATGTTTTCGTTCTGGAGGACTTGCCTCTACAGACATATTTTTGAAAAAAATGTATGGTTTGGTAGCAGGTAAATGAAGTTAAAACTACCAAAATAATTTAGAGACAATGTTAAATGACATAAATAGTTAGAAAGGTGAATTTAAAACTTGCAGCAAAGCTGTATGTGTTTTTTGCATGACTCCTATTCAGAACTCTCCCCAGTGCTGTCAGGATAGGCTGTAATTAGGCTGAATTAAGTAGTTTACAAAATATATAGACAGATAAATTATGAAGTGCATAGTGTTTCAAACCAACTTTTTTGGGTTTTTTTAATAGGAAATTGATAATTTTATATTAATTTATTTAAATATTTACCCAGTATTCATCTATCATTGATACAGTATACTCTACTAATCCATTTCATGGAAGGGAGCCCCAATTTACTCTGCCAGCAACAGCAACCAGTCTGCCTTTAGGAAGCCCTGTTTGTACCGAGTGCTGTTACTTTTATCTGGTCAGAGATATTATTTTGCTTTCTTTCTGCAATAAACACAGATCAATCTTGTGATATGCATTATGAGGTTCCTGGCAAATTCTTGATAGGCTTTACCTATTCTTTAACTTTGCCTCATTAAGTAACATTAAAAGGCATGGCCACTGTATATAGCAAACTGCAGGTAATTTGAGTCATTCTCTAGTGTAAGGCATTGGGTACAAATCTACATTTGAAAGTGTTAAATCACATTATTAATTAATTCAGTCAGACAGATAGGAATTTGCAAAAAAAATGCTGCAGAAAAAGTAAAAACGTTGTCCAAAAATGAGGAAAGTGAAAATGTTTAGAATCCAAAGCATGTGACTCCATAATAATGACAAAAGATGTAAAATTGAATTGCTGTCTTTTTAAAGGATAGGATAGGATAGGAAAAGTGAGATCAGTAAAAGAGGAACTTTGATGTTAGGGTTACCATGCAACCATTGGACATAATCTACAGGATAGACATGACTTAAACTGAGATTCTTGCAGTAACATTTCCAATAGGCTTTGCATTGGTGGTCAAACAGCAACATCAATAAGAGTTATAAAATGTCAGCTCCAAGATTCTGCAAAACATGTCTCATCTGATGCTGCTGCCCACAATCCTTGTATGACCATTTCCAATTATAATTCATTGATGCAGGACCCAGAACTGAAATGGGAAATATGATGTTACATCTCCCCACCCAGAAGGCAGAGCAAGTTATCATATGCAAGTGTTTAATGTTATATATTGTAGCATGCTGCTTCTGCAACCACCATATCTCATTCTCCTCAGAGTCTCATAATCATGTCCTCTCAATTCCCATTTCTTCCTGCTGTTAGGCTATAATAGTTTTGTATATTACTTGAAATGTTGCTCATCAGAAGCTTTCAGTTACTGTATATGCTATTGTATTCACATTTGCAGATTCAGAAAATTAAACTTCTCTCAGAGTATTTACTTACTAAATTTCCAATTAGGATTTTCTTGAAAATTATGGATATCACTGTTTTTATTTCTTGTTTATTTAATATGCAAGAAAGTGCAAAAGTATGGTTGTCAAGTCATTTATAGCGGGCTATTTGGGCTAAATGATATTAAGTCTCCACAGTTCCTGGCTTTATTGGCTCATAGCTCCAAAAACGCAGTCACTGCCAATGTGCAGTTTGCATATTTACTGTACGCATGGGTTTTTCTCTAGGTACTCTAGGTTTTCTAACCTATTCCAAAAAAATGTGAATTTCTTTGTTAATTTGTGATAATAAGTTAGCCTGAAATGAGAAACTACGAATCTATCCAATGGCGGACTAGTGCACACGCACAGATTCGGGTCTCCCCTTGTACCCAATGCATCTAGGACAGGCAGTGGCTCTCCTCGCCTTGACTCGAGTGCTTTAGAAAATTAATGAATAAATGATTGAACTTTTGCCCCTTCTTATGCTGATTTCTTTCCTCTGGCAATTGGAATTTTAGGAATAGATTTATTTTGCTATTTAGCTTTGATTCTCCAAGAAGATAAAAAATTATGAGGCTTCGTCCTATCACTGTTGATTTGTTGGAAATGTGGTACAAAACTGTGAGTCCTATGCTAACAAGTCAAATCTATCTCCTTAGTATCTTTTTTTTATTGGATGTTCTGAATTTTTCTGGAACTCGCTCACTTTTTTTTAATATAATGCACTCGTTTAACATCGAACCTTTTTAATTAAGATCTACCTTTTTTATTTTATACATAAAGTGCCTGACCGTGATGGTTCTGATTTTGAAAGGTACAAGATTGAGAGAAGATGAATAGTAAATAATACAAAGACAGTCACATTTCTACAGTAAATTATATAAAATGTGTGATTACTAATAATGTTACTGTGTTTACTAATTAAAAAAACAAAAAATATATAAAACCACCTTGGTAGAGTCTAGCATGAGTTCTACATCACCTGTGTTTATCAAAAAAGTTGTCTTGTTTGTCAAAAAAGGTAAATTTGCATATAGTTTGGAACATTTTGAAATAGTTACTTGTAAAAACAACTGTCTAAAAATATCTATCTGCAATTTTAGTAAATAACATTGTTTTTGATAGTCCCCTCCATACACCCCATACCCAAAAGGTGCAATAATGTTAGTATGGGACATTGTCTGCTATTGTAATCTAAACCTTTGTAAAAATTTTTACACAATAACAAATACCGGTAGGTCTTAAAGTAATTCTCAACCCAAAAACGATATTTATTTATGTTATTTACCCCATGTATTTTGTAGTGAAGGGGCGGCACGGTGGCGCAGTGGGTAGCGCTGCTGCCTCGCAGTTGGGACACCTGGGGACCTGGGTTCGATTCCCGGGTCCTCCCTGCGTGGAGTTTGCATGTTCTCCCCGTGTCTGCGTGGGTTTCCTCCGGGCACTCCGGTTTCCTCCCACAGTCCAAAGACATGCAGGTTAGGTGGATTGGCGATTCTAAATTGGCCCTAGTGTGTGTGCTTGGTGTGTGGGGTGTGTTTGTGTGTGTCCTGCGGTGGGTTGGCACCCTGCCCGGGATTGTTTCCTGCCTTGTGCCCTGTGTTGGCTGGGATTGGCTCCGGCAGACCCCCGTGACCCTGTGTTCGGATTCAGCGGGTTGGAAAATGGATGGATGGAAGGATTTTGTAGTGATAGCTGAGAAAAAATGTCATCTCTGGGTTTACATGCAGAATGGAGAGAAACCATATGAAAAGACCTGTAAAAAAAAAAAAATTTTGTTTCAGCTGTCACATAATCTGCGTGTCAGTTATCCAGTTGCATGCACAAAACATGCAAAATGCATGTTTTTATGCTAAAATATTGTTAAATAGATACTTCCAGAATAATCCGCACACATCATAAACAGGGAATCTAGAATCTCATTGGGTTGACTTTTTGAACTGACCATCTGTCTGTCCCAATCTTTCATTGGTCAAGAGTTCTGTCTTTGGTTCAAAAAATAAATGCAGCTATATGACATTGGTCACAATTGGCTTCTGTTATATAATTAACTTTTTCCTATCTGTTTTGCATTAAAATATGAGATTTTTTTTTTCTCTGCCACCATTATTTTCACTGAAGCAAAAGGTACTGTATTCTAGTATCCATCCACTGATGGGCATCCTTCTCCAAGACTTGCTCTGCATTTTAGAGATTTTGCCCAAGGATCAACCAATCAAGTAAACGCACATTTTTCCATTTCTTCTCTCTAGCCTTCTTGAACTCCTTACAGATAATATGTAATATGTTCCAGCCCATTAGAATTCTGTTTTGTTCTTGATTTGCTCCCATCCTGTTACAGTTTTCATATATTTGTAGTACCTGTCTTATTGTGCATAGTACAGTAGTTAGTTTCTGGTCTGTCTGCTTCATTTTATAATAAGCTAAGTATGTTTTGTACATAGAAATAGATAACAGTTGTACTTACAGAGCACAGTGAGACATAAATTATCAAGTACAACATCAAACTGTTTGAGCTACAGTATTAGGGGTATTTATACAGGGAGAGGGTGCTCCCCAACTAGACAGAGCAGTTCACTAACTAAGTTCAGTGCCTGTTTTTGTTACAGTTGCTCATTGTACCACCTTCTGTATTTATCTTTCTTTACTGTCACAGCTACAGTATTGTGTGGCCTTAAAAGCATAAACATTCTGATCATGTAAATCTTTACCATTTCCTATTGCATCATTATCTACCACCTGCTTGTTCTCATCTGCTCCACTTACCATCATGGTGCAACTTTTCATCCAGTATTCTCCATTTTTCTCATCATTGTTGTCCTCCCTCTCTGGTATTACTTCCGTACCAATTTGTTCTCTCTTTCTCCACTCTGCATTATTAATTTACTTCATCCTTGGTAGAAGTTTATGCTCCCATCTGATGATTCTCGCTTCAGTCCTTTCAAACTTTACTATGTGTTCTTTTATCCCTGACCATGACATCAGCTTCACAGCTTAAACAAGCTTCACTCTTTAATAGCAGAAAGGGATGCTTTTACAATCCAAAATGGTGAACAGCCAACAGAACATGAATTAAACACATCTCATGTTCATTTCCACAGCCAAGTTTGTGCAACCATCCATATTCAACATTTCACCAAAGCAGTAGAATATGTCTTCAAAATTACTTCATTTTCAGCATACAGTATGTGTAATAAATGTTATTTACTGTCAATGATGATTAAATTATATCAAAGTTTTAAAGATGGTGTGAAATAGATAGTTAACTTAAGTAAAAAATATATTAACTATATGATCACACTGTTTAATTCAAATGATATTAATGTGTGAGAAAATTCAGCGTTTAGGGTGTTTTCCTAAATTTAGATGGCATAGGTTAGCTTATGTACTTGTCTATCTATCTATCTATCTATCTATCTATCTATCTATCTATCTATCTATCTATCTATCTATCTATCTATCTATCTATCTATCTATCTATCTATCTATCTATCTATCTATCTATCTATCTATCTATCTATCTATCTATCTATCTATCTATCTGTCTATCTAGTAGTTCACTTACTTTTAAGAATAAAGACAACAATGATTAAGCCTAGCTGATATTTGGTAAAATAAAAAGATAAATGTCTGTCTCCAGCTATTGTGTTACAGCTAACGATGCAGTAGATTCACTGATTTGTGATATTATTTCTTTGCAAATCTTCATTGGTTGATGTTAATGTTTATTTGACAACACACTATAGGTTTTGCATGCAAATATCTTTTCTTAGGTAAAGCACTTATTTTATATGCAAGACATGTTTATGAGGCCAATGCAGAGTTCATTTCTGCAGATTCCCAGTGGCTTCCTTTGTACAGTAAATGAAGTTTAGTGCTGTGCAATAGTGAGTGCGTCATACAAAGATCTTCTTCCAGATCTCACAGTAAACATTTTTAAACAACCTCTGCAGCTTTGAGGTGAAGGCAGGAAGGATTTTTTTTTTTTGCTTTGCTTGTGCTAAATTTCCATTAGCTTAATATGTGATACCAATTTCAACCCTTCCTCAAAGCAGATCAATATATTTGTAGTATGTTAAACAAATAACCATTGCAGATTCTGTGCTATAATTTATAGAAATTAGAGTAATGTGCAGTCTCTGGTACAATTAGTTTGCAGCAAGTTAACCCAATGTAAATGATTCATAATGCATTCTTCTTTGTTAATAGTTACAGTACTTTAAATAATTCTGAAGTAGTATCAGCGCGTATAAATTAAAAAAAAAGGTTCACCTTTCGTTTGTTATTTTAATGAATCTTTAAAAGCTGACTAGGACAAGTCCTTGCAGAGATAATTTGACTTGGCTTCTAGAGCCTTTATTTCTTCTTCACTGTGTTTTCGGTTGATTACTTCTACTGCCTTAAAGCTCCAGAGTTCTGGGTTCAAATTCTGGACCCAGGTAGTGTCTGAACTGAGTTTCCATATTCCACTTGTATCCAGTTTTGTTCTTCCACATCCCATAATTGTGCATGTTAAGTTAACTGGTAGCTCTAAATTAGCTTGAAGTGGGTGAGTGTTCACTGTGATGGACTGGTGCCCCATTCAGGATTGACTCCTACCTTGTGCTCAATGCCCCCGCGATAGGCACTGACCCTGAATTAGATAAGCAGTTTAGGAGGTGGAATGATGGATGAATGGATAGGAGTTTTTCCTTTACCATCATTGTTTTATTTAACATATAATGCTTAGGGTGTTACCTGTTTAGTAATGCTAACATTGAAAAGTTTTCGTATGCAAGCAAGCTTGTGAAGCATTGTCTCAAATGGAAAAATAAGATTCACACAACTTCTAAGAAAGGCCTTTTCATTTGGAAACTTAATGTGTAGCTCTTGTGGGATATCTCTTTCTGAGGTTCAAACTGGATACCAGACCTATAAAGAGATATATAAAATTCAATTTATGAACAAATCTCATAAATTGGTGAAGGTGCACACAAATCAACCAAAACTTTCTGGTTTGCCTCTGCCGGTTGACTGTTTTCCAACAAATAACAGTTTATTCATAATATAAGGATAGCAAAAGATGGATATATGCAGGTATATATAGGCATAGGGCAATAAATGAACAACAAAAAGTGTAAATTCTTCCATAAAGGGGGCACAAATGCATGAATTGTATTTCACAGTCTTAATTCTTGCCTAACAAATTACCCATGAAATTTGTGGTCCTTTATCTGGTTGAACAGATAAGCTTCACCTGTTCATAATTGTCTCAGTGCTTGCCTGCTTTGATAGACCAGTGTTTATTTTCTTCACAGATCTAGACTGGAAGGTGTCGTGCATTAACTTTTGAGTTTAGTCTTCCCATTCAAGTTAGGAGGAGAAACATATAAAATGTAAAGATTTCTTCATTACACAGTTTATTATTTTTAATTCAGATAACACAAACACCCAAAAATGCATATGCTGATATTTTCACTGCCTTCACCATGACTATGAATAATACTGATCTTGAAACCAAAAGTATAAACAGTTATGTGTTAATTCTTATTCAGTTGCTGTGAGTGCAAATAGTGAAAGTGACTTTTTTTCCTGATACCTACTAGGCCCGCTGAGACATTTTCTGTGGCACATGTGGAAGAAGAATTATGATAAGCGCACGTTGTGTTTGGTTTTGTTCCAAATCGTTGTCTCCCTTTTGCCATTTTACACCTTTGGTGGATGACTGTATACTATAGTCTTTGAAATTTCACACGGTGGTCTTTTACTAGAATAAAATATGTTTTTTGTGATTTGTCAATTGGTTAACTTTTTTCTTCGGTGGGACAACCACCTTGGTCTTTCATTCACAGTCTCCTGCTTGTACACCTCGTTGCTTTTAGCAAGGCTGTCCTTAATGTTTTGTTCTATTAAGGATTGTCTTTTGGTTTAATGGTCTGGCTGTAGCTTACTCTTTTGTTGTGGAGAGAGAGAGAGATTGGGAGCATGCGCTGATTACTGCGTGTTGCCGCACCCACCACACTATGAACCTCCTGGATTTGGATCTGAGTGCAGCCGTGCAACGGGTGACACCTCAGCACCACACGGAACATTGTGAGGTTTTTTCCGGTGGCTGGAGTGCCAATCCTGCCACCAACCCCGAGATTTCCTTCCAAGTTTGTTGTGGGTTGTAGGAAAAATGGTTTCTGCTGTGGAGACAGCAGAGAGCTAGTGCAGACAGTGAATGACAAAGGAACAGTTGAAAATTTTGCCATTGCTTTCTTTGGTGCATATATGTCCAAGCTTTTGAGTGATAATTGGAGCAAAGTTGTATCCATCAAAGGTTGGCAAAGGCTGAGGTTGAAGCTTTATAGATGCTTGCTGGATATGCTGAATTCCCAACTTGCCATCTACATATCACAGAAGAAATTAAAATTTATCACAATGGGAAATATTTTTCCAGTCTGATCTTATTGGGGCAGCACGGTGGCGCAGTGGGTAGCGCTGCTGCCTCGCAGTTGGGAGACCTGGGGACCTGGGTTCGCTTCCCGGGTCCTCCTTGCGTGGAGTTTGCATTTTCTCCCCGTGTCTGCGTGGGTTTCCTCCGGGCACTCCAGTTTCCTCCCACGGTCCAAAGACATGCAGGTTAGGTAGATTGGCGATTCTAAATTGACCCTAGTGTGTGCTTGGTGTGTGGGTGTGTATGTGTGTGTTTGGTTCCTGCCTTGTGTGTGATTGGTTCCTGCCTTGTGCCCTGTGTTGGCTGGGATTGGCTCCAGCAGACCCCCGTGACCCTGTGTTTGGATTCAGCGGGTTGGCTAATGGATGGATAGATGGATGGATGATCTTAGTTGACAGTAGTGGAACCTGGCTTGTTCATCTGTTGATGTAGTCCATCCACTTTTAGCTTGAACATTTTTTTTTGTTGTGGTTTTGTTTTTCACAAGGGCTGTTTAGCATCCCCTCCTTTAACCGCCACCTTATCGTGGTGGTGGGGTTTGCGTGTCCCAATGATCCTAGGAGCTCTGTTGTCTGGGGCTTTATGCCCCTGGTAGGGCTACCCAAGGCAAACTGGTCCTAGGTGAGGGATGAGACAAAGAGCGGTTAAACAAACCTCCTATGATGGAAAACAATTTTGGACGGCGTTTTCCCTTGCCCGGACGTGGGTCACCGGGGCCCCACTCTGGAGCCAGGCCTGGAGGTGGGGCTTGATGGCGAGCGCCTGGTGGCCGGGCCTGCACCCATGGGGCTCGGCCGGGCACAGCCCGAAGAGGCAACGTGGGTCCCCCTTCCCATGGGCTCACCACCTATGGGAGGGGCCAAGGAGGTCGGGTGCAGTGTGAGTTGGGTGGTGGCCGAAGGCGGGGACCTTGGCGGTCCGATCCTCGGCTACAGAAGCTGGCTCTTGGGACGTGGAATGTCACCTCTCTGAAGAGGAAGGAGCCTGAGCTAGTGCGCGAAGTTGAGAGGTTCAGGCTAGATATAGTCGGACTCACCTCGACGCACAGCTTGGACTCTGGAACCAATCTCCTTGAGAGGGGCTGGACTCTGTACCACTCTGGAGTTGCCCCCGGTGAGAGGCGCCGAGCGGGTGTGAGTATACTTATTGCCCCCCGACTTGGAGCCTGTACATTGGGGTTTACCCCGGTGGACGAGAGGGTAGCCTCCCTTCGCCTTCGGGTGGGGGGACGGGTCCTAACTGTTGTTTGTGCGTATGCACCGAACAGCAGTTCGGAGTACCCACCCTTTTTGGAGTCCCTGAAAGGGGTGCTAGAGGGCATACCTTCTGGGGACTCCCTCGTTCTGCTGGGGAGACTTCAATGCTCACGTGGGCAATGACAGTGAGACCTGGAAGGGCGTGATTGGGATGAATGGCCCCCCCGATCTGAACCCGAGCGGTGTTTTATTATTGGACTTCTGTGCTCATCACGGATTGTCCATAACGAACACCATGTTCAAGCATAGGGGTGTTCATATGTGCACTTGGCATCAGAACACCCTAGGCCTCAGTTC
Organism: Erpetoichthys calabaricus; assembly: GCF_900747795.2. Lineage (NCBI taxonomy): Eukaryota > Metazoa > Chordata > Cladistia > Polypteriformes > Polypteridae > Erpetoichthys > Erpetoichthys calabaricus. The sequence goes on along the minus strand of NC_041394.2, from coordinate 217,337,337 downwards.
GATGATCGACTTTGTGGTCGTGTCGTCGGACTTGCGGCCACATGTCTTGGACACTCGGGTGAAGAGAGGGGGCGGAGCTGTCAACTGATCACCACCTGGTGGTGAGTTGGCTTCGATGGTGGGGGAGGATGCCGGTCAGGCGTGGTAGGCCCAAACATGTTGTGAGGGTCTGCTGGGAACGTCTGGCAGAGCCCCCTGTCAGAAGTAGCTTCAACTCCCACCTCCGGCAGAACTTCGACCACATCCCGAGGGAGGTGGGGGACATTGAGTCCGAATGGGCCATGTTCCGTGCCTCTATTGTTGAGGCAGCTGACCGGAGCTGTGGCCGTAAGGTGGTCGGTGCCTGTCGTGGCGGCAATCCCCCGAACCCGTTGGTGGACACCGGCGGTGAAGGATGCCGTCAAGCTGAAGAAGGAGTCCTACCGGTCCCTTTTGTCCTGTGGGACCCTGGAGGCAGCTGATAGGTACCGGCAGGCCAAGCGGAATGCGGCTTTGGTGGTTGCTGAGGCAAAAACTCGGGCGTGGGAGGAGTTCGGGGAGGCCATGGAGAATGACTTTCGGACGGCTTCGAGGAGATTCTGGTCCACCATCCGGCGTCTCAGGAAGGGGAAGCAGTGCAGTGTCAACACTGTATATGGTGGGGATGGTGCGCTGCTGACCTCGACTCGGGACATTGTGGGTCGGTGGGGGGAGTACTTCGAAGACCTACTCAATCCCATTAACATGCCTTCCAATGAGGAAGCAGAGCCTGGGGACTCAGAGGTGGGCTCCCCCATCTCTGGGACTGAGGTCATCGAGGTGTTCAAAAAACTACTTGGTGGCAGGGCCCCGGGGGGTGGATGAGATACGCCCGGAGTTCCTCAAGGCTCTGGATGTTGTAGGACTGTCTTGGCTGACACGCCTCTGCAACATCGCATGGACATCAGGGACAGTGCCTCTGGATTGGCAGACCGGGGTGGTGGTCCCCCTCTTTAAGAAGGGGGATCGGAGGGTGTGTTCCAACTACAGAGGGATCACACTCCTCAGCCTCCCTGGAAAAGTCTATTCAGGGGTCCTGGAGAGGAGCGTCCGTCGGATAGTCGAACCTCGGATTCAGGAGGAACAGTGTGGTTTTCATCCTGCTCACGGAACAGTGGACCAGCTCTATACCCTTAGCAGGGTCCTGGAGGGTGCATGGGATTTTGCCCAACCAGTCTACATGTGTTTTGTGGACTTGGAAAAGGCATTCGACTGTGTCCCTCGGGGAATCCTGTGGGGGGTACTCCGAGAGTATGGGGTACTGGCCCCCTTGATAAGGGCTGTTCGGTCCCTGTACGATCGTTGCCAGAGCCTGGTCCGCATTGCCGGCAGTAAGTCAAACCCGTTTCCAGTGAGAGTTGAACTTCGCCAGGGCTGCCCTTTGTCACCGATTCTGTTCATAACTTTTATGGACAGAATTTCTAGGCGCAGCCAGGGCGTTGAGGGGGTCCAGTTTGGTGGGCTCAGGATTGGGTCACTGCTTTTTGCAGATGATGTTGTCCTGTTTGCTTCATCAGGCCGTGATCTTCAGCTCTCTCTGGATCGGTTCGCAGCCGAGTGTGAAGCGGCTGGGATGAGAATCAGCACCTCCAAATCCGAGACCATGGTCCTCAGCCGGAAAAGGGTGAAGTGCCCTCTCAGGGTTGGTAGCGAGATCCTGCACCAAGTGGAGGAGTTCAAGTATCTCGGGGTCTTGTTCACGAGTGAGGGAAGAATGGAGCGTGAGATTGACAGGCGGATCGGTGCGGCATCCGCAGTAATGCGGGCGCTGCATCGGTCTGTCGTGGTGAAAAAGGAGCTGAGCCGCAAGGCGAAGCTCTCAATTTACCAGTCGATCTATGTTCCTACCCTCACCTATGGTCATGTGCTATGGGTAGTGACCGAAAGAACGAGATCGCGAATACAAGCGGCTGAAATGAGTTTCCTCCGCAGGGTGTCTGGGCTTTCCCTTAAAGATAGGGTGAGAAGCTCAGTCATCCGGGAGGGGCTCAGAGTAGAGCCGCTGCTCCTCCGCATCGAGAGGAGTCAGATGAGGTGGCTCGGGCATCTGATCAGGATGCCTCCAGGACGCCTCCCTGGTGAGGTGTTCCAGGCACGTCTAACCGGGAGGAGGCCCCGGGGAAGACCCAGGACACGTTGGAGGGACTATGTCTCTTGACTGGCCTGGGAACGCCTTGGGGATTCTCCCGGAAGAGCTAGAAGAAGTGGCCGGGGAGAGGGAAGTCTGGGCATCTCTGCTCAAGCTGCTGCCCCCCGCGACCCGACCTCAGATAAGAGGGAGACAATGGATGGATGGATGGATGTTTAGCATGCTGCTATAAAGAGTTGCTATTTGAATGTGGCCTTTCTCTTAGCTTGAAATTAGTGTAGTCAGTCTGTCTTATAAAAAGATGTTTTCACCCACAAAACTGCTTTCCAAGATCTGTTTTTGTAAACTCTAGAGAGTGTAGTTAATTAAAATCAGAGAAGGCCAGGTATTTCTGAGATGATGGGACCACCATTTCTGGTACCAGCAATCATGTCACAAAGTCAATTAAAGTATATAATATGCAGACATGGAGAAAGAGTTTAATTACTGTTTAACCAAACAATGAAATGGGCATGCAATGTGATCCAGCCAATTGGCTGTTTTGTGGTACAGGCTACTTGAAGTAATGGACAGGATGGCCACTGAGCACAGGCAATAACTTTAGAGATGAATTGTGTGTGCTCCTTTTATAGTTGCAATGTAATAGAGCCTACTGTGTTTTTTCCCCTGATTTTCATGCCTTGTTAGTTGCAGAAACTAATACTTTGACAGACACAATTTTTGTCTTGTATTATTATTGCCTGAAATTAAGTTTTCTACATTGGTATTTGTGTCTACGAAAGCCATGGAAAACTGCTGGTTAAAATTTATTTAGTCATATCTATGTTTTCTTTTTCTTTGCTCTGCTATTTTTCCTTATGCTTGTTGCAGTAAACATTTGTTAAATAATAGTGATGGGTGATTTGTGAATAAATAATTTTTGAATGACTCCTTCAATCACTTCAGTAATAACTCTGTGCATGATGCGGTCAGCTTTATTTGTTCTGCATGTATGTTGGAAATGCATGTGCCTCAGACATGATTCTTATTTAGTTCAGATTATGTTGAGTTTAAACTGAATCTTTACCGGCAATGACCACTTGCTCAATCATGATTCTTCTGTTTATCATACAAGAACAATATAGTAATAACACACCCACACTAGGTAAGCTTATAATAAAATATATTTTTTGTCCAATTCATTATTTGTCTCGCAAAACTTTACCTTATTATTGTAATTTCACTTTTTTCAACTTATATTGTTCATATAGAACTTAGAGCAGACCTTTCTGGATCACTGACTGCGCTCGACATTTATAATTTACTGATTCTTTTGTGTTGGAAACCGAATCAAATCTGTAGTCGAGACATAAGAATCTAGTTCACTTCTAATTCTCGAACTGAATCAATCCCGTGACTTTCGACAAAGTTTACAAATGACACAGCAAATTCTAAAAAACATTGTTGTTATCGGTCAATAGATTTGTTCATTGCTGTGAGACTCAATGCATTTGAGCAGAATTGCAAAGTTGACTTATTTTCTTATTTTAAATACGCATTTTTTCATGTGTTGTCATGCTTGTGCCCCCTGTGTTTAATAAATAAGTGAACATTTGTCTTGGCAGGTATATGAATTATTTGATTATTCATAAGTAGGGATGCACCGATACCACTTTTTTGGAAAACGAGTACGAGTACGAGTACTTGCATTTCAGTACTCGCCGATACCGAGTACTTGCCGATACCGAGTACTTAATAAAAACATGATTTAAATTTACAGGTAACAGCTTTAGTCATATAATTTAACAAAAAAAAAACAAGAAACTCTCGTCTATCCACTGGGAGGTTAGGCTAATTAGCGACACGGGGCTAACACTGCTTGTCCAAATATCTGTGGTGAAACTAAACGCAGAGGAGGCTTGCAGTAGGCTGTGGATATGTTTTTTCACGGAGTCGTGTAGTTTAGGAAGCTCCGTGTCAGTCATGTAGCGGCGGCTTGGGACATCATATCTGGGCTCCAGAACATGGAGGAGACGCAGGAATCCCACATTTTCTATCTCCGAGAGTGGCTGGTCACTCAATACAATGTACTCGATAATTGCCTGTGTTATTTTCACAGCACGTGGATTGTCTCTGAACATTTTCTCTCGTCTTGCAAGAGTTTGCTGCAGCGTGGGTTGTGTTGGTTTAGAAGCGTGGGTAAACTCTTTGTACTCGTTGTCGTGTTGGGATTTTAGGTGCTTGATTAAATTACTTGTGTTAAATGCGCTACCTTTTGAGCCTCCTCTGGACAATTTCGCTGAGCACAATTTGCAGTCCGCCTTTGTTTTGTCATCTTCATTCACTTTGAAATAGTTCCACACGGCTGACATGTCTCGCCTCGCCTTCTCCCCGCTCTGAGCTGCAGCCGGGGCCTGGGGGCGGGCACTCGGCGCCTGTGATTAACCCCTTACACGCCGCTCAAACATAGACATTTCTCAGACCGTGGTATCGGTCCCCGGTATCGGGGGACTTTTAACGAGTACGAGTACTTTAGAAAATGTGGTATCGAGGCCGATACCAGATACCCATTTCGGTATCGGTGCATCCCTATTCATAAGTATATGTATATAATGTGCAGCTCACATGTATCTGTTTGCATTGCCCTGAATTTTGTTCAGGAATCAAAAGAATCAAATGAAAAGATTCACTTAAACAAATATATAAAGTGAATGAAAATGCACATCGCTATTAACTAAATGTTGCAAACCTGTTGTGCTTACGTCAGAACGTTTAAACTAAGGGTAGTATAGAAGACCAAAACTGACAAGTTAACAATTCATAACACTAGAAGGCAGGAATTGTCTTCCCGTGAGATTATTTGGAAGATTGTTTTTCAAACAGGAAACAAAGCATTTATAAAAGTCATGTTATAATAGAACATGCTATATATATGTAGTGTGGTATTTTTATACTTTTAATGAATGAGAAGTCAAGCAAAATGACACCTTTAATTGGCTAACACAAAAGCTTTTAAGTTGCCTCAAAAGCTTGCATATTGTAATCTTTTTAGTTAGCCAATAAAAGGTGTCATTTTGCTTGACTGCTCTTTGCATCCATAATGGCTAACAAGGTGCAGCGTCCTACCACTAGTTTTAAATCAGAAATATTGGGAATACTTGAACTCCAGTGCGACAACAGACCAGGTGCCTCTGCCACCGAATGTGTTATGCCATATCATAGGATGGATCTTTTGCCATATAGCATAGTCAATCGTAAATTTGAAATCATTGGAATCTCCTAGAACTTTCTTAAGTCTCTCTGGTTTTGCCTATACATTTGTATCGGTTTTAAAGATGTATTGTATTACTTTATTCAGAACCACCCTTATTGAATCTTACTGTCTGCTTCTTACTTTGATTATGTGCTTATCTACTCCATTAAACCTATTTTTGTTTTGCATATTTAGTCTCCTTATTTTTTTCCTTGGTTCTTTGTCCTGCAGATGTCATAATCACACCACACTAAATCAGTCACAAACTTCCTCATCTCCTCGGACGTCATTGGCTTCTCTGTAATTATGAGCAGTCCCACTCCCAAGGGGCATTTAATTTTAAGTGCAGAAGAGAAAGAAATATGTACTTGGTAGAGGGATAGAGTAATAAAGATGTCAGAACATTAATGTAAATTGTGTTTTTACCCTTCACAATCAATGGCCTTTGCAGATATGCTTCAGTATGATGACTTTCAAAAAGTTTATATTAAAAAAAAAAGTTAAATTCATTCAGGAAGCAATGGTTAAAGCTCACCCAACACCAGAACTGGTGGTCAGCGCTAGATAGTTACTATAAAAAAAAAAAAATCAGTCTCATGATGGGGATTGATACTTGACAACATTCTTGTTTTGAAAATTGACATGTTCGGTAAGATTTAAGGCTGCTGTTTTCACTTTTGCACTGATGCCCCACAGACCCCATTTTAAATGAGCTATTCACCAAGAAAATGTACTGCGTGAACAACAAATGTAAAATGTTTGTAGGTTCAAAAAATGAAATCCATACCACTATATTCACATTAGCTAGAAGGCTTTGATATGCAGATAGAGAAAGAAAATTATAATTGCTCATCGACAATTATTAGCAGCACTTTATTTCAACTCAGCAGGAGCGTTTGTTCTGACACATTTTGCTGCTTAACACATTGCTGATATTTATGAGTATAGCCTAACAGCATTGACTGGGATAAAGTAAATGTGTAATATTCTCAAGCAAGTGTTTTAGGAAGAAATGAATTACTACAGAAATTAATTAACTTGCTATTTTGCAACAAGAAAAAAATCACCTTGCTTTTTCATGCAGAAGAAAATAAACGGTGACAACAATATGCAAACTACAAAACATCATGAACACGTGAATACTATTTCAAGTTCATTTTAATTATTAAGCATGACAGTGGCAAACTTCAGTAAAACTTTGTTAATCTAAATGTCAATTATAGAAGGAAAGTGAGACATAATACAAAAGAGAAAAGAAAAATGTAGGTAATGAGCTAAGATAATGTTCTAATAAAAGGAATAATTGACAAAATGTAGACAAGCACTTTGATGTTTTTTCTTTTATAGTTTAACACATTAACATCAATTTTTAGTAAAGCGCCGTCATGATGTCTCTGCTAATAAATGAATAACACCAACTTCACAGTGAGCAGTCTCTGTGTTGTGCCTATAACCTTATGACTTGCTATGTTGCTTTGATTTTGAGTTTAATTGCATACAGCATATATACAAGGTTAGCAATAATCGACAGATTCTCTGCTAAATGTTAACGGATAAGTTTAGGAAAAAGTAAGTTAGGCTTGGAAAAAGACCAGTCAATGTATTCATTAATTTGCAATGGGAAACTTGGTTCTTAAGTGAAGAATTTTTTTTATAAATTGGAAAACAATGCCTGTTCTTACTGTTTATTAGTGTATCTTCATGTAAATCTACAGTGGGTTAGGACAACATGCTGTAGCCAAGATTAGGTTCACCTTAAAAGTTCTTTAGCATTACTGGTGGAACTGAGAAGGTCTTATATAGCCAACCAATGTAATGGCTAGTTTAGGGACTCCCAGTACTCTAAATGCATTGTTCTGAACTGTTTTCTCTAGAGTTTTGTAGAGCTGCATCTTTATTTGGCAGCTTCCCTAACTAAAATCACATAGGGTCATTACCAGAGTTTACTTTACACACACACACACACACACACACACACACACACACACACACACACACACACACACACACACACACACACAAAAAAAAAATTAATTCTTCAGTATGGTGGTGCATTACTTAGTGGTGCCACTTCATGAGTCCAGTTTCCTGGTTTAAAATCCTATGCTAGTTACTGTGATGTTTGCCTGTTCTCCCTGTGTTTGTGTGGGTTTTTCTCCTTGTGCTTTGGTTTGCCTCCTGCTTTTCAAACACATTCATGTTAGATCATTTCTGATGTTATTTGCAAAAGCGTTGTGATCCCACCACAGCCCTCAGTTGGATTACTTTATCTTAGAATTATATGTCAATGTTCTTAGGCTGTAGCCCTCTGTGACCCTAAATTGAATTAAATGGGATTGAGAATGATTAAATATACTACATACAGTATGTATAATATATAATATACTACAGTATATATAATCAGAAATGTCAAGTGTTATGATTTGCAGCACTAAAGGCCTCAGAAATACCACCAGGACTCTGGTCTGGTCTACCACAGAACTGGTCTGTGGAGAATCTGGCCTCAACCAAGGCAACCTGGCCCCAAATTCAAAGGCAGGCTAAGGGTCTGCACATGTTAAAAATGGGGTTCACGCTTATACACTTTATATACACAAAAATGCTGTTCAAAGGAGAGGCTAGCTATAAACTTCTGGCTTGAGCCAACAAAATCAAAACAGTTTTTCTCAAATTTAAAAAATATATTGAATAATCAAGCAAAGCAGGAATAATGAAAAATAGGCAAAAAAGGTATCAAGTCCAATTTGTAATTGAAACGCAAAATTCAGAAATTAGAAGCAAAAGAACCCAATACCATAAAATCCAAGAAAAACACTTACAAATTAATGATTACTCCAAACTCTCTCAATGAGACTCTGAGGGACCTACTTCTCAGCCACACATGAAAAGACTAAAGGAGGTCCCTCCGCAGTAATCTAATAGTGGCCCATAACAAATTAATAAAAGTTATATATATAGTACACCCCCAAAATTCACAGGGGTTATGTTCCTAGAGCACCCGCAAATTGTAAAAAAAACGCGAATTTTGGATGTGGTTAAAAAAAAATGCCTATTTTTATAGTTTAAACCCTAAATATGCCCCCAAAACACTTTCATTTAATTTCAAACTGAGCTTAATACATTACCTAAAAAAAGAATGTAAAGGTAAATCTGCATACTGTACAGTACTGTACTGATATGTCACACGCAGTGCTAGAATGTAAAATACAGATGTTACCGCTATACAGTATGTACTGTAATTCATGCAAGCGCGTTTTCATTGCCAGACTCCTTAGAAGGTGCAGGGCGTTTCGGTGCCATCTTGGGGCTTTAACTCTTAAACTGCCACATACTTGGGGGTTAATGCATCCCTGGATGCCAAATAATTTTTTGCTGCACTTTAAGTAAACGTCACAATTCACAAAGAAAAAGTAAAATTTTAATGGAACACATTTTTTTTCATGCAAAGAGCATCGTAATTACTGCACCGCTGATCATTTTACACACTGCTAATGAACTGTAAAAACTATTTAAAAAAAACTACTGGAACAATATGTACAAAGTGCAACTGACGCAATGGATGAAATTCAGTAAATCACCGAGCCAACTGCGCTTGAACTGGCTGCACTCAAGCACATAGAGGTAAGTGCTGATGCTGGCAGGCTAGTCTAGTGTGGCTGTTCAATCCCAGGGACAGTAAGGCTGCAGTGCTGCAGGGTGTCACGCTTGGGTCACAAAATTGCACAGAAACACAGGAGATTGTAGAGACAGGAACTTTATTCAAACACTTCAAACAAACATGTCTCTTTCAGAAATAAAATGAGCTCAGTATGCAGTTAGTTCTCGATTAAAAGAATAGGCAAACATCGTAGGGGAGCACAACGGGAGCAGGACCCGCAACAGGAGCAGAGGATGTCTGGGGGAGGAGAGAGAAACAAAGCAATTAGCCAAAAAGGACAGGTGCTGTTCAGGCTTTTAAGTAAGCATAGCGTCATGCAAGAAGCATATCACACGACAAAGCAGCCGCAAGTAAGCCCAGCAAGTAAAGGAGCAATGTGAAGGTAGTCTATCAGCGTTTTTTAAGAGGGGTTTTTTGAGGAGTTAGGTGCCAAGCTGAGGAGCAGAACTGACAAGGTAGTCTTTCTCTGAAGTTCTGCCGGTGCCACGCGCCAGTCCAGGTAAGATTGAGGAGATTATAAGGCTTAACACGTGGCTCAAATCTTGGTGCAGGGTAGAAGGGTATAGGTTTATGGGGCTTTGGGACTACTTTTGGAACAGATGGGACCTGTTCTGCCATGACGGGTTACATCTGAACTGGAGGGGCACCAATGTATTGGGGAGGCGTATTTGTAGGCTAGTCGAGGATTGTTTAAACTAGGGAATGGGGGGGCAGGGAGTTTAGGACAGGCCAGGTTTAGATCTATACATGGAAGAACAAACAATGGTGTAGAAATAAAAATGCATAGTAATGTAAATTCTAAGCAAACATTTAAATGTAGAAGGAGTAACACATTAAAAATAGCTTGCCTTAATGCTAGAAGTATCAAAAATAAGGTAAGTGAGTTGGAGTTGTATGTAGCAGAGCATAATTATGTTATTATAGCAATAACGGAAACCTGGCTAAATAACAAAGATGGGGATGAGTGTAACATAGAAGGATACACATTTTTTTAGGAAGGATAGACAGAACAGAAAAGGAGGTGGGGTTGCTGTTTATGCCAAACAGGATTTAAATGTAAGTCCTCTTCAGTTGGATGATGAACCCCATCTTAGTGAGGACATGTGACTTTGCTTGGAAAATATTAGGGAAAGAGGTGTTATTTTAGGAGTGTGTTGTAGACCACCCAATTCAGACAGTAATTTCAACACACATCTTTTTAGTAATATCAAAAAGGCAAGTTTACAGGGAGATATTATAGTCATGGGGGACTTTAATTATCCAAATATTAACTGGGATAACCTTGCAGATGGAGGAGCACAAGAGTAGGAGAATTTAGAAGTAATCAGTGACTGGTTTTTAACACAGCATGTTAAAGCACCAACAAGAGGTGAAGCCTGTCTGGATTTAGTATTTTGTAATAATCAGGATAGAATTGAGGGTGTAGAGGTGATTGAACCACTAGGGTCAAGTGACCATGATATCATACAATTCTCAATATTTTGTAAGAGTACAGATGCAAAGACTAAAATTGTTAAGTTGAACTTTGGTAGGGCTAATTTTGAGCAGATGCAAAAATGTCTAAGCAGGATACACTGGGATAAGCTTTTAAGTGTGGAGACATTCGAGGAGCAGTGGAACAGGTTTAAAAATGTTTTACATGTAATGCAGGACAGATATATACCTAAATTTGGAATTAATAGGAAACAAAAAAAAAAAAAAACTCCACGGTGAATTAATAAAGACTTGAAAAGAAGTTGCAAAGGAAAAAAACTGCTTTATAAGGCATATAAGACTAATGACTGCAAAGTGAATCGTAGAGTGTATGAGAACATGAGAGCAACCATTAAGAAGAATATCAGGGAGGCTAAAAGACAGTTGGAGAGGAATATAGCAGATAAGGCGAAAGAAGACCCTAAGAGATTCTTTCAGTGTTTTAGTAGTAAAAGAACAGTCAAGGAGGAGGTCAAGTGCATCTGAAATAGTAAAGGGCAATTAAAAGATACAAACACTGAAATAGCGGATGCCCTAAACTTACATTTTTCTGAGGTGTTTACAAGTGAGCAAGTGGATAACCTCCCAGAGGTAAATGTGACTACGAAGGAGGTACTGAGGGATTTGGAAATTGTAGAGGAAGAAGTGCTGCTCAGATTAAATAAGCTGAAATCAAACAAATCACCAGGACCAGATAATATTTATCCTCGATTTCTTAAGGAGGCTAGTGAGTACATATATAAACCCTTGACATATATTTTTAGGATGTCACTGCACACTGGAGAGATTCTGAAGGACTGGAAAATGGCAAATATCATCCCATTATATAAAAAGGGTGACAGGGCAGGTCCAAGCAACTATAGGCCAGTAAGCTTAACATGCATCACAGGAAAACTAATGGAAGGAATTATTAAGGATAAGATTGAGCAACACCTGGCAAGGACAGGAGTTTTTTCAGAACAGTCAGCATGGTTTCAGAAGAGGGAGTTTGTGTTTTATTAACATGCTAGAATTCTATGAGGAGGCAGCAAAAGTATACGATCAAAGTGGAGCATATGATATTATTCATCTGGACTTTCAGAAAACATTTGATAAGGTGCCGCATGAGAGGTTGGGCATCAAATTAAAAGAAGTGGGAGTTCAGGGGTGATGTTTTTAGATAGGTGCAGAATTGGCTCAGACACAGGAAGCAGAGGGTGATGGTGCAAGGAACCTCATCAGAACTGGCCGATGTTAAGAGTGGTGTTCCACAGGGGTCAGTGCTAGGGCCACTGCTATTTTTAATATATATAAATGATTTAGATAGGAATATAAGTAACAAGCTGGTTAAGTTTGTAGATGATACCAAGATAGGTGGATTAGCAGATAATTTGGAATCCATTATATCATTGCAGAAGGACTTGGATGGCATACAAGCTTGGGCAGATTTGTGGCAGATGAAATTTAATGTCAGTAAACATAAAGTATTACACATAGGAAGTAAAAATGTGAGGTTTGAATACACAATGGGTGGTCGGAAAATCGAGAGTACACCTTATAAGAAGGATTTAGGAGTCATAGTGGACTCTAAGCTATCGACTTCCCGACAGTGTTCAGAAACCATTAAGAAGGCTAACAGAATGTTAGGTTATATAGCACGATGTGTGGAGTACAAGTCCAAGGAGGTTATGCTCAACCTTTATAATGCACTGGTGAGGCCTCATCTTGAGTACTGTGTGCAGTTTTGGTCTCCAGGCTACAAAAAGGACATAGCAGCACTAGAAAAGGTCCAGAGAAGAGCAACTAGGCTGATTCCAGGGCTACAGTGGTTGAATTATGAGGAAATATTAAAAGAGTTGAGCCTATACAGTTTAAGCAAAAGAAGATTAAGAGGTGACATGATTGAAGTGTTCAAAATTATGAATGGATTTAGTACAGTGGATCGAGACTGTCATTTTAAAATGAGTTCATCAAGAACACGGGGACACAGTTGGAAACTTGTTAAGGGTAAATTTTCTTTACACAAAGAACAATAGACACTTGGAATAAGCTACCAAGTAGTGTGGTAGACAGTAAGATGTTTGGGACTTTCAAAACTCGACTGTTTTTTTGGAAGAAATGAGTGGATAGGACTGGCGAGCTTTGTTGGGCCGAATGGCCTGTTCTCGTCTAGAGTGTTCTAATGTTCTAATAACGTAACGAGGAGCGTGTGTGTCTTCTAGGGGTGCGTTCAGCCCCCCTGCTCACGAGGGGCTGGCAGTGGTCATAAGCTGGCTGCTCAACGAATGTACGGCACTGACTGATCAGCTCCTGCGTGCTCGCAAATGGCACAGGGAAACGACTATAGCTGGTTGTGGCGGTTTAAGGGTTAAGAGGAACAAAACAGAAAACATAAGAACACTCAGCTGGGGATGCATCACAGTCAATCAGCAGCAAGGAGAAATGAATAACGCTGTAACAGTCCGGTGCCGCTAAGATTCACACCGTTGAGAAGACGGCGATTTATTTTTATGGTGGAGATTCGAGGGACGCACCCAGCCTTGGCCATACCTGCACGCACTCACAAACAGAGACAAAAACAAAGCAAAACCGGTAATCAAACAGCAAATAAACAATGTAATGAAAACAAATGAAATAAATGAAACAGCGATACCACTCCTGTTCCCCTTGCGGCAATTAAACATTAAATACAACAAAGCACAAACAAAACACACAGAGTAAATCATGAAAAACGTTAATGAAAAACGGCAACAGATGAAATCTAATGATGAAAATAGATAGTCCAGAGATCCGCACGTTGAGTGGGAATGTAAAGATAGTCCTACCAGTAGTTCCTGAAATGGTGAAGACGGATGGATGGGTTCAGGACCGCTCCTTTCTTTGCATGATGGCCATGAATCCACTTACAGTCGTCATGTACACAGGCAGACGGCAGACAATCCAGACGCATAAAACGATCCAGGACAAAACAAAAAAGTATAGGTTACCCAACAGAAGGCAGGCAGAGAGACAGGAACTTGTAACACAAATTACAAAATTTTTTTTTTTTTGCTTTTGGTCACCGGCCCCCTTTTTAAAAGCCGCGCTGACATCCTTTGACCCCAACAGCCCCAGCACTCTCAGCAGAAGACCAATCAGAGCCACTGCAGGAACTGCTGGGAGTTGTAGTTTCAAATTCTATTGGCTACTTTCACCATCCCAAGCCGCGTTTTCCTCTACAGTTGCTTCCTGGTCTCTCTACAGTGTAGTATTGCCACAATAAAAGCCATAAAAACGGCAGAGGATATTTGTGGTTTCCGCTAACAATTATTAGGTTCTAAGGAAAAATCCACGAATGACTGAGGCCGCGAACTCTGAATCGCGACTTTTCGGGGGTCTACTGTACACAATAAACACATTGAAATTAATAATTCAAAAGCAGCATAAATAAACATTAGAAGGAAAGTATGCTTAAGCCATGGGACAACCCTAGCGGAAGCATAACAGTCAAGGACCAATGTATTCCCTTGGGTGAACATGTGTGTTCATTCATTTTCTCAACCTGCTAACCCAGAGCAGTGCTGGACAGAAGCTAACATCTATCCTAGCAAACATCAGGCACAAGGTTCAGGAACAATCCCAGAACAGGGTGGCCAAAATCTAAACATGATACCTTAATCTGCACAGTGGTTAGCTTTGCTGTCTCATGGGCTCAAAATCCTACCTTTTAAACTCCATCAGGTCACTGGTCACATAGAGTTTCCAGGTTATCCCCATGTCTGTGTGATTGAACTCGGAGTAGTATGGGTTTCCTTTAGTTTCCAAAGACTTGCATTTTAGATTAATTAGTGACTTTAATTTTGCTTTGTTTGAATGCCAGCCATGTAATGTTTTGCACATACAATATGCAGTACCATTTTAACAAAACAAAATGAAATTCTTTAAGTTAATTAATAAGAGCAGATTGTCATGTCTTAATTGAGCTCAACATGCCTTTTCACCTTGAGAACTTAGTCATTTGTATAATACTGTAAGTTGTCTCTACTCTGTTATCTATACAGCCTTCCATTTTGCACAGTATTAAAGTCAAGCATGAAAACATGTCCATTTGGAAGATTGGAAAGAAAAAGGCAAAGGAAATGTAGCTGACTAAATAACCACTCTACTGTTAAATTATTGATGCTCTTACAGAAATGTGCCAGCTTTGATCAAAAGGAGAAAAATGGCTCTGAGATGTACAATATGTATTTTTGTACAATTTAGATTAAAAGATGTTGAATTAACTGAAGCCACTTGCTCATGGCTGGTTTCATTTTACTGTTTTGTGCCTTAATAGATATTATGAAAGCAGCACTGCTGAGCTGTGTCAAAAACTGTGAGATGACAAATGCATAATGAAATAAAAAAGATTGAATATAAACCCCAGAAAACATAATGTAATATGCTCAAACAAGCTTAATCCAATTCAGGGTTACGGGATCTCAGAAACGCAGGGTTCGAGGTGGAAAAGAGCTCTGGACATGGCACCAGTCCATGACTGGGTTATCAGGGTCCTAGTCTCTCCTAACATCATGCCAACTCTTGTTGGTCTAGGGGCAGATTAACTGAGGTGAAAATAATAATAGACGGTATATTAGTGAAATAGCACAACCAAGCTAATATCTTCTGCTCATTTGTGTGTTTTTAACACTGCATGGTGCCTGTGGAATTCTACAAATGTCCCAGAAATCATGGCATTGTCAGATATATGGATCAGTTTCTGAACTGTTGTTTAGAAAATTGAATGTCATGCAGTCCATGGCTTGAGGATATGTATAGTAACACTTCCTACATCACTTCTTTCGGCACTGCAGGTAGAATTTGAAACAGATCTTTACAAAGCTGGGACACCTTGGGGGTGTTGTTTCCTAGGCTGAGGGGTGTCCCAATGATAATTCAATATAGTAACCACTTGTCTTCAGTAGAGTTGTCAAATTAGCCAAATATTAATATTCAAAAACTAATATGTGTAAATTTGAATATAGCTTAAATATTCTGGGTGCTACATACATATACAGTTGTACTGCGTGTACTTTTTCTTTATTATTATGTTTTCTTTTTATGCTTGGAGTGCATCTGCAAAACATGACATGCTTTGGACTTGTGCACATTCACTTAAAATAAGCAGCAGAAAAGCTCAAAAAATGAGACACTTCAAAACACAGGCCTTCACAAATGCAGGGTTCTACGTGCATACAAAGTAACTTAAGCAAAGAAAAAGGGCAATGGAGCACAGTTAGTACTCAATAAACACAGACAAAATCACATGTGATAGCTCAAATACGTTAAATACAAGCAAAATTTAAAAAGAATCATAGCTGGTTGACAACAGGTTAGGTTTTTGCAGCCCGACCTGACTTTAAACTTTGTTGCACAAACAGGGAGTGAATTTAGTGCTAGACGGAGTTTGTGTGAACACACCCACTCAAGCCAGAAGGGGACTTTTTAGAATTTTGAGCTTTTAATAGATTGTTAATTTATTACTCATTTTATTGTCCTTTTTAAAGCTCTTATTCTTTTAATGTCCTGTTTTTAGAAGGGGGCTTGGGATTTGTTTTTATGGAAGGATTTGTTGTAGTGCTTTTATTGTTTTTGGTGCAGTGTTAGGGACATGCCACAGACCTGGGCCACCAGTTGCACTGGATGGGGGGAGTGTGGAGCCCTCCCTTGCAACTGGCGGCTTAAGGAGGAAGGCATGTGATGAGAGACAGTGGTGCAACGCAGTTTCTAAATAAATAATTATGTCCCGCGAAGTGCAGGCTCCGATCGGGTGTGGGTGCACACGAGTGAGCTTCGCTCCAAGGATGATTGGGGTGCTTGGCTGATCGTGCATTCACATGCACAGGCAAGTGGATCAGTCAGGTGCCTTGTTCACTCCTGCACTTAATCAGGCTATGTAACAGGAGCCTGCTCAGCAGAAAAGGGGGATAGAAAGAAAAACGATGAAACACCAGAATGGGGTTTAAAGAGACGATAAAAGATGGCAGGATTGAGAGAGGACCTGGTGCGATGTAGAGTGGAGGAAGGCAGTTGGTAAAGTGAACCCCAGGAGTGGAGCTTGTGGCCGACACTTAAGATGGGGCTGAGTGTTGCTTAGGCTGAGTAGTCTGGCAGCAGGAGCAACCAACCTCTCCAGGAGGACTCCCGTGTAAGGTGATGGAGTAAGGCTCAGTGCAGCACCTCGCAGATGTCAAAGCCCCATTAAAGTGTTGACTGTGCATGTTACTAGATGTTTCCTGATACTGAGGTGGCTTGCACAAGTGAGGTAAGGGGATATAATTTTAGAAAGAAGCTCACTATAGTTTTAATGGATGGACTCTACCCATGGATTTTAACCTTGTTTTAATTAAATGTTTATTTGACGACTTTTAACCTCACATTTAGTGAATTTTATGGATTAATAGCCATCCCTTGTGGCTTCGCCCAAGTATTAGTGAAACAGGACAGTGAGGAGGGCCCCGCCCAGCTGTCTGCTCCTGATGTCACTCTTCCCCCTCCCCTCAGCCTGCAGCCTCCGTCTTGGATTAGCGCGAATATATCGCTGCTGCAAGTGAATTATGGTTCTTAGCGCAATGAGAGAAGTTGCAAAATCAACCGGAATATTCAAGCAAATTATAGAAAAAAAAGATATAAATCTGTTAAGTAATTTTCTTGTTCGCTAACTAAACAGAGTTAAGGATACTCCCCGAGAATCGCAAAAGCAATGGAATGTTCAAGCAAATAATAGAAAAAAACCCGATCTAAATCCGTTAAGTAGTTCTCTTGTGGAAAGCGAACAGGCGTACAAATGGGTCTAAAAAACTATAAGAAATTTCGCGCTTGGACCATGAAATTTTTAAAACCGTTTCTTAGCGAGCACCTATGGGCCAAGGGTAAAATACATTTCAAATTTCAAGTCCCAAGTCCTCATGATTTGGGAGATTTTGTGATAAGTGAGTTAGTGGTATTTGGCTTTTATATATATATATATATATATATATATATATACTGTATATACAGTATATATATATAGATAGATTTATTTAATGATGGGGGCAGTGTACTTTTTGAACGATGGGGGCAGTGTACTTTTTGAACGATTATTGTTCTGAGTTTAATAAAAGCACATGAACATTTTTCCACCAACTCCTTGCTGAATGTGTATGTTCTCATTTGCCCGGCTTATCTTGGTACATGACCATTGATGGTATCGGGTTAAAGAGGCTCCTGTGATGCAAAAAGGGAGTGTGGAGAAAACCCAGACAGTCACAAATGGTGACGGACCCAGTATATGTGCTTATTGCCTTACACTAAGTACTGCTGGAATAATAATAATGCAGGTATTTTTACTTCAGTAAAATGAGTATTGTGTTAGGTTACTTATTGCTTTAAAAAGAAATTGGAGTATGCGATGCATGTTACTTTTACCACATTACCTTACTGTTCTCGAGACCGTGTTGCTGAGTTTAGCATTGTATGTGTAGTTCATCAACATACATTTAATGGTTTCTGAAATACTGAAACAGATTATTTCTTCCAAGAGAAGGTAGAAAGTGATCACCCAAACATTTGCCTCTGGAAATGTATTTTATGGACGCTTCTACCTATGGCTGCTGAAAGTGTGTGCACAGGTTGACACAGTGCAACAGACATGCGCAGACTACGAAATCCTTAACAGAAACCTGGTTAAAGGTTTACATGGCCGCATAATTGGGTTATCTGCAGAAAAATCTGGTTTCTCAGAAAGATGATTTCTCTACTCAGAGAAAGGGTTTCCGTGGCATTTTAGAAATCAGAATTTTTTATAAAGAATTGTGTCAGTAATGCTCATTTAGCAGCATCAAATATGCTGTTAGAACACATTGCCTATTTACATACACTTCAATAACCCAAAGTCTTCATAAAATTGTGAGCTTTTAATTTGTCATAATAATTAAAGAAAAACCAGATGTGGTACCCGCATAAAAACAGTAACACAGAGAAAGTTTACAATTACTTGTCGAAAAAATGTCAGTTAACTTGTCTAACATTTGACCTAATGTCACAGATACTGGTAAAATTCACCAGTCATATATCAGGCATTGCAGAAAACCCTTCATTAAAAATCTGTAAATGTAAATGTGTCTTTTTTTTCTTGCCTTCTTCTAAGGTTTATGTAGATACATACTGTAAACCTATTATGCTGTGTTACCCAACATAAAGTTCAAAAACCTTTAAGGAACCGCCACTGAAAAGTTTTGCAAAGCACTGATCTAGAGAAATTCCTTCAGATTTCAGATGCTTTGCTCTTGACATTTCATATTGGATATTTTTGACAGCAAATGCCTTATAGCATCTTCCGAAAAAGTGTTTATTGAAGGGTGGAAGCATCAGTATGATAAAGAATTTATAGGATATGGAGGAAGGGTTGGAAAAGCTATTAAAAATTAAAAATAGGCAGAAAAGTGTGCAATAGACTTTGTTTGTCTAAAGTTTTCTCTTTGGATTTTTTTAAACCAGTACTGGATTTATCTCTAACAGGAAATTAGAGAAAGAAGACAATGCTTCTAAGTGTTCTTCAAAAAACATATTTTCCTATTGGTGTGGCCATTTAAAAAAATATCCTGCCAGTACTAAATTACTGGAATCAGGCAAGGTGGGCACAGCAGTTTATACAGTACATCTCAATTCAGTGGTAACATTGTGAAGTGATGTGTAGATCATTTATAAGTCTGTTTAGCTGAGTTATTAGCTATTATTCTAGCATTAGAATGAATGGAAGAAATAATACCTTGTAAGGTTGTAATATTTTCCGATTCAATGACAACTTTACTTTCAATTGAAAATAAGAAAAGTAGATCATGTGGCTATAGTGGGAAATTAAATAGCTGATCGACTTTGTAGAATTGACTCAGGTAAAACAGTTACTGATATTAAACTCTTACTTAGTGTATCTGACAGAAATTGTAGTAAATTCAAAATTTAGTCTAAGGGAATGTTTTAGTCTGAAATCACAGGAGGGAAAATATCATAATAAGAGACCAGGAAAAAGAGCGGCCATCAGGAAGACCAGGAAATTTCCTGGTGGGCTAGTTGAGCTGCTTGTACATGCCTTTAAATTCCTAAAGTCTCCAAAAAAAATGCACACATATTTAGTAGATATGCAAAAAGATGGACCCTCCATAAGTGTGTATAACCTCGCTTTGCATGCAGGTATCCATGTCTTGGAGAAAAGGAGATGATCCCCTACCCATATTGTACAACTCTGCACAAGTGAAACTGAAACTATCTATTCATCCTTCCATCCATTTTCTTTACCCGCTCTCTGCATTTTAACCATTTTACAATGGAAAAATAAAAAAAGAAAGGTGGTACTAAGAACGCAAGGATGAAGTGAAAACAGGGCGCTGGAGGAGAATGCAGTGTAATTTATGAAAATATCAACTTTATTTAGAACAGACTAGGGGGCTCCGCCCCCTGCCTCGCTTCGCTCGCCAACCCCTGGCGTTGGGACATGACAAAGAGTGAGATGTATGAATTAGATATAGAATAGTGTGCAGCTTTGGATGATGCGCATAGAAATAACAAATAAAGTATCAAGAAGCGGAAAGCAAATGTCTATGCGTTGGAATGTAGGTGTGTTGTTTTCATCAGGACGTAAATGTAGAACAATATCTCTGTGAAATGGAGGCTCACCATCTTTACTTTGAAAGACAATTGCCACTTCATTAACGACGGGCAGATTGTATCGTCTTGGATCTTGTTCTTTGTCCTTTATCAAGACCAAAGCAATTGTAGTTGCCGCTATACCTTCTGCATTTGCTTTTGTATTTGCCTCCTTTTCAACTTCACGTAGCATTTTTATAGACTTAGCTAATGGGTGATTGTTTATGACATGAGTGACGTTTCTCATTATAAGCTCTGTGCATTGTTTGTTTTCAGGAAGGTTCATGCGTTGATAGATTGCCTCATCTGGATCTAGGATGTAGATTTGTGCATATTTGCGTTGTTGATTTGTTTCAGGGCGCACTGTTCCAATGCGATGCAATATTTGTCCACATATGCGAAAGCAGTATGGGCCATTGCCTTTTGGTGGCCTGATATGTACTCCGGTAGATGCAAAAGCAAATGAACTATTGTAGGATCTAATGCAGTTCATAAAGTTTTTACTTTCAGGCACATCGTTAGTTAGAAGCTTCTTTAGATATTCAGGATATGAATGTAAAGGAGGCAGTCTAATCTGACCTTTTTGACAACAACGTGTAAATTCATTATTTGTATTGCCAGTTGTTTCTTCTGTGAAGTTAAGTGAATGACAATGATTGCAAATGACATTCATTAATCCCAATGAATTTTCCTCAATAGTGGATTCCTTATTGAAGGCGTTTTCAGCCATTTTGCGTAAGCGTTTAACAGGTGTGTGGCGTTGATGTCCGCGACGGGCATGTTTCGCTTTTTGCGTTTGATTGCCTTTTTGTTGCATGTCCATTATTTGTGACGCGCTATTTTTTTCTTTTTTTTTATTCGCCTCCGCTTTGCGCAAAGTCCGTTTCAGTCTACGCCGTGCATTGTTTGTATCGAGCCTTGTCCGTTTTTGTATGTCGGTCATTTGAGCTTGGTGCTTTTCGCGTCTTGCTTTTTTTTTTTCTGTCAGTTCATTTGCGCGTTGTTCACGTCTCCGTTCATTTATTCTGTCTCTTCGCTCTTTTTTTTGTATGTCTGATACGCGAGCTCTTTCAGTTTGAAATCGTGCTTCTTTCGATGCAGCACTTTGACACGCGCGCTGAATGCGTCATCGTTCATTGTGTCTGTCCATTTGGGCACGTCTCTGTAACGGTGTTACTTGTGCTTTGCGTTTTTTGATCCGAGACATTTTTAAGCGCGTTTTATGCGCCGCCGTCTATTTTCTTGTTTCTTTCGTGTTCGTGTGTTTGTTCCCGTTATCCTTTCCGAATCGTTTTGTACCCGTGACCGTGTATTCATGACTTGTTTCTTTCTTAGCATGCGAAATATGGATAAGTAATAAGGAGGATCGCACTCACTGTTAATATGTATCCTTTTCTGCAGTTGAACGGTTAATAGTGCTTTATTGAAAGGACATCCACCTATGCTGACACCTATGCTGCCTAGTGTGAAGGTGTCGACGTTCACTTTAGAATATGTGGCTTTGGGTGTCACTTCTTATGGATGTGTGGGGGGGGATTGTTGTTGCGCGAGCGTGTTCTTTCTTTTTGTGTTCCTGTGTCTTGTTTGAATCCCCTTCTTTGTGTGTGTCCCATCCCTTGCTTGTAGGGTCTGTGGGGCGGTTTTGTGTTCTTTTTTTTTGTCTTCCATGGGCTTGTTGAATCGCCCTCTTGGTGTGTGTCCCGTCCCGTCCCGTCCCGTGCCTGTAGGGTTGGGGGGGGGGGGGGTGTGGTCGTGCCTTGCTGTTGTGCGCTCGTCTGTTCTTTTTTTTTGGTGTGTTTAGTGTCGTGTGCAAAGTGTTTCGTGCTTTGCCCGCGTTTGACTACTTTTTTATGTGCCTTTTCCTTCTTTCGGTGCTTGTTGCGCCTCATTTCTGTGACTCCTTTTTGTATGTGCTCACTCCTTTTTTCTGTGGTCTTGTCCGCCTCTCGCGGCCCCTCATCCGCCTTTGTCGCCCTCTTTTGTCCGAATTTCTCCGACTCTCGCGGACTCTTTTTGCGCCTGCGCCTCTCGCGGACCCTCATCCGCCTCTCTTGCCCTCTTTTGGTCCGCCTTTCTCCTCATCCGCCTCTCTCGCCCTCTTTTGTCCGCCTCTCGCGGACCCTCATCCGCCTCTCTCGCCCTCTTTTGTCCGCCTTTCTCCTCATCCGCCTCTCTCGCCCTCTTTTGTCCGCCTTTCTCGGCTCCTCAGCCGACTCTCACGGACTCTTTTTGCGCCTGCGCAGTACGTCTTTTTGCAGCTACGGCCCATTGCCGGATGTGCCTGCGTCCATCATCCGGTTTAGCATTCTCGGTTAGTAATATGGATATCAATTACTAAACATTAGGATTGCTCCTTTTTTTCTTGATGATTCCTGTCATTTTTCTACAAAATCATTTTCTGCAATGTGTTTATTTGTGGGAGTTTATTGAAACCATTTTCCTTCTTGAGCACACCAATGGGGAAACAATAGCACAGTTTGGCATATGCAGTACTTTGGTTATACATGATGTCTTATTGTAAACTTTCCCAAATGTGGTGCCGTTGGGAAATGGTTTATAACCACAAGCTCCTCAATATTTTGTTTGCAGTAGGAGAGTGTCATGCTTGTGTTTTTCCATTTTTAAAATAATAGCTAAAACATGATATCATATTGGGGCCATTTAATTTTCTTTAAACACATACGAGAGGGTTGCAGAAAGACAGACCTTGAAGTTGTAAAAGAAATGATGGAAAAAGAAACTTTGTTGTCCTATATCTTACTACTTATTTTGGTGCAGTTAATACCCTGGTTTTTGGTGGCTATAAACTCAGTTTTGGTGTAAATTCTGGAACATTCCTTGACATTTCTTCCAAGATCAGGGGTGGC
Organism: Erpetoichthys calabaricus; assembly: GCF_900747795.2. NCBI lineage: Eukaryota > Metazoa > Chordata > Cladistia > Polypteriformes > Polypteridae > Erpetoichthys > Erpetoichthys calabaricus. The sequence continues at coordinate 217,314,379 of NC_041394.2, read as the reverse complement.
CCTTTCTGGAGAAAGGTGCTCCAGGCTAGAGCTTAATCTGCACCCATGAACTGTGAGTAGCCCTTAAAGGTTAGCCATTTCCACGGCTTCTTTCTTTCTGCACTCATGGGGAGCATCCAAAATACTTCACTTTTTTCCTTTTTTTTTTACCCGGGTGATTATAGAGATTTCACTTCCAGGCCATCATTCTTTAGTGACAATCTTATTGCCCCAACTGGTAGTACTGTTCCCTGTCAGTATCTGTTTGCAGTTATGCACAATTTTTTATTTTTGTATTTTTTTTTACCTTTATCATGATTTTCTTCATGTTTTTTATGACATCACTTTAATGCAATTTTGTTAGAGTTTTCTCAACATTTTGAGTTGTTTGTAGGCATTGCCATGTTGTTAGCAATGACATTAGTTGCTAACCAGATGCTGGCTTTGGGCATGATGCCCTTGGTCTCACATTATTGATGATGGCAACATGCGGCACACAGCATCCAAGACTTGTACATAAAAGAAAGTACATTAATAATTGTTTATGAGTTCAGTTTAGTTTGGTTAGGGCTTTTCTTTAGTTAGGAACCCTGCTTTGAATTTTGAATCTTGATTAATGTTTAGGTTTTATTAGCTTGATCGTTAGGCCTTTTTGGCCCAAGCTTTTGCACATTTTTCTGACTATTTTCTCCATAGACCTTTAGCTTTTTTTTTCCATGGCTGTATTTTCAGCTTCCTTCTTGGCCACACTACTCTCTTATTTTCTGTGCCATTCTCCTCTGGATGTTTTCTGTTGAACTCAATCCGTACCTAAGCCTATCTTGGTAACACACTTGCTGTTGGCTATTTCTTGCCAGCTGAGCAGTTCATCAGCATGTTTGAACAAATGTAGCACTCTATTGCAATAAAATACATTACCATTTCATAATAAATTACTGTCTTATTTACATATGAAATTGTTAAGACAGTTCACATACATTTGCACTTATACCATTTTGCATTGAATTATATTACTGCAAGGTGCTGCGTTCATATTTCAATGTTCAGCATTAGTTTATGAACCAACCATTGGATTATGTCTCATAATGGTGCCTTTTTATAAAATATTGGAAAACAGTTGTAACAGCAGTGGAAATTGCAGGTTCCATGGACATTTCTCAAAGTACAGTAAGAAAAAGGTTGGGTTAAATAATTATAAATTTTACAAATGTTTTAGTAACTATTGCCGTTTTTAAGTGATTTTTATTATTTCTTTAAATGTTTTTCTTTTATTGTCTTTCCATTTTTGTTCACCCTTTTTAATTTTGGAAGTTTGGACATGTATATATAGTTTGTGTTTTTGAACTCCCTTTTGTAGTAGTTAACTGACTGTTTTACAGTATATTGTATGCTTTTTATACAAGCATATCAACTTATTTTTCTTTTGCCAAGTTGAGCTTAGCCAATCAGTGTAACAGAGAACCTGTACAGACTTGACCAAGCATCATCCTATTTACAGTAGAAACTAACAAAACAGTAATTAACATGTTTGTCAGCAATAAGTTTTCAATCCACTTGAACATTCTACAGCAACATCTGTTGAATTGATAATGATGTTGGCTTATGGCCCCTGTAAGTTTGAATTCTTTCAACCAGTATACCTCTGTCGGTCTTGAAGATCTCTTATTCTTTTGTGACTTTGTCTGTTATACACTGGCACTGTGAATTCCTCGTCCATAGAAAATGATTGTATACCCTTTGTCTGATTGAAATGCATAAATAGGAAGATGGATACAGATGGTCCTCTTTGTGCCAGGCAGTTGTATGCCTTTTCTGGGACAAGTTATTTCTAAAAAAAAGAGGAAAGGTCAGTCACTGGTCCCTTCTATTGGCCAGAGGCATTACATGCCATTACATTACATTACATTAAATTACATGGAGGAAGAAAGCAAATTCATGTGGCTGAGGCTTATTCTCACACCATCAGAACCTAATGATACTGTTTGATTCTTGAATAGTTCTAAATTGATGATAGTCCTCTCCTTTACAAATGTAAGCAACCCTTGAGCATGACATGTATGGTACATAATCTATTTAATTCTTAAGATTTAAAACTATCAGATATTTTGAATCTGTAATTTTGCAAAGTTTCTGCTGAGTTGAACATCAACATTGTCTTCTTTTTCTTTTTTTTTTCTTGGCACCAACTATTCTTCAGTGGACACTGAGTTTTCATATCATTATAATACCTTAAATTAAAATAATCTGTACTTATTGTGTGTAATTATCAATGCATGCTGTATATTCAGAACTGTAACCACAGGGTGACTGGAATATTGCAAGCATGCCAAAAGACATTGGCTGCTTCACAGTTCATTGACTGTGGAAGTGGAATTCTATTGGATACTCATGAGACTGATTTATGAAGCAGTGGTGACCATTCAGGACTGGACAAAGAAATTTCAGCTACCTGCAAAGCAGCTGTTCTTCCTCTATTTAAGTCACCAAGAAATGCAGCAAAGTATAGTTTTGCAAATACACAATAGCTGTTAACAGTTACCTACCTATGCAAGAACTTTGTTGGATGAGTGAAATAAATCATATAGATTTGTCTTTTACTTGTATTTATAATCTATGGCTGCTTTGTCTAATTCCTGGTTAGGGGCCGCTGAGGTCATTGCAACAGCACTGTCAACATTTGTTGGGGCACTAGTCATTACTTTAAAGTGTTGTATTATTATATGATTAACATTTCAAAATTTTCTTGCATGCTGAATTTATATTTATTTAATTTTTCTTCAAGGATTTATAACTTCAAAAAAGTTTGTATTTTATACACATTTTAGGAAAATTGCTGTGAACCAAAATGTACAGTGTATAAAGATACTGTACAATTAGAAAAGAGCCATCATAGCATTTTCACAGCAAGTTAAAGTACAATTTAGTCGTAAACTTGAAAAAATTTTTTATGTTTTATTCCCATGAGCTAAAAGCTTCTTTTTAGGTTTGTCATCATAATTTTATTAGCTTTTACTCTGTCATGTAATAAACCTCTAGGAGTCACCTAATTGTTTTGTTTACTACTCTTGCTCTGTTGTCCATTGATGATGATAAGATACTTTAAATCTGTCCAAAAAACTGCTGTCTTTCTACTGCCAAGCTTGTATCTAAATATAAAATATATAAATATAAAATATAAAATATCTAAATTGTATCTAAAGCATGTATCTCACGGAACCTTAATAAAGCAGAGTCCTTTAACATATGCACTATTCTTATAAGATGAATGCTTATGTTTGTTCCTCACATTTTCTCCCCCACATACTGTAACTTCTTGTGCTTATTCTACAGCAGCTGATCACTGACTGACCTACTATGTATGGAGGGCGCTTTGAGAGCAGAACTTTCACACTCACTTCACCTGAGCTTACTGCACACTGTCCACATACACGACAGCTGGTATGACATGGCAGCTGTACATGTTCTCAACTGCTGTGTCTTGTTCTTCACACTGCTTTTACAGCAGAATAAAGAAACTGTGATTCTTTAAAGAAACAAGTGATTCTTTAATAAAAACGTATTATAAGAAAGGTGTGACACACAAAACTACAACCCAAAAAATGAAGTTTTATTTTTCAATTAAAATACGCCTAGAGCATTAAAGTGTTTTGGGGAAATTTAAAAATTGTGTCTATAAGAACAATAATAACACTCTCATTGCCTCCTATAAATTATAGGGCTACATCAGTAATATTGAGTACATAAAGGTAACAAGATTTTATTTCCTAAACATGATTAATTTATTTTCCCCTAAATATTATTAGTTACACAGACTTTTTAAAAGTTGAGTAAGGTTTAATGAGAATGTGTCTTCATTGTACCCTTTACATCAAATTTCAGTAAATGGAATTGTTAAGACACTTGAATTTCCATCTTCTTTTCACTGATGTCCCAGTGACAAAAAAACGTAAATTGCACCCATATTCTACTCCAATGTAGCTGATATTTATGTGTAAAGGTGATAGGTGAAGATTTTTTTTTGTCTAAGACTTTTATCAGTGCCTATAAGGTGTCCTTTGCAAATTTTGATAGTTCCCAATGCATTTCTTTCTGTCATCTTTAATCTAGATTTATCACATGAGATATTTGTGGAAATGAACAATTTGCTCCTTGGTGAAGCTCCTACAGTATTTTGCAAAAGTCTCCTTTTTATTGGTCTGTGCATTGTCCTATGCAAAATACAAAAAGTATCAAGTTATGAAGCTCGACATTTGCCTTACCACTTTCAGATGCCAGTTATTCTTTTTCCTGTGCCAACTCCACTGTAATTGATGAGACTATTTCTACAGATTCAATACTAATTATTTTAGGTGGGTTACTTTTCTTTCTCTATCCTTTAAGCTGTAGATCATAAAAACAAGAAATGTTACAGTAGACTTAAGAATTAAAATTTCACCCTCAAAAGGGTTAGAAAGAGTAGCTAAAAAGAAAGATGAAAGGATGGAATGCATTTTTAAGGAATGCACAGTGTGATACTCTTATTCTGAGTTAAATTTTAAAGGGGCAGAAGTATACATTAGTATTCACTGACTCTGAGGAAAAAAAGAAGTTCCGAAAATGACAAAATGAAAAAGAGAAAATGGCAGTGTTCTGCCACAGGGTGGAAAATAGGCAAACCCAACAAGAGCAGTGTGTACCAAGAGATGAATCATCGCCAAAAGACTTCATGGGGTTTTCTTATTTGCATCAAAGCCAAATAAAAAGAAGAGGTCAAAATTTGCTACTTAAATATCCATAACTAAGCAAACTATCACTTGCAGGTGTCACCACAAAGTGTTTTACAAAACCAGTAATGGGAGGATAGTGTATAGTGAAACATAAGGCAATGAATGTATAAAACAATTGTTTATAATTTCAACCAGTGAGAAGCAACTCTGTCCATATGTAGCTTGTAGTCGTCTTCCCAAATTATCCTTCAAACTTAAATGGTTCCAGTTCATGCAAGAACGTTATTTTGTACTACCTATGAATACTATATTATACTTTTTAAATTGTTCCAGTTTTATGGACAAAAAATGAGCTTCTTTAACAGTAAATCATTGGCAACAGGCTCTTTGGGTCTTTCTGAAGGCTATTGTGACAATGCGGATTCGGCTCCATTCTCCCATCTTCTGTCCGGCAGCCCTTAAATCCAACACTGTCGGTAATGCTACCGATGAGCTAAGCAGTGAGGCAACAACATAGCAAGGGGATGGAGCAAAAGTGTCAAGTGCTTTTATTAAAAAAACAACAAAACAATTTTGAAATAAATAAGTGAAGTAAGTAAGTGCAGTGCTCTCCAAAAGTCATTAAATAAATAATCCCATAAAATCAAAACGTGGAGGTAAAAATCAATAAATAGAAAACAATCTTTTAAAAATGAGGTTAAATCAACACTGGAAGCAGTCCTTTAAAACCACTACAACAAGCACGGTGACTTGTTACCTGGCGGCGCCCCTGCTTCCCCCGTCTGGGCTTCTCAACAGGGGAGTCACCCTACTTGCAGCTGACCTTCACTCTGCCTACTTCAGTTGTTCAGTTCACCTGTCCGATCCCTGGCTCTGGTAGGCTCCTCCTGACAGCGACTTGAGATCCACATCGACCAGGGCCCCCACGCTGGGGAATACACTCCCCAAGTCCCGACTCCCGCTGCCTTCCAGGCCTTATGCAGCCAGTCGTCCTTCTGCCGGTCACTCCTGTTCCTTCATACAATGCTCAGAGGGAGCGACCACTACGACTACTCCCGGGTGTCGGCCCAACACCCAGGCTCCCCATTCAGCTGCACGCGAGCCTGCACTCGCTAGCTCTCCCGCACCAACTTTCTCTCACTCATTCGCTCACTCCGGCTGTCTCACCACACTGCTTCCTTTTTCTCCAGCAACCTCCGTCTTTCCTTTCTTTTTCCTCACTTTTTTCTTCACCGACTCGTGCTTCTATTTATCAAGAGGGTGTGGCAGCTGTGGCAAATAAGTAGCCCCAGGAACAATCATGGATGCAGACGATTTCTCACCTGTGCACTTAGGTGAGAAATGCCCACACCGCGAATCGCCCTGAGAACCACTTCAGCCACACAACCACCATGCCCCCTCACCAAGCCGCGAGCGCGTTGATTATTTATTTTAAAATGGCCTTAGAACAGGAGCTGTGTACCCGCTATAGCACAGCTATTGGTACACATAAAGCATACTTCTTGTGCTAGTTGACACAAAAGTGTGTCAACTCTGTTGAAGTTCATTTGATATTAGTATAAACATTGCTATGGGGATATCAACTATAAATATGAAGTGTGCAAAGAAAGTAGCAGCTTTTTAATTACGTAGACTAGGCCCTTGCTGTTAATGATGATTAAAAGTAATGATGATATAATAATTAGTAAAAGGGTTAGCAGCCAAATAATGTGTAAAAATCTATCTTACTTTAATGAAGCAGTATTCACCATAGTAAATCTGGCATCATCCAAGTGTATCAGAGTTAATTTCAAGTTTCCTCTTTATCTTGCTTTCAATATTGCTGGTTTTACATCCTTGTTAAGTAATAATAAATGCTAGTTTCTTCCCTGGGAATATTTATGTCTGGGATCATTTATGACATTCATTATGATTGGTTAATTTCATAGCTTATCTGAAATTCTAAGAGTCATTTTTCCATCATACCTTGACATCATTGTATCTTCATCAAAACTAGAAATAAATGTTGGAAGAAGGTGAAAAAATTATGCACTTTATTTTCTCAACATTTAAAAGACATATCTTTGTATATACTGTATACTGCTGTACTGCTGCTTCAGGAAGACCTGGGGTCTTCTACTTTCTACATAGCCTGCAAGTACTATTGCATCATGGGGATGGAAGCCCAGAAGTACTTCCGGGAAAGAGAGCCATAGTTTGGTGGAGGTGAATGAAGCTTGCTGGGAGGTATGGAGGAGGAGAGAATATTGTACTTGTGTATTTAATTGCTTATTGGTGGTTGTGGTGCTTAAGGCACTGTTTGAGAAGAAAAAGAAATTAAAAATACTTCTCATTGCTTTTACCCTGTGTCCTGAGCGTCTGTCTGTCTGTTGCCAAAACACATTAACATTAAAGATGACTCATTTCTTTTCAGCACCAAATCTTAAATGACTGGTGAACCATGGGATTGATGGTAGTTATATACCTGATGCTAATAAGAAGACATACAGAGGTGATTTTTAGCATGATTTAATTTCATTCCCAACCTGAAGCTTTGCTGGCTTTTGTTCCAGAGAAGGCCTTTAAATGCATGAATTGTGATTTTTTTATAGAAGGTATTATAAACAATGGGTGTTGTTATGAGTTAAGTCAATTTGCTGAACTTATTATATTCCTTTCCCAAGGCTTCAGTTCTCACCAACTCCACAATCTCTCAGCCCTTTCAGATTCAGAAGGGTGCCAGACAGGGCTGTCTATTATCTCTTTTGCTTTTTAATATCTCCCTTGAGCCCCTTGTTATTGCTGTTCGCAGTCTTGAGCTAATCATCCCCACTACAACTCATGGCTCATACCACAAAATCTCTTGATATGCCGACAATATTTTTCTGTTTTTTGGAAATGCCCTTTTGATCTGCTTCACCTCCTTTGTTTATTTAGTTTATATGGAATCCTGTTTGGATATAAAATTAACCGGGCAAAGTCTGCACTCCTTCCATTGTACGTCCTATGCTGCAAGTCAGTCTTTCTGTCATATGTCCCTTTGGCTAACTCATTGGAATAACTGGGAAATTTCAATTTCTCTTTCTGTGCAGGACATTATAGCATCTAGTTGTTGTCATATTTGTAAGAGTGTTATGGAATTCCATTCTTCATGGTCCTTTTTTCCACTGTCTTTTTGTTCCATATTGGCAATTATTAAAATAAACATAGTCCTTCTTTTTAACTTTGTTAGTGCCATATTCCCTCTGTCCTCCCCAAAAATATTGGTTAGAAGTTCAGTCTCTTTTGTCTGCTTTTCTATAGAATGGTAAGAGATCTTCCACTAAGCAATCCATTGATTCATTGATTTGTGATAAGTCTGAGGGTGGGGGTGTCTTTCCCAGACCTAGAGCTATATATAAATGGACATTTTACCCTTTGAGCAAAATGGAGCTTGTTAAATCCTCCTACAAATCTACCATCTATGGTCCCTATTGAACCCAACATGGTGTCCTCATATCCTTCTTTCTTCTCCCCTTTACAATCTTGAAACTAAAGTCACTCCTCCCTACTTTAAGTCTGTTAGTCTTATATGCTCTGCAGATTTGAAGTGGAGAAACATGTTAGCACAATTTCAATTTGGCATGGTCATACTTTCATCTTCCAGAATCTTGCCCTTTGTATTGATGGCTGGTAGGGGCATTAAGACGCATGGCATCATTTATAACGATTGTGAGCCTGGAATGTTCCAATTCCTAAATCAGATCAGTCCTTAATGGGTCACAATATCCTCTGCATTCTGTTCCCACCATCTGTTTAATTTTCCTTCTTATTTTCTCTGAACTTTAAGCCAGTATCATACCTACAGTATATACAAATCTGCTTAAGGCATCTACGAGACTTCTTGAATTATTTCCACTATGACAGCATGACCTTCATTCTTCTCCTCCTATCTCACTGAAAGATGTCCTTAACAATATCTCAGCAGCCTCTAAAAACTCCAATTATCAACATATGCAATTTATATTTCTACATAGCCTGTACATTGCTCTCATACACTTTAAGCTATGCATTGGGTTGTTGATAGCATCTGTCATATGTGTCCTTTAAATATCCCTGGCACTTTTCTCCACATGCTTTGGGACTACCCTCCAGTTTCTGCATTTTGGATGAATATTTCCAGTTGCCTAGCTAAGATTTTCTCTGTTAATGCCCCCCTTTTCCTCATATATTAGTTCTCGTGAACCTGTCTTCTCTTACCTTGACTTCTATCCAGCAGAGGTTATTCTATGTGATTACCATCTGTGCTTAACAAATCTTAGCCTTTCGCTCAAAATCTCTTGATTCATTCTTTGTACATTTCTGGTAATCCTCTTTCTGCAATCTAATCTTACTCGGACTTTTCAGCAGCATGGGAAAATGGATCATCTGACTCCAACATAAAGAAATAACATGCTGCTGTGCAGTTGATTCAGAGATAGTTGTCAGAATGTCCGCATCATGTCACTAATTTTAATCCTCCCCTTTTCTTATTTGTCTCTCTTCTCTGGGGCTCGCTGTTCCTGTCTAGCCTCTCTCACCAATCAACGTGGGAATCGCTAAATTTGAATCCTATATAGACCCCCTTTAAAAAGGGCAGTTTTGGTAGGGTCAGTGTAGGGTTGGGCGCTGTGGCCAGTTGTTGTTGCCTTCTGTGGTTCTTCTTCTGTGATTCCTAAATATTTTTAGTTTTGCCTTTCATTGTACTCCTAAAGAATTCAGATTGCATGAAATATTACAGTTTATTGGCCCAAAAAATGAAGTTATTTTACCAATTAACCCCAACATGATATGAATGAACATAGGCACAAGGTCATGATTTATTTAAGTGCATTTTATGTGAAATGTTCCTTTGACATTTGGAAAACCGGTTCACAGTTTAACCCATGTTTTTACCATTGGCATTGTGTGTACAAGCACCATGGCCTAATTTCGAGTCATTGGTCAAATGCGTGTGTTTGATAAATGCTGGAAAGACATGGGGAGAGTGTGGAAAGCCCACACAGACTGTAATTAGGCAAGGACAGTGATGTAGCATTACAAGCCAATATAGCATCTTTACTCATTCTGATAAACAGATACAAAACTTGCATGAATTATCATTTTTTGTGTGTAATGAAATATTTAATAGATCTTTTACAGCAAAAACAAACTTTTTTTGTCAAGGTTTAGAATAGCAGTGGTATAAAGAGTGAGAAGCAAATATATTTATTTTGCCTGAACAACACAGGGTGTTTTGCATGGTTCTATGACATACTATTTTAATATATATTTTACAATCATTTAGTTGAATCCATCCATCCATCCATCCATTATCCAACCCGCTATATCCTAACTACAGGGTCACGGGGGTCTGCTGGAGCCGTTGAATCATATCATCAAATTTAACAGACCATAATATTTTAAGATAAGTAAATAACTAGTGACAGTGAGTAATACTTGAGCATTTTAAAAAATGAAATAGGCTATGCAATTTTTGTAGGAATTTTTAGGAACATGATCTTTGTAGTGTCCTCCTGTTTACGTTTCTTTGAATTTTAGCTTTCCTATTAAGGGTACTCTGCTTTTAGGCATATCCAAAATGCTCAAAACGGGCAGTGCTAGGTCAAGGCTGGTGAAGCAAGATCTTGTGATTTCGGCATACTGCTGCTATTTAGCTTCCTTTTCAGGTTAGTGCTATTTTAGGCTATGCAAACTCCCTTCACCAATTGTAGATTTCTGCTATAGCTGACACAGAATCCAAGTTTATTAACCGTTGAGTGCAATCTAACCTTATGATTTAATTTGTTTTTGTTTTGTTTTAATTTTGTATAGTTCTAACTCTTAAAGTGAGACCCATTAATGCTGAATTGAGTTTTTTCCATGCCACTGTCTGCGGTGTAACTTATTTGCAACATCAGCTTGTGCCCGAAACACCAGTGATCTATGTAAACTCATTAAAAATAAAAGTTACTGGGGCTGCAGGGAAGTGGCAGGTCTTATTTTACTCTAAAGAGGATTTCTGTGTACAGATACAAACTAGCTGGATGTCACAGTAATAAAACCATATTTGGAAAAAAAATGTCTTGCTGACATAACCTAAAAATTTTGCAGATGATAATATTTGGAGTTGAAAATGAAAAAAAGATTGAAAAATCTAAAAGCCCACTCTCTGGCTTGCTTGTTATTGCCTTTTTTTATAAGATGTTTTTGTTGGTCTGCTGGTGTAAACATGAAGTCTATTACAAAGGCAAAAGCTTTTGATGCTAAGATTTCCAGTATGTCAGTCATTCCGTGCATCTTCAATGCATGTAGTGTCACTGGAGAGTGGTGACATGTTGCATGTTGGTCAGACATGTGATCACAATACTACTGCTCTATTACCACTACTATTACTACATAGAGATGCTCTCTGTCATTTCTGTATGCTGGTCAGTTCAGAACACTGCCTGTTTTCACAGAGTAATCCCATTTAAATGAGAAAAGTTGTTGAGTGTGACATCACTATGGCCTTATTGAAGGTGTTCTCTTTGTCACAAGCTCCCTGTATCAAAAACACCATGAACTTTCCCTCTTGATTCCAAGAATTTTTGGAGAAGAAAGCTAGTCAAAATAAAATGGCAACTAGGTGTGTTAGCTTCAAGTTTTCCTTGGTTCTTGGTGCTGAAGTGTTGTAAGAGAAGAGTTGAGAGTAATATTTTTTTTACCATAATGCAGTATGTAATAATATTAGTTTTCTGTATCTGGGTAATATACTACTTTTGAAAAAAGTAACAATATTACAGTCCCCTTCACCTGAACAATACAAACTAAAATCCATGCTATTTTTTTGGCAATGTATTAGCAATAGCACCCATAATTCACTATTCTATTACTTTTACATTTTGTTCTGTCAACATGTATTCCCCATGGAGTGCCCGTGGACTATAATGTTTGTGAATGCTATTGTGATCTGTAGCGATAGCAAGGGAGTAGGTTGAGGAGACCCTGGAGAGTTGGAGATGTGCTCTAGAGAGGAGAGCAATGAAGGTCAGTAGGAACAAGACAGAATACATGTGTGTAAATGAGAGGGAAGTCAGTGGAATGGTGAGGATGTAAGGAGTAGAGTTGGCGAAGGTGGATGAGTTTAAATACTTGGGATCAACAGTACAGAGTAATGGGGATTGTGGAAGAGAGTTGAAAAAGAGAGTGCAGGCAGGGTGGAATGGGTGGAGAAGAATGTCAGGAGTTATTTGTGACAGACGGGTATCAGCAAGAGTGAAAGGGAAGGTCTACAGGATGGTAGGGTGACCAGCTATGTTATATGGGTTGGAGATGGTGGCACTGACCAAAAACCAGGAGACAGAGCAGGAGGTGGCAGAGTTAAAAAGGTTAAGATTGGCATTGGGTGTGACGAGGATGGATAGGATTAGAAGCGAGTACATTAGAGGGTCAGCTCAAGTTGGACATTAGGGAGACAAAGTCAGAGAGGAGAGATTGCATTGGTTTGGACATGTGCAGAGGAGAGATGCTGAGTATATTGGGAGAAGGATGTTAAGGATAGAGCTACCAGGCAAGAGAAAAAGAGGAAGGCCTAAGAGAAGGTTTATGGAGGTGGTGAGAGAGGACATGTAGATGATTGGTGTAACAGAACAAGATGCAGAGGACAGGAAGATATGGAAGAAGATGATCTGCTGTGGCAACCCCTAACAGGAGCAGCCAAAAGAAGAAAAATGTTCCCCAAACGGCAAACAGTAGTAGACCCTTCTACACTGTGATTAACATTTTCTGTTTGGAAATATTCCCAACATTTTGAATTTGAACAAGTGGGAACGAAAATGTTATAGTTGAATATTAGTTATCTCTAAATAAACAACACCAAATAAAAAAAAATCTTGACATTTGCCAATGGCGTAATTAGAATTTTTTTAGTCTTACAGCAAAAAAATAAATTAACCCTTTCCCCTCCCCGATATTTAACTAAATTAAATCCAATTAAATCCTACTTTCAATACAATAGATGACACATATTAGCTAATAAAAGGTTGGTGGATATAGATAAGCTTTGTGGAATGGGAGGAATGTTAACATGCATGTATAGATGACATTGGTATGTAAATTTAATGCAGTTTACAGTAAAGCCTTCACCAGACAATCACCATTTAGTCACCCTGGTGTAAGAGCTGCATCCCCACTGCCTGTAGATACGCCACAGCACTGCGCACAATCAGTGAGGATTATACTGTAGCTTACCTTGCCTGTTATCAATGACAAATTATCGATCATTAAGAAGACCTTTGGAAGGAGCAAATACTTAACACAGTTCAGATGCAAAACAGCTTGAAGTCTACTATCACATCCTCCTTATTGCTTCATATATAGTTGAGAACTTGAGGCCTGACTGTTGAGTTACTGCCTTTGGGCATTTTTAGCAAGTCGCTGCTTTCTTGAAGTGCCTCTCCACCAGAAAACATTCAACAAATATCTTAATGTAATATGAACTAAAAATGACATCTAAGAGCGCTGAAATCAAAGTGGTACATACTTCATACAGTATGTTCTGCAAAATAAAGTAACTACTACTGTAATTCGTTGTTGCTCTGTACAGGAAATAGTGAAATTTAGGGCACAATCACACTAAATCGTCTTTCTAGCTTTTTAGTGCTAGATCTGTTTGCTCCTAAAGTTATTTGAAAAGTTATTTACAATTGTTTTCAATGACACTATTCACTCCTGGGCATTTTAGCAGTGAATGGTTTAGAAAATTCCTGAATACAGCAGTTTTAGAGCGCTTTCGGTTGAAATCAACAGTAACGCTCATAATGCGTTTTTACAGAAAGTGACTGCTTCTTTCTGAATGAAGCAGCGCATTAAAAATTGAAATGCCAGTGTCCTCGTGCACACCAGTGCTTCAGTGGTCTAGTGACAGCTATCGAGGGACAGATTAAGATACATAGCTTGCAATCAAGTGACAAGAATTCAGCAAAAGTTATAAGTTGACATTTAATTTTAATCAAGTTTTGTACAGATGTTTTAACATATAGGCAGAGTGGTAAAACAGAGTTGCCATTCATTCCCTACTATGGGGTTTGCATGTACAGACTGTACATTTCTGGATTGATCAGTATTAGTAAGTGTGTTTAACTGAATGTTTTTACCTGTTTTTAACACTGAAAACTTAAAATGTGTTGTTTAGGGCTATCAAATTAGCCAGAAATAAAGTTTCAATATTCATATTAAAAACAAGTGAATATTAAAATATACTCAAACTGAATTTAATGATTCTGGGTGTTAAACATGTATGTTTCATAATACTTTATTATTATAGTAATGGCTGCACAGCAAGATCCAAATAAATCCTAGTGGTATTTGGGCAACTGTTATGTAAATACACATCACAATATGTTTGTCATAAGCATGTCATGATTTGCAGGGACATTGTGAGGGGAAAAATATTAATAATAATGTATGGGAGCGCAGTGCCAGCATATGTGGCTTGTAATTTTTTAGGGTTACGTTTCTAGAAAATAGTCACTTTTTATTTCTTTTTTATGTTTCTAGTGATGTAGCCTTATTCAAAGTTTAGTGCTTCCTTTCCATTTTCTCAAAGCTTTCTTTTTGATCATACCACTTAGAACACACAGGTGTTTTCATGCACTCCTTATATTTGAAGACTGCAGTATCTATACAGTGTCATAAGCGCTTCTTGCCTTGCAGATGTACTGTGAGCAAAAAAAAAATGAAAATATGAATAATTCTGTGGTAACACAGTCAAAAATTGGTTTGTTCAGGGTGGGAGACCCAATAGGATCTTTATCAAATAACTGAATTAAAACTATTTAATCAATGAATAGGTTTCTGTTTCTGGATTGCAAGCAGCACAATCTTTTCTGATTGGCTGTGTGAGTGAGCCCTGAGAAGGATTGGTGCACCAGTGCTGCTGTGATAATCATCTGTGTACAGTAACCCTAAACTGGACAGATTAAATGCACACCTCAGCACATGCAGAATGAAATGTATTTGAATACAACATTTGTTCAATTCTTTAGAGTTGATCACGACTATACATGGTATCCCTTTCCTCACCAGCTGTAACTAAATAACCAGTTTATGTGTTTGCATGATGTTGCACCAATAGCAGCAGGCAATTTTTTTTTTTTTTGCAAAATAAAGCGATGATTTTTTTTCCCTCCACATATCATTACCTATGTGCTTATCGACTCTGTGTGTAATCCTGGAATTTTTCATGATGCTGCCTGCTTCATAGAGTGCCCACAATTGTCTTCTCAACTCCTTTTGCTGCAGAACAGGGTGAACCCAACATATTCACATATGATGCTGACAACACTTGCTTTTCAGTACTGTGATGGCCGGGATTAAAAGCACTAAAGTCATAGAAGACATTCTTGAAAATGAAATAATCACTCCATAACAACCATGTACACTCCATGTACAACCTACAAAATGGAAATGATGTCAATCATATTTTCCATGCAAAATGCCTGTTTGAAAATGCTGGGAAAAGAACCTGAAAAACATTTGAAAAACGTTTGCAAAAAGCCATGTCAAAGCTGGAAAAATGCTAAACAAACACTGGAAATTCACAGCGCTCAAACGTGAATGAGCCCTATTTGCATAAGATAATCATCACATAACATGTCACCACCCTCTGCCACTATGACTAATGAGATTAACAATGTTACTTTAGAACTTTTACAACCAAGTGGATCCCCTTCTCCATTTAAAGAGTTATAATTGTGGTGTATTGAGCTTCTTTCACCCTTTCTTCCTTGATATATGACATCTCTGTAAACCACTCCCGACAGAGCAAAAAAGCGAGCAATTTCATTTTAACAATATTATCATATAATAACTAGTTTGGATAAAATAGTTCAGTGTAGTCATTATATGACATCAAATGAAAGTGTCATAGTACAGTAAGCTCCAATGCCAACATGATATGTCCAAGTCAAGTCACTGATCTCCTTTCTTTATATTCTTTATTTAACACACTTGGCCAAATATAACTGGCATAGCTGAGCAAGTTTGAAATAATTTATGGTAAATATACGTTTAGCAAAAAAAGAAACAATATCAAAAGTGTGCCTACATCTCTGTGTGTGCTCCAGTAATGTAAAAGGCAAAGGCAAAGGTAAATTTTGCAGGAAATATGGAAACACTCCCAATATACTCATAGGAAGACAGAAAATGTATTCTAGTTTCTAGCCAGGTCTGTTTTTATATCCGTGATGAATATAGATGTCATCTTGTTGGTTTCCATTGGGAAAACTCAATCTCATTTATAAACTAAATACTAATATATCAATAAATGTATTGAAAACATATATAAAACATCAAGCCCTAGAACAATACAAAAAGTTAGTTATCCATATTGCCCTATTTTCTAGAGGAAATTAAACTCAGCAGTGATGTAAACTTTGAACTAAAGAATGCTTGGCATTTAAAGAAATATTTTTTTTTATTTTTAATTTTTGTTAGAATTAGTTTTCTGCAAAATAAATTTACAGAAAAGTGGAGCCCAGTCCTCGATCTTTAAATTGCAGTTGCCTATTTTTCCCTACAGAGTGCAGTAATGAGCCATCAGTTTTTGTTTGCACTGACATAAACATGCAGTGCCACTGTTACTTATACCGTTCTAAATTCAAATTTGTTCAAACTTCAGGGTTTAGTGCAGAAGCTCCACTGTTTTTTTTTTTTTTAATTATATTCATACATATTTTGTTTCAGGCCAATAGAAACGTATTAATAACAGTCCCAAATGTATTTTAACATAAGAAAATGTATATAATAAAAGCATAATATTTATAAACTATCAGGAATGCTAAATATGTCTTGCAAAATATCAATGAAAAATCATGTGTCTTTTATTATCTAGTTTTACTCTTAATACCTGTACAGTATTATGTTACATGGACTGTCATATATTTTGATTTTAGTAATAAGAGTACAGTTATTTGGTACAAGTTGCTTTCAGTGTTCTGCAAAATGAGACCTTATTTATTAGCAGAGAAACCAATATATGGTCACCTACAGTAAATACATGAAAAACATATTTCCTGAGAAATAATTGTTAAAGAACAATTGTGGTAACTTGGGCTGTAAGTAAACTATTATTTCTCCTTGATTCTTTAGTTTATATTGTAATCCTTGGGGATCACTAAGTGAGAGCATTCACTAGAAAATAACAACAATGTTTGAATAGGTTAGGAATGGTTTCACCGTTAGCCATAAAAAGCTATGAGAACTGGTCCATCAAAGAAGCAAAAAGAAAAATCAGTCAATTTGCAGTAAAGTCCAAAAAAGAAAATACTTTTTTTATGTTTCCAGAGATGTAGCCTTATTCAAAGTTTAGTTTTATGTTTCAATTTTATAAAAGCTTTAAGTGATTTTCAATTTAAGTAGGACTATATAGCTAGTACACTCAATTTTATGAAGGAAAAAAATACTTTTAATCCAACCAAAAATAAAAAGTGTGTAGTCTGAAAAGAACCTAGCACTTGGAAGAATTTTTGTTTGCCATAGTTTTCAGCAGTGGTAAAGACTTTCTTATGTGTTAGAACTCAGTTTGTCTATGTAAGATGCATAGTTCTCAAAGTATTTTACTAATTCAAGTTAATTATCCCAGCATTTAGAGAAGAGTGCATACATTTTAGACAATTTGTACATACTTCACTCCTATAAATGCACTATACAATATATAGTTTATTACAGTAGTATTTTGTATAATATAGTATTTTTATTGACATGAAATGTGCAATGTGGCATAGTGACACAGTAATTGTCTTTGCTGGCTAATGGATCCATCAACCTAGATTTTAATCTTTTTCCTGATCAGTGTTTATGTGGAGTTTGCAATTTATCCCTGTGCATCCATTGAGTTTTCTCCAGGAACTGCACTGTCCCTAATGATGGGTGGGTTAGGTTAATTGGCAATGCTAAACTGACCCTGTAAATGTCAATATGCATGAGTGGACCCTGTGTTGCCTTGGCACTCTGACCTGAACGGTTTCCTGCCTTACTCCCAGGATGGTATAGGATCCACAGAGCTCTGATGTCAACATCATTGATGCTGTCTGGGATTACCTGGAGAGACAGAAGCAAGCAAGACCACCAGAGTTTGTTCAGAGCAAACTATCAGCTAATTTTCTTATAAACTGCACGGCAGTATTCCTAAGAGATTTAAAGGCAATGATTTGAATTAGTGTTGTACTGTTCATTGATCTTTGTTTTCATTTTTTTAATATATGGAAACTTAATTTCATAGTTTTTTTTTTACTTTCTCGAATATGAAGTATTGGGAAAGTATTGGAATCCTGCAAAACTTCCATTTCAAGATTTTGATGAATCTCAACGTTTTAGACCTCCCTGAGTCCAAACATACAATATTTGGAATTATGTTTGTGTGTCTGTCTGTCCGTGTGTTTATGTAAACATGATAACTTGAGTATGCTTCACTTACGTCAACCAAATTTTGCATACAAGTATTAGGTACAAAATGTAGATTTCTATCAACTTTTGGGCTATTTCCACTAACCAGAAGTGGTACTTTACCTTTTATTCATGCAGATGCAGAGTCAGGTTTATTCAACTTTCGTTTTATAATGATTGTTCAATATATTTTTAATTTGATTTGATTTGATTGATTTGACATTCTTTAATGTACATAATATAAAAATTTAAACATCGTCTTCCGGTTTAGTCCTCAAATATCCATGTCTATATCTGAGTATATGAGAAAGTCTAGGGGAGATCACTTTTGATTTTTTTTTTTTTTTTGAAAGATTCTTCCCTTTACAGAATTTCTCTGGATGTGCCTAAGACTTTTGTATACTAATGTAGGAATTTTCATAAATAATTTATTTTTAATATTGACAGCTTGCAATTCTTGCTCTATTAAACAGTGGTTTCTAAGCCATTGCAAAGGACATTTCCCTGAAAGCAATGGCTGACTCCCCCCTCTTTATTTAGTCAATAAAGAACCAAGCTAAGAATGGATATTTGGTAAAAAAATAAATAAATAAATAGGCAGATGCTTTAGTGAAGGCCCCTTGAAGATTCTAGGTGAACTTTTATCAAATTATATGTTCATTTGCATCTTTGTGCACTTTATTTTGTAAATGGTTCAAGGTTATTTCCATACTGAAAAGGAAAGAAGGTTAAAGACACAATGTTTTATAGCCTTCATCAGGAGTACCACTGCAAAGAAAAAGTAGGTGACAAACTGTGTACAGGATGGGAAGGAGGGAGCAAACCCAGTGCAGATGAAAGGAGAGAAGGTGAGAGTCGTAGGTGTGAAAAAGCTGCCATTTGAAAAGATGAAGGGAGAGATTGAAAAGTTAATCGGCCATTAAGACCTGAAGAGATGGGAATGAATTAAGCTTTTTCTTGAAACAGTATCATTGAAGCCCTGTGAAAGAGCACAAACAGAGTGACAAGTGTGGCTATGATCAAGGGATGTAAAGTGTTCTACAGTAGACTTTGTAAGGTCTTTGTTTTTAGTGGCTTGAACGTGCTCCCTAAAACAGTCTACTGTCTGTCTGTGTAGATAGCCAGAGACTTCCTACAAGAAATGCAATAAGTATGACTTTTAGACTGGCAAGAGGCCTGTTGTTTAATATTGAATTTAGCAGAGGGACCAGATACAATGGTATTATTAGTGACATATTTGCAAGTGGCTCCTGTTTCAGCTCAAAGTGCCTGGTGGAGAAAGTGGCTCCTCACTGTGAAGTGAGCTGTGGATGAGAAGTTTGTGTAAGTGAGGTAGTCAGTAGAAGGAGATCAAGATTTTATAAATTATAGCTCTACAAAATGGAGATGAGTTTCAGTGTAGACCATTCTGTTGTGACATTTCGTATAAAAAGTGCTGTTTGTAAAATGTTTGTGTGCTCATCATGAATTGCTCCTACTTGAACAAGTAGCTTGGGACTACAGAGTGACATGGTGACACAGTAATTGTCTTTACTGACTCATGAATCCATCAACCTAGATTTGAATCTTTTTCTTGATCAGTGTTTATGTGGTGTTTGTATTTTCTTCCTGTGTATCCTTTGGGTTTTCTACAGGAAATCAGTTTTTTTCTGCACCATCCCAAATAATGGGTGGGTTAGGTTAATACTACTACTACTTGTTAATACAAGTGTGAAAGGCAAGCCTTTTTGTCCAGGTAATTTGTATTGTCCCACTTGGACGGTGGCAGTACCTTCAGTTGTATTCTAGTGCTTACCGAGTTTTGTCTGAATTTGCAGCATCACAAGTTTAAATCCCACTCTTATCTTACTGTGTAATTTTGAGCTGGTCACGTAACACGTCTAGTCTACATCTGTCTGAATATTCACCTCTGTTGTATAAAATAAAGAGTGCTTTGGAAATAACAGTAAACACGCTCATCTTAGGTAAATCTATACCCTGCATCAAAGAGGAAACATTTTTCAAAATCAATATGTGTCTGCACATAAAATAATAGAAATGAGTCATTTCAAGTCTATGTACAAAAAAGTCTTATTTCAATCATCAGTCAGCAAATTGGGTGGCTTCTGTGGAATTCTTGATTGATGGGAATGCAGTGAATGTCATCTTTCATTCTCCGGTTTCAGCTGTATGTATGATTGCCGTTCCTGCAACTGGCTATGTTGTATTATACTGCTGATTGATTCATTTGTGTATAATTTGTTTTGCAAATGCTGTGCTGGCTAACAAGTATTACTATAACCTATGTTGCTTGTAAATGTCAAAGAGAGCTAGAGTAAAGGCACAATTCTTTAAAATACATGGGCCTGCAATCACTTGTTGTATTGGTCCCCATGCATTGCAACACACTTGACAAAAAGTTCCTGCCTCTAGTCTGTAGCCTTTCCACATGAGAACAAGGATATCCCCAGTCCTCACATGCTCTACAACCCCCTATGAAAATCTCATCCCTTTTCTCAAGAACTTTGCCCACTGCCTAGTTTTATCTTTGTGTTTCTAAAGCTTTTAAATTTCAGAAATAATTTTAAGCAGGGATTTATCCTCTGGCCGCCTAGTAACCTGAGGAATTGTCCGAGATTAGCACAAACATCTGTGTAATGCACAGTTCACACTGGGCCTCTGTAGTTTGAAAGCAGGGCCTTGAAAGTCTACATGTGTGCTTGACTCCTATCTGTTTGGATGCCTCAGTGGAGCACATCTATCTGTTTTCTTGGCCTTCAGGAGGTTGTACTCCTCCAAAATATCCTGGTCATTATGTTTGGGGTTGCACACTAATGCTAATACTGCATACCTGTTCTGTGTTGATAAGAGTGAAAATGATTAATGGTTCTTCCACTGCTATAGTAGAAGTGTTTTCCTGCAGTTGTGATTTACTTTTCTGCCCTCAAGCATACCACTGCTATCATGTTTAATTTTATGTAAGAAAATACAGTTCTAGCCACAAAACTGGGAATGATGACACAGAGGAGACAGACGTTGTCTTTTAAGGTAATTTGTTTGCAGTAGAATCTTATATTTCTTCTTTCTTCACTTGATAAAGAAGTTTGGAGAAGAAGCTGGCAGGGTGAGTCTGATTGTAGGGACCTCTGTGCAATGGATGAACAGAAGCATCAACATTCAATCTTCATCAGATCTCATTCTCCTGGCACTCCATCTGTCATCATATTTTCTCTTTTTATGTACTTGTGCAGTCACCCCTCATAGATGCATTGGTGAAAGGTTTTGATGCCATCACAGGAGTTGCTCAGCTATGTAACCTGACTTCATCCTTTATTTGCTTTCAATTTTTGCAGATCTGTATAGCATAAGTCTGACTGGTGTTCTTTGTCCTTTCCTATTCTGGTGTCTCATCATAAATCTTTTGATGCACGCCCTATAATCTTTACATTGGACATTGGGCAACAGAAGTATTGTTTTATTTCTCGTCAAATCTACATGTAGAGAATGCTCACATTCCTCAGAGATATTAAATAATAAAGATTTCAGAATTAGCATATCTGTCTAACTTGAGCTATGCACAGCAGCTCCTCTAGTTTGCCCATACCTTTGACATACAGTCTTTTGATTTTGTGCATGAACCTCTTCTTCACTGCTACTGAATAATAGTCTCAGGCCAAAAACTGTCAGTTAAAAACATGCAAAATATTGACCATGTATACAAGCGATCAAGCCATCAAAGTATCCTGACCTCAAGGATCACTGAAACTTGGGTGTCTCTAAGTATGTGTGTGCATGTGTGTGTGTGTAACTATTCTTATATAGCTTCACTATAAATTTGCGTGCATAGTAAATTGAATCAAAGTTTCCATAATGGAAAGTAAGATCTTATATGATTAATTAATGTGCATGCTTTAGCTGATCAATCAGAGGCTGGACTGCAAAGTTCCATGACATAAACTGATAAACATGGCCATTTTTAAAATTCTTTGTCAATTTAAAATTCAGTACACAATTTTGAGTTAAAGTTCTTGAAAGTTCAAAAAATAGTGACTGTCCAAGTAAAAACACTTTTTTTGGAAATGTATTTTCAAATGGAGCATAATAAACATAGACAACATACTACATCCATATAATTTTAGTCTCTTTATATTTTAATTATTTTATATCTGCTGAATTGATACATGTAAATACTTTGATATATTTCAAAAAGGGCATTATTTCTTTGCCGTGCTTATAAGTGAATGGAAAGTGAAAGTACAGCAGAGTAAACACTTTAAACCTGGACTGCTAGGACAGCCTCAATATGTATGTAGTGATGCTTGAACATTTTCTATTGTTATTCTTTCTACAGAGTGTAAGGGTGAGGGTGGAAACAGGATGAAGGAAACAATTTATTGATTATTCATTATGATTAATAAGAAAAAATTGTCCCTACTTGGTAAACAGGAACATGTGCCTGTATTTGGCCCTCTACTGCAAGGAAATTTCTGAAAATGGATAGATGGGTATTAACATGATTACCTTTTTCTTGGATTGTGTTTAATTCTCGGTTGAAATTGAAACTTAAATAAATGGCTTATACTTGTAAGTGTGTCGGTTACTTCTTGGATAAGGCGTACCATGTACCAGCACTAATGATTCCATATATTTTGCAGGACATATAGCTTATGCTGTGATACACAATGGTAATACTCTTGACTGTGCTATTGTGCAATGCATGGTTAATTATTTACCTAAGTAATGTCACTAATACAATGGTACAATTGATTCAATGACATGCATATTGTCGAGACTGGCAATTTTAAAATGATCTTACACAAATGTCTTTATTTTGTCTTATTTTTTCATGTTTCCAATTGGTCTTTGCGATGGTCTTGGTCATCAATCATAATAGGTAAGTGATACTTTTGTGTTTGTATGTACTTTACAATACTGTGAGCTAACACTCTTCATTAGTACTAACAAAATTTTTTAATGTAACCATTGTCTCAACAGTTTTGTGTTTGTTGGACCAGGACGCTTAAATTATATGGTACCAACCAGCATGATGCATAAAATGACTCCATGTTAAATGTGTAGGCTCATAGTACTATAAATATCTGTAATAACTTCATTTAATGGTCTAAGCTATTTTCTTATACAACGTATTAATACCATAATTCAAATTAAATAAATAAGCAATGTAAGAATAATTTAAGCAGATTAGTCTATCTTATACACAGTATGTATGCGTGTGTATAATATATATTGTCAGGCTTAGGTCACACAGATGCACAGATTCATTCTGGGTTTTCAAGAAACATAAACTTTATTCGTATACGACATAATAAAACAGAGGATGTCTGAGGGAGAAGAGAGACAAGGCAAAAAAGACAAAAGGACAGCTGCTTTACAGGCTTTTAAATGTTGGAAGAGTCGCTCGAGAAGCAGATCATGCGGCAGCGCAGCAGCAGCAATCCAGCAGCTAATCAAGCAAAGAGGAGGTAAAAAAACTGTATTTGTTTCCGATTGTATCACCGTTTAAGAGGGGGTTTCGGAGGAGCGACCGTGTCTTCTAGGGGTGCGTTCAGCCCCCTTCTTCACGATATATATATTCATATATACAGTATATATATATTAGGGGGCTCTGCTCCCTGCTTGCTTTGCTCGCCAACCCCCGGGCAGGCACTATGCGCCTGTTAAAATTTAGAAGAGCTGAGAGCGCAGGAACTATGTTTGACAAAAGTATTCACCACGAATGAGAGGTGAGAGGACCGTGGGCGTGGTTGAAATTGGTTGAGAGGAGGGCAGGACTTGGAAAAAATCTCTTGGCAATAGTCTCGTCTCAAGATTTTCTTTTATAACATGTGTTACAGATAACACATTATCTGTATATGTACATGCTGTTTTATAATCTACTTGTATTTCATCAAAACCTACAGTATATGGTTTTATGTGGCACACACAGCCAAATTAGTGATATATTGTATATAAACTTAAATGGAATTTATTTAATTTGTAAACAATTTTCATTTAACGTTAAAGGTCATGATAGACAGTATCTGATCTGCTTACATATACTGATTTTTGTATGCAATTACGCTATTTGTTGATCTAGTTACCTACAGTATCAAGTCTTTAACTTTACACATTTTCAATGACTTGCAATTTTGAAATCTACACTGAAAAAAATGGATTAGCAGTATTGTATATTCCATCTCAGCCTTTACTGTAAGCACAATAAGTGCAAGTTCACTGTACTTTGCTATTAATCATTTTTTTTGTACAAAATATGTAATTCTGAAAGTGTAGTACAGTTGCCTTTTTTGTTTTTATAAAGAGTACTTTCATTAATTACTTTACAAATTCGTAGGTGTATTCAATTAAACTAAATATCATAGTATATTGTCTGTTTTCCCATCTTGAAAACCTGTACCTTCAACATCACTTTTCAGTTTACGATATGATCTGCTATAAATCAGGCATGAGCAGCTTAGTCTGCAGTAAGCACTTTTTGGAGTCTGACTTTATGGGCTCATAGTGTGGCTGTAGCTAGACCTTGATTTTTGAAAGGTGGAATTGCAGAGTTGAATATCCCAGGTTGAGGACAGTTGTTTGGTGCTAGAAAGTGGATACCTCTTTACAACAATTTAGATTTGGGGGGTGAGGGTGTGGAAATATATTACAGTATTACAAATTTGCTTTTGTTTTACAAAAATAAGTATGAGCATCAGTTGAACTTGCCACAACTACTATTATTAACTCTTTTCCAAAGAGCATCCTTGACTATCATTATCTAAATAAGCTTGGTCAAATTCAATGATTAAAAGAATTTGTTAAGATGCTTGAAGCAGTTGCTATAAGTTTGCTTCTGGTTTCTAACAGTAATCTTGTAAGTTGTTGAAGGATACTTTGAAATATTCTTTCTTTAGTTGACACAAACACCCATAAAACCATTTTGTGAATAGATTTTCCATTAGAATTAAATTACTCTAAATAAAAGAAACAAATGTCTTCTTTCAGATCAGTGGTTTATTTTGCTTTTAATGTATAGCATGTTAGAATGTAAAATATTTTAAGCAACCATTAAAAAGTAGTACTCATTATGCCACTAAAAATATATTATTTTCTAGCCTACCCATTCTTTACATTTAAAATTATGTTATTTACCAGGTATAATGTGAAAGCTTATCTGACAAAATTATCTTTGTACTGTCCTTGGAGGAGAATATTGGTTTGTATTTGATCCTTTTGTTACATATACTTTTTTATCATGTAAAGTTTATACCTTGAAATTCCCAACCCACAGTTATAGAAAGAAAGAAAGAAAGAAAGAAAGAAAGAAAGAAAGAAAGAAAGAAAGAAAGAAAGAAAGAAAGAAAGAAAGAAATGCCTTTATTTTTCCAATTAAGTTTGAACACTACCTTAACTGCCTCTTAGATTTGGTACTACCTACATCTGAAGTCACACACCTTTTATATAATAAGACTTTAACAAAGGCTTCTTTTGGTCTTAATAATTATAAAAAAAAGTAAAGTGGTCATTCATCTCTGTGCAGTGTGGCATGTTAAGAGCCTGTGATACGCTGACAAAATTACTTGTGAATATAAGAGCCTCATTTGGTCTTATTGAGCATTAATTAAGGATTCAGAAGCCTTATACTGAAGTATTCAGTACTTAGAGGCATATAATGTTCCAGTTAAGCCACCAAAGTGGTTATTTTAGAATGCCACACTGCACAGGGCTAACCCCATTACTCTTGATTTTTAAGACCAAACTAAGCCTTTGTTAATGTTTTCTTACAAAACAGTATGTGACTAATATAGGTGATAGCTAAAGTAAACTGTTATCCGTATTCTTATTGAGCATGGCCATGATGATGTCACAATTTACAGGGTCACATACATCACTTGTCTATTCCATCAGATGGGTATCATAACAACCAACACAAAAATGGCAAGCACCCATGGAAATAAAAGGATGAAATGTGTTGGCCACCCAAAGAAAACAAACAATAAAAATTCTCAAATAGCACTAACAGCTCTGAATTTGTGATTACATTTATTAATTTTCACCTAGTATCAGAACAAATGTCACTGGAAGTAGACAATAATAGCATGGAAAATAAAATACAGATAAAGACAATTAAAAAACAGACACCTGTCCCACAGATAAAGATGTTAGCCAGTTTGTCATGTATGGTACTAACACATAGCACTGCCTGCAACAAGAAAACAATGATACAGTGAATGAAAATGTAGGAATAAGGAAGTTTTCAGATGTGTTGAAACTTTAGTAGGTATGCAAAAAATGCACAGTGTTCACAATAATGAAATTACGATTTTAAGCAACTTAATGCATTTATTCCAATTAATTTTTTTAATTAGGTCTTTGTCAGGGTATTTTCTGCCATTGCCTTCAGGCAGGACAACAGGTAGAATTTTTGCTCCTACCCCTGTGGTTTAGAAGAGGGTGACTAGCCTTTCCATGGCCATAAACCTACAGTGTGAAGTGGGCTCCTTGTCTGAGACAAATTGATAGAGAGGTCCTTTAATTTGTCAAATACTCCAACCTTCCATTACTTTAGAGACCCTCATCTTCTTTTTGACACATGCCAAGCACAGATTTTTATTTAATAAAACCTTGCACTTCCCTGCAAGAAAACAGACTGTTAAAGGGACTGGCTAGGAGAGATCAAGGGAAGGTTTAACCATGTATTATATAAGCTAAATGGATCTGAATGCTGTTCACTCAAGTTAGACAAGATTAATTTCATTTGATAACTGACCTGTTACCTTTAATCCACAAGATGAAAGATTTTGGCATATTACCAAGATGTAAAGACTTAACAAATGCAATAACTGTGAGCAAATTGAGCTTCTGGCGCTCATAAAGTCATTGGATTTCAGGCAGCCTGACAATGGTGCATTACAAATTGGCACAGAAATGTCTGATGTGTTACAGTGTGTATCCACAGTGTAATAATTGTTGTGCCCTGTGGCTCAAACTGACCCATTCAGATGGGGGAAAGAAGAGTCATTGTGGTATCACATTATTGTCATTTACACTATTATTGTAATAACAACAACAACAACAACATTTATTTATATAGCACATTTTCATACAAAAAGTAGCTCAAAGTGCTTTACATAATGAAGAAAAGAAGAATAAAAGACAAATAAGAAATTAAAATAAGACATTAGTTAACATAGAAAGGAGTAAGGTCCGATGGCCAGGGTGGACAGAAAAAACAAAAAAAAAACTCCAGAAGGCTGGAGAAAAAAATAAAATCTGTAGGGGGTTCCAGGCCACGAGACCGCCCAGTCCCCTTTGGGCATTCTACCTAACATAAATGAAATAGTCCTCTTTGTAGTTAGGGTTCTCACGGAGGTCACTTGATGCTGATGGTTATACAGACTTCTGGCTTTTAATCCATCCCATCATTGTTGGAACATCATGGTGCTTTGGGTAGATGGTGGTGGCACAAGCCACCACCAATAGGACACCGGAAAAGAAACAGAAGAGAGAGTAGGGGTTAGTACAAATTTTGAATGAATAGTTATTATAATGAATTGGATATACAGAGTGTCAGGATTAAATTACAGTGAAGTTATGAGAAGGCCATGTTAAAGTAATGTGTTTTCAGTAGTTTTTTAAGTGCTCCACTGTATTAGCCTGGCGAATTCCTACTGGCAAGGCTATTCCAGATTTTAGGTGCATAACAGCAGAAGGCCGCCTCACCACTTCTTTTAAGTTTTGCTCTTGGAATTCCTAAGGAGACACTCAGTTGAGGATCTGAGGTTGCGATTTGGAATATAAGGTGTCAGACATTCCGATAGTATAAGACGGCGGCGAGATTATTTTAAAGCTTTATAAACCATAAGCAGAATTTTAAAGTCAATTCTGAATGACACAGGTAACCAGTGTAGTGACATCAAAACTGGAGAAATGTGTTCGGATTTTCTTTTCCTGGTAAGGATTCTAGCAGCTGCATTCTGCACTAACTGCAAACGATTGATGTCTTTTTTGGGTAGTCCTGAGAGGAGTGCCATTACAGTAATCTAGCCGACTAAAGACAAACGCATGAACTAATTTCTCTGCATCTTTCGAAGATATAAGAGGTCTAACTTTTGCTATGTTCCTTAGGTGAAAAAATGCTGTCCTAGTGATTTTATTTAATATGCGATTTAAAATTCAGATTACAATCAAGGTTACCCCTAAGCTTTTTACCTCCGATTTGACTTTTAATCCTAATGCATCCAGTTTATTTCTAATAGCCTCATTGTATCCATTATTGCCAATCACTAAGATTTCGGTTTTTTCTTTATTTAATTTGAGAAAGTTACTATTCATCCATTCTGAGATACAGGTTAGACATTGTGTTAGCGAATCAAGAGATTTGGGGGTCATCAGGTGCTATTGATAAATACAGCTGTGTGTCATCAGCATAGCTGTGGTAGCTCACGTTATGTCCCGAGATAATCTGACCTAATGGAAGCATGTAGATTGAGAAGAGCAGCGGACCCCAGGATAGAGCCTTGTGGAACACCATATAGAATATCATGTGTCTTTGAGTTATAATTACCACAACTAACAAAGAATTTTCTCCCTGCCAGGTAGGATTCAAACCAGTTTAAGACACTGCCAGAGAGGCCCACCCATTGACTAGGCGATTCTTAAGAATATTATGATCAATAGTGTCAAATGCGGCACTCAAATCTAAGAGGATGAGAACAGATAAATGGCCTCTGTCTGCATTTACCCGCAAGTCATTTACTACTTTAACGAGTGCAGTTTCTGTGCTGTGATTTGTTTCTAAAACCTGACTGAAATTTATCAAGAATAGCATGTTTATTGAGGTGCTCATTTAACTGCATAATGACTGCCTTCTCTAGAATTTTACTTAAGAAAGGCAGGTTAG
The DNA here is from genome assembly GCF_900747795.2 of Erpetoichthys calabaricus. Lineage (NCBI taxonomy): Eukaryota > Metazoa > Chordata > Cladistia > Polypteriformes > Polypteridae > Erpetoichthys > Erpetoichthys calabaricus. The sequence continues at coordinate 217,285,411 of NC_041394.2, read as the reverse complement.
AGATGGGTCTATAATTTTCAAGAGAAGAGGGGTCGAGATTATTTTTCTTAAGTAGGGGTTTAACTACCGCAGGTCTTAAGACAGTCTGGGAAGACCCCCGTATCTAATGACGAATTTACTATGTCAAGAACATTATCAATAAGCACACCCCGATACTTCTTTGAAAAAATTTGTTGGTATTGGGTCAAGGGCACAGGTGGATGGTTTCATTTGAGAAATTATTTTATGTAAATCAGGTAAATCTATCCTAGTGAAAGACTCTAATTTATTTATTATGGAGTACTGGGGTTTCGGGGGATCCTTAGTGTTGGGGAGATATACTATGTTATTTCTAATATCATTAATTTTCTGATTGAAAAATACAGCGATAGCCTCACAGGTTTTACTGGAAGTACTTAGAAGGCATTCCTTTGAGTTACCTGGGTTTAACAGATGATCAATTGTCGAAAATAACACTCTGGGATTACTAGCATTGTTATTTATAATCTTAGAGAAATAGCAGCGCCTCTCAAGACGGACTGTGTTATTGTATGACAGTCTCTCTTGATTTTTGTTATTATGGTGATGGCCAAATGTTAACATGAAGAACAACAGATCCATCTTACAAAATAAGCAGCAGATCACAGACTATCAGATCTTTACTTGCATTTCTGTTGTGCAGTGCCAGGTGGGAGCCCAAAATAGATATACTGTCTAGATCCTCAAAAAGTCTGATGACTGGAAGTTGTTTTAGCAAAACTGGATTTATAGGAACTGACCATGTTGAGCAGAATGGCTTGTTCTTATCAAAACATATGCTAATATTGGAAAAAGTTTAAATCGCATTCCTGGCATTAAGGCCGAGGCAAGAATTTCTGCAAGGGACATCCAACTATTTTGTTAATCTCTTAATTTTCTTGAGAGTAAAGGGTTTAGAGGGAAGTTTTCAGGTAAATTAAATGCATATTGAGAATCTTTTGTGTGTTGGTAACATTTTATACAGGTCAATAACATTGGATTAAACCTAAAAGATACTCAGACTAATACAGTATCTCTATAATACATACTGTACTGTATATTTGGTTTTTCCTTTTGTCAGTAACATGTTATGATAAAATAAATCCCAGTGTATCACCGCAAATGACATAGAAAACACTTGTGACATTCAATTCAGTTTAACGTCTTCTTACTAAGTCCACTTGAAATCAATAGTCCAGCATTTTGTGCCATTATTACATATAAAATGGCTAACAGACATGCACAAAAAAAAAACACAGAAAAAGTACCTTTGACACATCATGAAATATATACAGTGCATATACATGTCATGGCTTGTTTGTGAAACTTCTTACGTTCTTATGCATGTATGCAGGGCATTTTTTTAGTCCACATTCCAGCTCTTCCAAGTTCAGCCATTTTCTTAAATAAATCAGGCAAATGATGAAGATTATACCTGAAAACAATGTCTCTAAAAACTGACCCAGCATTTGTGATGACACAATCACTCCTTGACAGACTGTGGACACCTACCAAGAAAAAGAATTTGGGCAGGACTATGCTATGGCCATAACCAAACACAATATGGTTTGAAGATTTGTTCTCAAGGTAATACTTTCAGTTGTATTGCTAGACAGCTGCATCAGTCCTGCTAGTTTCAGATCCTCCTTTTCTGGAATTCCAGTTTATGGTAAGCCAGAGCCTGTTAGTGTAACATTACAGAAACCAGTACTGGATGTGATACCATTCTGCTACAGGGTACACTAAACAAATGACGCCTCACTCATTCTTTTTTTTACGAGTTCAGAGATGCTAGTTAAGTTAACAGCATGTCTTTGGACTATGGGAGGAAGCCTACAGAAATAACAATACAGTAATCCCTCACCTATCGCGGGGGTTACGTTCCAGAGCCCCCCCGCGATAGGTGAAATCCGCGAAGTAGCGACCTATATTTATTTTATTATTTATACATATTTTAAGGCTTTATAAACCCTTCCCACACTCTTATAAACCTTTCTCACTCTCTTGTTAACCTTTCCACACTCTTATAAACACTTCCTATACTCTTAAACACTTTCTACATTCTTAAACACCTCAGACCAACACTGCACACTGCCTGCACGCAGCGATCAGACGTCAATGTGTCTGCACTCGCTTTGTGAAGGGGGGCAGCTGAACTCACGCTGAGCAGAAATGGACTTTGTGCTGCTTCTGCCAAAATGCCTGCTTGTCGCTCTGCTCGAGGAGTGTGTGTGTGTGTGTGTGAGAGCTGAACGCACCTTCGCTCAAACCCCCCCTCCCCCGGAAGCGCAGTTCGCATTGTCAAGGGGGTGGGGGAGCTGAATGAACGCTAAGGAGAAGTGGACTTTGTGCTGGGTTTGTGCTGCTTGTCGCTCTGCGTGTCAATAATTATAAAGCCTGTACATCAGGGCTTTTAGGTGTACATCACCAATTTTCCTGTCTCACTGTCTTGTCTTGCGTGAAGTTAAAATGTTTTATAATAGTGAGATGTTACTCATATCCTTAGCCCGACATCCACATATCATATGTGTTAACAAAGTGTGTTTTATAGTTTACATGTGTTTAAAGCATGTGGGGATGGGTATTTTAAGGCTTAAACTAAAAAAATGTTTATTTATATGGTCTTTCTATATCACGGATTTTCTCCTGTTGCTGATGGGTCTGGAACATAACTTCCGCGATAGTCGGGCAATCACTTGTATTTAAAAATCCGCGAAGTTGTGAATCCGCGAAAAGTGAACCGCGAAGTAGCGAGGGATTACTGTAATAATAATAATAATAATAATAATACATTTTATTTATATGGTGCCTTTCCCATGCTCAAGGTGCTTGAAAGAGCAAGCATACTTTATGAAGAATTCATCCCAGCAGGAAATCAAACGGGGATCCAAGTTCTGTTTGGCTGTCAAAGTATACCGTACTGAACTGTAAAAGTGAAATCCTTAAATTTTACAGAAAGACTAGCTGGCACAGTCCACAATAAATTTTGGACTATTGGTCTAGGTCTTAAATCTAAGTGTAGAAGTTTCATCCAATTGAAATGAATTCAGCAGAGCAGAACTACAGGCCTATAACATCACTCATGAGATGCACCCTCAAGGGCTTATGTTCTCAACATTTCCATTCTGAGGTGTAATAAAATGCACTGGATTTTTTCATTCCAATAGATGCCGTATAGAACCAATACAATATATAAAGAAAACTTTAATTAGACAAAATGACAGTACTTCCTCTAGCAGTTTTTTATGCACTAATCCTATAGGAGTCCAACTGACTGTCACACAAAGGGAAGTAGCTGATCCTATGACAAAGGGTCTAAAACATAGGCCCTTGGGGACTGAGAGGCCAGTGTACCCTTTTTATAGCTGTTAACACTAGAATCCCTGAAGCCTACGAAAATAGTAGTTGTAGTTATGTGCTCAAAATTTCTTGCCTCGTGTTTCCTGTCATCCAACATTTACTCAGATCGTTGTAGACACAGAACACACATGAAATGCATGTATTCCAAATATCGATATATTATTAGTTACCGTTTACAACTCCAGACACCGCACACCTAGGCAAACAGATTTGAGCTGGGAGAACTTCAGCTGTGTCGGTGGGGGATGGGATAGCAGGCTGTTTGCTGCTTGTGTTGATTGATACATTTGCAAAACAAAGATGCTAATGAAGAGGTGCAAAGGAATTTAAGTTGGCCTGGGAGTACGACTTTTTTTGTTGGCTTCAGGGATTCTAGTGTTAATGGAATTTGTTATTTATTTACATAATTTTTTCATGCACACATTATGCTACATTAGTGAGGGCAGATCAGCAGAATGTTTAATGGACCTGAATGAGATTAGTATAATTCCATCATTCAAGTCAAGTTTATTGTCATGTATATTCAGTACAAAGAAACTCTTGCCTTTGTGTCTCCTCAGAACAGTTGGCAATAAAACAATACCAACAAAAATGCACAAAAATTACTTTTTTATCTCCTGTATCATTTTTATTTAAATTGTGCTTTTTTCAGTAGTAACAGTTTCTGTCATGGTTTATGTCATTTGAAATTGTATTCTCAACAGCAGTGCTAAAGTTTGAGATGTACAAATAACATTATAAATTATATTCCAATAGTTGGTCCATCCATCACAAACTATGCTGAATATATATATATGCATATGTGTATACTGTATATCTGTGTGCGTGCGTGTGTGTGTGTGTATGTTGATGTAATGGTGAAAAATATACATTTGTACTTTCTGAAAAAATTATAAGAAAGTATACAAGAATACAATAGCTGGGATGTTTTTGATGTTTTTAGCGGACATTTTTCCATGGACGAAAAAGAGTGATCTGCATAACTAGGAAATCATATAAACTCTTACAATTGTAATATGTTGTAGGTTCTGTGTTTTCATTGGAGTATTTTCAGTTTAGCTTTGTTTATTTCCTCAACTAGCTCTGCTGACCTTATTCTGCATATCTTTATTATGTTGTCATAGCAGCAAAATCTTTTGTGGTGCTTAGTAATATGAGTGTGTTTCCATAATTTAAAGATCTGTTAAAGTAGGAAATGGCTTCTGTTTTCTAGATTTAACCAACACATTATTATGAATTACATTTCTGAATTAATAAATGCAACCATAGACTGGTGTCTTATCCATGTTTAATTCTCTCTTGTGTCCAATTCTGTTGTGTTTGGCTTTTATATAACTTGGAAATGTAGAGGTGAGTTAAGCAAATGGATTGATGAATGAGGAAGCCTCTCAAACTCAAACGAAGTATGCATGTATTGTGATGACTAGGGGGCACCAGTGAGCCCCAAACACGAAAACACAAGACAGTCCCGGGTTCAAATAAAGAGTGTTTATTACAAATACCAAAATAAAGCAAGTTGTTTCTTCTTCTCTTTCACCTTCTCTCCTCTGTCTACTGCAATGCTCTCCTCCAGTCAAGTGTTGCCTTCGTTCCTCAAATCTCCATCTTGTTTGCATAAGACAGTGAGACTCTGTGGTCCATTTTTATTGATGATCTTGGGAGTACTTCCAGCATCAGGACTTTTGTCCATTGGAAGCACTTCCAGATCATATGGAAATCCCAAATAACAGGGAGCATATCTCCCTGCAGCACCCTCTTGTAGCATTACCGGACTACAATTTCCAGCAATCTTTGCTGGCGTCCAAACAGGCACCAATATCCAGGGCTGCTGCCATCTACCATCCTGGGGGAACAAACATCCCTTATGGCCAGTCATTTCCTGTCCTTCCCTTTCATCCTGGCCAGGTAAGGTACTGCAAACATGTCCAGTCGGGACACCTGTTTATCTGCCTGGGGCTTCCCATCCAAGTAAGGAATCTTTTTCTCCTTTGGTTGGGATGTCTGTCCTTCCACCAGGGGAGTCCCTTTCAGGTATGGCACCTTTCTCTTCCATGGATAAGATGCCTCCCATCCAGGTAAGGAACCATCCCTTCTCCTGGTAGGGATACCCGTCCAACCCGGGGGTGGCACTTATAGTATTTATGTATGATATTAATTGTATTATATAAGGTACAAGATTAATTGCCTGTTTCGTAAGTGTTTTTTGGCCAGTGCTGAGCAGGGAGAAAAGGGGCACCAAAGTCATGCAGGGACTATGTCAGTGTGTGGAGATGTGAAGAAGATGTGGAAAACATCCCTGATCCTGCCTATCGTAAAGCAGTTTAACTAAGAATTTCAGAGATAAAAAGTCAGAGTGGTTTTCCAAGGTGTCAGAAGACCTGTTGGTCATTTGGGTGAACATGCATGGCTCCTAGCCAGAGGGAGGGGTTGGAAGTTAATTATTTCCATCTAACCTGGGAAGTGACAGTACAAAGTCATCGAGAGAACAGGGGACACTGCGTTGTCCAAAAGAAGTCAAATGTGACTATTCTAATATTAGTGAGGACTCGGATGCAGAAACATCAGAGGCTGCAAAAGCAACATCTAACCTGGTAAGCTTATTTACAGTTTGGGCCAGCCCAGCACTGGAAGTGATTCCTGTGCTTGGACTGGAGAAAGTGGGGTTTGAAATCCCCTCAAGCCAAAGTCTAGTTGAGTCTAGAGTTGAACAGAAAGGAGAAAGACAGGCCAAGCATAAGAGCGAGGAAGGAGAAGGGAGGAGTGTGTCCATATTACTCAAGTTGTGGGTAAAAAGGACAGAATAGGAAGGTTTACTGGCAGATTCCTTGGATCTATAGTATTTTCAGGAGTCTTTGAATATGTAGTGAGCGAGACTGGGGTCAGAATGGAGAAATCTGAGCAATACAAAGAAGCATAATTTAAGAAAGAGGTAGGAAGATAGCGTAAGTTGGTTTAGACAGGCCAGTTTTGCATAGTGTTTTGTAATTTTCTTTACCCTGTGTGTTGTACTTTGATCCTTCCATTTCTTTCTTTCTTTCTTTCTTTCTTTCTTTCTTTCTTTCTTTCTTTCTTTCTTTCTTTCTTTTATATGCAAAATCCATTCAGGCAGTGTTTGGGACTGGACTGTGACACGGAGACGTGTCCTCATAGAAACATACAGCAGAAACCGACACGAGTCTGAGTGCACAGCATCACAACAAGGTATTTAAACAGCACAGTCATTGTAACAGGGAAAAGCTGAGAATGAAGGTATTTAAATAAGAAGAATTGCCGTCAGTCGTCGGTACCTGTAGCTCCTTATTCTGTGGCTGTCTCCTTTCAAATAAAGATGTGTGTACCAGTCTGGTTGCCATTTTAAACATGGCATGCTCATGAAGCTGGAAAAAGTCAGTCAGGAGAGGGGAAGGTCTTTTAAAGGCATTGAGTTTATGTTGGTTTAACGTTTTTTTTTTTTTTGAGTTTGTATTATGGTGAGCACAGATGTACAAAAGTGATATTAGTTTTGGTGTTATTGTTTCTATTGGGTGGAGTTAGATTTAGTTTGGTTCTGAGTCATTTAGGTCATTTTCTCCTTTAAGGGAATACAGTTAGCTTAGTCCAGCAGCAGTGTAGTCTGAGAGAGAAATGGCATCGCTTTATAAGGTCTGCGACATCGTCCGCAAGGGGGTCGGTTAACAGTCTGAGGGATAGAGAGGTGTTGATGAGTCATCAGTAGAGAGTGAGTGGCTCAGTGTCTGGCTGCTTCAGTAGAGAGTAACATGCTCCTATTAGTCAGTTCAGGCTCCTGATAGTTCTCTAGTTTGAGGAGCTGAATTATTTAAGACTGCTTCAGAGCCTTATTTTTAAAATAGTGTTCAGGCAGTTTTTTTCCTAGATAGGGAAAATTGCATTTGAGGATAAACCCCTATTTTTGTGTATTTTTTTTTAACAACTTGTGTCCTCTGATTTTTTTTTGTGTGTAAGTGCACTGTATACAGGTAAAATTCCATTATAACGAATATCTTTACAACGAAATTTTCATTACAACGAAGTATTTTATGGTCCCAACAGCTTCCCCATTTAACACGAGTCTATAGAAATCTCGTTACTACGAAGTACATTCAGCAGATACTTTCATTATAACGAAGTACACAAAAGACCTTGAAATGCCTGAATGAATCATCCGCAGAGCAGTTAGTTCTGTGGCCGCAGCTCAGTTGTGCACAATGATCCGCGAACAGAAACACTGTAATTTTTTTTCTTTTTTCGAACTTTCCTCGTACTGTTTTTTTTTTTTTTGCCTTTTTTTGTTTCCTGCAGTTTTCAGTGATACCTTTTACTTATTGAGCATCAACATTTGAAAAACATCCATTGGAATTTAACTCATTGTCGCCCTCCTATAGAAATGGCAGACACGGAAAAATGATAACAGTTCATATTAGAAAAAAAAACTTGCTGCATTTGAAGATGTCGAAAAAGCCGTTTTTATGTGGTTCAGTGATGCTTGTTCAAGAAACATTCCTATTAATACGGCACTCATTCAAGAAAATGTGAGGTTTGTAAACTCTCTTGGGACCTCCCTCAACTAGACAGCAAGCTGAAGAGCATCTCGAAGTGCGATCTCCGCGTCTGTATGGGGCAATAGCAGGCTGATAGATATGCTGCGTCTCTCCACCAAAGTAAACAGAAAAGATCTCGATGGGTGATGCAAGGTTAGGAGCTCGTAAACTGTAAATACAGATAACAGCATTACTTGATCTCTGCCTGAATGCTGTGTCTGTATATAGCAGAGTGGCAGATCACGCTACAATAAATAACTGTGCCGTTCCTGTTTCAAGCTGAATAAAGCTGGTTTTGCTAAAGTACTGAGACTAAGCCTTGTGTTTTGTGGTGCAAGACAGGGACTTATAGCACGACCCCGATCTTTTATGATTTGCTTCTGTGACGCTTCACTGCAGCAATGTGAGCCTCCTATTGCCCTGCCCCAGCAACGGACAAACAATCTTCCACAGACACTGCAATCGCGCTTCAGGACGCACTTCAGTGTGCCATTCCCATTGGGTGGGGAGTGGGGGGGGTCTCAAAAGAGTTCAGAAACCTCACAATATGAAGAAGAAATAATGATTTGGCTCCTGACTGATAACTGTGCTGCCCACAACATGCTTCCACATTCAGATAATGTTCGCTTTGAATACCTCCCACCCAATTGCACGGCAGCACTCCTGCCATTGGATTTGGGCATTATTCGCACCCTGAAAGTGTATTATCGCAAGGAAATGCCGAGAAAAATTCTCGTCAGCATAACTTGTAGGCAGGAGTAGATTAAAAGTAACACGAAAGAAGCTATTGAAATGATTGCAAACGCCTGAATACAAGTTAAAGAAAGCACTATATTAACAAATACAAAATCTCATTACAACGAAATATTGGTTACAACAAAATATTTTTTAGGTTCCTGGGTGTTCGTTATAACGGAATTTTACCTGTATATTCCTGAACCAGAATTTTTCTTTCCAAGAGACTGTTGTAATAAACATCTGTTTTACTTTTATCCATCCTTTCTGACGTAATATTTTGTTTTGAATCTGCCGGCGTCAACTCCTGGTCCTGGTTGGTCCCAAACTACAAGCAGACTACCTACACCTGTAGGCAGCATGTGACAAGGACCTAAACCCAAGTCTAAATCTATTAAGCTGTGATCTAGTAGTTCAAACCAATATGCTATCTACAAATGGTTTTAAAGAAGTTCAAAATTTTAGAGCAGTAATCATAAAGAAAAAAATCGATTACGCTAGCAATCTTAAATATTTTTGTATAGAAAGTAGCTACTTATGTGCTGGGAATTGTGGAATTCTGTCATGGTAGTGTACAAAAATGGGTGATCAGGCCTCAAAATAAATAAAAAGCTGACCAGGACTTGACTAGTCCACCTCACAAACAGGCCACACCCCAGGCAGCTAAACCCCAAAACTCAAGAAGTAGGTTTTAGGTCTACTATGGGAATTAGGCTTTTGTAAAGTTGAAAGTCTGAAAATGTCTTGATATGAAGAGAGAGAATAAAGCATATGACTCTTTAATCCAAACAAACCAAGGTAAGGTGCTGATATTTAAAGATTTGTTTAAACAAATAGAAAAATATAACAAGGAAAAACAATGCAGTAACAGAAAAGAGCAAAATTTAATTTTGCCTAAAAGTAGCATTGAGTGCCTAAAATGTTCAGCCAAGTAGATTTCATATACACTAAAATAGCTTGCAAAAGGACCTGTCTTCACAACAAAAGTACACAGAGAGCAGTCAGGAAATGTCATCTTTAAAATGTAAGAAAAATTAAAAGCATAACCTTCACCTTTAATCCTCATTAAAGCCTTACTCTGCTGTATCAAGAGTAGTGAAACCAAAAAAATTGAAAACTTAAAAAAATAATACAATAAAATAGATAAAACCTTTACCCTCTGGAAAAAATACATACTGTAATTGAGCAAAAATTTCATCAGTGTGTTATTGCAGTGTATCTAGAGAACTTATATACACATTAAATCAATAAAATAATAAAATATGACAATGCATGTTAGTGATGATGAGATTCTGATATAAGTAGATTATTCCATTTTATAGCATTTTCTGTGCTGACTCTGCACATTCACTTAAGTTTAATCACTTTATAACACATAGCAGAAATCAGACCGTAAAAGGCTATATATGTATATGTCTAGTGGGACTGGAATTCATAAATGCATGGTCTTATTGTAGATTTGCTACCATGTAGCATGCAATGGTGTATAAGAATAAGACTAAGAGCATGTGTTAGTGTAATCATTCATGGACCAAAGACTAAAACAGTTGCTGAAACTGCATAAATGAAGTGTACAATACCTTGAATATGTCTACTGAAGTGCAATGACTATATGGAGCCTAGCTTCCTCTCCTTAATGCCCTTATGCTGCTGGGTCATTAATAATAATTGGTCACTTCTCATTCGCAACTACTCCTTACTTAATTGCATTCACCTATTTCAGACCTATCATTAACCTCTGCCTCTGCTGCCTCTTGCAGTCTTTGAACCCCTGTCTTTCTTCACATTGCTGACTTATCTCCATTATGATCTCAAGTGTACTTTATAACAAGATAGGTGTAGGCTCAAAAAAAAAATCCCAAAATAAGGCCTAATGCAGGCAGCCTGACCCCAGAACTCAAATGAATGGCTAAGCCTACCCCTAATCTACACATGTTAAAAAGGGTTTCAAACATATTATCTTAAATGTCCCAAAATACACAAAATATACCCTTCTAGGGAAAGTAACCGTAAAACTTTTGGCCTTGAATTATAAGGGTAAACAAAATCTTTTTAATTAAAGATATTTGTGCAGACAAGCACAAAAATATTGAAAAATGCCCTAGAAGGCAAAAAGGGTTTGCCATAAGGCAACCCAGAGCTAGTAATTCCCAAAACACAATACAGATGTTCAAAATCTGTAGTAAAAAAGTGCCAATATGTTTAACCAAATATCAGAATCCTTAAAACACTAGAAGAAAGTCATGAAAACCTGAAAATCCATAGAAGCAATAATCAAAAGAAAAACTTCAGATTGAACGGCAGGGATTGCATTTCCTGTCAGCCTTTATAGGGCTAGGAGCAGTCCCTCAACGGTGATGGTGTGGAAGAAAAAGTAGACTTAGGGATCACATTATCATTTAGGATAAAGTGCTTTGATATGGTTTCTATATTAAAATATAGCAGCCATCTTAGAAGTATAAAAGGATTAATAAATGTCAGAAGCTTGTTCAGGCATATCAAGAAACCAGATATAGGTGAAATGAACAACAAAGACTCTTGTACCAGGATCAGGTTGATGTAATACACTAAATGCATGATTAAGAGATCAGCAGATATCCTGTAAACAATAAAACTGGGCAGTTGTCACATACACAGAGATTTCAAAGGTAATATCTAACCTAAGAGATATTGAAGAACAAGAGTATAATAGAGAAAGACTTTTTTTATTTAGGCTGGTTGTGCTCTATGCTAAATACCTCATGTGTTTTAACCAGAGTATGAAATGTAAGCATAAATCGGCACTGTTATGAAATTCAGTTGTCAATAAGCATGAGCTTCTGTTTCTATTTATCTATCTATCTATTCTGTGATCATCTGTTGTGAAGGATGCTCCCTGTTCAGCATGGTGCTACAAGAGAATAAATGACGCCTTGAACGACTTTCCTCCTGCCTGCTTTCTGACTCAAAGGGGTTTTATCAACTTGTCCTGCTAGAGGATAAGTTTCTTTCTTTAATTAAGATGTTTGATTTCTACCACAATGGACAGGTGGCCCCACCTTTGGCGAAACCACCTACAAAGTGCATGGAACATCAGAGAACAAATCTAAGCACAAAAAACTAAATCAAAATAAAAATGACATTAAAAGCATAATTAGAGGAACAATAAAAATAAACAACAATGCTAGCTTAAACATTTGTAATACTTAATCAAAAACAAATGAAAAAGACATTTAAATACAAGCCAGGGGAGAAACCCTGGCTAACATGTAACGAATAGTTTCAGGCATAGTCTTGTACATCTAATCCCCGAAATGTAAGCCAGTTACTCAGAAAATTCCAGTTTTCAAAATGACTGTGAAGAAATGGACAAAACAGGTTGAAGAATCTTTGCAGGGTGGCCTGAACAAGACAAACTGGAATAAGCTCCATGAGGCACATGTTGTAGGCATTAAGGGACATGGCCCTGTATTACAGTCTACATTCTCTTCTGTGTGGATAATATGGCACCCACAAATAGAGTGTGATGCTTTGCCAATGGAAAAAAAACATAGATTACTAATATTCTACAAAAGCAACTAAACAAAAATAAGACCACATTCAAGTATGGAAATAAGAATTACTTAAATGGGGTATTTGGAGCTTTAAAAATTAACATAAAGAAGGAGGAAAAATCACTTATGGCAGGAGCTGGAATGCAGACTACAGCAGAACAGTGTGATGGAGATGTGGAGTATGAAACTGTTCTGGAACGATTTAGTCTTTGTCCATATCTACAGAGAACAATTTAAGCACTAATGATAGAATCACATTCTTTGATTTCTCTAGTCTATTTAGTCATGATTTTTCTTGTTTATCAAGAACAAAAGTGCAGTAAAGCATAGAATATGATGCTAAACCTTCCAAATGGAGGCTCGGGTTTGCCTATGTCCAGGCCCCAAACCCAAAAAAAGGTCTGAAAGAAGCCTTGTGTCGAAAATCTAGTTCTTGGTTAGACTGAAACCTAAGTTTCTAAATGAACCTCCCCCTCCCCACCCAAAGTAATAAGACCTAACTTAACACAATAATGATCTTCAAGGGATATTTCTGAAGAATGAGAGGAAAGTGTAAAAACCTCTGGCCCAAAACTTTTTGAACAAGGCAGTTTGTACACATTGAGACCATTAATAATAATAATTAAAAAAAAAGAAATCTCAAATGGTAATGACCAAAGCTAACGAAACACAGGTGATAATCTAAATATCAAAACCACAGAGCCAGAAAAAGATCAACAAAACCAAAAATGTGAATACTTACCACAACGAAGATCACGTTAAAAATTACAATGCCGCTTTGTGTATTGCCTAAATATTAAAATTGTGCCTAAATATATAAACAGGGGAGCTCTCCATTTGTTATGGTGACCACTCCTCTTGCAACTCTACATTAAGGGAACAGGGCTAGCAACTTAATGCAATAAAATATAAATATAAATAAATGTACAAATGTGCAAAATTATTAATACACAAAACAATATTAAAAGCATAACATACTAGAAAACCATCCATCCATCCATTTTCCAACTGGCTGAACCCAAACACAGGGTCACGGGGGTCTGCTGGAGCCAATCCCAGCCAACACAGGGCACAAGGCAGGAATCAATCCCGGGCAGGGTGCCAACCCACCGCACCTAGAAAACCATACACATACAAAATAATATTAAAAAAATAACAAAAAGACAGAACAAATAAAGAATAAACTTATGCCAGGCAACAACAATGGCTGAAGAATAACATCTTTAACACTTTATACCCTCTCTGGTTGGGGAATCATCTCACAGTAATGCAGTCAGATGACACCACAGTGCCCTGGATTATTAAATGTGTAAACTGAAAGGAGAAAATGTGTGAGACTCCAGGACTTGGTGCCGAACCAGGTGGTCAACAACACAGAGTCAGATTTTAAATACAACTCCAATTTATGTCCAGTGTAGAACTTCTCAAGTGACTCCTTCATTTTATGTTGTATTGGCAATGGAGATGAAGTGGGGTATTGAAAAGTGGTGGGAACCATATGTAGCAGAGCATTAGAGTTAGTGGTGGACATTCTAGTGTCCCAAGGTGTACCTCAGATCAGTCACTGTAATGAGGAGGTGAAGGTAGTGCAGACCTATAAAAAACCTGGGGGCATGTGAATAGCAAACTGAGATGAGTGGACAGAACAGACCTAATCTACAAAACAGTCAGAGTAGATTCAACTTTTTGAGAACACTTGTGTCCCTTAATGTGCATTTAAAAGCTGGTACTAGTCAAGAGTGTCCAGTGTACTGTTCTAAGCTGTGGTCTGAATGGGGAGTAAAATCAGCTCAGAGGAGGCCAGACGCTAAAAATAAACTAATCAGTAAGGCCAGCTGTTTTAATAGACTGAGTCTGGACTCACTGAAGGTAGTGGCAGAAACAACAATGATGGCAAAAACAAGGTTATTATGACTAGTCCTACATATCCTTTTGATAACGTGTTGTCATTGAAAGACATTTAGTGACTGTCTTATTCTGCGATGGTGTCCTAAGAGTTGCTATAGGAGTTCATTTATTTTTTTTATCTCCGACAGCCACTAGGCTGTACAGTATAATGCCGAATTATCCAATCCAGTTGTATCATAAATGTTGTAAATATCATTGGATAAAGGTGTCAGCCAAAAATATAAATATTAGATTTCTTATAATACCTAGACTACACATTTTCTTATCAGCTGTTGTTGCCAGCATGCTAAAACAAGTAAGCTTAAGATTTCAGTTTTACTTTACTTGGCTGGCATAAAGAAACTCTCACACTCAAAATTTCATCTGCATCTCATCTAAGATCAGTTCACCATAGTCGATAAACAAGATGTGTGCACCTCATTAGACACATGAAGAAGTCAGGAACAGTCTGTGGAAGTTTCCATTTGCATTGCATTTGATAGTCCCATATAGCACTTCAAAACTTTCCCTCATTTCTAGTGATGCCTGTGCCTTTCCCTTACCAAATAAACAAATTCAGCTACAGCATTCCTCGTTTGTAAAGACATGGCTGTTCTCCTTTTACATGTGAGCAGTTAGATCATTAAGTTATTATCAGACAATGGACTGGGTAACAGTGAAAAGAAGCAAATAAGCACATTTAATTAAACCAATTAGACGCTTACCAAAACAAAAAACACATTTCCAAAAGTAAAAAGAAAACTAAATAAATAAATAACAACAATACTAACACATGTGACATTTAACCAAAGCTGAAAATTACTATGACAATCTTTTTGTTTTGCTCAGTTTTTTTTTAATATTTTTATTGATTTTAACTAAAAACAGAAACCATTCTATAAAGTCAAGTCAGATTTAACAAATCAAAGCAAAATGCAACCCCCAACCAAGAAAAAGAGAGAGGAGCCTGCAACTGAAGCTACACTATAAAAGGAGCAAGAAAAAAAGGGTATCCTTTTCCCCAAAATGGAAGTTTATTCTGAAATGTTATTGATTAGATCCTGCCATATTTAAAAAAAAGTTTTGAACAGATCATCTAAGTGAGAATTTGATTTTTTTTCCCATTTCAAGTGGTATAGAACATTGGTTACCAAGTGAGTTAAGATAGTGTGGTGGGATTCTTCCAGTTGAGCAAGATAAGTCTACTTGCTAGTATTGTAGTAAAGGAGATTGCAGTTTGTTTGTCCTTCTCCACTTTAAGACCATCTGGGAGACCACCAGAAACAGCTATAAATGGATTAGGATGGCTTGTGACACCAAGGCTCTCTGCTAGACATTCAAAGATTTTTGTCCAAAATTATGTTAAATTGGTGTATGCCAAAACATGTGACCCAGTAAGGCAGGAGTTGATTGCAATGTTCGCAGGATGGATCTTGCCCTGGAAACATTTTGGACAATTTCAAATGAAATAGATGTGCTCGATAAAAGATTTTAAGTTGAATGACTGAATGCTTTGCACACGTGGTGTGCGAGTGTATTCTATGCATGTCTGCCTTCCACTCCTTTTCTCAAATATTGAGTGACAGATCTTTTCCCCAATATATTCTGGGGTCTTTGAAAGGAGGGGACTTTAAAATATTTTTATAAATTATAGACATGCTATCTGAGTCTTCAAGACTGATCAACAATTCTTCTGGAATAGAACTAAAGGTGGAAGGTGAGAAAAATTGGGCAGGTTCTGTTCAGCAAAGTTTCTAGCTTGAAAGTAGTGGAGGAATTACGTTGATGAGAAATTTTATTTGAAGCGTAATTGTTGTAGAATGCAAAGACATTTATGTACAAGTCTCAATTTTTAAAATATTCTTATTGTCATGGATTTTGGTAAAGTTATTGTCTTTGTGCACTATATTCTATGTGTTAAGATCTTTATTATACAAAATGTGAATATTTCTTCTGCTCTTATGAATGTCATACTTTCCAGTTGTGCACAAGTTTGTGAACTTTTCACCCATATTTTTCTTGTAGTCTAACAGGACTGTTCCAGCTAGTGAGCATTTGTTTGTCATTGGCCTTCTCAATATGCATTTGTTGCTGTAAATGATTTTGTTAGTTTAAAAACAAATTATTGAGGACATTTAAGGCTAGCCATCTTGAACAGTAACTATGAGACTATCACAAACATTCATTCAACTTATGATGCCCCACATAGACAACGTGCCTTAGTGATAGCTTTACAATGGCTGATTCAGTTCCTGGTCTCAAAATTATGTTTTTCCTGCCAGGTTGCTACTTGTTTCTATTTGCTTTAATTTGTATGCCCTTACCTCTGCCAAAAAGAAAATGAATTTGTTACTTCTAATTTTACTATATTGAAGTATTAATTTAGAAATGAAATCAATGCATTGTTTTAAAGTATAATGATTTAAAAAGTTAGTTATAATTGCTAACAGTTTTAACTTTTAGTGCCTTGAAGTTTTAGCAGGGATAAGGGAATTCAAATTGATAGTTATATGTATCTCTGTCTAATAAAAAACACAATATGTAGCACAGGAAACTGAGCTTTTGCATTTATCATGTAAATGTCATGGGTCATAGAGTTGCACCAAGCAAAAAGCAATAAAAGCTTAACACTAAGCAGCTAGCTCTGCCCGAAGTTGCTCTATAATAGTGATGAAATGAGTTTCTCTGTATGCTGCATAAAATTTTTAAGTGAGTGTTTCAAACTGACCAGACACTCACTTGACTTCACTCATGATGTGGTTTGAAATGGAAATACAAGGCAAACTGCTTTAAAAGTGCTTGATGGAGTCTGTTAGTGGCTTTGCTAGGAAGTCATGTCTTAAAAAAGAAATGTTTATTAAACCATGTTTTTTTGTAATAATCACTCTTCTCCCTTCCTCTCTCTGTCCCTCACCCATCCATCAGAGATGTCAGTGGCTGTACTGGGCTCCTTTTTAAGTCTATTTTGACATCACCATGGGTAGTCCTCCTTCCAAAGCTATCTCATTCTTCTATACAATAGCTGTCACTATTATGTCTGAAAGCAAAAATGCACTTGGGCTGGAAAAAGAGCAACAAAAAAATTTTGCTTGAAAGAGGAGGGGACGTTACAAAAGCAGAGTGAAATAAATTGTTGCCCAAAAAAAGACACAGTGATCAGAAAGTCTAAAAGAATGAAGGATAAAACTCTTAGGCAAAGTCCAAAGCTATAGATCAGGATGCCAAAAAAAAATCAGAGTACAGGAGTTCACTAGCAAGTATTTTGTTTTACTTTATCCCAGTGCTGGAATGTGCTGTGATGGTTTTAAAGCTGTACGGCACTGACAAAACATGACATGAAACGCATATCATGTGACCAAAGGTTTCTTTGTCAATGGTAAACAAAGATGGTAGCACCTATGAACATGACAACCAAAATAACAACACCAAAAGACATTCCCAGGAAAACAATGCAAAACGAGAACAAACATAATCTCAAGTCCAAAGGCTATTATAAATGCAATGCTTCTACTGATTTTACTGTTCACTCGTTCAAACACTATAACATTTATTATTTACTTACTTTATTGTCGAATGTCACAAAGACAACAAAATTCTTTTGTTGGCTTTCCCTAATTCAATTTTGTATTTTCCTTTACTAATACCTTTGAATGAACACACTGTAAAAAGGGGTTTAGTATAAAAGTCAAACAAAAAGTATCTTAAAAGGCTAGTGCACTATTTCATACTCTTTTACATCCATTTCCATATTGTATCAGGTTGTAACCTATGGCGTAGCAATGGATTGTGCAGATTGTGTAACGCACAAGGGCCTACAAGCTTGGGGAGCCCACACGGGGCCATATAGATTTTCTTTTTTTTTGTTTTTAATAACTTAAATCACTTGCACATCTCATTGCGTTAATAATTCACAGTTTCAGTGGCATGTTTGCACCATCACCAGGCAAGTCCAATCCATGATGCTATTACCCATTTGGCAGGCCTACAGTTTACACAAATTTAGACTTCGGGAGTTCGGAGGCTCGGAGCCTAATCGGAGGCACAACACATTCTAGTCCGCCTTACAGAGAAGTGCACATCCCCAAATTTGTGGACCTTTGGCGTGCCGTAGCGGACATGAATGGAAGAAGTTTTGAAGAACGCCACATGAATAATGTAAATATACATTATTATTGTAAATAAGTGTTACTTTGTTTTCGAAGTTTGAACTCCTAAATGGTAAATCATAGCGATTCTGTTGTTAAGTTGTGGTCCCCGTTAGTCAGCAAACACAGAATATTTGAATAATATGATGTTTTTTATATTTTTGGCCATACAATGCCATGTTGGATAGTAGCAGCAGATTCAGCAAACATTATAAGAGTGGTGCTGCTAAACGTAAGGCACGCATGCAATAGCAATTGAAAAACGCTAAGCTTACCAAGATTTCTACATTTCTCAAAATTGAGCAAGGGCCTGAGAACGCTGATACTTGTGAATCGTCGCAAAAGCCGCAGACAGTGCAATAAGTGAAATGGTTGCAATTATTGAGTCTGGAAGTAGAGATACAATGGCTTCAGATTAGGTGCTATTTGCTGAAACTGTTCAAACCGAAGAAACTACTGAAGGCAAACGAGCAGTATATATGATAAAGCAATTTTCTACCAACAAGGCAAATTTCTTGGAACCATTGACACCTGAAGATAAACAAGTTGTGATTTCCGTATGTCCATATCAGCCATTTGGACAATTTTCCCGCAATCCAAGTCAGAAAGGCCGGTGCTTCTCTGACTTATATTACACTAAAGTCAACCAAGCAGGGGTCATCAAAAAATTCATCAAAAGTTACCTCAGAAGTGCCATGTAGCAAGACAGACATAGTGGCTTGGCTATACTCTCAATCGAAAACAAGCATGCCAGACAACTTGACATGTCAAACATTGTTAAGACCTTAGTGCAACAGAATGTTACGCAAGCGAGTATTTTAAGGTACTAGTGATATTATACTTAATATGATTTCCATTCTTGTAAAGTTTAATAGTTTAACATATCTGAAATCTGTTTTATTGTGTACCTTAGTATGGCTTACTGTGCATTAGAGGATTTGTGAGCATGACCACTTTATGATGTCCATTTTCTCAGAACTTGTGCAAAACAGGTCGATTGTGTAGTAGTATTTTGTTAGCTAGTGTTGTCGTTTTAATTTGTTACAAATTGAAATTGCTTTATTTTATAGCGCAGAACCGTTTCCACTTTCTAGCTAAAGTTACATTTTAATCATCTTCCTTCACAAAGTTGTCTTGGAAAACTAAGCGGGTCCACATTTTACATATATTTATGTACTATTGCTACTACCCACACTTCCCACATTCCATTCCCACAATTTTATTTTATTTTTGCTAACTTACAGCGGCTATAATAAAGCGATTAAAAAAGTTATTACAAATTTCGTTTAGAGAGTTGGTTTGTTTGTCACCAGCGTGTGATCTGGAAGTGACGCAGTCGTGGACTCCACTGCCCAGCTGGCCCCTAGGATCTAGTTGCATATAAATTACTAACAGTTATGCTAGACAGGAGGGGTCCACCTCAGGGTGCTGCACATCTGAAATCTAAAGAATCTGAAACAAACTACCCAGTCATATAGTTTTTTCTTTGTTCAGTTGTGGTACTAGGGTGTTTAGTTGTAATCCCTCAGTAATGATTCAGTGACCCTAAGTATCCCACATTCTCCAGCGTAAACAGGCAATTTGCAAATTTCACTCAAATTCCATTGCCCTGGAATAAGATTATGAATATTTCCAGTAAATTGATGTGTTGATCAATTGTGATAAGGATAACATCTTAGAAGTAGCAGAAAGTCTCCTGTCTTTGTAACATGTGACTTATTACACCACAAAAATTCCCATACAAAAATGTTGTACTTTTATACTACAATCCCTTGTATTTTGTGTTTGGAGTAATCTTCCAGCACTAGCTTTTTATGGCTCAGCATAAGTTTACTTTTGTGAACATTACATTATTAATCCAATGCAATCATCAGAACAATCATCGGCTCCTCATTATCCTGACCTGGATTAACAGGTTAGAAACTGGATGAATGGATTGGTACATAGTTGAATTGTACTACTACCCTCAAAAAAAAATTTAAAATTAAAAACATTTACTTAATAATGTTAATAGTGGCTGTTGCACTCCTCACTCCTATGTTTGCTGTGACTTTAAATAACACAATGGCTCAACTAAAACTTTATTTTCAAAAAAAAAGATAAGCTGTTGCATCCCCTTTAAATGCATAAGGCACTGGCTGTGCCTTATGAAATGTTATTTTAGTCTCATCCTTCATTTTGATTTCCACTGTGAACTCTTTTATTGCTCCCAAATCATTTTAACTGACTGAGTTTGCCTTAACATTTTCAAAGTAAAAATATTTTCCCAAATCAGTTTAAAAAGGTTCACCAATTTCTTCCCAATATTCCTGTTCTGTTGCCTTCTGTGATTATGACAGAAAGGGCAGCTAAATGCAACATACATAAAGGTGGCACTTCATATTTACGGAGTATTTTTTTTTTCTTGAGTAATTCACTGTTTATTTCCTCTAAGGATCAGTGAGACAAATATTCTTTATATAAAATTTCCTGCAAGACTGAAACAATATGATGCACATTTTGATTACAGTTCCCTCAGATATACTTTGTAGTTTTTTTTTTAATTTACTTTTATTATCTTTAGCAGATATATATTTCACTTCCAATCTTTTTCTCTTTCTACACTCCCCTGTAATGCTTAACCCTCAAACGTACATAGCAAGAGTCAGTTTTGAACTTGCATTTCTGAGTTTTCTACTTTTGTCCACTGGTGTAACAACTTCTGTATACGATTCCAGAAAATCAAGCTGGTTTCATATGACTTGGGTATCTGCAAGGGTGCATTTGTTACCAGTAAAATTAATTAGGCATCTGGCCCACCTTCATCAGAGCCTGCAAATGATTTTTGTGTGATAACTCTCTTCAGTTCCTCATTGTCATTTTCATTGTTTTCATAATTTTAAAGGCAATTTGAAATATTAAATCCTACCCTTATAACAAATCATTCTGTGCTATTCCAATGGAAAGACATAATCTCACAATGTGCTGATAACTTTATTTTTAAAGTCTTTTAACGTTGAATATGCCCCCCCCCCACCCCCACATTGTGCTCATTGATAAAACTAAAATAAATTTGCAATAATGAATATTGAAGCTTATGATATTTCAGGAGAGTTTTTAATATCTGTGCCTTCTGATTTGGTTTAACAGATGTGGCAGGATTTTGTTCCAGCTGTGGAGAGCTGTGTACACCCACCATATGTTCTAAAATAGTGTTCAAAATGTTCCAAACTGAAAATCTTCCTGGGCTCATGACACTGTATCATTGTTTTCTTCCTACACTATTTCTTTCTCCTAATTAAATTGGTCCATTGTTAGACATTTCTTCAAAATTTGGTTATAATTTTGAGATGTGCTGTAATTTGTGAAATACTCCAAGATTATAAATGTTTTTTTTTTTTTTTTTTGTTCTTTATTTCGCCTTATACAATTTCTTGTATTAGGAATTTGTTAGTTTTTGCATACCCCTTGGGGTCAGAGCGCAGGGTCAGCCATTGTACAACGCCCCTGGAGCAATTGAAGGTTAAGGGCCTTGCTCAAGGGCCCAGCAGAGTAGGATCTCTTTTAGCAGTGATGGGGATTCGAACTGGCAACCATTGGGATACCAGCGCAGATCCTTAACCTCAGAGCCACCACTCTGCCCCACTAATGAATGTTAAGCATTCTTTTAAATGTTTGTTTTTAATTTATTTCCAATTAGCTTATGTAATAATTATGTAATGTAGTAATAAACTGTACAAGATGGGCAACCCTCTTCTTTCAGCTTATCCGTTCTTAGATTACATTGTTGTTGGATACTTAATCATGGAAAACGATGTAGTAGAAAGTGCTGTATATACCAGTTGTCATGGAAGTTGGGTGTTCCTTTCCCGCACCTTATCATGTCCAGCCCCTTGAAGAGCAATGGGTGTTTGTTACCAGTAAAAATATTTTTTAAAGTAGCCTTTTTGATATTCTTAAACTGTATGAATTATTGTGTTTATTGTGGTGGCACAGTGGAGAGCAGAGTTCATATGTGGACTTTGCAAATTGTCATCATGTCTGTGTGGGTTCCCTCTGGATTATGTTCTGATGTTTTCTGGTTCCCACTGGCCAAAGCCGGATTATAGCAAGGGATAACCAGGGCAGTAGTCCAGGCCCCCAAAACAGCGCCAGTTGCAGCAAATTTGTGATCCTTTTCGCTGAATTATTTCCTAAAAAGTTACTATGTGGTCAGCTTAGACATTTTTTTTTCAATACCCCAGGATGCTTTGCAAGGCTACAAAATCACTCATGATTACTTAAAGACGTTAAACTTGCTTGCTACTTTATTCCTCTGCACCCAAAACGCTCCTCCCCTCTGTGTGCCTTTCTGATTTGTTTGGTGCAAAAAACGTGAATTTAGTGCCTGTCTACATTTTCTTGAATTCGAAGCATGGTAACAGTATTTGCATCACACAATTTGAGTTACTAAATGGGCTAAATGTTGTATTTTAATAATCTTTAAATATTCCTTCCCTCATTGTATTTTTTATTTTGCAAACACTTTCATAAATAGCAACCTAAAAAATATGGCTACTAAGCAAAAAAAAAAAAAACAACATACAATTTAAATGAAGTGTACAGTGTAGCTGCGGTGGGCTGGCACCCTGCCCGGGGTTTGTTTCCTGCCTTGTACCCTGTGTTGGCTGGGATTGGCTCCAGCAAACCCCCGTGACCCTGTAGTTAGAATATAGCATGTTGGATAATGGATGGATGGATGCATGGATGTACAGTGTAGCCTGATTTGATTAGTTTGCAGAGTTGCACCATTGGTCAAAGAATGACATTCAGATTAAATTAAACATGATTTTTCTCTTTTACAAATGCAGCAAAAATACAATACATATAAGCTTATTTTTCATTTCACCTTTGTTTTAGGAATTATATGTCAAGCCAATGGCCTCTGAAAGGCACATGTTGGTGGAGTTAGCTTTCCTGACACTGAAAATTCTCTTTTAAAGTTGTTTAGAATAATAAAAGGAAAATCAGAAATATGACAGTTATTTCACATTATGTTTAATGAGAAAGGAAACCAGCTTTTGTTTGCTATGATGAATGCTTAATGGTTTTATTATAAAACAACAGCAAATCAGGGATCTCATGTTTAGGAATCCAGACTCTTATCCTGTGTAGTTCCTAGTTGATGGAACAGGCTGCTCACCTCCATCCATACTGCTGACTCCCTCAATGTATTTAAGAAGTAATTCCAAACCCACCTGTTCTTTGAATATCTGTCTAATTGATAGAAGAAAAGAAAACTTTTTTCTATGATTTTTTTTTATTGTTGGTTGATTTGTTGTTACATTAAGTTTAATTATTTTATTGATTATAATCTATGATTGTAAATGTATTAGATTATTACATGTTTTCACTTGTGGCAATCAACTTTTTGTTACTTGTCCTACCAAACTTGCTGATCAAACAGGACCCTAGCCTAATGATTCTCGATTATGTTTACTCCTTTTGTAAGTCGCTTTGGATAAAAGCATATGCCAAGCAAATAAATGTAAGTGTAAGAATGAAGCAGGCAAAATTGGATTTTGGAGAAAAATGTATCTATTGTATAAGTGACTAAACAAACTTATATAAACTTTTATAAAGTTTATAAAAAACACTGATAGTGGAAATGATGTGCAAAACACATGCAAAAACAAAAGTATTTTAGAATAACATCTCTGGAGTAGGGCGGCACGGTGGCGCAGTGGGTAGCGCTGCTGCCTCGCAGTTGGGAGATCTGGGGACCTGGGTTCACTTCCCGGGTCCTCCTTGCGTGGAGTTTGCATGTTCTCCCCGTGTCTGCGTGGGTTTCCTCCGAGCGCTCCGGTTTCCTCCCACAGTCCAAAGACATGCAGGTTAGGTGGATTGGCGATTCTAAATTGGCCCTACTGTGTGCTTGGTGTGTGGGTGTGTTTGTGTGTGTCCTGCAGTGGGTTGGCACCCTGCCCAGGATTGGTTCCCTGCCTTGTGCCCTGTGTTGGCTGGGATTGGCTCCAGCAGACCCCCGTGACCCTGTGTTCGGATTCAGCGGGTTGGAAAATGGATGGATGGATCTCTGGAGTAACACAATGCCAGGATTAGTGTGAAGTAAAATAAAGGACTGTGCTTTCTCAATTGAATCTCAAGGAGCTCGGGAGTGCAGAAAGGACCAAAAAAGAGAGAGAGAGACAAATAAAGAACTTGTAATGTGCTATAATGAATTTTTTTTTTGTTTTGTGTATGTACAGTATATACAGCATGTGTGTGTATATGTGTGTATATATATATATATATATATGCAGTATATATATGTATATATATTAGTATATATATATATATATATTTCCACTTATTTCTATTTTTGGACATTTGTTGTAATTTATTTGTGGTAATTGTTCTGCATCTTTTGTGGTTTGAGGTACAATGGAGCAGTTGTTAGCAGATTGTCCAACCAGACAATTCATAACCACTAAAGGTGATTCATATGCTCCAGAGCTTTTACAGTGTCTTACAGAGGAAAAAAAAAACAATCTTTAAGAACATCTTCACAAATGTAGATGTTGCTTTCAGGCTTTACCTGACATTGCCTATTACAATTGCAAGTGGTGAACAGTGTTTCTGCAAGCTCAGGCTAATGTTAAACAGGCACAGTGTTACAGGAAAGGATGAATCTGGAAACTAGATTTTAGTTTTCTGATTGAGGGCTTTACTGCAATGAAATCAAGAAAAAGTTCTCTTTTGAAATGCGAGCATTTGTCTGTGTTAATATACAGAATGGCCTATGCAGTGCAGTATTTGATATTCCCTCTTTTGTTAGCATTTGCTATAGGATTCTGTAGTTACTTGGTTACTTGTCATCTATGCAGCAATGGCTAGTTAAAGATACAGTATAAGCTTTGGTACTGCAAACTTTGTGTCTCATAATTTCAGAGAATAAGCCCATGTTTATTTCTGTTCTTCAGATTTTTGCCATTCATTTTAAATCTAAAACTCTGTAGTCATCATTTACTTTACTCTATGTGCCACAGATACCTTGAATTGGACGTGTGCTCATAGTATTTTGTAATGCCTCTAGCTCAGGACCACAATCTTTATTCAGGCCCTTCCAGTGACCCTGCCCTGGATAAGCAAAATGGATGTATAGACGGATGAATTATTATTGCAGTGCAGTTGTGAGAAATACTGCAGGGTGTTTATGATGTACAAAAACATTTTGTAACTTTCCACAGTGAAGTCTGTTTTCTGCAGATAATAGCACAGGTGTACAGTAGAGTGGCACATTAAATGAACCTTGTGCATGCATGCAACTTTTTTTTTTTAACAATGTCTTCTCCAAAACAGGAAAACAAGCTAGAAAGAAACCACTAAAATATTTAAGAGCAGTGAAGACAAGCAAGAAAAAACATCATCCTTTTCTAAAAGTAGTACTGTTGACGTTCTACTAGCTCATTAGCGTCTGCTCTATCAATATCAATAGTTAGCAAGCAATCAGAGGCTGCTCCTTTACTGCCAGACAGCAGCAAACAGAATGCCTTGGGGTTTGACAGCACTTGGCTGGAAGACAAAAAGTATAAACATTGGCTGTACAAGATAGAAAGTGGTAATTAAGTGTCTTAATTGTATCAATATTTTACATTTTTTATGAATAGGAGATATCCTTACAAAAAAAACATTGCATTACTTTTCTAGATGTGTTAGACCACTAGAAGTAAACGAAACCAAGCAATCTAGACAAATTATTTGTTACCTTGGGTATTACATAAAACCAAACCAAATATTCAGTTTAATCCTTAAAGCACCAATAAATATTCTGTGTTTAGTGTAGATATCACTGAAATATACATGAGCTAATTAAATACATCTGTCCATTGAGTTGCCTGGCCAGTCCTATAAAGGAGACAAATTACACTGCACAACAAAGTTTTTGCTTCTTGAACTCTGTTGGGTGTTTCTTATAGATTTTTGGGTGCTGATCATGAATATCACAAAATTTACCCATCACGTACCGTTTCAGAGAAATCTTCAGTTTTGTCATGATTTTTTCTTATATTTGTATCCAAACATTTTCACTCCCATAAGTGACTTATCAACAACGGTTTGTGCAGCCTGGGCATGTCCAAGCATGGAATCAGGCCAGGTTGGAAGCTGTTATGTGGAAGTTAACATCCTGGGCAGGTCTGAACGAGCTTGCCGCTGTCTCAGCATGTTATAAAGGTGGCTTGCATACACTGATTCTGCTCATTTGGTTAATATAGATAGTCGGTGTGTATGTATAGTATCAGTATAGTAAAGTATAGTATCTGTAGCAATATAACACTAAGTAAGCTTGATGCTATAGATGTTTTGGTGTCAGGTGATATGTCTCGTCAATGTCGTAACAGCCGTGATACATTCTGCTGTATCTATGCTGAATATACACTTGCGCCTCAGAGACGCTGGATGACTGCTATTGTGAAGAAAGCTTATCATCTGTATTTTGGCTGCAAAATTGGTGATCATGTCAAGGAATGGACGCCTCACATTTGATGTGCGACATGTGCTGTCAGCCTGAGAGCCTGGCTCAAAGGCACTCGAAAGACGATGCCGTTTGCTGTTCTGATGATATGGCGAGAACAGAAAGACCATGTGACAGACTGTTACTTCTGTTTGACTAATGTATCTGGTTTCTCTGCCAAAAACAAGAAGTCAATTGAATATCCTAATCTGGCTTCAGCAATGAGACCTGTGCCACATGACGGCAGTCTTCCAATTCCGAAACCACCAGAGGATTGGACCTTAGACCAACCAGATGAAGAAACTGCAATGCAGGGTAGTGACAGTGACATTGACCGGGATTTTGAACCGTGCTCATTAGGCGATCTACATCTGATAACACAGTCTGAATTGAACGATTTGGTCAGAGATTTGGGTCTGTCAAAAGCAAAAGCCGAGCTGCTGGGTTCGAGACTGCAGGAATGGTGTTTGCTGTCTATATCTATATAGTGCCTTTCTTATCTATCTATCTATCTATCTATCTATCTATCTATCTATCTATCTATCTATCTATCTATCTATCTATCTATCTATCTATCTATCTATCTATCTATCTATCTATCTATCTATCTATCTATCTATCTATCTATCTATCTATCTATCTATCTATCTATCGAGGCCGACATCATGGTATAACCAATTTTTTTGCACAAGTCGACAGTCTCTGTTTCATTGAAGGATTGTTCTCGGCCTTGGCTTGTGATCACAACCCGGAAGTGTGGCGTCTCTTCGTTGATTCGTCAATGTTAAGCCTGAAAGCTGTTCTGCTACACAAAGGCAATGTTTATCCTTCAGTACCTGTTGGCTATGCAGCACACATGAAAATGAAAGAAACGTATGAGAATATGGAACTGTTGCTGAAGCACCTCCAGTATAGCAGGAACAACTGGAATATCTGTGGAGATCTTAAAGTCGTTGCTCTGTTACTAGGACTGCAGCTCGGCTATGCAAAGTAGTGTTGTTTCATCTGTGAATGGGGCAGCCATGCCAAAGAGTCTCACTATTCTCAACAGAACTGGCCAGTCCGTAAAAAGTTAGTTCCAGGACAGAAAAATGTGGCACATGAATTGCTTGTCGACCCGGCAAAGATATTTTTGCCTCCTCTTCACATAAAACTGGGACTCATGAAGAATTTTGTGAAAGCACTGAACAAGGAAGGTGAAGGTTTTCATTATTTAAGACAGATGTTCCCAAGAATAACTGACGCCAAGATCAAAGAGATCAAAGAGGGCATTTTTGTTGGCCCCCAGATCAGACATGCTATGAGTGACAAGCGGTTTGAAGATCTGTTAGTTGGGCCAGAAAAAATTTCCTGGAAAGCCTTCAAAGACATTGTTGACAATTTTACGGGCAATTACAGAGCCCCAAACTACATTCAGCTGGTAGACAAACTTATCAAAGCATACAAGGCAATGAAACATATCATTCAAGATTCATTTCCTCCACTCACACTTGGACTTCTTCCCTGCAAATCTCAGTGCTGTCAGTGACGAACATGGCGAAAGATTTCACCAGGACATTGCTACAATAGAAAAATGATACCAGGGCAACTGGAATCTGTCAATGCTTGTTGACTACTGTTGGACACTGCAACGTGATGCACCAGACACTGAATACAAAAGAAAATCAGGAGCAAAACACTTTTAATTGTGTTGAATTTAATAGTTTATGCGAAACATAAACGTGACTAAATACGTTATTGTCAGTAAACATATAAATGTCTATTTCTCAGAGTTCCTACGTGATGCAGTAAAACTAAAACTATATTTATGCATACCCAGTAGGTACCTATCACAATCGGCAAAAACTTTTCAGGAAGCAAGATGTGCCAAAAAAATTGTTGTGCAGTGTTACTGATGCATACAACTTTAGGAACTGAGAAGTAATACAAACACCCTACAAACTGTATATAAAATATATTTTAAAATGTAGTATGAATGTGAGAATGCTAATTACTAAATCAATTGTTACTTAAATATGTCCAATATTCTGTAATTTATTCAACATAATGTACATGTGCTTTTCTCACATTGTAATTACAGACTAATTTAAGAAATTCTTGCATTGTTACAGTATGACAATAACCCCCCTTATCTTGGTTAACTCCGTCCTTCCAGTATTGGAGGATGTACCAATCTTCAAAAAAATATGAATATACTGTGTGAACTGTGCTCACCTGATGGTTGACCACTTTTGTAATAAAGCTAAGTAAGCCATATATACAAAAAAATTTATTTTAATTTTAACTCAAAGGGTGACAAAATAAAAATTACAAGAACAGCAAAATCCTGTCCTCACTGCCTTCACAGGAATTTGCCCTGTCGCTATGGAGTCCTGGTAAGTGTCACACCAAAACACTTCCTTCTCATGTCATACCTTTATTTCTTACAACAGGCTTTTCTTCCTCTTTCAAATCAAATCAAAACAATTTTATACACACAGTACAATAAGAAGTTAAATGATTAGTTGCTAAACTCCAAGATGGTATATTAAGTAGAATATAAAAGGACAATAGAAAAGAATACATTACTTTATAAATATCATTAAAAATCACCAGCTATAGTATACAGCATATTCAAATTATAAAAACTAGGGTTTTTTTTTAGGCCAACCCCCTGGCCAGCGCTACACACTAGCCTCTTTGCGGTTCTGCTGCTCACGTATGGGGATGTGAATGTACAATTTAAACAGATTTTAATTTTCATGTGAAGCGCTACATTTGCATCCATGCGATGTATAACTGCCCATGATTACATTTCATTTCTTTCTTTCTATTAAATAAAACAACTTTTTGAATGTTTGGCTGAGATTTGTTAATTGTCTTTGCAAAAGCTATTCTAACGGGAAACCATTAACTTTTTAATACAAATGGCATATCAAGATCTCCTTTGGTGTTTAATGTTATCCGCGGGAGATGAACTACATTACCTTTCTTGGATACATCCTTCTTTCTACAGTAATTTGGCCGGTGGAAGACCGGACGGTGTTAATGGTTGTAGATATTCTTCGTGATATTGTAAGTTGTTGTTTTCATCTTCCACACGATCACCACCAACTGTTTCAGCATAGTCTATTGATACACGTTTAACCATTTTGCCGTGTTACCGATTTGACATTTCTGTCATAAATTCATTTGACTTCCTCGTTTCTAGGTGCTAGGATTGCCTGTGTACTCATTTCTTCTGTTGACAACCCTTCAAGATGAAATTGTTCAATAAGATTTGGACATAATGCATCTTCTTTAATTGGGAGCTTAAAGTGAGGAAAACGTTAAAATTTATAAGAGCTGAGAGTGTAAGAAGTGTGTCTGACAAAAGCATTCACAAGACTGAGAGGTGAGAGGACTGTGGTCTTGTTTGAAAATGGTTGTAAGTAGGGCATGACTTGAACTAATCTAATGGCTAAAGTCACCGTCATGTAGGACTTGCTTCCAAAGGTTGTAAGTATGATGTGACTTGAAAGAATCTCATTTTAAAAGTCTCTGTCTCACGGGACTTCATTTAAAAAATTTCTTCAAAAGATCACGTCTCGTCGCAGGGTAAAAAGTCTCATCTCCCAAGATTTTTTATTATAATAGAGAGATATTAGCTGTTACCCAGCTTTGATAAGGAAATTTCCTAAGACAATTGGCCTCAGTTATAGTCCTGTCAGTTAATTGGATATATTAGGCATACTATGTCATTAAGTACTTTTCTATATACAATATCTGTCTTTTTTTTTTGTTTACCAAAGGTGAATATTATTGGCAGGCAGTGTGGTTTAGTGGTTAAGGCATTGGACCTAGGACTTCAAAAACTGGGAGGTTTTAGGTTCAAATCCTGCTACTGACACTGTGTGACCATGAGCATGTCACTTCACCTGCTTGTGCTCTTGTTGGAAAAACAAAGGAAATGTAACCAATTGTATCTCTCAGATGTTGCAGTTTTCCCTGGATAAAGGCATTAGTCAAATAATGAGTAATAATAAACATTAGGTCACTGGAGCTACTTACTCTTGAAAATTCTACATACAATCATGCAAGAGGACGACATTCCTGCATTAGATCAATTATTGCTTTTCTTAGAAACTTAGCTTTTGTTGATGGCCATTGCAAAACACAATTTTATAGGAAAGTGTATTCTTTCGAACTAAAATGGGTAGGAATAATGTGAACTTTTAATGTATGATATTGTCATTTTTTAGATGTTTCCCATTTTCACTTGTTTATGTCATCCATTAAAGTTTAAGCTTGTATTTTTTTTTGCCATAGCCAAGGCAGACAGTAAAGTTCAAACACTGAATCCTGCTTTACTTTAACTTACAACAAACAGCAATGACATTTACAGATTGCACATTTAGGATGCCCGTGCAATGAATTCAATGTTTTTACTTTCGAGGTTGTTCTCACTAGTGCTTGAAGTGGATGAAAATAACTGCCAGTATTATGCTTGTTAGGGTTATTAAATCATCGGCGGTCCCCATCAGCAGATGCGTATGTATATGTAAAGTAAGCAGACGTGCATGTAAATGTAAAAGATTTTAGAGGGCGGGGTGGGGGTCCCCATTCAAAGTCCACAGAGGCAAATGTTTATTACAGTGGAGTAGTTCATGGGGGACCCATTGAGTTTAAACTTATGCCATCTTTCCCCCTTGTCATGGATCTGAGGACACCATTTCTGCCTCTACTTCTCCCTGCTTCCCTTTTTACCTATTTATTTTTAAGAATGTACCCTTGTGGAATATACTGTATGTACTGTGTTGAAATAAACCATGCAGAAATGCTCAAAAAGATTTGGGGAATGTCCCCGTATATTGTCCGACGGACAAAGATAAAAATTAAGTCAAATTAAGTCAAAATGAATCAAAAAATGATCACAATCGACAAAATCATGGGTTTTATATCGTGACATAAAATACATGGTGGAAGGAAGTAGCAAAACGGGAGCGACGTCATCGGGAGTGACCGGAAGTGACGTCATCAGGAATGGCTGGAAGTGACGTCATTATGACAGAGCCAGAAGTGATGTCATTGGAGATGGCTGGAAGTAATGTCATTGTGCAGGAACCGGAAGTGATATCACGGATGTTTTGTTGTGTGAGACCGTGGACATTTTGTGAATCTGCAAGTAAGGTAGGTGGATTATTGTTTTTCTTCTTTATTTTAGTAGACAAAGAGAGAGAGACATCAGTACACATAACCATCCCTTTATCACTCACCTTAGGACTTGACGGCTGCTTCCTAAGCGCGCATGTGTGACAGTACATACATATATACAGTAATTATTTCACATTATACTCTGGGTCTTCTTCTGAATAACATGCTGGCTTTCTTCCAGTAAGCCAGTTTGTCATAAAGTATACAACACAAGCATTTCTTGCAGTGTAAAAAATATGTGGGAAATCTTAGCTAACCCACATCATTTGTACAGGTGCCATGCCTGCTTCTTTTCGAG
Source organism: Erpetoichthys calabaricus (assembly GCF_900747795.2). Taxonomy (NCBI): domain Eukaryota; kingdom Metazoa; phylum Chordata; class Cladistia; order Polypteriformes; family Polypteridae; genus Erpetoichthys; species Erpetoichthys calabaricus. The sequence continues at coordinate 217,253,276 of NC_041394.2, read as the reverse complement.
GCAACAGATGAAGATGTTTGAAATGAATCTCTAGAATGTGATTGGAATAGTGGCTCATGTCAATAATTCTACTAAGCAGAAAGGGTGAGAGACAGGACTGAGTGTGCCACTGAGTACTAGTATTCTCTTTTACCATTTTGTGTCTTTATTTTTGAGGGGGAGTAACAAACTGCACAAAAAGTTACATGAGAAATACTAGATAAGGCTGGTAGTAAATTAGCATTTATGAGTTTAATCCAAGAAAAAGGCAGTTGAGTCTCTGTACATCCTGTGGAAATGCAGTGGATGTAGAGCAGGGGTCCTTAATCACAGTCCTGGAGGGCAGCCACAGTGGCTACAGGTTTTCCTTCTAGCCAGTTTCTTAATTAGAAATCAGTCCTTGCTGAAAATGAAACTTGGTATTTAACTATATGCCTTGTTAGCTCTTTCATTCATCAAAGACAAATTTTAGTTACATTGTAGATGAGAGGTTCTCAGTTACAGTCCTGGAGGTCCACAGTGGCTGCAGGTTTTCACTTCAACCAGTTTTTTTAATTAGAACCCATTCCTTTACTACTAAAGCAGTATATTTTTGGGCTTAATTTTGCTTACCTTGCCTGTTACATTTCAGAACCCTTGATTGCCTATTTTAGTGTTTGGCAGTTACATTTAAGTATTAACTGTTGCCTGTTTTCTTAACTAGACATTAGCTAATAATGGAAAGCAGATAATCAATAAACCAGTAGCTCTCCAGGTAACATGCTTCCTTTTATACCTATGCAAATGCACTGTGAAATATCTCTATTAAAAAATGTTTAGAAATAAATTAGAGGGGAATTGGAAAGACCAAGTTTAAACCTGTTCTGATTCACAAAACCCATGGATAATGTTCTCAGAGAAGGAAACTCTACAGTGCATTTAAAATTTCTCTTGGATGAATGAAAGCACTAACAAGCCAAATAGTTAAATAGTAAATTTAATTATCAGCAAGGACTGTCTTCTGATTAGGAAACTAGTTGGAACTAGTGCCACCACTGCGGCCCTCCAGGACCGTGACTGAGGACCTCTGATGTAGTAAGTATAATGAAGAAACTGACAGGCTGAGCTAGCCTACCATAAATATGACCTATCACTATCAATACTGCATTGCTCTGTGTAAATTTTTGTTTGCCCAAAAGTTTACCCCAGTTACAAATTGCATGTAAATAGGTATTTGGCTACAAATATGCAGAAGCAGATCTCTATTAAACACTTAATCTTTATGGTTTATTGAATTAACTGAAACTTTCATTGGGATTTCAAGATTTCAACCTAAAAACTCTGTGCACTTTGACACAGTGGTGGACATGTTGTTTAAGTTTAGCACTTCCATAAGCAAAATCTGCAAGCTGCCACTCTTTTTTGTAGTTTCCTTAAAGAACAGAATAGTTTTAATTTTATTAGTAGTTTTATGGTCAAAATCCAAAAATTATTAACATTTCTCTTATGACTAATGTTAAAATATACTTTTTTCGCACATTCATTGGAAAGTGTTTTTTCTGATGCACAAATACAATATGTGAGGAGAAAAGAGTAAAATCTTTGTACTAGTTTTCTTTTTTTTAACACCTTTTACATGTTCTATTTTAATTGGAATTCTGTATTACTGTTTTGCACTGCTCTTTAAAGGAGAACAGATTGAAACTCATAATTGTTTAGTAAAAGTTGCACTATAAGCTCCATATTTTGAAGTATACTGAGACTTGCCTGTGAGTGTTTTTGTTTTCCAGGTGTTAAAAGAGAGCTAAAGTGGCTCTGATATTTCTATCATTTTTTTCCTAAACAATTTCATTTGTAGGGATGAACCACTGGATAATGATACAGAAAAAACATTTCTGGACACAAATTATGCAGACCCTGCTGGTAGTTAAGAGAATGCTGACACATTTTATTGTTAGGAGTCCCAGGGTGGCACTTGTGTGTTTGTTTTTATATGTCATAAACATTTGTCAGTATGAGTGAATGCTAACAGGTACAAAAGACCGGGAACAAGTTTTTGAGGACATAGAGGCCGCTTAGAAGGTAAAGGTGCTATGTTAGGAAAGTAGTTGATATGCCCTTAATAAATGCTAAAAGGTGCTTAAGTTTTTAAACTTTAGACCACAATATCATTGGTTCAGTGTCCACTACTTGCTCAATCTATGACCATGATCAAGTTAATTCATTTTTCCATTTTTAAAAAATGTACAGTATATGTAATCAATCCAACTGTAACTTGTAAGTCACCTCAGATAAATGCTTCAACCAAAAATAAAATAATAATAAAACTTAATTAGATTGAGCCATATATGTGGTTTTTTGTGTTCTTCTAGCTTACTTGATATATACACATGTTCAGAATAAAATGTTGAATTTTTATTCTTCACACTAGGTGGCTTATGTCTTCATAGACTGGAGTGGCATCCAGAACCACCATATACTGTAGTCCTGCTTAATGAGGTGTGAGCCAATCCCGTCTCCTAAGCATGCAAAGATGTTTGTCATTTAATCGAACGGCAAGAGTGATCCCCTGGAAAGATCAATTATAGCTGTTCAAGTTGTCTCACTTCATGTGTGACAATTTAAAATGGTTATTGGAATACAATGCCTGCTTCAGAATTCTGTTATTTTGATCTATTTATTTTCTGCTTCTCAGCCCTGTAACTTAAATAAAATCTCATATCCCGTGTCACTTGGATTAGCCTATCTGTAAATGGTATTGAATGCACTGTAGATGGCAATTAACAATGATCCTACACAGCCTGTATGTAATACATATACAGTATGTCTGTCCACACATGGGTTTTAATTCAGTGTTTAATTCCAGTGGGAAGGTCGTGAGCATCTCTTAAACTGGGAAAATGTTTTAAAACAGTTAAGTGATCATTACTAAAGATGTTGTTCTAAAGGTTTTAAATATCAGTATTCGAAAGATGGCTCAAACTCGCTTCACTGAATATTTATTGGGGTTAAATCACTACTAAATATAAGAAATATTTGCAGACTTTCAAGAAAAGATATTAAAGAAATATTACTTAAGACATGCTGGCAAAGCACAATATTATTTTCTAAGCAGTTATTTTTTTCTTTTGCTTTCTATTAGATTTGTAAAATAGGACAGTAACACAATTTAATGTTTCTAGCAAGCTGCTCTGCATAATGGTAATTGTGAGTGTGTCTACTACTTTGATTGATCATATGAGCTTTTAAAGGATATGTGCTGCTCTGTCAAAAATAGCTAGTTCTGTTATCTAAGTGAGTAACCACTTTTTTATTGAAACTATCAGTCATTTTAGCTCCCAAATGAAGTAACTTTATTTTTGCATTGTAAAAAATAGTTTCTTGCATATACAGTAGTTCTGATACTTGTAATCTCCAAGTTTATCACCCATATGTGAAACTGCTTCTTAAGCATTTTGATTTCTGGTTATCTAATAAATCGATATAGTTTACTGTTAATAATTTTCACAGGTATCTATCAGGATATTTTGTGGACTCTGCCCTTGAGACCTCATCTCACGTTTTTTTGTCCACCTGACACTGCCCACTTCATTGAGTTGCTTGGCAACATCTATTATGTAGCAGTCATGTGATCGTTGGAGTAGGGATAATTAAAATTCGTGAGTGTGTGCTCTTGCATTATGTCTAACTGGTCATTGAAATTTCATATTTTTGTTATGGTAGTCACTGGTATGATAGTCTAAGGCAGTGGTCCCCAACCTTTTTTGACAGCAAGGACCACTTTATTAGATGCAAATTTTTCCACGGACCAGTTTGGGGGGGGGGGGGGGTGCAGTTTTATACACAATTTACATAACATTTCTATTATTATTAAGTTATTAAGCAGTTCGCATACGTTTGCAACCCAAGATTTTTCTTTTTTTTTTGCATATAACAAAGACATATGCTTTGCATTTGCCATTCCAACAGATTGCACATCACAAACATTAACACTGCTATCTTTTTTTCGTGTCTGCCGTTTCTATAGGAGGGTGACAATGAGTTAAATTCCAATGGATGTTTTTCAGATGTTGACAAGCAATAAGCAAAAGGTATCCTGAAAACCACAGAAAACAAAACAGCAAAAAAAAACAGTATGAGGAAAATTCGAAGAAAGAGTTTGTTTTTACATTGTTTCTGTTTGGGGATCGTTGTGCAAATGTGCACAACTGAGCTGCGGCCACAGATCTAACTGCTCTGTGGATGATTCGTTCAAGCATTTCAAGGTCACTTCGTTGTAATGAAAACATCTACTGAATGTACTTCGTAGTAACGCGATTTCTATAGACTCGTGTCATATGGGGAAACTGTAAGGACCATAAAAATACTTTGTTGTAATACTCTCTCACCTCAGTCTCTCTCCTCTCTCTGCGCCGCTGCAAAGCCCCGCCCACCAAGCGTTCTGAAAAGTCTGAGTGAGTCTCCGTTGCCGGCAGTTCTCTCGCAGCCCGGCTTTCAGACGGCTGCGGCCCGGTAGTGGGCCGTGGACCGGGGGTTGGGGACCCCTGCTCTAAAGGACTGACATCTGATCAAAAGTTGTTTCCTGTGTTGTGCCCCAGTGCTGCTAGGATACAGTTATAATTAAAAAGGCTATTAAAAATGAATCAATGGATGGTTTTATTTGTTGGATTTTTAGACTATTGATTTTTTTCTGACTGCATGGTTTTTGAATTTTTTTCTTAGTATTTCTGGTTTATTCTTTAATTTTGCTAACTTTGCTACTTATTTCATTTTGATCTTCTGTATGTTTCTTTTATTGCTTCCTATTTCTTGTGAAATTGAAAAGGTATGCTATGTTTTTTTATCTATTTTTTGGAATACAGTTTTTTTTCTCACCTTGGCTCTCATCTCAGCTTTTACCAGAAGATTAATGTGTATTCTCTCTCACCCTTTCACGATTTAGGAGTTAATGTGTGGTATAGCATACTGGCACAAAATAGCTGCCATTGCATCTTCCACATGGATGCTGCACATTAGTGGTGGTTGAAGTGGCTTCCCTCTCACTACATAAAGTACTTTGAGCAGTGAAAAAAGCTCTATTTAAATGTAAAGAATTATTATTATTCATCCATAACATGTGTCACATAAGAAAAAGGGGAGAAGGATGGACATTTTTTATAACAGTATCATCAGGTGAGGGCGGCACGGTGGCGCAGTGGTAGCGCTGCTGCCTCACAGTTAGGAGACCCGGGTTCGCTTCCCGGGTCCACCCTGTGTGGAGTTTGCATGTTCTCCCCGTGTCTGCGTGGGTTTCCTCCGGGCGCTCCGGTTTCCTCCCACAGTCCAAAGACATGCTGGTTAGGTGGATTGGCGATTCTAAATTGGCCCTAGTGTATGCATGGTGTGTGGATGTGTTTGTGTGTGTCCTGCGGTGGGTTGGCACCCTGACCAGGATTGGCTCCTGCCTTGTGCCCTGTGTTGGCTGGGATTGGCTCCAGCAGACCCCCGTGACCCTGTGTTCGGATTCAGCGGGTTGGAAAATGGATGGATGGATGGATCATCAGGTGATGAGAGAGAATCTTAATCTGCAATGAGTTGTCATCTAAATACTAAGAAAAAGTCAAAATATAAAGCAAGCAGAAAAACATAATCTACATCTACATATTTCATTTACTCAGGAATTTGGACAGTTGTGAACAGCACCATTATCTTAGATAGAAATTACTCAATCTTGTCACACATCATAAAATCCAGAAATTATAGATGGCAACAGCCATTGTTACTGCCAACTAAGAACTTTGGACAAACACAAAATGGTGGTGCTTGTTACTGAAAACAGAATAGAAAATGATGGCATGGTAAATATAAGTGCAAAAATGACTAATATCCAAAATGGAAGGAAAACTTATACCTAATGCAGTATAACATTCATGCTCTTTATGATAACAAACATGCATTTTATATAATCATTGCTTTTCCATGCTCACCAGTCTTTGGCTATGTGCTTTTGATTGTTTTAAACAGCCCTGTGATGTTGCAGTGAGCAGCCTGGATATGCCAGAGGCTCAACTGGCAAATGTAAATTTGACAGTACTAGCCATTTTCCACCTTTTTTCAACACCAGAACATAAGGACAGAAGCCAAATTCCTTGAACTTGCCTGTAAGCTCTGCTTGTAAATTCCAGCTGCATTTATACTTAAACTTCTGATCTATGATTAAGTATACTTTCCATTTTTTTCTTTTACCATGGCAAACATTTGTGCTCTGTTTTACTGTTTATTTTTAATACTATGGATATGTCATTTTTGGAGATTATTAAATACATTCTGGCCTAGTGAGTAATGTCTTTCACATTAAACCACAAAGTTGGCTCAGTCACTGTCTCTGACCCTTGATCTCTTGTATTGATACAAACTTTAATCGATATCCAGATCATGTGCTTTCATCATATGCTTCATAATGAATAGCTGGCTCTCTTTAAAGAGATAATAAGTAAAAACAGATACCGTGCTAATAGCACAAGTTGTCTTTCTATTTATGTAACACTTAACAATAAGTGAAAACATGTCCAAAACTGTCCCCTTAGAATAATGAATGAGAGCACAGGTGAAAAAGCATTTATTAGGTGAGATGAAGAACAGACAATTAAAGTATTTGGGAGACATCATCACAGCTAAACGCATTGATAGTGTTGTATTGCTGGTCAAAAACAATGTAAAGAGAGCAAGAGGAAGGCAGAGAAACACCATCAGTGGAAAAAGTGTGAGATGGTTTGGGAACAACATAAGACTTTCAGTATAACAAAGAAAAGAGACAGGTGGGAAGCCTATGATAGCCGACGTCTGCATTGGACATGGAAAGAGAGAGAGTAATGAATAATGTTGAATTCATTTTTGTGTAGTGGTAGGAGTATATTGTCATATTGTCATTCTCAGGAATCCGTCAAGCCTGTTAGCTGTCAGGGTTCCCATACTTTAGCACACATAAAGTGCACATGCTGTTCAAACTTTCTGCTGTCAAGACTATCAAAATCTTTCCATTTTATTTTTTTAAAGGGGCACTTATTTAAATGACATTACATAAAAGTGGTCAGACATTGCTAAGATCAAAATCACCATATGTCTTAATATTGATTGTCAGCTTCAAATGAGTTTGCAAAATTTGTGGTTAAGACAGAATACCAGAATTTCTAAAGTAAAGGAATGCTCAAAAGCTGTGTTCTCTTACTAGATCTTTCCTTTATTTTGCAACAAAGTTTCGACATGTTTCAAGCTGTGCAGACATCTTTTATAACATGATATCACACGGAGTATACATCACCTGCCTAGCAATATGCAGCCTCCTAGTGACCAAAAACTCACAAAACAGCAGTGCCCATGTAAAATACACAAAATTTCATTACTCATGAAAACTCATCTACAAAACAGTGGCGCCCATGAAAAATTAACCAAATTGAGCTGATTGTGATATCACAGAGGAAAACAGTAAATATGTGAAAACAAAGAAATAAAAAAAAAACATTTCTTTTTATTTGTGATAAGAAATTATTCTTCAATATACAGAAAAATAATGAGGAATCACAGAAAAACAAATTGTAACCACAGAAGACAACAACAACCTATGGCACCCAACTGTGTGTAAATATTGTTTGTTTGAATGTACTGTTATGTGTTACCAGCTTTAATAGTTGTTTATGTACTTACATTTTCACTCAAATCTGAGCTGTAGTATCTCCTACAGAGTGTCTTCTTTGTTTACATTCTTGCCACTTAAATTGCGGTGTTTTTGGCTTTGATCTCCCTATATTAATGCTGTTTTTTATTCTTCTCTTGATATTCCATAGAAAAGAATGATGTACACTGTACCTAACCACACCATTAGGGTATGTGTGTCCAGTGATGTCCTGCTCTCGAGGCTGCCAAGGCAGACTCTGGTTCACTGCGACATTGTATTGGTCTAAGCAGTTTCAGATAATGAATGCATGAATGATAACCTTGCCAAGGGTTTGATCATGGTTTGGGTTGTAGTAAGTGACACAGGATCACTAAGGAACATTAAAAACGTTCACAGAACAACAGTACAACAACCTGCAACATATAGACATATTGCAAATTTCCACATCCGTATTCTGTCTTTGTACCTCATAAAAGAACCCTCTTTATATTTTCATTTGTTTGCTTTCTATAATGTAGCATCATTCTATAATTACATTCCTTACATTTTCATATTTAAAATTATTGTTTGATTTAACTTTCTAATACAGAAACCTCACAGCATCCAGCTCCTCATCTACCTTCCCAAGATTGCCCCATAGAAAGGGGTCCACGTGGGATTAAAATTTGCTGATGCCTGTGTAGATTGGTGAATGAGGCCAGACAGCCGCAGTATGCCCCAGAGGGGAGAGACAAATAAAAAAAGAAAAGAATTAAGGATTAAGATTGATGGCATGACATTAATCCCATGGTTGGATCCCCCCACACCATCCCTGCCAAATAGCCAGTGGCGTAGCGTAGTGGGGGCGGCCCGCCCCGGGCGGCACTTTTAGGGGGCGGCAAAATTTCACAATAAATAATAATAATATCTTTTAAAAATTTGAACCATACCTAAATAAGGGGGCGGCGGAATTTTCCTCTGCCCCGGGCGGCTGACACCCACGCTACGCTACTGCAAATAGCTCTGAACTAAATGCACAGCAGCTTACAACTTTTTTATATTGGAGCCAGATGATCCAATGATCCCTACTGCTGAAAGTTCAAGAAAGATTAGATTAAAGAAAGAGGATTTCCAGAAGTTCACAGAGAGTGAGTCAAGAGATTTCCAGGGAAAAGCTAAGATTCGTTTAGTAGAGATGGCACCCAAACAGAATAACCTCCGCTTGGAAAACACATTGTTGTTTATGTAATCCTGGCATCTGGCATACAATAAGCAATAGATTTTGTTAGCTAGGAGCATAGAACATATTGCAATGAGTTCCCAAAAATGTGATAGGCGGGTTAAACAGTAAAATTGTTCATGGTGTTCAGCCATTTTCACTATCCTGCAAAATGAAGCCAAAGCACTATGGATGAGCTCTCAAGAGTTTGCATTGCTCAGCTGGCCCTAAACAATCTTGAATTGAACCCCTACTTGAATTATACTAATATGGGCAGAAAAAAAAATAGCAAAAAATGTACAATTTCACAAACTGATTGACAACAGAATGTGTCAAGATGAACACTGCGAACAGCCATTCTGAAAGATCAGGAGCCTGGAAGCAACAAAATGTTTGGAGGAGGAAGGCTAAACTTCTTTTTGGACTAACATTTTACTAAAGCAAAATATCCCTAGGGAATCAAAAAAGCAAAATATAGAAGTCAAACACTATGCGCATGTGCATTCTTGAGGGCCCCCATGTAAGACATACTCTGCGTACTACCTATTTGTACCCTAGATCATAAGAAGCTGAGAATACAATGGCATCGCTCTGCTGCTTGGTAACAGAGGATCATTAATTAGCACAGCATAGTCAACTAGTGAGAGTGAGAAATCCTAACCATAATTAAGGTACCTTTCCTAAACTATAAGAATCACAATTCTTCACCACCAGTGTGTATTTGTAATCCCAAGCTTTGACACTGAAATCAGCACTCTGCCATTTTGTATACTAGGGAAGCTATGATCTAACAATGTCTTGTGATCTGCAGTGAGCACAGTGACCATAAACAACGCGGCTGCAGCCATGCAGAAACCTGAAAAATAATGATGATGAATGCAAATCAAAGACAGTATATAACAGCGCCACAATGACATCATCAAAATAATGCAAAAATAAAATTATGAAAAATACAAAAATGTACAAGTAAACATACATAAAGCAAGTAATTGTCCATCACGCTTACTGTAAGCTGTTTCCACACAGCCTACACATGCGCATTTCTGCTCCTCCACAAAAGCATCTGTGTTTCTTGTTTATAATATTTGCACAGTCAACATGGACTTAAATTATGTAGTTACTCAGCCATCTTTCTGAATGAATCATGTGCATTAATTTCATTTTTTTTTCTAACTGCACAAATGTGAATTTACGTTTGTGGAGAGTACTGAATGACTTGACCCATACATTGGCAGCCGAGAAAAACAGATGCTCTCGTGCTCCCAAGTCGAAGTACATTTGGCACACTTCACTGTCACTAAAGGTTTATATTCTGTTTCTGGATATGAAACAATATGGTGTGTTGCTTAAATCCTGCTCTAATGTTTCAATTGAAATGAACAGTATAAAAGTAAATCTACTAAGCATTGCAATGCAAGAAGAGAGTTAAGTTTTTCCAACTAAAATTTTATTTAAACCTCTATGTGTAAGTTAATCCAACATCGGCTAATCATTAAGAACCCTTAGTCACATATCACCTGCCTGATATCTAATTGTAAAAATATTAGCAGTCTAGCTGTATAATTCTAAAGCGCTTCAGGATGGGGTCCACTACATAAGGTGCTATATAAAAATTAATGCTGTTTGTTTCAATATACTTTTAATGTGTTACATGCCTTAATAGTTGGTTATTTACTGAAGGTTTCACTACAATATCTCTTACTGAGTGTCTTTGTTTACATACTTGCTGCTTTTTAAGTTGAGGCGTCTATGGCTTTGCACTCCCTATATTAGTGACATTTTATAGAGAAGAATGATCTTCATTATAACGAATGTCACCACTGAGGTATGTGTGTCCTGTGACGGTCTGCACTTGCTGCTGCCAAGACAGACTCTGGTTCTCTGTAATATTGTTTTTGACATAGCAGTTTCAGATAATGAATGCATGAATGAATGATAACCTTGTTTATGGTTACATCGTCATTTTGGGCTGAGGTATAATAAACAAGATCATTAAGGAACTATAAAAGCATTCACAGAAAATAGTACAACAACCAGCAACATACACACATGCTGTATTGTAAATTTTCACATTTGTATTCTGTCCTTGTGCCTCATTAAGGGATTTCCACTTTATATTTTTCATTTTATTGCTTTCTGGAATTTAACATCATTCTATAATTATATTCTTTGCATTGTTATATTTAAAATTATTGGTTGATTTACTTTTCTAACACAGATACTAATTGCCATTTTATACTCAATGCTGGTTTCATATGTAATATACGTAAAACCTAATGAAATAATTGAAACCTTCAAGAATTCTAGGAAAATAGAGACTCAAATCAATAAGTAATTACAACAGCACTAATTCTGCAAAACTTAATTTATCTTTTAGCAAACCAAATAATGGAGCAAAACTATTATGGCTAGTTTATCAAGTGGTAGTAATCTATAAGTCTGTTAAGAATGCTTATTAACTTAGCTGCGGAAATTATTTAATTATTCAAACCATGTCATATCTTGTATAAATGCTGCTTTAAATGCCAAAGTTCCAAAATTTTTGTTATTTGCTCGGAGACACTAATCTTTATTTATTTATTTGGTGTTATTTTGTTCTACATGGCTGAATTTAAAATTCTTATTATCTTCTCCTTCTTTTTTCATAGTTTGATTTTAATTTGTCCCCCTAATAATGTGAATGAGTCTATCTTGCATAGCAAAAGAACTTAGTGCTGTTGGGTTCTCATTGACGATGGAAGGCTGTACACATCTTGTCACAATCTTTACATGTTCTACGCATAAATATATAGAGAGTCGAAATAAGCATTTCATTTTTTCAGTCAAGCTTAAAAAAGTAGTCACACCCTCCACAGAAAGCACTACAAAAATCGGCCACTTAAGTATCATTAGCAACCCAAGCTAGAACAGTAAATGCAACAGAAGTGTTTCTGAACGTGTGTTAAAGTAACATTGCTTCTGAATATTTTCTCTTTGAATTAATTGACAGCTGCCAATCACAATTAGTTAATAATGAAATAGTCTGGTATAATTTTCTACATTTGTCTCATGGAGCAATAAGGCATAAAATGTTTCTCTTTGGTGCTGAAGTAGCAAGTACATTACTAATTTCATACCTGTAAGAGGCAAAGCGTTCTATTTAAACTTTCTATATCTCTTAATTTCTTGCATTAGTTGTTTTATATTTTTTAATCACAGATGGCTTTATTTCCTCATTTCATGTCTGCATATTCCACATACCCACTCTTTTCTGAGAGGTAATGCAGGCATCACAAAGTAAAGACCTATATATCCACTTTCAAGACAACATCATGGAATACAAGGCAGAGCTTAGTTCTGGATGGGATGCACACCTGTTTGAGTATACTAACGTTTTCAGCTTAGCGCTGAGATGTGAAAGGAAACTAGATTACTTGAAGAAAACCCTCATTCAAACAGGAAGGTCATGCAAACGTCACACACCTAGTCATCAACCCCACTGAAGCCATGTTCCTGTGTCGGAGAAGCAACAGCACTAACCACTAAACACCCATGCTGCCCACAGACAGAAATATTTAATTTATTAAAAGTCCTAGCACAGCAGAATGACAACTAATTGTGAAGCTCTTCGTTATTAGAGTACCGTTGTTATGCTCTGTTAGTAACTGAGAGCTGGGAGCGGAAACTTGTTATGCTCTATTTGTCATTACAGATGCATTTTTTTATTATTTCAATTATAATGCGGGCTAACATTGCATGTGTATAACTTTGCTGATTTTTTTTTCTTAATTATTATGGGTTCTTACTGCTACATGAAAATGTCATCTGTCTACGTTTATTATAAACATTATTTTTCCAGTAATTATTACTCCACAAACACAGTGATGCGTCTCGACCACACACTTTAGCAAAAAAAGTTCTCCAATTTTAATCATTTGTAATACTCTATGCTGTTCTCTAACTGTTGGTCACTCACTACTCATGTACTGAATGAAAATCAATACAGTATTGATTGTTTACCATAAAACTAGTGATAGGAAGAATGAAACTGTGAAAAGTTCTGCCTTCTCAGCCGGCAGAGCATTTCTAAGTGAGTGAAGATAGTCTCGTTTAATCAGTTCTAGGTGACATATTAGCATCCCATGGGACTATGAGCACTTAGTGTTAAAAAATCAGATTTCTGTGTCTTCTTCAAGTCAACTTGCATACAAAATTATCATGCTAATTACGTTGATATTGAGCACAAATATAAGACAACTATTTAAAATTGTGTGCTTTTTAACCTACTGACCATTCTTTACTTGTATAATATTTAGCTACTGAATTCTACTGTTGAGGCGCCAGGTCAGATCCGTAGTTGCAAGCTACAAGTGATCCTATGGAGTATAGGTAGTGCCCAATAAAGAGTTAATAATTAAAAAGTGAAATTTGACTGGAGCAACATATATATTGTCTTTATGGTGAAATAGGAGGACTAGCGTAAAAAAGGGGTTATTGTATGTACTTATAGTGAATACCCATGAAATAATTCTTTTAGGAACACAACAGCATGAGCATGTACAATGGGGTATATAGTGTAATTATTAAGAAGTGCCTAGTGGGTGACAGCATGAAAGCCTGTTATATTTTTCATGGCTTTCTGCTGGGTATTATAATGGACAGGCAACTTTAAGGGTTGCAGGAACACCAGGGGCCACTAATCAGATTTTTTGGAGTATGGCTCCAGGGGTTCGAGCAGTTAGCACTGACCGTAGAAGTGAGCCAGTGGGTCTTTAGCTTATCTGAAAAGCTCCCACCAGTCAAATCATTAGAGATTCAGTCAGAAGGTGAGTTATGGCAAGAACTCAACTGACAGGAGAAAAACAGCCAAGAAGACAAAGAAGTGGAAGAGAAAAATTGAAGCAGAATACTGAGGTGCTACAGTGGAAACTGGGCCTGTCATCAAACATAAAAAAAATCTGACAAGAGAGAGGAGACCAGTCAGTCTGTTCTAATATCTCATCCATATACCTCTTAAAAGTTGTTAAGGTTTTTTTTTGCGTCAACTACATGGCTTGGTAGTATGTTCCAGATTCCCACAACTCTTTGTGTTAAGCAGAACTTCCTGGTTTCAGTCTTAAATGCACTTGCCCTTAATTTCCAAAGGTTCTTGAGTACATGATTCAGCTTTAAGCTAAAAGAATTATGTTACAATGTAATAAACAAGGGAGGAGTAATAGATGGGCCGTGATCCCAGGTAATGGACAGGGTGACTCTACTGGTTTAGCAGTCTCAGAGAACTGGCTTTGATTTTCGTTTGTTCAGGTAATCCTTCTGTTAACCCTCCTTTGTCTATTGCATTATTTTAATAAAAGATAGCTTTCATTTGTATAACCAGACCGCCTGGCTTTTGAAACCTCTCAAAAGTGCCTAAATTCAACCTTGGGTGTTAAATGGACAATGCTTGTGCTTTATTTTAGTAAACGCTTTTATTATTCTCCAAAAAAAATGAAAAAACCTATTTTTTTCCAATTACCTATTCTCAACAAATAAAGAAAAGCCTGTTTATTCAAAACCTAATATTAAATATCAAACCAATATCCTAAGGGAAGAAAGGCGTAATCATGGTAATCTCACTTTAGATGTTCTAGAAAACCCGTGACCTTTCCAGCACTGCCAATTTGCTGAATTCTCTTAACTACAATATTAACAATAAACATTAGGTCACATTTTATGAAACAAGTATGTCATCCAAGTATTTGAATGATTCACATACTTATGAGCATCAAGTGGTTTCATTTGGTGTCCTTTCCTGAAATAAACTGTTAACGTTGAGTGTTTTTTTATGTTATTAATTTAAAATACTGCACAGTCTGCCGTACAATTAGATTCTCTTTAGTGAAACGGGGCATTTTTGTATTGGCCAGATGTTCTGTTAATTAGCTCTAAACACAGATAAAACCTACTGAATGTGTAAGAGATACAACAGAAATGCTCTCTTGTGCATCATAATTCTCTTGTGAATGGATGACCGTGAAAGATGTTAGACATACCGCAGCCTCACTTTTTGATAACTGCACTCAATTAAAGCTGAAACTGCCCTTATCAGTAATAAATATAGTAATGTAAATTTACTGCAAGTAATATTTCACAGGCTAGATCCCAAAAATTGTCTATCAAAATAGTATTAAAATTTAATGGCTCTCCTAGTAAAGCCATTATGTAAAGCAATCAATGACATTAACCACAGTCAAGCTTCAGTGCTTTTTAGTTCAATTCCGCATTTGTGTAAGGATACTCTGTGCTATTGCAGAATTGTTTTGACTTCTGGGGAATAAGACTCAAAGAGTTAAGATTTATATAAAATTGGGCCGCTTCCTGAGCCTGTTTTTCCATTACATGGCATGACTGAATGGTGCACGGCGGGACCAACCCATGATGAGCTATCAGTCTATCACAGGGCATGGTAATATAGAGATGTCAGTCATCCTAAAATGCACGTCTGGAATGAAAACTGCAGTATCTGACACCACCCAAGCCGACTCCAACTCACATCCAGGTAACTCTGGTTTTCCTTCAGCTTCAGAAACACGTGTATGTCAGATTAACTGAGTAAGGCTAACACCAAAATGGACTGAAGGGCAGATTCCACAGAGTCAATACCCAAGCCACAATTCATACCCAGAGCTCTGGCACTGCCAGTTAGCGATGCTAATCACTCTTCCATCTTGCCACTAATGAATAATGCATTTACATTTCCTCTTTCATTTCCTTTAAGCTTGAAGGAAATGGGTGCTGCTTTTCAACCACAAAAGGTCTTGAGTGCACAAAGAATGCAGGTAATGAAGCTTCTTGTCAGAAGGCAGATCTTTAAGGAAAATCACAAATTCTAGTTAAAGTCGCTGATCTGTTATTGGATGTGTGGCTATTTGAGTTATGCTATTAGTATAATTTTACATAGTGCACTACAATAAGAGTTTACAAATGAATACCAAATGCATTTTTTTCATTTTACTGTTGTTGTAAAGTGTGCCAGAAATATCTGTCGGATTTAACCCTCTCGTATGCTCAGATCCTCTTCTTCCATCAACTTAAATAATCCACCAGCACGTCTTGTTACGATGGGATATCGAGCATTTAGCAGATCGGCACCTTCCTTATGGAACTCATTACCTGCTTATCTTAGGAATATGACTACCCTTCACCAATTTCAGGCTAATCTTAAAACTTATCTGTTCAAAATTGCTTATTCACTGTAATTGTTATTGGTGTTTTATCTGATGTTTATCCATCCATCCATTTTCCAACCCGCTGAATCCGAACACAGGGTCACGGGGGTCTGCTGGAGCCAATCCCAGCCAACACAGGGCACAAGGCAGGAAACAATCCTGGGCAGGGCGCCAACCCACCGTAGGACACACACAAACACACCCACACCCACACACCAAGCACACACTAGGGCCAATTTAGAATTGCCAATCCACCTAACCTGCATGTCTTTGGACTGTGGGAGGAAACCGGAGCCCTCGGAGGAAACCCACGCAGACACGGGGAGAACATGCAAACTCCACGCAGGGAGGACCCGGGAATCGAACCCAGGTCCCCAGATCTCCCAACTGCGAGGCAGCAGTGCTACCCACTGCGCCACCGTGCCGCCCTCTGATGTTTATTTGGATTTTACATTTTCTGGTCATTGAATGTTTATTTTTTAACCTGATTGTACAGTGACCTTGAGTTTTTTGAAAGGCGCTCCAAATAAAATGTATTATTATTATTTACTCAGTTATGCTTTATGTTATCCACTATTCTTGCTCAGCCATGTTTGCCCCTTTTTTTCCTTTGAATATCAACACCTTAACCAAAGTGTCTGAGATGTTTATCTTTGTTGAAAATACTAGATGCTGAACAACTTAATGTGAAAGTCTAAATTACATATACTGTACATATTTGGGGCATACTTTTTCCTCAGTATATTCGTCACAAGTACTGTAAATGCTAAATTGTAGAGATTATGCTTCAGTATGTTCAGAGTGTTTGCGCACTTTCAGAGGTGTGAAACATAACAATCTCTGACCTGCTTAGGCAGGGTGCCAACACAGCACAAGACCCCTTCATGCACAAGCCCCCACTCACACTTCCTGTATACTGGGTCCAGTTTTGTGGATGTAGGAGGACAGCCACACTACCTGGAGAGTATGTGCAGACCTCAAAATATATCTGAATTTAGACAGCAGGTTCTGTGAAGCACCTGTGCTAACTACTGTGGTATCATGCTGCCCAGATATGAAACAGTAAGGTAAAAATATGCATCTGTGCAATTTTCACTTAGGTATAAGTATGTAAATATTATTAGCCATTTTAGATAACAAGCATTGGTTTTAAGTTAGACAGCAGAGCGTTACATTCCTACCTTGGTGGTCAAGAGTGAATACTGCTGAGGCAGCGGACTTACAGCACAACAGTTAATTTTACTTCCTCAAAGCACCAAAGCATTAGGTTCAAATGCTACCCTGAATTCTGTTCGGATTGTACTTGCCCATTCTCTTTATGCTCCAACATCCCTTTACATACATGTTAAACAGATATATGCGTGTTAAATTAAATGTCACCTGTAAATTGGTCCAGAGTGATTGAGTGTGCTCTGTGATGATTTCGAGTCCTTTTAAAAGCTACTTGCTGCCTTGTGCCCAATGCTGGCACGGCATACACCCTGTCAAGTGGGCATTTAATAGTTAAGCCTCTAAGAATATCAAAGTATTTTTAAAAAAAGGTTTTATGGCATGTTGACGTTTAGCCCACAAGGTAAAGGTTGAAATTTCCATTCATTTTCTAAACCTGACTTTAAAAGCATATCTAAAATTTCAAAGTACTGACAGTGTCAAAATGTCAATGTATTTGATATTACCTTAAGTTGCCTCAATGAAAAACATGCCACCAAGGTATGATGATGTAAGGTTCTGATCCAAAGCAATCAAAATGATCTTTTTTCAGCAGTAAGGGATTACTTTCATTTTAATACTATAAAAGACTTTTAAAGCGGTACAACACTCAAATCGAAGTTTAAAACGGTTGTAGATTCATGTTTTACAAAGTGCATTTTTGGCACCCATTTAAGCCAAAATACAGGATGAAAGTACCTATTGATGCATTTTCAGCTGTATTTAAACTTACAAAACCAGTTATTGTTACATTCCAATTGTTTTCCTTATTTTGATTGTAGCTAGATGTAGTCTTGCTGTCTCACAAATCTTAGGACCATCTGGGATTCACTTGTTTTCGGAGTTTTCATTTTTCTTCATTTTCAGCTGAGTTTCTGCTCAGTATTCATGTTTCCTCTTACAGTTTATAGAAATGCTGTCAACTTGATTGACATTTCTTATATTACTTCTGCATGATTGTGTTTCATATTTTTTACATTTGTCCAAAAAAGAAATTGTATGCACCCTGCTTGTTTGTGCCTTGAGTGCAGTGTCTCCAAAAATGAATGAAGCTGAAATATAGATGGATAAATAGTTATAAAAAACAAATGAGTGTAATGTTTGCCTCATTTTGTCCTCCATGCCTTGGAAAGGTATAGTTGATGTACTTGTAACATGGTTCCAATGGGCCTGTTATGCATCATACAATTCCTGTCACTGTACAGGTTCTGTCTTGAGGAAAACAAAAAGATTAATTCTTAGACAACTGAGTTGAAAGAAAATATTTTCATTCAGATGAACATTTCTGCTTTGACTGCTATCTATCTCTCTTATTATTCTGGTTGTCTTTTCAAAGTTTTATTCCTGATAGCTGCCACCCCCACCATGCTGTTACTGGCATGTAACCTCATATTCCTTCTTCACTGTGCAAGTTGAAAAGCAAGTCAAATGAACAAAAAGAGACCTTTTTTAGCTGAGCTGGTATTTTAGTATTTCAAATGTGATGAATGACATCAGTTACACTCTTGTACACTTTGTAAAAAGTTTATACTGAATGCTTCTACATTCTGCATTGCTAAGCTGAGCATTCAGTGACAATCATCTACCTCCTCCAACTAACGGCATACAATGTAAATGGTGATTTCTGAAGGCGGGCATCCTTCCTGCCCTTATGTGAAATTAAGTTCTTTATTTTCTGTCTAGCATGGAAAGCAAGTCTCTTAGCTAGTTAAACTAGAAGAGCACACCTTTCATTTACATATAGTTGAAGTCAGAAGCTTCTGATAGCATTAGCCTAATTGGAGTTAACATGTGGATGTATTTTAAGGCCTACCATCAGACATACTGCCTCTTTTGCTTGACATAATGGAAAAATCAGAAGAAATCAGCCAAGACCTTCACAAATCTGGTTCATCCTTGGGAACAATTTCCAAATGCCTGAAGGTTCCACGTTCATCTGTGCAACCAATAATACGCAAATATAAACATCATGGGATCACACAGCCATCATACCACTCAGGAAGGAGACACATTCTGCCTCCTAGAGAGAAATGTACTTTGCCACAAAAAAGTGCAAATCAATCTCAGAGCAACAGCAAAGTACTTGTGGAAATGCTGGAGGAAACAGGTAGACAAGTGTCTATATCTACAGTAAAACAAGTCCTGTATTGACTGCAATCTACACCACAGAGCCCCAAGCATGAATACACAGACAAGTCCCATGTTCAAAACAAAGGGATTTATTTCAAAGCAATACCTTTATTTGACAATTATAAGTATTCTTCTCTTCTCTGCACTGCACTGCATTGGGCCTCCTCCAAGGTGAGTGTTGCCTGTCTCCTCTCCTGGCTCCAACTCACCTGGACAAGGAAGTGCGTCCCATTTTATTGTAGACTATGAAATGCACCCAGTGTCCCGAAACTGGGGCTCGGGAATGCTTTCAGGTACATTTGAAGTCCCAAAAAATAGGGCTCTCTAGTCCCTTCAGCACCCCTTGGCAGCACCCACAGGACCCAACAGGGCTGACCCAAAGATCTACAATTCCAAAGATGCCCTATGGGGTACCATAGCCTAGGAACACTGCCACCTAGTGTATGGGGAAGGAGAATGACCTGAATATGTTGCCTTCCCCTGTCCTTCCATGATGTTGGTGTCCTGGCTAGGTAAGGATCCCAAATTAATTCTGGCTGAGACATCTGTCTTGGCATGTCATCCCACACACACCATAATTTGAAAGGGTGCTCAGCAAGGTTAGAAGCCACTGCTCCAAATTCACCATAAAAAAAGCCAGACTACAGTTTGCAATGGCACATGGAGACACAGATCTTATTTTGTGGAGAAATTTCTTCTGGTCTGATAAATCCAAGATCAAACTGTTTGGCCATAATGACCATTATTATGTTAGGAAGAAAAAAGGTGAGGTTTGCAATCAAAATAACACCATCCCAACCATCAAGTATGGTGGTGGGAGCATCATGTTGTGGGGGTGCTTTGCTGCAGGATGGACTGGTGCACTTCACAAAATAGATGGCATCATGAAAATTATGTGAATATACTGCAGCAACATCTCAAGAGCTTAAAGGAAGCTGAAGCTTAGTCACAAGGGGGTCTTCTAAATACCTCCAAAGCTGTGGCAAAAGGACTTATGGACAGCAAGGTGAAAGTATTGGAGTGGCCATCACAAAGCCCTGACCTCAATCCAACAGAAAATTTGTGGGCAGAACTGGCAAAGCGTGTGTGAGGAAGGGGGCCTACGAAACTGTCCCATTTATACCTGTTCATTCTGGAGGAATGGGACAAAATTACAACAACTTATTGTAAGAAGCTTGTGGAAGGCAACCCAAAACATTTGGCTCAAGTTAAACCATTTAAAGGCAATGCTACCAAATATTAACAAAGTGTATGTAAACTCTGACCCACTGGAATCGTGAAATAGTCAATTAAAAGTGAAATACTCTGCCTGTGAACATTGATGGAAAAAATTGCTATTGCTCTGTACAAAGTACAGTACATGTCTTAAACAATATGTCAAATTTATTGTTTGTTAGTATAAAATCAGTGGAGGGGTTATTAAGTGAGATTTAAAGAATTCACCCAAAATGTATGTAAATTTCTACTTTCAGTAGTGCACTTTGTAACAGATTTACTTGAGCTCAGTTATACTCTTCTCCTTTCCTTTGCAATATTGAGAGTTAAAAAAAAAAAATTAATAAAGTGTGAATTCAGTTGCAAGCGAAACAGAAAACTACTTAGCTCAAAAGAGACCTAGGAGAGTCTTGTTTGGATTAAGGCCAGCTGAGAACAGACGAGCTGTTTTTGCATCATTAAGCTACAATATGGCTGTTATTTGTACACTTGGATGGAACTTACATATTAAAAGACAAGATTTTCAGGTAGAAAATGAGAAGAAGCTTTTCTGTTCAAAAATAATGTTGGTAGTATAGAAACAAACTTAAGGCAGGTAGGCAGCATAGGTTACATAATATGAGGGGAACCCCCAAAATACCTGGAATTGGTCAATTGCACAGGAGTAGGGTGTAGTTATTGAATATGCC
Organism: Erpetoichthys calabaricus; assembly: GCF_900747795.2. Classification (NCBI taxonomy): domain Eukaryota; kingdom Metazoa; phylum Chordata; class Cladistia; order Polypteriformes; family Polypteridae; genus Erpetoichthys; species Erpetoichthys calabaricus. The sequence continues at coordinate 217,232,036 of NC_041394.2, read as the reverse complement.
ACTAGGTGTCGTATGCCTACATTCTGGTTAATCAGTCTGTCAAGTGGCATTGTGCTGAATTGATTGAGAGTGTATTTCTGGTGTTTATTCTACAATCATGTAGATGACTTTGGCGATTTTCAAGAGATGATGAAATTATTTTTTCAGCATTGATGGATTTATTTGTTGAGTTTATTCCCCATGAGCAAAATGTAAATCAGTGACGTTACAATGAATTGCTTAGGCATTTATGGGAAAACATCAGGAAGAAAAAACATCTGGACCAGTAGCACACAAAAAACTGCATTTTGGACCATAACAGCACACCCACAATATCAAAGACAGTGTGGTTGGTGCTTTGCAGCCCTTGCATTTATCAGATCTCGCTTCATGTGACTTCTTTTCATTTCCAAAATTAAATTTGAAACTGAAGACAATTATCTAACATGGAAGAAATACAGGAAAAAGCGTCAGCGGCTGCAGACACTGTAACAAAAGATGAATATGGCAAATGGTAACAGGAATGGGAGAAGCGTAATTGTTGGAGAAGTGAGCAGAACTTTTCTTGTAATGTTTTAAAAGTTGACTTTTATAAAGATAGCTAATTTATCTTTTGATTCTTTATTCTTTTCTTTACTGAAATACCTTCAGTACTTTTTCTACTTTTGTTTAGTGTTTATAATTAGTTGATAATTCGTTTCAGTAGAAAGTGTAATTAGCTCTGCTATGTTGTGAGTGAAAGATATTGCTTGTCTATGGACACTCTTTTTGATAGTTTCTACTATAATGCACATCTTAGATATACAAGCATTCCACAGTGTTAGCTCACATTTATGATTTCAGAAGTGTGACATATAGAAACCAATCTTAGAAACAATTTTATTTTTATGAACTTTTTATAATGTCACAAGAGTATCTCTAAGATACACAAGCACACCTCAATATGACCTCCTGACTCTAATGGGAGAAGCATATAAGCTCAAAAAATACTTTTTCATAAACAGGAAATTTAACTCTAAAAAAAAAAGCTAAGTTATCTTGGAAATGAAATGACCGCAACATACCTAGATTAGCTTTAAAAAGATCAGTGAGAAAGCTGATCAGAGAGAAGACAGGAGGGAGGAAAAGTCAATCCAAGAATGCTCTGACTTACGGCTAACACTTCAAGCAATGCAAGAAATGGACTGCCTTGAAAAGACTAAACATCTGATAGTACCAGGTTTTTAGAGTTCACACTTTATTTTGCTTTTGTTTTCTGGTACAATCTACTTGATGTATAATGCATGAATAAATATTGTAGGTTTTCTAAACTGTTTTGGGACTCCCCCCAATGGGACAACATGCTGAAGAGCTTCCCAAAATGTGATCACCGGATCTGTGGAAGACAGTTGCTACTATAGGCTCCCAGTGCTGCAGCAGCTTGCCGCAAAAGCAAATCCGAGCCGACCGCGGTCGTGCTATAAGTGAAAGTCGACGATGGGTGATGCAAGAAACATTATAAATGCAGGGGGACAGTATTACTTGGCCATGACCCTGCCTGATTGTTGTGTCTGTGTATAGGAGAGTGGTAGATCACGCTACAATAAATAACCATGCTGTTCCTGTTTCAAGCGGAATAAAGCTGATTTTGCAAAAGTGCTGAGACTCAGCCTCGTGTTGTGGGGTGCAAGACACCAACTCACGCATCACAATATGTAACCTTTTCTCCTACCTGTTCTGCTGTTCTTTCTAATTGCCTGGGGTCACATATGCAAAAGGATGGGGGAATTGTTGAACTACAGTACGCAACAGTGGGAGAAGAGTAGGGGATTTGTTAAGGTCTACATCATAAAGAGTATAAAGTAGAATAGGGTCAACCTAGGACCCTACCAAGACAAAACATTGTTGCATCTCAAGGGAAGTATTTTGAAGGTGACTAAAATTTCTTTTAATTATGGGTATTTTTGGGTCCCCTTGTACATTACTTGTTTCTAAAATGTAAATGTTACTACCAGTAATGCAATTGTTAATGCTTGATTTGATTACTTTGGCAAATCCAAATCCAAATATTATGAACTTTGGATTGGTAAACAGCGGTGGGCTGGCACCCTGCCTGGGGTTTGTTTCCTGCCTTGCGCCCTGTGTTGGCTGGGTTTGGCTTCAGCAGACCCCCCGTGACCCTGTAGTTAGGGTATAGCGGGTTAGATAATGGATGGATGGATGAATGGATTGGTAAAAACTGTTGCTTTTTTTATTTTTTATTTTTTTATGTTGATCCATGTTTACCCTTTTCACACCACAAAACTAGCCTGGATTTAGTGTTCAGGTGTCTGATCTAAATGAGGTGTAGCACTAAAATGCAAGGCCAGCTCAGCGTTGGCTTAAGTGTACGTGCTAACAGAGTTAACTCATCATTTTCTTAAATTACATCTGTGTTTTTGTCCATTTTGTCAGCTGTGATAAATATCCATCCATCCATTTTCCAACCCGCTGAATCCAAACACAAGGTCACAGGGGTCTGCTGGAGCCAATCCCAGCCAACACAGGGCGCAAGGCAGGAACCAATCCCGGGCAGGGCGCCAACCCTCCGCCGGACACACACACACACACACACTAAGCACACACTAGGGACAATTTATAATTGTCAGGCCACCTGACCTGCATGTCTTTGGACTGTGAGAGGAAACCGGAGCACCCGGAGGAAATCCACACAGACACAGGGAGGACATGCAAACTCCACGCAGGGAGCACCCAGGAAGTGAACCCAGGCACCCTTACTGCAAGGCAGCAGCGCTATCACTGTGCCACTGTGCCGCCCCTGTGATAAATATTTTACTTGTAAATGGGAAAATAAATATATTTTTCTTACATTTTTGCCAGGTTCGAACTTCAGTTGTAGAGATGACTGGCCAAAGGATAATGCTGAAAATAATGTTAAAATGCATGGAGTGGATCTCTTTAATTCTATCCCCTAATGGAGGTCATGCCTAGTACAGCCATAAGCAATTCCAACAATATAAACCTCTGTGCTGCAAGAACAGAATGTTCAGTCTCAAGCAGTAACTCCATACAGGGTCTCTCTGTCATTAATCCCCTGATGTAATGGCACTTCTTTGACTTTATTACCACTTATAGTTTTTATGCCTTCTTTTATTATATATAGCACAATTTGGTGATGGCTTTCTAGTTCAGTAATGGCTGAACATGAAGGAGAGATATTTTTTGGTAGACGTTGTTACAGCATTCATCCCAAGATCTTTTACTATTTTTGACCACTTTAACTACACCAAATGGCCTTTTGATCAGTATATCTATCTTATTTCTACTTCATTATACATTTGCTGTCACATTGCAGGGCACAGAATCATCATGGTGTCAAAAGAGTGCCTTATGGATGCTCGCCAGTTCTCCAAAAGTGAGATCTGGTGTAAGTGGTGGAGGGTACATTTACTGTCCTATGCACCTGATTGGCAAAAATGTTCAGATTTTCAGGGCTTATCAGGTATTACCCCGCTAATATCAAGAAACCTTGGGTATAGCATGAAATCACATCCCACCCCATGACACCACCAACACGATAGGCTCATAGAAGTTTTGTCTTATATTCTTGTTTTCATCGCAGTGTGAATCAGAAAAAAAACAAGAGTTACCAGATTAGTGACATCTTTTCATTGTTCCAGTATTCAATGTTGGTTTACTACAGAATACTGGAACTGCAGTTTTTTTGTGTGCTGTTTTTAATGAAATGATTGGATCTAATTTGGGTTATTGACTGCCATAGCCATATCTTAAAAAGTGCTTATCAGTTGTGGGTTCTCATATGTCTTACTTTATTCACTGTTAAACTTGGCTATTAGTCAGCTGGACTGTAGCCCAGGACAGACTTATCATCGTCACCACAATGATGATTGCAATAGAGACTCAACTATACTGAGCAGATTAGGCAACCCAACTCTCATCAAATTCATCCAACAATTTTTGGGGTACTTCCAGATGCTTCTGGGCCACCTGTGAGAGATCATCCCCCCAGTATATCTTCTGTTTGTCCCAGGGTCTTCTACTAGTGATCTGTGCCTTTATAAACTATGTTGAGACACAAAGGAGACGTTCTAACAGCAAGCCTGAACAACTTCAGCCAGATCCTTTTGATCCAGAGAAGCAGCAGTTTTCCTCTGGTGTCCTTCCATGTGCCTTAGCTCCTTGTCCCGTCATACAGAATGAACCCAGGCAACCCTGCACAGGAACCTTATTTCAATTACATGTACTTGTGATGTTATTCTTTACCCAGATCTCATAATTATAACTGAGAATGGGGATGGAAACTGGCTGGCAAATCAAAAGTTTTATTAGAGAAAATAACGTCATTGGACGGTGCAACTTTTGTAAAACTACTGGCACTGCAATGATTCATTGGTTAATCTCACAGTAACCTCCTCCCCCATCACCTCTGAGGACTACCCTATGGTACTCAGATTCTTCCATTTGGGCAGATAGCAGGCCCCTATCTGCCTCTTTTATCTTTATTTCCTTCCATGTTCCAGAATATTCATGTTAATTCCATCTTTCTTCTAAACCTCCTTAGTTAGGTCACGGTGAGCTTGTCTGTCATCACGAAGAGCGAGGCAGGAGCCAACTCTTAATGCAGAACCAATACTTAGCAGAGTATAGAATCACTGATATTGGTTCAATTTAGAGACTACAGTTAATGTAATTTAGTCTTAGGGATGGACAAATGTCCTTTCAGATGTTCATGGATATTGGAAAATGGATGGATGGATGGATATTGTATACTTGGTGCTGTTAGGATAGGTTTTTTTTAGTCTGCAATGAAAAAATGATTGGATGCCTGTACAGTACTGCTGCACTTATTAGTAACTGCTTCACCTTTCACATAAAGAACATCTTCATGTAGACTCTTGAAAACAGCTCTAAAAACACAAATCCTTCACTTGTCAGTAGCTTTCATTTTTCCTTTGGGTAGCTTTATGGTCATTATCTTGATAGTGGCCTGAGCTTTGACCTGCACTTCTCAGTGGCAGATGAACCATCTATCAGCAAAAAATTTGTTTGTCTGCCTGTTTTTATGTCCTAGACACAGTTAGTTCTTTTTTACTTCAGTAATAGATTACTGAATTGCTCTCCTCAATGTCTTTAATGTAACATAAGGCAATAGAAACATTTTTTAAATTGCTCATCAAATATTAATCTGTATGACAAGTGAGATCTCCAACAAATAGACTTTTATCTCTGCTGAAGCATAACACCCAAAATTGAAGCTATTTTTTTAGTGTTAGCTTGTAAGGTTTCTTTGGTCTATCCAAGGATCCCCAACTCCAGTCCTGGAGGGCCCAGGTGGGTACAGGTTTTCATTCTAACCCTTTTCTTTCTTAGCGTCCTGTTTAACTTATTTTGAATTAATTTTAATTAACTTGTTCTTGAAGACTCAGACCCCTTAATTGTTTTTTTTTTTCCTTAATTAGCTGCCAAACAATAATGAGATACAAAATGAGCCAAAACAACTGGTGTCCATCATACAGTATCTGAAAATAAAGAAAGGTGGAGGTCTCAGGAATGCTGATCTGCTCAGGTCCACAAAATATTCTATGATTGCTTTTAGAAAAGAGAAGAATCAACAATTTCAGAAATGTATTCTATTGCACAATGAGAGCAGCAACATGCCATGGAATTAAAGAATGGGTTTAATTAATTAATGGGTACCTAATTAAGCAACTGGTTGGAGTGAAATTGATTGGAGTTTGAGGCCCTGACTTAGTTGGTCTTCTGTTGGCTCCCTCATTTCACATTTAATTTCTGTTTGGGTGCCATTTAAGGAAAGAAATGAAGCAATTCAGAGGAAACATGAAAAATTCAGGGGAACAAATCTTAAAAAATTCCATTGAAATTAATTCAAAAGAAATTAATTAGCAGCCAAAACAGCGCACTAATTAAGAAAAGGGTTAGAATGAAACTCTGCAGCCACCGGGGGCCCTCCAGGACCGGAGTTGGATACCCCTGGCATATACATTCGTATACGAATAACTTTCTTTTTTTGTTTGTTTTCATTCAGAAATTTACATATTCTTCAATTAGCAATGGCACTAAATGTTTATTATTCTTCATTATTTTTCTATGTGTAAACAAAGCTCATTTTCATATTTGCAGTTATAGCAGCACTTTGAAGATGGGCTATTAACAGGTGACATGATACTAGCTGTTACATTTTTTGTGGTCATATCGCTATTGAGATAAACCAAATCCCTGCTAATTCTCTATGAGATATTTGGAAGATGGACAAAAGTTAGTTAGGGACTGCAGAGCCACTAAAGAGAACAGCAGCCCTCTATGGAGCCAAGCAGACAATGAAAGGCCAATGGTGAAAGCGAGCTTCCAGGTCTTTTTTGGGGTAGAAATATGCTGCCTAAAGCCTCCAGTTTTTATGTGTGTTGTTCTGGATACTGAGTAACAAAAATTATCTGTAGCATACCAATAAAATTTAATTTATCTACAGTATGCCTCTTGTTCACATCACAATGTGACGGTGGTGCAGTGGGTAGCGCTGCTGCCTTGCAGTTAGGAGACCTGGGTTCGCTTCCCAGGTCCTCCCTGAGTTTGCATGTTCTCCCCGTGTCTGCATGGGTTTCCTCTGGGTGCTCCGGTTTCCTCCCACAGTCCAAAGATGTGAAGGTTAGGTGTACTGGCGATCCTAAATTGTCCCCAGTGTGTGCTTTGTGTGTGTGTGTGCACGCCCTGCAGTGGGCTGGTGCACTGCCCGGGGTTTGTTTCCTGCCTTGCACCCTGTGTTGGCTGGGATTGGCTCCAGCAGACCCCTGTGACCCTGTAGTTAGGATATAGCGGGATGGATAATGGATGGATAATATTTCCAAACAAAGACACACCAGAACACCCCATCATGTACATTACTGTGTTTTATCCACAGGAAAACTCTCTACACAAAACGCTGCCTCCCCCATCACCTATCATAGCAACTGCCCTTTCCTGTTTCATGAGTCCTGCAGTTGACAGTAAGGGTATACATGCACCAAGCACCTTCGACCTGCAAGTTTCTTTTCTGACTATGACACATTTGTAAAGACTGTCATCTTAACTGGCAAAGTGGGCATTGTACTACGAAAGAAAACATTACAGTATTGAAGCCGAGATGCTGGATCAATCAGACGACAGCACTACCCACTCTGCCACCATGAGTAATCCAAAAAATTGCATGTGGATATGTGAAGTATAAATAGAGTCACAACCACATTAACATATTATATAGTAGACCAGTGGTTCCTAAACTGTGTCTGCAGGTTTTTGTTCCAACCAACTTCCGTTTTTCATTGGACTCTTAGCCTAATTAAATGAATCATTATTTCCCTGTTTCTGTGTTTTGGAGTCAATGTAGAAATTATAAACTAAGTGGGTAGCGCTACTGCCTCGCAGTTGGGAGATCTGGGGACCTGGGTTCGCTTCCCGGGTCCTCCCTGCGTGGAGTTTGCATGTTCTCCCCGTGTCTGCGTGGGTTTCCTCCAGGCGCTCCGGTTTCCTCCCACAGTCCAAAGACATGCCGGTTAGGTGGATTGGCGATTCTAAATTGGCCCTAGTGTGTGCTTGGTGTGTGGGTGTGTTTGTGTGTGTCCTTCGGTGGGTTGGCACCCTGCCCAGGATTGTTTCCTGCCTTGTGCCCTGTGTTGGCTGGGATTGGCTCCAGCAGACCCCCGTGACCCTGTGTTCGGATTCAGCGGGTTGGAAAATGGATGGATGGATGGAAGTTTGGTAGATTTTTATTAAAATGTAATAAGTAGTTATATGGGGAATATGTTGTTTTTTGTATTTTCAACATAATTTTCACTCTGCTTTTCCAGGTGTTCTGGTTATTTAATTAATTATTTACTAATTAGAAGGTCTGACACTGAAGTTGTTGCAGCTTTCATCATCCCGGGTGTCTGCTATGCTGGTTAAATGAAAGGAGCAAACTACACAGGAAAAGGGGAAAAAATAGGAAAACAACAAAAGAGAGTTAAGCATTTTTAGCTTTAGAAAAAAATAGAAATATTTCTAAATGTCTTATGAATGTAAAAACCATACTGTTGTGTTTTTCTGAATGCAGAATAAGAGAAGAGTAAAAAAAGACCAGCTAATTAAATGAGATCAGTTGTTGTCGATTATTATCACAGATTGTGAATCTGGTTGGAACAAAAACCTGCAGCCACAGTGGGTCCTCAGGATCGAGTTTGGGAAGCACTGCTGTAGACCTCATTAATAACGTGTTAAATTAAAGAGTAGGTGAAAAAATATGTTAGAAATGTGTTGTTGCACAAGAAATATAAACTTTGCTCCTGAAGTGAAGAGCACATTTTCTGCATGTGTAACAGCTCTATTTGTTTGTTTTTTTGATTATATATTTTTATGTAGATGATTTTACATACATTAGATAATGTTTTAAATACACTAATTTTTTGTTACTGTTTATTTTTTCTATTACCCTGCAATTAAAAAAGTTGGAAACCTAGAAGAGAAAATGAATGAATGGATAATATTTTCTGTTTAATCAAGCGTGTTTTCTCCTCAGGGCTGCTTTTTAGAGGTTATTGGTTTAATTGGAAAATAGATTGTGTACGTTTACTTTATAACAAATAGTTTTAAACTTATGACAGTGGCCTGCCTAATGCTAATTTTATTGGTGAGAAGGTTACCCTGAAGAGATAAATTGTGAATTATCTCCAGCTGCAAATTGCTTAGCTAAATCAAGGAGAGTTTCTAAATGTGAAAGAGGACATTTGTTTCTTTCCAGTGCTGTGGTCACTTAGAATACTGAGCTTTTTGAAGCGAGTTGAAATATGTAAGTATTGCTTTTTTTAGCTGAATTAAAACTGCAAGCCACGAAATGTACGCCTTGGGGGAATCTATTTAATTATTTTTTATGTCATAATTTCTGTGTGATTACAAGTACTTATGTTTAGTTTGACATTGGGATATAATTTCATTTTGATCCTTAATTAGATTTGAATTATGTATTTTGGCTTGCGTTTCCTCATCTATTATATGCCGCTACTCCTTATAGGCTATTTGTATGCTTTGTATAAACATCTCTACATTAATGCACTTGCCAAGTCAAGCTGCACACTCTTTGTGTACTGCTTTTAAAAACTACATTATGTCTGGTTTTATGCATTTTGATTGGCACAATTGAGGTTTCAATTTGCAGCCAGTTCACCTGAAAATTTGGCCTTGTTATGTTTTTTTGTGCCTTTGCTTTTTACCTCATGTTGCCTATTTTCTGTTTTGGGCCATTTGCAGTCTTACAGGTTATGGCTTTTTTTTAATTTAACCTCACTGTAATGTGTCTGCTGTAGTGGAAGCACCAGTTTGTAATGTGGCTGCAAGGACTACAGTTTGCACAAATTTATCTTTATGAACAGCTGAGATGGAAAACAAGGGATTTTTTTTTCTAAATTTTCAATTCTCATACTGCCGATCTGTATGTCGCAAGAAATATATTGCGAGAGGTGATAAGTTAGTATTGATCTGTAGTATGCTTATTGACCAATAAACATGTATCCATCCTTTTACTGGTTCCACTTATTCTAATTTTAGGATCTCAATGAGTATGAGCCTCTTGCAGCACCCCTGGGCTCAAGGCAGACTCCTATTATGGGGGGCTCCTCAGTTCATTGTAGGGCATGCTGTCTACTGTACCAACCTGTATTCACTTGCAGAGGGCCTAAAGTAGTTTTGCCTAATGTATACATCATTTTGAATGTATGAGTATCCCGAGAAAAACCTGTGCAAACATGGGGAAAACATGTAAGTGCCATACAGATAGTTATTGATTTGAAGCCAGTCTTTTGTAGCTAAGTAGCAGAGGGCAACCGCAAAGCCCTATAGCTAAACAAACCTAAAAAAAATCTGATGTATCCAGTTTGTGATCTCCCCTATGTAAAGCTATGATCTTAGCAGCAAAAATTCAAAATCGTTATGTTTGTGAAAAAACGTCTGCTACAGCAGTTTTGCACAAAATCGGTAGGCTTGGGCATATTAAAATGGTAGTATATGTGCCTCATTTCATTCTCATTGAATGATTCGATTTCAAATTATTATATCCATAGACTTGCATCCTAATGTACACAGAGATTCATCCCACTGATTTTGGTCTTTATTTTTTCAGGGATGTCTAAATATGTGACATTACTTTCTAAATAATGCTATTATATGTGCAATAAATTATACCATTTTCAGTTGATCAAATATGTGACTTGGGGAAACTGTTATTAAATTTTTATTTTACTGTTTTTCTATGAGTGGCAATAATTGCTGTGAGGGAAAAACAAATTCTCCCAGCCCCCATAAAACAGTTCTGCAGAAACAGCTATGCTATTAGCATTATCAACAAATGTTAGAAAAATAAGGAAAGGAACACCCAATAGTCATGAAGCGTTTTCCATGAATTGGAATGTCTCGGGTGAAAACAAACGATGGATATTCACATAAATCTGACATTACCGTTTCCAAAACTTAAAGCTAGTAAGGATCCTACAAAAACAAAAGCATGCAGAACACTAAGTTGTTAATGGAAGTGAACCAATGGGAAGACTTTTCAATAAGGCAGATGCAGTCCCATGAGCCCTGGAGGATATTGTGAATGCTTCTGCCCACCACCATGGAAGCAGCAGTAATACAGAAGGCACACATCTAGGGAAAATCAGACTTTTATTTAGATTTTAAGAACAGTACCTTGTATGGTAGTATATGACTTTGGGTCCTTTACTACTTCATTTTCTTATTTAGATAGATAGATATATACTTTTAGTAGTTATTTATCCACCTCTAACCTGTATTTGTAATTCAAGTTTATTGTATTTTTTTTCTTAACAAATAGTAGTTAGCAAATAAGCACAGAACTTTGCCACTACTACTTTGTTGTATTTCAAATGTTAGGGAGAGAGAGTCTGAGAGTCCTGGGGTACTTTTATTCAAGCACAATAGTTTGCGTACACCAGAACACAGGGAAACACATACAGTTGTGCTTGAAAGTTTGTGAACCCTTTAGAATTTTCTATATTTCTGCATAAATGTGACTTAAAACATCATCAGATTTTCACTCAAGTCCTAAAAGTAGATAAAGAGAAACCAGTTAAACAAATGAGACAAAAATATTATACTTGGTCATTTATTTATTGAGGAAAATGATCGAATATTATATATTTGTGAGTGGCAAAAGTATGTGAACCTCTAGGATTAGCAGTTAGTTTGAAGGTGAAATTCGAGTCCGGTGTTTTCAATCAATGGGATGACAATCAGGTGTGAGTGGGCACCCTGTGTTATTTAAAGAACAGGGATCTATCAAAGTCTGCTCTTCACAACACATGTTTGTGGAAGTGTATCATGGCACGAACAAAGGAGATTTCTGAGGACCTCAGAAAAAGAGTTGTTGATGCTCATCAGGCTGGAAAAGGTTACAAAACCATCTCTAAAGAGTTTAGACTCCACCAGTCCACAGTCAGACAGATTGTGTACATATGGAGGAAATTCAAGACCATTGTTACCCTCCCAGGAGTGGTCGACCAACAAAGATCACTCCAAGAGCAAGGCGTGTAATAGTCAGCGAGGTCACAAAGGTAACTTCTAAGCAACTGAAGGCTTTTCTCACATTGGCTAATGTTCATGTTTGTGAGTCCACCATCAGGAGAACACTGAACAACAATGGTGTGGATGGCAGGGTTGCAAGGAGAAAGCCACTGCTCTCCAAAAAAAACATTGCTGCTCGTCTGCAGTTTGCTAAAGATCACGTGGACAAACCAGAAGGCTATTGGAAGAATGTTTTGTGGACGGATGAGACCAAAATAGATCTTTTTGGTTTAAATGAAAAGCGTTATGTTTGGAGAAAGGAAAACGCTGCATTCCAGCATAAGAACTTTATCCCATCTGTAAAACATGGTGGTGGTAGTATCATGGTTTGGGCCTGTTTTGCTGCATCTGGGCCAGGACGGCTTGCCTTCATTGATGGAACAATGAATTCTGAATTATATCAGAGAATTCTAAAGGAAAATGTCAGGACATCTGTCCATGAACTGAATCTCAAGAGAAGGTGGGTCATGCAGCAAGACAACGACCCTAAGCACACAAGTTGTTCTACCAAAGAATGGTTAAAGAAGAATAAAGTTAATGTTTTGGAATGGCCAAGTCAAAGTCCTGACCTTAATCCAATCGAAATGTTGTGGAAGGACCTGAAGCGAGCAGTTAATGTGAGGAAACCCACCAACATCCTAGAGTTGAAGCTGTTCTGTACGGAGTAATGGGCTACAATTCCTCTAAGCCGGTGTTAAGGACTCATCAACAGTTACCAGTTATTACCAGTTATTGCTGCAATGGGGGGGTCACACCAGATACTGAAAGCAAAGGTTCACATACTTTTGCCATTCACAAATATATAATATTCGATCATTTTCCTTAATAAATAAATGACCAAATATAATATTTTTGTCTCATTTGTTTAACTGGTTTCTCTTTATCTACTTTTAGGACTTGAGTGAAAATCTGATGATGTTTTAGGTCATATTTATGCAGAAATATAGAAAATTCTAAAGGGTTCACAAACTTTCAAGCACAACTGTATGCCAAAAAGAAATCTGATTTATAAAACCAGGTGTACGCACATTTCTTTGCAATTTACCCTTTATGAATATAATCATGTTGTAGATGCGTACTTGAGTGCTGCTCAAACCCTGCCATGTTACCCCCCTAACACAACCAATATATGGTCTATGCTAATCAACATCATACATATGCAGTCATCACTTACCTGCATTTGAGGAATCCTATGGTACCACCCAAAACTGACCAAGGACAAGATTTGGTTCAAATTTCATCAGTTCTCAACTGGAAGAAGTTGGCTTAAGAATGTTAAATTAAAATTCATGGAACTATCTGAAGGCGTGTTTTAAGAATTTTGAATTGCATTAATTTATACAATGAAATAATTTTTATGATCTCTACTTTCATTTTCTTGCTGTTCTTGGAGAGGTTTAAGTTCAGACTGTTATCATATATAGAGAGTATAACGCAAATTTTACTTGCATTCTAACTAACACATCTATCTCCAACACCACAATTCCCAAATATTACTTCTCGGACAAGGACCTTGCCTTGAAACCTCTGGATTCTTCATTTGCTAAAAATGATTTCCTCCAAAAGTCACCCAGAAATCGCAGAAATATTGGCAAAAAGACCAAAATTATACACTGCTTGGCCAAATAAAAATGACCCTAACTGATATAGTGAGTAGCTTCTCATTTCTTATACAACCATGTTGGAAGACATATCCTGTGGTTGTGGAAGATATGTCATGCTGTTTCAGAAGGGTCAAATTATTGGCCTGCATTAAGCAAAGAAAACCACTAAGGAAATTGCTGAAACTACTATAATTGACTTAAGAACTATTCAATATATTATTAAAACCTGGAAAGATAGTGGTGAACCATCATCTTTAAGGAAGAAATGTGGTTGGAAAAAAATCTTGAATGATTGTGATTGGAGATCACTTAAACGTTTGGTGAAATCAAATTGTGAAAGATCAATGGTAGAACTCTGGCTATGTTTAAGAGCACAAATAGTGAAAAAGTGTAAAAAGGACACACAGTATTGGGGCTAAACAGCTGTGTAGCCTTAAGAAAATCGTGTATCAGTGATTCTATTTGAGGAAAAAAAAGCTTGAACTTGCAAGGGAGCATAAAAATTGGACTCTGGAGCAATGGAATAAGGTCATGTGGTCTGATCAGTCTAGATTTACCCTGTTCCAGAGTGATGCCTGGTGCTTACCGTACAAGCCTGTTGGAGCAGTATTATGATCTGGGGTTGCTTAAATTGGTCAGATCTAGGTTCAGCAACGTTAAGTGGCAAAAAAATGAGGTCAGTTGATTACCTGAAGATACTGAATGATCAGGTTTTTCCATCAATGGATTTTTTTTCTTCAGTGATGGCACATTAAAAGATGACAATGCCACGATTCATCAGGCTCAAATTGTGATAGAGTGGTTCAGGGAGTCATGAGACATCATTTTCACAAATGTATTGGCCACCACAGAGTCCAGACGTTAACCCCACTGAGAATTTTTGGGATGTGCTGGAGAAGTCTTTACAAAGCGATCCAAATCTCCAATCATCAATACAAGATCTTGGTGAAAAATGAATGCAACTCAGGATAGAAATAAATGTCATGACATTGCATAAGATTATCGAAATGATACCACGGGAAATGCATGCCGTAATCAACACTGAAGGTGGTCCAAAGAAATACTAGAGTGTGTGACTTTTTTTTTTTTTTTTTTTAGCCCGGCAGTGTATATAGCACTTGAATCTGCCTTGAATTTCAGGAAAAATTGTTGGTTTGAGGTAGCTTAAGAAAACATAGTGTTAAATTAAGAGTTGAAAATGGTTTAGTATTGCAGAACCTCCAATTTAGTGTAAAATAAATTAGAAAAGGTTTTAAAAGGCATTTTTCTATTTGGGAAAGAAGCAGCAAATTCTCTGAGTATGAGTTCAGTAATCAGGGTCTAATTCAATTGACCGGCTGTGTCAATACTTTAAGGCATTACTGAGAATATACAAGGGAAACATTCTACCTTTCTGCTAAAGCAGAAAAAGCATTAATGGCTTTTTAAAAGTAAAAAGTTTTTATTACAATGCGTATTTATAGGAGATAATGGACTTAGGTACCTAGATTCAGTGCTCTTAAAGAAACAGAAAGCCAAGAAATGAAATTAAATACTACTAGGGGAGGTAACAACTATGTTAGGGAGCACCCTGCAAATGAAAATCCGAGGAGCACAGCAATAAGGACAGGGCAATGGAGGACAGTACTAATTTAATATGGTCCAATACCTGGTAGCACTACAGTGTGGCTTTAAATTATTTATTGACACCAGACATTTTATCATTTCATATATAGAGTTACAGACAGTAGACAGAAAAAGAATACAACCCCCCAAAGATTTTTCATTTTTTGTGATTATGTTACAGTCTATACATTGTATGGATTTAAATGGTCTTGTTTTGCCTGTATCTTTGCCCTTATTTCTTTTTGAAAAAATAATAAAAACAGAAAAAAAAACAGGTGTTTAAATAATATAAGACTGGCATACCTGGGGTCTTATTTATAAAGATTGCGTATGCACAAAAGAGAGTCAAAATGTGCTTACACAACTTCCAATGCAAATGTCAGGATTTATAAAAGAACATTTGACAGTAGAGCATGTGTATATTTTACCACAACTCTAATCCAACTCTTATGCAACATTTCTGAGAAACTGGGAAATGATGATGCTCTTGATCAATCAGCCAAACCAGATAAATGACGACTGACATGTAATAATTCATATCACTGAGCTGTTATTAGAATGTGACAAACATATTAAGCCTCAAAAATAATGAATATGATATGCATGTTGTATTTTACATTCATTTTAAGAGGGCTTGTTATGTGTATTTGCACTGAACAACTTTTTTTAGATTTTCGTCAGTTTATATCAGCTATCTGTTGTCTCATCTTGGGGAACTGACTGATAGGTCAACAATATTTCAACCATGCTTCACTCCATCAGACCTGCTGTGCAGGATGCCATTAACCAACTGACGAGCTGCCAGATGCAGTATTTGTATGGTGTGGGGTGCACATGTTTTTGCAATGGGGGCACCTATCGAGAATGAGCAGCTTTTGTTAATTGTAAGTAGTTACATTCCATCAATGCACAAGTCATCTGTGATGCCACAATCTAGCTGGCAAGCTTTGTGTCTCAGTGGGTGAGGTTGAATAGCATGCTTCATATATGGATGTTTCAGGGCAGCATTTGAGAGTTTGTTTACATACTCCAGGGTGGCTGCACTGCTGGTGCTGGCTGATGATGGCAATGCTCAAAAAAATGAATTTCAATCTGACTGTTTTCATTCATGTCACATGGTCACAATACATATTCAATCTAAGACTGCATATGAAAATTACTTGTATCTGATTCGAATCGAATGTATTTCAGTGTCCACACAGCCCTGAAAACATCAGATGTGTGTCATATTACAGCAAAAAAATTGACGAGTCTCTTTTGCCTAGAATTGTGAAAGTGGTTTTAGAGCTCGTTCAGGATGTCCAGCTCTAATGCTCTATGGAGAGTAGCTTCCAGGCTAAAAAAAGTATGTGAGTTTTTTGCCCTGCAGAGAGTGAATGGCTTCTCACCCAAAACAGATGTCTTGTCAGTTTTCAGCTCCCGCAAAGAGACAGAAGAAATTAATGTGGCTAGTTTTGAACAAAGGTGAAACCTCTGGTGATTGGATCAAAGTCACTTTCAGTTACGGACGTGATGCCTACTTATAGGCCCCTTATTTTACCCATCACTTCCAGGAAGAGTTCAGGTTGCGGTTACAAGCCTAAAATGAATGTCCATTTGGGCACCTTGTTGTCTGAAGGAGTCTGTGAAGAGGGGTCAGCTCAGTTCTGATTTATACCTTTGTTATCAGATGATGTACAGAGCTGACCAAAGTGTTGCTGGAGCTGCAGTTTAGCTGTTCACATTCTAGAATGTAGGTGGGGGTGCAGCTGGATTTCTGCATCTATTATATCAGCTGTCTTAATAGGCCTTGTGTGACACTAAAAGCCTAGCAAAATGGGCAAAGCCTACTTTGTCCTACAGCTTGATGCAATGAACCAAAAACAATCTTTTCCAAAGTATGACAAGCATCAGTTAGTGCAAGGATGGCAGTGGAGAAACCTGTCCTAAACAGCAGCCAAGAATAAAGCAATGAGTGGACCGGAAAGATCTATGGTGTTCTGATTCTTTACTTGCCCATAAGAGAGCTGGATGAAATCAGTGATAGCCACACTGTATTGTGCTTCTTTACAAGATTGGTAACTATATATAATATTTTCAAATGTGGTACTTGCACTCTTTGCTATTCTATTTACCCCTAGTCACTTTAGGTTTGAAATTGTTGGAAAATGTTCTCTTTTTTGTTCTAAAAGTGTGTTAGCAACCCAGCAAATCTGCACTCACCCAGCTGAACATGCAATTTTCTCTTTTTTTCCAGGGCACTGTTATTTATAGCAGTATTTTTACTGATCCAGAAAAGAAAAGATTTTTAATAAATCAATAAACTGTGCATGTGTAGTTCAAAACAACCATTATATTTTCAGCTAGCAACTGCTTAAGAGTGTGTTACTCTCCAGTGAACCTGAAAATAGAAAAAAAAATATTGGGTGTACTTTAAAAACTTCCACTGTGAAGGAACTAAAGAAAAAAAAAATAACATCCAAGCATAGCTGGTAGAAACAAGGCTTTCATCTGTGGTCAGTATGTACAACCACTCAGTTTTAAAAATGTATATATCCATAAATAAATAATGTTCGGAAGAAAATAACACCAAATACAATACAAGAGGATGGCAGCAAAATTATCTAAATACAAAAGACAATTGTCAGATGTAATTTAATTTTGGGAAAACATAAATAACAAAAATCAAAAGATAAATGTGTATTGTTCTTTATAATGGTGATAGAGAGTTTATTATAATAATTGTATTCAAAAAAGTGAAATGTTATGAAAGATATCTTCTGTTTTCATCACGCTCTTGTACATACTGTATTGGTGTTGCAAGTCCCACTATCATTGTAGGTTAAATAACAGATAATTCCATTTAAAAACTACATACATTTGCACCACTTCCACAAAAGCTGTTTTTTATGTAACTAATATTAACAATCTGTAAATTCTCCTTCTAATTTAACTACATTTCATATTTCTGTTTGCTTTTGTAATTTTTGAATAGGGGAAACCTAATAATAATAACAATTCATTATGTTTATATTGCACTTTTCAAGGTACTCAAAGTGCTGTAAACAGTGAGTGGGGAGCCACCTCAACCATGACCAGTGTGTACCATCCACCTGAATGATGTGACGGCGGCCATGTTGCACCAGTAGGTTCACTACACATTAGCTGTTAGTTGGTGAATGGTGAGAGAGAGAGCCAGTTAGAGGCAGGTTATGATAAGAGGGCCAGAATGACCAGGCCATGGTGGGCAATTTAGCCATTGGGATACACCCTACTCTTTACAAAGGACGCCCAGGTATCTTTAATGACCACAGAGAGTTAGGACCTTGGCTTTACATCTTATCCGAAGAAAGGAGCCATTTTTACAGCACAGTGTCTACTTCACTGCACTGGGGCATTGGGATCCATAATCAGACCACATGGTAAGTGCCCCCTGCTGGCCTCACCAACACCTCTTCCAGCAGCAAACCAAGCTTTTTCCTGGTTGGTCTCCAATCCAAGTACTGGCTGGGCCCGCACATGCTTAACTTCAGGTGGATAACCTGTTCTGAAGTGCATGTGGTGTGACTTTGGCAACTAATTATCATAGTGCAGTATCGATCATGCTTTGTCAGGAAATTAGTGTGGAAATAACCAGAATCATAACTCAGCTCGACAGCTTGCTTTTTACAGAGTGTTCCGTTTTACCAATAACATACATTGTTCAGAATTTAGTCACTGATTCCAATTTTAAATCAGCCCCACTTGAGTGTGGGGATGTGTCATGTGTGAAATCCAGTGGAGGGTTTGTTCCTAGCTCTAGCATTTTTGCTGCCCTCAGTGAAGCTGTAAAAAGCCACCCATTACCCCTTTTGCCTTCAGTGTTAAACCTGAACACATTAGAGAGCAACCAGTACTGGTAAAATATGGAGGGTTTGCATTTAAAATAGTGAATTTACAATTTGAGAATGTCGAGGAGGACATTTAATTACTTATAGCATTGTCTGCTTACAGGACTGTCTCAGAATAAATGGCACTTAAAGGGGGTGACATTTCAGAAAACAAGTAGGAAGTGGGCTGTATTAGGAGGCTTTATTTATTTTTGCATTTAATGTTTCTATAAATAAGAAACACATTTGTTTTAAATGATCAAATGACTACTAAAACTAATTACATATCATGTGGCTCAACTAAAACCTCCTGTCGAACAGACCTTACAAGGATGGTGACAATGTAGTTGTAATCTTAGCAAAGCAGTTCCATTTCATTTAAATTAATAAAAAAAAAACTGACAAACTTAATATAATCACAAATTCAATGAAATCGAAGTATAATGATTATCTGTAAACATTTACCCATGATTCCTGTTTACTATATCTTTGCTAGCATATGCAAATAATGCAATATAACTACCCAATCAACACACAGTTTCAGAGTTTTTTCCAGTAACAGTAACAATGGAGAACATTTTTAGTGTGCCAAGAGTGAATCTCCTAGATTATGGTGAACAATGGAGAGCAGTACTTGCCAAGTTTTAACACACGTTTTAATATAAGCCCCTTTTGGAAGTTAATATAGTTTAAATTAAACCAGCCTTTAGAAATTCGTTCAAGAGTTGTAGTCCTGTTGCCATTTTGAATGTTTAATTTTATTTTGCAGGATCTGTGTCTTCTGTGCTACACCAGTTTAAGGATTATTTTTATTGTTATTGTGGCTTGTGATACTGTTGGTTTATTATCTTGTACGTAGCCTTTTATGATAAGTCAAAAAATTAAAACTACAAGCTTGCAGCAGAAGAAACTAAAGAAATGAGAATGTTCCACATATCTGGGGATTTGAAAGAACACCTATGAAGGGCTCTTGTTGGTTATCAGGCGTTAAGAACAAAGATGGCTAATACATGAAAATAATACAAAACAATATAATCAAACAAATGTATTGAATCTGATTGTTCATAAGTCTGTGTTTAGTTTAAAAAATGCAGCCCCCAACATTTTGCCTTTCTAGGCTACCACCTAGTTTGCCTAAATGGTGGAACAGGCCCTGACTGCCAGGATAAGCCTCTTCCAGTGGAAACTCAGCTGCTATAGCTGACGCTTGTGACATCATAAATGGGAGCCAACAGCACAGCATGTTTGCATAACTTAGAAACAACTTTAGAAACCATAAGCTGAATGTGTTAGAAGTTATCAACAAGAAACATGCATAGCCAAGCAATACTATAGACTCACAAAATAACTTTGCTAATTACACCTTCTATCCATCCATCCATCCATTATCCAACCTGCTATATCCTAACACAGGGTCATGGGGTTCTGCTGGAGCCAATCCCAGGCACCATAAATTTCAGTTAGCATCATAAAATGATCAAGCCTGTATATCTAAGTTAAAGAAAAAGCTTTTATGGTAACCGCAAAAAATTGCCCACTAGTAAAAACAGCCATTTTTCAGTATATATATACACAATGTCATTAAGAAAAGGAGGTGTGAAATAAATCCCAGAAGCTCTTAGAACTGAGTTTTACAAAATTAATATTGCTCATCTTATTCACTGTTTGAGGGAACAGACTGTATATGCACAAATAACCTACTATTCTGATTTCACTTTTCATTGAATAAGCCCCGAGGGCTCATTTCTCATTATTGGGTTGTACTTTTTTCTTGACTTGTTACAGATAATTAAGCAATCTTCACCTTATGCCAAGTGACAGTCCAGGATTAAAATCTGTGCATATACAAAATTACAGTTCTGCTACAGTAATGACTATGGCAGAGCCTGTCAAATCACGCACTGAAGATCAGTAGTGTTTCTCTAAACTCTCTTTTGAGATGGATGTTGTTTTTGTATCTCCTGTCGAGAAAACATTCTCAGAAAACAAAATGATTACAATTGTACTGAAAATTGAGTTGCGATGAGTGGGAGGAGTGTTAGTCTTTTTCTTTCAGGCGCAGACAATGCAGAATAATATTTAGGAGGAAAGCATTGAAAAGTAGGCTGTCGAATAGCTCCTCCCGTCTTGGTGGGACAAGACTCAGTGCATTGTTTTTTCCAAAAAATAAAAAAGTAAATTCAAAATAACATAGGCATACAGAATGCATAGCATACAATTTAATATATAATGAAGGAACTCCCACATGGCAAGAATTTGCGAGGAGCACAGACGCCAACACGGTGGGATGGGACAGAAGTCTTAGAGCAAATGACTAGGTATGAGAGAGAACCACACTGGTGCATGTGGTGATTTGGGAGCACAGGGGTTGTTAAGGGGGGATACATCATGGATGTGTGCCACATACCGTGGAAGAACCCTGCAAAGGCACCATAAGGGAGAATTCCAAGTAGCAACCTGGGCAGAAGCATGCAACATTAATGATGTTAGAAGTTAGGTGATCTAACAGCTGCCATAAGCACCTGACCTCTTCCATCTTAACAGTGAGTGAGTACAGGGTGGAAAGGTGAAAGCGTACAAAGATTCCACAAGGGAACATGATCATATACTGTAGGTTGGGACTAATGAAACAGTGCTATCCATTTACATGCTTAAGCAGCTTGTGTGAACCTGGTAGACTTAGCCCTTAAAGAGAAACATAATGCACAGCAGTACAGGAATACCAAGAGACACCAGAAGACGTTCTCGCTGGATATCTTTAGAGCAGAAATTAAACCTGGGAGCTCCTTCATTGCCAGAGGCAGTCTGAGCTTGAAATCAAGAAGTGAGTTGGGACGAAAGCTCATTTCCTGGGAGAGAGGCGACAGCCAAGAGGGATTGAGAGATAGACATGAGGGATAAATAAGGGAGTGATAGATGTTCTCCTTGTGTTCATTGTTCACTTAAGCATTTTTGTGTGTTAAGGTACCATTTATTTATCGAGTTTGCTTATTCTTCTCCATGTTCTTATGGGTTCTCTCTCTAGATACATCAATTTATTTCCTCATCCCTAACTTGTGCTAGTTTTGGTTAAGTGCTGATTACTGATAATTTGATAGCATGTGAATAAGAGTGGATTGCTGTTGCACCCTTATGTCCTTTGTTGTTAGTATAGAATAGCTGGGTTCAGATGGATTGATAGATAAACTGTTTGTAGTTAGCATACCAGTTTTTTTTTAGGTTATTACATTTGGGACTCCCCTCCAATAATCTTCTTTGGAACAAGCTACTGTATTTCAGTTTGAAAGAGTCATATGGTGTGCCCTCATCATGGGACGACCAACATGTTATCAAAATTTTTGACCTACCTGTAAATGATTAAATAGGCCTAAAGCCCAATAGTATGCCCTTTAGTGTAAAAGAAGTTTGCAGTCTAGGTGGCAACTACCGGTAAATGTTAAAAGGTGTTTATCTGTGTAAATTTGTAGGGTCGTTATTTTCATGTGGACAGTGAATACGTTGCCACCCTCTGGTATCATGAATATATCTGTAGAGCATTCACTGTGATAGGCACCATGGTCCAAATAATGCAGGATTAACAGATTGGCTTCTTTCATTTTCTCTGTTTAATCAAAGTGAAACAATTTTAAATTACTATGCATGTAACAATAACAAAGCAGATTTCCTGAAGTGAAAATTGAATTTCGATACCTTTGTCAGTTTTTTCACTTGTGGGTCATTTGGCCTTTCTCTTTTTAAAAATTAATTACAATGCACCTTGGCATATTTATTGTTTACCATGAAAGGTGTTAATCAAAAATAAAGACATAGTAAGCTTACAATTTCTATCTCAGTAGTCATCTAATACATTACTTTTTCTTTGCCTATTTGATTAACCTGCTAAAAACTCTAGGAGGCTTGGATTCCAGTCCAAGCCCTATCACTGGTTCTGTGTAGTTTGAATGTTCTCTCCCTGTCTCTGTGGGGGTTTTCCCCTTGTGGTAAACAGCCTGGACACAGACAGGCAGACACCAATGGTTCAAAACCACACTCACGTTTATTATACATATTTACAAAAGTACTGAACACAACCCAGCACCCCTGCACCACACACCCTCAAGTCCGGGCTCTTCCAATGCCTCTCTTGACTTCTTTCACCGCCTCCACTCCTCTCCTCCGAGCTGTGTCCTCTTCCACCCGACTCCAGCTCACGAATGGAGGGAGGCAGCCCCTTTTATGTTCACCCGGACATGCTCCAGGTGTCTCCCGATGAACTTCCGCCAACACCTCCGGGTGTGGCGGAAGTGCTGACGGCCACGGCTCTTCAGGCATCTGGGTGCCCCCTGGCAGTGACCACGGGCCCCTATAGGGTTGAGCTTCCATGCTCTGTTCCTGTGGTCCCCATAGCAATCAGAGTGGCTACCCTCTCGTGGTCCGGAGGATGCGTAGTTCCTCTTCCGGTCCTTTCAGGCGTTCCAGCTGGTACTGCCCCCAGCAGCTCACCACACCCTATAGTATCACCTTCACACATTCTGGGCATGTGTGTATTACTTTAAACAAGATCTTCCACCTGGCCTGTTAACAGTCAGTCTGGGTATGTGTGTGTGTGCCCTGAAAAGATCTTGCTCCCCCTCAAAGGCTAGTTCCTGCCTTAACTCTATTTTGTTTTCTTAATTCTGAGTATTTTAGGGCTTAATGATCAGTAGACTGGATATTCTCAATGACTAAATGCTTTTTTGAGGCTGATGAATTCTATTTTGGGGTTGTTAAAAAAAAAAAATATGAACAGGATTCAAGAATGGGGAGACATTGATGGCCCTCTGCAGTTATCATGGTTAAGAACACTTCGTACTTTGGCTAAGATGTCTGTAGTCCAGCTAAGGGCCCTCTGTACTGTAGTGTGCAGTTAACAAACTGGAATACAGCCTGTGTGTCATCTCTTAAAGTTTGAATACACCAACCCTCCAGGCAGCACTTACTATTTCTTGAATCAATAATTAGTTCTTGCAAAATCTCAAATGTAGAAGGTGAGTAATTGTCTGAGTTAAGTGTTCATGCCACCAATGATTTAATTCACTTTTTTTTTACAATTGTAATTTTTCTCACAGCTCTGTGACATTAAGCAGAATTTTTCATCCTTCTGTTAACCAAACCTATTGACAGATTTCTTAATTTTGTTAGCATTTAGTTAATATTTTATATAACTGTTAAATAAATGCCTGTGTTATTATTTGTGGTATGCCACATCGATTAAAATGAAAGGTAATTGTTATAAATGAGCAATAACTTTGCCTGTCATTCTCATCTTGAATATTTATGCATAATCTCCATACAAATGGACCTTCCAGCATTTTTCGGTCAAGAAAAATGATTAACACAGAAAACTAAAATAAACAATGCAAGCTCACATACAGCAATTAGCAGCTATACCAACAAATTATGAATACTCCTATCTGTATGTCAATGGTGTTTCAATCAACAGTTTACCCTCCACGCAATTTATATTCAAATCAAGAAAAGTAATTTCATGTTGGGTATAGACTGCAAGATAGAGTAATGAGAAAGCTATTATGACACAAAAAAGGTTGCTATTTAAAACTATACTTTGTGAGTGTCTGAGAATGTTACAACTAATTTTATGCCAAAATGAACAAATCCTTGGTGTGAAAATTCAGCGATAAGCAGTTAATCTCCCTTCTTTTTAGATATAAATGTTTTATTGATTTGTGTTCCTTCTGTGTGTCCTATGATTAGCATATCCATAAAGGATGCCACAGAGGTAAATCTTACAGTCGAGTGCTTGCGTTTTGATTTAAAGGGGTGCTGTGTTTTTTGGGATCTGCAGTTTGCCACATTTTTGAAGGTTTTGATGTTGGTTACTGCAGTCAACCATTTTCTTAATCAGCCCAGTCCAATAAAGGGTCACAAACCTAATGCATCATGGCAGTTTGTATAGTTAAGCTAGATCATGGGATGCAAGACTATGGCAGAACACTAACAAACATACATATAGTATGTGAACATGGTAGGCACATTAACAAGCGAATCTTGGGTCTGTGGAGGAATATTTGTATATTTTGCTTGTACTACGTAAGTAAATGCATTGGCGCATGGGGCCTTAAAGATTGCTTGATTGGAACGTTGCTTACGTACGTTAAACAGTGCTAACCTACATACCACATGTTAAATATGTTGTTGACACTGATTATTTAGAGAATGTTTTAGTAGTGAATTTGAATTTATTTATTGTGGAATAAGAGCTAGAGAGGGCAAAGAGCCTGCAAAGTTTCCACCAGTGAGATCTTAATTTGGCCTCCAAATCTCTAGAGAGCTTAGCATCAGATCAAGGTTGAGAGAGTCAGATCAAGAGGACATGTAATTGAAAACTGGAATTAAACAGATGATAGGTTTCATTAATTAATATTTTATGGAGACAAGGCCACCTTGAGTAAAGAGGCCCATGACAACAGATGTGTGTTTTTTCCCTGGTTTTAGATGACAGTCTATGTTTTTGTACTAGGACTGCTGCTTGTCAACAGAATGTAGAGTAACCTGTAACTGTGCCGATTGCAAGTTGTCTAGGAGTGGGTGTCCTACAACAAATTAACAATAAATGCATTAAATTTGCTTTATTAAACCAATTTTTCAGTATAGTGTTGCAAAGTCCTTAGTCCTGGCCCAGCAGCAACTTGTGTTAAGCAGTAGCCAACCCTGTGTAGAATATAAGTCATGAAAGGGCACTCTTTCTAACATTGGGCCAATTTTAAGTCATGACTAAAAACGCAGAACGAACTCCAACAGGGTGTCCTATCAATACCAGGTTCTCCTACAAAATGTACCATCAAGATGTGTGCTATAATTGTTCAAAAACCAGTGAGAGACTTTCTGTATTTACTTTTATATAAATACATAGTGTAACCAAACGAGAAGCCTGGAAAGAAATATATTCATGAACCACTTATTTCGTAATTACTTCTGCAGTTGTATGGCCCCATAGCTCCCAGTAATGAGATATAATTAATATTCAACACAAGGGTTTTGAGGTAATGTAAATATTCCCTATTGTAGAGTTGCCCACTATGAATCATATCATTCAACAGAGACTGTATTCTTTTTTTAATTGAATGCACCTAACTTCCCCTCTCAAATAATTCCTACATTAGGAATGACATTACCACCCTACATAACCATTCGCACTCACTATCCATCCACATGTGTACCCAAGCCCCATTCCCACCCACCTGCCCCACCTTAAGGGAGGCAAGGTTGAAGACTGGCTGCTCTAATGGCACAGTCAAATTGGAAGCTTTCTGGAACAGATTTCCAGTAGTCATTGCTGCAAAGGATAGGGACTGAAAAAACAGACAATGCAGTTGGTACCAACACTGGATAGAGAAGCCCTGAACTTTTTAGAAAACTTGTCCCATGGGTACTGAGCATGCTGCTGGCCAATATTGAGCACTGGTTCGGCTGAGTGGATGTGCTACTGGCCATACAACAGCAGCTACACTCCTGGGTGTAAATGGCTAACTGAAGATGGATACTTAGCTGCAAAAATCCAGTTTGTATTGAGGCGAGCTTACCCTCATTTTGCACTAGATGCAAAAGATAATCTGGCACAGGACGCCTTCTTGTGGGGCATAACACCTACAGTGTGTGCTATTTGCTGAATCAAATTGGGGTTCAATATATATATTTTAAAACAGCCACCTTTCTGTTATTATAATTATTAATGTCTGTTTGGCAGATTTCTTAATCATGGGCACATAATAAAGTTTTGCATACATTCTAGTTAAGTGAATTTTGGAACCGGAATGATTAGTAACTTATTCAGTATCACATAGTGAGTCAACGGTAAATGTCTTGTGGGTTAAAGACTAACACCATAGCCACTTGGCCACACTCCAATTTTATAAAACAACTATTGTAGTGTATACTGTCCAACGTACTTCACATATTGAGAATTATACAGTTTTTACGGACATGCAATGAGTAAGTGATGGGGCCTGGAAACACAGTTGCCACATCATCAGGTGAAGCAGTAGTCCACACCACTGCAAACTCAGCACTGAAGGCTGCCACAGACTGCATCCACTCCAGTGATGGACTCTTTTGCATGCCCTGTATGAACTTCAGGACATTCTCAGATTGACTTAGTTATACTCATTTTGCAAAGTTCAAGTTTAGAAATAATAATTTATTTTACTGCATGGCAGATGTTGACCTTCTATACAACAGCTTAATGAATTATGCACACTAAATGTTGTGCTCTCATCTCACTCTCTTAAAGCATGACACTCCCAATACTGTTGCAGAATGAGCCCAAGACATATTGATTTTTTTCTCTGTATCAAGTCTGTATTTCTAAATGCAAACATTACTCCAATCAATATGTACTTCAGGTAATCAGCCATGCACAGGTACAATCATGGTCTCTCATCTTCATCACTGACTAGGGACTTACTAGAACAACTGCAGTGAACACTAAAGTGGCCTCCACTAATATTGATACCCTTGGTACATAAAATAATTAGTACAATGGCA
This sequence comes from Erpetoichthys calabaricus, assembly GCF_900747795.2. Lineage (NCBI taxonomy): Eukaryota > Metazoa > Chordata > Cladistia > Polypteriformes > Polypteridae > Erpetoichthys > Erpetoichthys calabaricus. The sequence goes on along the minus strand of NC_041394.2, from coordinate 217,204,873 downwards.
AGTGGTGGGTTTGTTTCCCAATCAATGTGTGTCCAAGTGTGTTAGCATCCCACGTAGAGATTTTTGCTGTCTTAAATTGCCAGAATAGTCAGGACCCTGAATAAACAGGTTTTGAAAATGAATGGATGAGCATTCATTTTTCACTTAAGCAGCAAGAATAAACATTGCACATTCTTGACACTGAACATGCCTCCAGTGCAACACTTCGTGTACTGTCCTAAAGGAGCTAGTCAGTACATGAGATCTTTGGCAAAGAGTCCTAGCTCTTCAATAAATTGAATCCTTTTCCAGCCAATGGGCAATGATCCATCCTGTTACTATTAGTAAAGGGAATGAAAATGGCAGTAAGTGTGTTTGTGACAACCCCCCCCCCACCTCCTCACATAAACAGCAGTCTATGTTTAGTGGTCTGTCATTGCCACGTTTATTAAACTTTTTTTATTACGGTACATAAGAATTTAATGCAGTACAGTGAAACAACATAATGTTGACCTCACCGTTCTTAATAGAAGGAATCAAGGATTTGAAATAATTATACAATTTAGAAAATTTTTCCAAATGGATATCCCTCATGCAGCATTCATGAACACATGCATAAAGGCAGATAAGAATCCTCACTTGTCTTGTGATTTATTTATAATAATAAAAAGAGCACTCCATAATTTAAAAACAACAATATCCGCTAGTCAGTTATTTTTAATTGAATCCCCTTCTTCATTCTACATGATGAATTTAGAATATGTTTGAAGAGTTCAGCTCTTAATGTAAAATAAACAGCATACATTAGTGTTCTTTCAGGCGGTCGAATGGTAGGAGGCTAGAAGGAATATTTTTGTCCTCTCTAATATCAGGCTGCATTGGGGAAGTGGCCATGTAATCAGCATTAAATTTATTATAATGCAAAAAGCCTAGAAAATAGATAGAGGAAAACAACATAAGTGTATAGGATAAAAATGAACAGCAGCCAAAAGCAGACCCGATGCTTTCTTATTTGCTTTCTAACCTTCGTCTTAATTGTCAGTAAATAAGACATTCTCCAATTTGAATAAGAGCAGTAAAATAAAAAAGAAAGACAGCTCAGCTTTCAGCGGTACAAAGTCTTGAGGCTGATTTATTTATGTATTCATTGCTAAAAGTACACATCAGAGGAGTCTCTAAGTCTCACTTGATACGAGTGAAGCTTGGGTCTCTTGCAAAGGCAAAGGCACTATTTCATTAGCTTTCACTGCCAGCATCTCTAACCTGAAGGAGCTGATGTTAAAATGAAGCTAGAGTCCCGAGGGAAACATCTTTGATTTGCTTTTGCCTGCACCTTTCCTCTGTTAGAGTTTACCCATGTGATTCAACTTTCTTACAGAACATTCGGTGTCCAGGATAATATCAGCTTCTCTGTTGCACTTCTTCAACTAGTCCAAGCACTGCAGCTTATCTCATCCTCAACAGCTACCCTTGCTCAAAAAGACACAACACCAACTCAGAGTTCCTGAGCCTACAATAGCTACATTTGCTCCTGGACTGAGAGGTTTGAGTGATGAAGCAAATTTCAGATTCATGTTTCAGTTTAAGCAAATGTAAATTAAGAGAAGACCTGTTCAGGTGATCAAAATTATGGAAGATATTACAAGAATGGATGCCAGCTGTTATTTTAGAGTGACTTCTTTTTCCAAAATATTGGAGGAAAAGTGGGAGCTGGTTAAGGATCAACTTTGCAACAAAAGTCCTCTTCATAAGAGGAATGTTAGATTCAGTAAATTACCAAGGAGTGTGGTAAATGTTAGTGATTTGGGAACCTTGACTTGATGATTTTTCAAGAAAATTAAAAGAACAGGGATTGATGAGTGTCCTGTGGTGGTTTGGCACCCTGCCCGGGATTGGTTCCTGCCTTGTGCCCTGTGTTGGCTGGGATTAGCTCCAGCAGACCCCCGTGACCCTGTGTTCGGATTTAACGTGTTGGAAAATAGATGGATGGATGGATGTGATTGATGAGCTATATTGAGCTAAATGGACTGTTCTCTTCATAGTTGTTTTTATGTTAAACATGCAAGCACAGATGAAGAACTGCTTGATCATATGCACTAATTCTATTTTTACTTGCTAGCATTGCTTTTCACTTTAATTTTATATATGGTGGAATGATTTGTTGCCATTCCCATTACATTTGGTGCTCTGAATCTGATGGAGGGTTCCTTTTGTACTCGGTTTGCATGTTCTTCCATGCTTTTCTGGACTTCTGCTTCTTTTTCATAGTTCAAAAGTAAATATATACTATGACTGATAGATCTAAATCATGGAAGTGTGAAACAGAGAAGATAAACTCTTAATAGTTAAGTCCTGTGCTTCTGCCCTTTAATTATTTCAGTATAGTGTGATAAAGATTTGTTTGACTCTGGTTTATTTCATAGTCTGTAGGAAATGATAATTTCCAGAGGGTGGGATTGAACTGTATGTCTGCCTGGGAGGTTGCCAACTGGGATCCCGAGCTGTTTTGTTGTGTGGTGGGTTGCGGCAACATAGTAGGTCATGCTCTCCAACCTGGCCTGACCTGACCTGCAGGAAAATCCCTCAAATTACCTTTTGGGAACATTTTTCCAAATCTCAGTCTGTCAATTGGCATTTTGGTGCTAGTCTATAATAAAAGCATCTCAGACACTTTATGTGAAGACTTTAAAAGTTGACTTGCTTCACACTCTGCTATAATAGGTCATTCAAGTGGTGCATACAGCAACCACACTGGACATGCAGGTAACAATGCAGGCTTAACCAATACCTCACCCTGCCTGACCATGTGGTATGGTGAGGAGATACTGAGCTTATATATAGAGAACAGGAGAATATTTTGTATACTTTTAATAGTGCCAAGGATATGTAATGGCCATTGAAAAGCTACGATGTCACTTACTATTACATGGTAACTTGCATCACTGTATTGTGGTGTGGTAATTTCTGGAGTACTGGAAAAGAGGTCCCCTGGTAGCTAAGCAACACTGACTAAGATACACTGTGGTCATAGAAACTAGAATTTGTCTTCACGGTGACAGTAACACATATAATATAGTTAAAGCAATCTGGATAAAAAGACGTGCACTACTGTAAAGGTAATTGCTCTGTAAGGTGACCACATTAAGTGTGGACTAAGACAGTCAGTAAGCAAAATTAAATTTGAAATGTACACATGTAAAACATGCGTGAACAAGCTACTGTCTCACATGGATAAAATGGAGCTTACAGTTTAATCATGAGTGATAGTCTTTTCACTGGTTTGGGATATTTTAAATTCTCACTGATAACAAATGTTATCAGCTCTTAGGGACACAAGGAGGCCAAACTACACAAAAAGACAAGGTATATTTTACAAAAAATAATAACGAGGTATGCAGGGTAATATGAAACAAACAGAAAGAAAATCAAACCTTCAAATCTCACAGGACCTAACTACACATGGGCTGCATGCCCTAATATTCTCTTAGGGTGGATGGCCCACTTTTCTTTGTTCCTTCCTGCCAGTTATGTCATTACTAGGAGGTTTTCTTTTTTGCGGCACGATAGTTCATCAAATGTACAATCTCACAAAACTGACCTATCAGACAACCTGCTCTGATTGTGTTCCAACTGTAGCAACCAACCAGGAGTCGTGTTTCTCTTTTAAACGCTTTTTATTTCTGATTGGCTAGGTGTACAGTTTATAATGAGAGTGGGGTAGTGGTGTGAGGTCTTTTAGAGCTTCACCAAATCTGGGTACATACTGTCATGTTGCATATTCTCTTTCTGTGCCCCCATTACATTTCCCTAATCTGTTCTTCAGTTATGTGATGTCATTAGCGTGAGCCCCTCTCATTATTTATTGAGTGTAATCTGTGAGCAGGTCAACACTTTGTACTCTCTGTATACTGGCAGTAATTCAAATACTTCAAATGGTTTGAGTTTAGTTTTTTATGTGACAATAATGATGTCATTTTGAAGATGTACAGTTTTTCATTATTTTATATTAATTCTGGTTATGTGTTTAATGTAAGTGTTCAATGGCCTTTGTACATAGTTTTTTTGTTAATAGAAAATGCTTGAGCAAAACCCAGCAAATCATGTTCTGGTGTTTTGTTTGTTAGCATTACAGCCTGAGTGTAATAAACACTAAAAGGCAGTGGAGCTGAGTGTTGGTGTCCTCCTCATCCTTTCTTCATGGCTGTTTGTGCGGTGAAGCACATCGCAGAAGCTTTATATGTTAATAAAAGTCAAATAAGTCTGCAGTGAGTGCAGTGTGTGCAGTGTACACTGGTTACTCATGCATATAATAGTCTTCTCTATTTAACCTCACAGTCTTAGAATTTACCAGTTTATTGGAATAAAATGCCATTAGCTGAAATGCTTTAGGTAAAAATGCCTTTTAAAATCAAGAAATTAGACATTATTTGGAGTTTTTTGCTAATGTTGCTGTGTAATATCAACCAAATATACTGTTTACTTCTCTTCTTTTTAGTTCACTTGGGCTCTATGAACATTCTGTAATTTTGTGGTTCACAGAAAATCTTGACCCCATGACAAACTTTTTTTGGAAGCCCATGAGCGTAATGATAATTTATATAATCAGAAATGGCCCTAAACACTCTTGTATGCTTCTCATCAACAGATTAACTCCCATCCTGCACTGCGTTGAGTTCCTGCAGCTTTGGTCTCAACTGGGTTCTGCACCACAGAAAATATGTTGCTTATTCCATATATTGAGGTCTTGGATACATCATAGTTCAACTTTAGTGAAATCCAAACTAGTTTCAACTTGTTTGTTGTTGTTTGTCTTTGTACTCATACATTTTCAAAGCTGTTTAGCTCAAGGTTACTGTTTAAATTAACTACCGATCTGTGATTAAATGATTTTGTCTTATAGAAAATTATATGCTAGCCATAGCAATTTTCAGATTCTGCTTGTTGGGCTTATATTAACATTCTTATTCTGATATAACAGAGTGTTTGTGTCTCTACATCCAACATTTCCCTCAGGGCAAATAAAACATAGGCTGACTTGAAATGGACTTCTTAGAAGAAAATCTGCAGATAGTAAATCTGACAGGATCAGGGGTCAGCCGGCAGGATCCGTGCATCATCCATTTAAAAGGCATTGGCTGAAGATTGTTTTTCATTCTGTCTAACATTACGTGCAAAGTCAGCACCTCAATCGTTTATTGGTGTGATGTGCTCTCTTGCACCTCGTTCATTATAGCATCTTCCCATTCATTAATAGTGGAAATAGAGACATTTCTTTGACAGTTTATCTTCAGTAAATGATCCCTTGGAAAAACACATGCATTTCAGAATGCCTTTCTCTATATATTTTACTTTTCACTAATATTTTCACCTCCCACTAATATTTTTTAGTTTAATATATTTTTAATTTCAATGATATTTAGGGAAAATTATTTACTTTATAAGCAATTCTTTACAGAAATAAAAGTGTGTGTGCATGTGTATAAGTTTGTATATACTGTATAATTAGCACCGGCAAGTAAGAATTTCACTGAACCCTGTGCATGTGACAATAATGATCCTTTAAACCTATAATGTTACCAGTCTGTTAGGTGTAGAGACTATTGTTTATTAAATTAAGGAAGAATAGTTGGACTCAATCTATTTATGTGTTTTCCAAATACACTGTGTCCTATATAGGGTAGTAATGTAGAGCCAGCTCCCATAATGACAGGATTAGGTAGAAGATAGTAGGCAAACCTGGACAGGATTTTAGCCTGTTTCCACACTCATATATTTATTTTGTGCCAGTTAATAGTTACTATTTGATTAACCATGAATATTTGGGGGTATGCAATATAATATTGCGATATTTTGATATATATACTAGGGGGCTTCACTCGCCAACACCCGTGTTTGGTTTTGCAGATACACACTTTTAAGATTTTTTTTTTCTTTGAATTGCTGCTATTTCATTAGTGTCACTTTTATTTCAGAACTTCTTTTTAAAAACAATATTTGGAATCTTTAGAGTCCCAACATGCTGAATCGTTTATTCTGTTTAATGACTTTGTACCATAATTCAGGATAGGTTTCTCTGTTTGGAATTTCAGCACAGACAAAATGATCTACATCATCAGCAGTTAATTTTTCTGCAAAGTAACCAATAAATGCATGTGAGGTAAACCCTATTTTTGAAATTCTCTGACTTAAACCTCAAAGCCTTACAATATTTACATACTTCAGACATATCACCTATGTCCATATATTAGATCTCTATTCGCCTTTTTGTTTTTTCTCCGAGTAATAATTTCTCTTTGTTTGGGCTAATACGATGTTTACTTTCTTGTTTTGACACTTTCGTTTTTTTCTGCTTTCATATTCTGTATCTTTCTCTGCATGTGTTTCACGCCTGCGTTTTTTTTTTTGAGCCTTTTGAATTCCACTATTTTCATTATCTATAACCTGCTCTGCATGTGTTTGGCCCCCTTGTTTTTTAACCTCTTTATGACGTTTTACTTTGTTTTCTACTCTTTGTCTTCTGTTTCTGACCTCGCTTTGTCCTGCTATTTTTTCAATTACACCTGGTCCGTGATGATTATTTTCCCTTTTTTCGAGTAATAATTTCCTTTTGTTTGTGCTAATACAATCTTTACTATCTTTTTTTGATACTGTAGCGACCTCTGCGTCCGGCACAAAAAGAGAAGAAGTAAAAAAAAAACAGACAGACGTAGTAAAGTCTCACAATCAAGAAAAAGAACACCGACTTCGTAACCCCAAACACAACCTTCTAGCACCCTCTCCAACCCCCTCTTCCCGTCCCGGGACCCCCCACCCCCTTACTGCATCAATCATTACCCTGCTGTCAGTCTTCTGTGCTGTACTCCGCCCTCCCTCAATCGAACCTAACAGTAACTCCAAATAAAAAAAAAAGGCTTCATCCTGGAAGGGACACTATCAACTTTCGAATTTTCCTGCTTTCATATTCTTTACCTTTCTCTGCATGTGTATCGCACCATTGTTTTTTTTTTTTTGAGCCTTTCGAATTCCACTGCTTTCATAATCTCTAACCTGCTCTGCATGTGTATAGTGCCAACATTTTTTGAACGTCTTTATGAAGTTATACATTGTCTTTTAATTCTGAGCCCGATTGGACGTGCTTTTTTTTCAATTCCACTTGTTCCGGACTGATTATTACTTTCCTTATTTTCTGAATTTGCACCTTCTTCACTTAGTTGTCGACGTTTCATCTATAATGTATTGTCCTTATACGCTTTATATGCACTGAGAGCCCTGGATCTGTGTGTGCCTAAAGCCTTTACATGACTGAGTGTTTTGCTGCCCGTAGTCTTATTTGATATTGGTTGTAAGTAGGGCGTGTCTTGCAAGAATCTCATGTTCTACGTCCCCGCGAGACGGTCCTGGGCCAATCTCTTGGCACAAAGTCTCATGTTTAAGGTCCCCGCGAGACACTCTGTGGCCAATCTCTTTTGTCTTGTGGGTCTTTTAAGTGTCTTCCGTGATCTCATCTCCCTAGTAATAATAACTAGCAAAATACCCGCGCTTTAAAATACTGCTTTAAAATTTTTATTAAGAAGAAAAGTAAACCTTTTTAAACTGAGGGAAAATATACCAATAATTATTTGTTAAGGATCTCTTTGTATACCACGTTGTCAGTTCAGCCCTCCAGTTCTAATATGACCAAGCTGTGCGCTGAGCTTACTCTTGAGCATGCAATGTATAGTTGGCCATGTGAAAAGCAATCTTGCCTCAAATCAATTGCAACCTATTGTAGGGTCTGTCCCTGAGACTTATTAATTGTCATTGTGAAGCAGAGCCTTACTGGAAATTGGAGGCGTTTGAATTGAAATGGGTTTCATCGATAACTTCGCTTCCAGCTTTTGAGAGTTTAAACATTCATAAACATCAAAGTGTCCACTACTCAAATCGTCACCTGTGAATCTAAGATGTTTAAGAGGCATTGGCGGTTGTCCAAAGGTGTAAAATATTTGGCCATTTCGGTACACTTGAAAGGGACAACCGAACAATTCAGTGGCAGCCATCAATTCATATGCAGAGCCATAGGTGAAGGGTTTAAGCATTTCACTCTTATAGTGCTCCTGTGTAGTATAATTATGTCCTGTACCGTCATCAGTGCACACCTTGAACCCGTCCCAGTCATTCAATACTTAAGATACAATGTTCCTCCAGATATCAAGAGTGAGCCTGATATGGCCGTGCAATATGTAACACAGAGAATGGAAAAGGCAGTCGCCATCTCCGGGCATGGAAACCACTCGGTAAGTGACAGTTCTTTGATCGATGGTGATCACCTCGATAGACATGTTAATGGGGGTACAGTTGGAACGATAAAGGAAATAGTTTACATTGTTCAGGTACCCAAGTCTAAAATACCTACACAATAACTATAATCGTAATAAACGAACAATAAAACAGTGGAGAAGCCGTGGATTAAATAAAAAAGGCTGCAGTTATCAGCAGGGAGATGTGAATGCCGTGACGAAGCAAGGAAGGGAATGAAGAGACCGGAGCGATGAACAGCCTTATATAGGCAGGCAGCCAACTACATGGGAGGCGTGGGGATGGGGGACCCAACGCCGCCTCACACGGCGACCAAGCTTCAGGCTATGGACGTATATGTGTACGTAAGTAGGATTCAGTTAGCGTTTGGAACCCGCATACCAAATTTCTTGAAGATAGGCCCATAATTAACAAAGACCATTGGAAAGTTCAATATGGCAGTCGACAGTGGCGTCATACCACCGAAATAAGTACGTACATCAGTTTCGGTTAGTGCAGGGAAGCCACCTACCAAATTTCGTGAAGATGGGGCCATAAATAAGAAAGTTTAACATGGCGGACGTTGTCAACCGTTATGACCGTTACGCATAGAATTTCGAAATGAAACCTGGTTAACTTCAGCCTTCTACCTACACAGGAAGTTGGAGAATTAGTGATGAGTGAGTCAGTGAGGGCTTTGCCTTTTATTAGTATAGATAATAATTCTTTGCATTTATATAGCGCTTTTCTCACTACTCAAAGCGCTTAGCAATTGCAGGTTAAAGGCCTTGCTCAAGGGCTCAACAGAGCAGAGTCCCTTTTGGCATTTTACGGGATTTGAACCGGCAACCTTCCGATTGCTAGTGCAGATCCCTAGCCTCAGAGCCACCACTCCACCTTGTCATTCTCTCCCAGGATTTTTTTTTATAATAGAGAGATATATACATATTGTGAGCTGCGAAGCTAATCGTACCCACAAAAGATACAGACGCCCCTGGGAAAACCCCTAGGAAACCCCTGGGAAACATAGACAGACTACCTTCACATTTCTCCTTTCCCTTCTGGCCGGCTCTGTCACGTAATGTGCCTCTCGCGCGGTGCTCCGCCTTCTCAAAAAGCCTGCATGGGCTTCTTTCAGTTTGTTAAATTGATCTCCTTATCTCTCTCTCAAACTTTCTCTGCTCCTAGAGGAACTGTCATCTCTGACTCGTCATGGAGCACGTTTAAACTTTCGAAAAAAGACAAATGTTTGTTTGCAGTGCTTTGAATAAAGTTCCTTTTTTTCCACAACCTCCTGTGTCTCTGTGCAAATCTGTGAACCAAGCGTGACAATATATATTGTATGAACTGGCCTGGACACAGACAGGCGGACATCGAAGGTTCAAAACACACACAAATTTATTGTACATAATTATATACAGTGACGAACACAACCCAGTACTCTCGTACTATTCACCCTTAAGTCCAGGCCTCTTATCCAATGCCTCTCTCTTCCGGTCCGCCTCCACCCCTCTCCTCCGAGCTCTGTCCTTCTTCCGCCCAACTCCAGCCATCGAAATGGAGGGAGGCGGCCCCTTTTATGCTCACCTGGACGTGCTCCAGGTGCCTCCCAATGAGCACTCCAGGTGTCCCTGGTCTTCGTGCCCCCAGCACTTCTGGGTGTGGCGGAAGTGCTGAGGACCAGGCCTCCTCAGGCATCTGGGCACCCCCTGGTGGTAACCACAGTCCCCTATAAGGTTGAGCTTCCATGCTCCTCTCCCATGGTCCCCATAGCCTCCAGGGCGGTCGCCCCCTTGTGGTTCGGAGGAGGCGTAATCAATCCTTCACTCCCAGACGTGTTGCCACCCTTCCTCCCGACTCAGCTCGTCCATTTGGGATCTCCCACAGTCCTTAATAGTCCATGACCCGGAAGTGCTTCTGAACCCTCAGTCCATGTGACTTCCTAGCACTTCCGGGTCAGATCAAAACTCTTCTTTTTCATCCCAGAAGTACATCATTTCCTCTGTCGTTGTGACTAAGACGTACTTCCAGGTTATAGGGGAAATAGAAGTCCTTGCTCCTTCCTGCAGCATCCCCTGGAGGTCCCCATGGTATCCAGCAGGGCTGTGATATAAGACTCCACTGTCCATGATGCTCCTCGGGGCACCTCTATGTTGTAAGAAGGGCTCCACCTGGCGGCCTGGGGGTATTGGCCGGGATGAATGGCCGGCCATATCCCACAAAGGGAAATTTACAAGGCAATATTATAGTCATGGGGGACTTTAACTACATGAATATTAGCTGGGTTAAAATTACAAATAGCAGAGTACAACAACAGGAATGTTTAGTCACTGACTGTTGCAGAGTGAAGCCTGTCTGGATTCAGTATTTTGTAATAATCAGGATAGAGATAAGGGTGTAAAGGTGATTGAACCTCTAGGGTCAGGTGATCATAATATAATACAATTCTCAATGTTTTGGAAGAGTGTGGATGCAAAGTCTAAAATTGTTAAGTTTAATTTTGGTAAGACAAATTTTTAGCAGATGTGGCAATGCTAAGGAGGATAGACTTTTAAGTGTAGAGACAGCAGTGAAACAGGTTTAAGAATGACAGGTTAAAAAAGTGGCTTAGTAAAGAGTTGAAAAAGAAGCTGCAAAGGAAAAAATGGCTATATAAAGCATATAAGACTAATAACTCCAATTTGAATTGTATGAGAACATTAGGGCAACCATTAAGAAGAATTTCAGAACTGGTGTTCCACAGGGGTCAATGCTAGGGCCACTGCTATTTTTAATATACTGTATATAAATGATTTAGATAGGAATATAAGTGACAAGTTGGTGAAATTTGCTGATAATATCAAGCTAGGTGGATTGGCAGATAATCTCGAATCCCTTCAATCTTCACATTTACTTACATTAAATTTCATCAGCCACAAATCTGCCCAATTCTGTATGCTGTTCAATTACCTGTATATTTAGGAAGTAAAAACGTTAGGTATGAATATACAATGGAAGGTCTGAAAATCAAGAGTACACCTTATGAGAAGAATTCATAGTGGAGTCAACACTATCAACTTCCTGACAGTGTTCAGAAGCTGGTGAGGCCTCATCTGGAGTACTGTGTGCAGTTTTGGTCTCCAGGTTACAAAAAGGACATAGCAGCGCTAGAAAAGGTCCAGAGAAGAATGTCTGGGATTGATTCCAGGGCTAAAGGGCATGAATTATGAAGAAAGATTAAAAGAGCTGAGCCTTTTCAGTTTAAGCGAAAGAAGATTAAGAGGTGACATGATTGAAGTGTTTAAATTATGAAGGGAATTAGTACAGTGGATCGAGACTGTTATTTTAAAATGAATTCATCAAGAACCTGGGGACGCAGTTGTTAAGAATAAATTTCACACAAACATTAGGATGTTTTTCTTTACACAAAGTTAACAGTAGTGTGGTTGACAGTAGGACTTTAGGGACCTTCAAAACTAGACTTGGTTATTTTTGGAAGAATTACGTGGATAGGACTGACAAGCTGAATGACCTGTTCTTATTTAAACTGTTCTAATAACTAGACGTTTTTATTAAACAGAACTATTCTATGCAGACAACAAACAAATTCAACACATACAGGCTGGAGCTGTGAAGAAGCAGTCCTAATCACTGCATCATCAATCTGCCACCCAAAAATATGACTTATAAACAAAGAATTACTACAAAATATTGCCAAGCATTATTAACCTAGTGTATCTATTTCCTGCGTCTGCTGTTTCCACTTCAGGACTGTGGTAGGCTAGAGCCTGTCCCAGTAGCATCAGATGCAAAGCAGGATGAAATGCCAGGAAAAAACTTGAACAGCCCATCATTTTAGGCTCCATTTGGGATTTCAATTAGTGGTACATTCATGGTTTTGACATGCAAACATGGTCAGAATATGCAGTCTTCACATATATAAAGACTAAGACAGGAATCAAATCCAGATTACTAAACCCATAAGGCAGTACCACTATCTACAAGACTGCATCTCTAATAATTTGGAAATGTGTCCTAATACCCCAAAACATTCTTTATTCATTGTAACTTAAAAACAAAATAAAATTTTACCTTTTTAAATAATTTGTAACAGATTGAGGCTTTGTCCACCTCTTGAACCCTCAGGTACCACTCTAAACACCAGGTAAAAGTATAACAACTATTTATTTTGTTGTCACGTGCACAAAGCACTCTCCACACCACACTACTCATATACCTAACAATTCTCTCTCTCTCCAACCAATCCTCCTCGCCCAGACACTTCGCCCTCCTACCTCCCAGCTCAGCTCAGTGTCTGGGCTTTCCCACAGTCCTTTTATATCCCCTGACCCGGAAGTGGTTCCTGGCCAAACCCACAAGTCCTTATTCCCTCCGGGTCAGGGTAAACAGTCCTTTCTTCAGCCTGGGAGCACGTCGTTCCTTCCTGTCACGTGATGATGACGCACTCCCGGGTTATAGGGCACATAAGAGCCCACTAGCCCCCCTACAGCGACTCCCGGTGGTCCCCAAGGTATCCAGCAGGGCTGTGTATATAAACTACAAAGTCCATGAGGCCCTGCTGGAACTCGGGGCACGATCATGCTGTCCGGAGGGCTCCTCCTGGCGGCCTGGGGGTGGCGACCGGAGTCTGTAGCCGGTCGTCCATCACAATATCTATCTGTCTGTCTGTTACCATAGAGGCAGGCCTCACACATGAGCAAACCTGGTATTTTCCCTCTGCATACAGGAGAGGAAGGGTTAAACAGCAGAATAAGGAAACACAAATTCAAACTTCTTACCAAGAAATTAGAAAGACTCCTAAGGTACTTGTTAGTTTATATACTGCAAGCTCTTTGCCATATCTAATGTTCACATCACCTTTAGTTCCATTTGCATTCCGTTCCTTATGATCATTCTGCAATTTTCATTTCTCAAGAAGGCCATGCCCCAGTGATCAAGGAGCGCCTTAAACTAATGTGGCACCAGACAGTCCTCTTAAGGATTGAGAAATGCGTCCTTAATATACAGTTAGACTCCTGAATTTCTGTTATTATCAAGGTTTTACCCCTAGTGGCCTTCAGATATTATATTTACTTTATTTTGTCTTTCTTGTTGTCTTGAGTAGTTTTGTATTATATTCTTGTTTGCCTTCTGTCTTTTCTTTTGATTATGCCTGCTGTGAATAGTGATAAGAAAAAAAAGTACTGAATAAGTATACCAGATACTCTTGTTCACTACCTTGTGCATATAGTGACTGTGAATGCTTATGTGCCCTGTTAAAGCTTTTTGGGTGCTTCCAATATTATTTTAGATTACTGGATGTGTCTAGGCTCCGTATCCTTATGTACAGATTTGCCTAGTACTTAATAGTAAAGTAAAAAAATTACAACTGTTTACCTGGAAAGATACCTGGAGTAGACTATCTATCTATCCATCCATCCGGTCGATCACAGCATACACACAGGCACACATAACTCTCTTTACTGGCTCAGTTTCAGGTTGCCTGTTACCCTTATTTGCACATCTTTGGGACAATAGTGAAAATAAGAGTACCTGGAAGAAACTCATGTACTCACAAAGCCAACATCCCAACTCAACATAGTCTAAATTAAAGTTTCTGTAACTATAAAGTTGAATTGTTAATATGGATTCCTTAAACCAGACTTTGTGAAAGCTGTATGACTACAAAGTATAGAACCAGTTTTTGTAGTTTTCAGTTTATTCTTTTAAAACAAAAATCTAAAAATAGGCATCTAATCATAAAGAAGAGGAATGAAAGTTCTAAGCAGTTGTGTTAGCTGAAGTGGAATTCAATGACAATTGACATATTGAGTATATTTATATGTACATTTTTATTCATGGGGGCTTTCTCTTTATTTGAATAGGTTTTGAGTTTTGTTTTTTTTCTTAAGCTAAAAGTGACATTTCTGAAATCAAAAGCAGTTTCAAGTAAACTATTTAGGTGAAGAAAAGGATATGCAAGTTAATTTAAAATAAAAGGCATTTTTGATAAAAAATATCTTAAGTATTTGTAACTCTTTTTGAAATTCAGCTGGTTTTGAGCAGTGTGAAACAGATTAGGTGTACTGACATGGAGATACCCCCAGATTCAAAATCTTGCAGTTATCAAGCATTTACACTGTGTTTACTTCTGTTAAGTGAGCACATCTGTTGATTTTATTATTTTTAAATTTGGACCATGTAACATAGATGTGCTGCCAATGACAGTATTCAGGAAACAAGGAAGTTATATAACCATCTGGGCTAAATTTAGTTTTTTTTGGGAATTATTTTATCTTTTATTCTTTCCCTTTCTGGCATCTTTGAGTCAAGCTAGAAGAATGTAGAGTTAACTCAATGTATATGGGGCTGGAGAGAGAGAGACTACTAAAATCACATGGATTTGGGAAGACATTCACATTTAACACAGTGCGACCACTGACAGACTGTGAAAGAGCCAGCAAGACACTTTTGTGTGCAGAGGAATTAATTGTAACCATAGCCAAAGAGGCCAGCTCAGTGCATCATAAAAGGCTTCGTTAGCAGGGGCTCAGTCACCTTTACCAGTGGGTTCCAGAATGAGCTGCCATCTTCTGAGGGACGCCCATTTTTATTGCATCCAGACCAGCAGGGGTGGAGCCATCTTGAAGGAACGGTCCTGGGGCTGTCTGTCAGAACTGCAGTTGAGAAGGAAGACCGTGCTAGTGACAGTAACCCCTCTTGTTACGGGGAGGTACTGCTTACCTCATCAGTGCCAGGAAGAAAACCCCCAGGGGCACATGCGTGGCAGCAGTAACCACCTGGGTCAATAATTGACTTTGAGTACCTGGTGCAAACTACTGTGCCATGTTATTAATTCTTCTTATCTGGTATTACAATTTCCGATTTTTCACAAGGTTTTCCATCACACATTGTCTGTATAATTTGAAGGGTATGTCAAATTTCCAAGAACCATTTAGATAAATTAAATGTAGAGAGAAATGTAGTCAGTTGTTGCCTGTTTCCTTTTATTAGTGTTACTGTTTGTTTCAAATTTTCAAATTTCAAATATATCCTCAAGTTTCAGACATCAGGACTCAGATTGATATATTTACAAAGCATAAAGTATATGATTGCAAAAATTGTTATCTACTTGAGGCACGTAATATTTTCATATCCTCTGTTTGTTATATAACCTGACTGAAATGTAAAACAATTGACCAAATTGTAATTTCCAGAAAATAAGAATTTTGAGTTTATAAGTAAGGAAAGCAGAGGTAAAATCACATTGTATGTGCTCTTTATAGTCTATAGTCTTTTGTTTTCACTAACACATCACTATAATGTGATTGCTGTTTTATATACTAACTAGCCAACCCGCGGTGTAGCATGCTCCACATAATCACGCCGCTTCTTTAATTATTTTTAAGCACAGGGAAAAAAATTAACATTTGCAAAATTCGTAATTTAATAAACCACAAAGAAAAGTAATATTGCAACAATGCACTCTACGAACCAACATACAATCTTCGTTCAGTACACAGTACCTGCTCATGTGCCCACCCCCAACTCCTAATCTGGTGTGTACAAAGGGCAGGGACGTAATCAGTGAAACTTACTGGGTATTCCTTGTTTGTGGGGAACAATTGCAAGCCCCGGTCTCCAGCACGAATGGGGTTCAACGGCCTACCCACGTCTGTCGGCGCTAAGTAGACACACGTTGATCCATTCAGTGTAGCGCGCATGCAGTATGGGACATCCAAGGGCATCAGAGAACTGTTAATGCTCAATCTCACGCATAATGCTGCATAATTATTTATTGATGGCTGAACACTTCTGGAAAGACACAGTTGTCTAAAAGGGGTGAGTTTGAGGATACAACAGTAAGTGAATGAAAATCTGGAACTCTGGCGAGAGCAACATACAATTGTTGACTGAAGACTGGTTTTGGCAGATACAGGTGACGTCACATTAGTGTGGCGAGCACGTGGGTGTGCACCCTGTGTGCACATACTGACAGCGTCAAAAGATGTCACGAGAAGGTTATCACGTGTGTATTTGAGAGGCATGACAACCTCGTAATGCCCATGATCCAAAGGACCGCTAAAGAGCAGGGATATGGAGAGACGTTGGGACGGATTGTAAACTTGAGGAGAGGCATGAGGACGTTCTCGGAAGTAAAAGGTGATAGTAGCTGGAAGCATTTGGGACATTGCCACAATTTCTGCCTCGCCACCATAGACTCCGGACGTATTCATGTAGTCAGCGTATTGTTGAGCAGACTGTATAACAATGCTTCTGTGACTAACAACAACGGACACCATGTCGCCGAAGTTATCCCAATGTTGGCAAACAAAGCCAACAGCCATGTTGCGAAGTTTGAGAGCAACAGTCTCATCAATGACATTTTTCCAGAAAAACCCGACTGATAGAAACAAACAGTTACCTGATGCAGGAATTTGTATAACATTGAAAGAAGTGTTGTTTCCATGAAATACATTTGAATTGGTAGCCATGGAGGGCAAATGAACAGTCAACGTGGCTCACAGCTGGATGTGGACTGTAGCACAGACCAAAGCGAGTATGTTGTTGGTGCACTGTTGGGGCGGACACATGAGTAAGCCGTGCCTCGAGAGCGAGGGTGGACGTGGGAGGATGTTTCGAGTTGGCGGGCGGTGCTCTGAGGTGTGTTCCTTATCACGTGGGAGGAGGGTTAGAGTTTGTGGGCGGGGCTTCGTTGTTCATTTCCCATGGTTTTCGAAGGTGGAGGCGGTTGTGTGTCGTAACCGAAAAGAATAATGAAAAGTCAACGTGGCTCAGAGGTGCATGTGGACTGTAGCCCAGACGAAAGCGACTTACGGGGTGGTTGGTGAGTTGTTGTGTCCGGGCACATGAGCAGGTAATGTGAATGCCTGGAGAGCGAGGGTGAACATGGGCCGGGGAATAAGGAGTGTTGGTGGGCGGGGAAACTTTTTCCGTGTTCCTGCAGGACCATCTAAGAAAACGCATGTTTGTCGCGGATGCGAATCACTGTATGTAGCGTGTAAAACAGTTTGCGATGGTGGACGCGGTCGTGCGTTGTAACCGAAAAGTCAATGTGGCTCAGAGGTGCATGTGGACTGTAGCACAGACGAACATGAATGACGCCGTGTTTCGTGAGTCGTCGCGTCCGAGTTGGTGGGCTTGGCTCTGCGAGTTGCCATCGTATCCAATGGTCTTAGAGTTGGTGGGCATGGCTCTGTCCTGCGTGCGCCATGGGTGTCTTACTCGCTGGCGGCTTAGTAAATTATATATATAGAAGATACTTACAGTAAGGCTTGAATTTCAGAAGAATAGGATGAAGCCATGGGGAAGGCTGGGGGTGAAGTCAAATGAATGGTGAACTATTACTGATCCTCCTTAAAATGCCATTTTCTTTTCTGTTCTCACTCCTTTTGTGGTTTTATAGACTGCTGTATATACTGTAACTGGTATCTGTCAAAATGCACTTCCTATTTCACTTGTAGCTGCTTCCATTTATTTTAGCAGGCTGGTCATGCTGCTGACCACATCATAAATTATATAATTGTGTAAGGTGAGCAGGTAGGCCATGGATGATGGATGTATGACCAAATACTGTGAATTCAGAAAAAATAAATACTGTGATTGAGGGCAGTGCTGAAGATGGACTTTGGTTTGAAATTCAATCATGTGGACTTGGCTCCTCTCCCTGTGTTTGTTTGCCTGGGTTTTCCTTCCATGATCTGTAGTACTACGGTGTTGTACCGTGCTTGACTTCACTTTCCATCCATTGTACAAAAACATGCAGTTATGTGGATTGGTGACCTTAAGTTGGCCAGGCTTCATATATGAAAAAAAACATATGATTTATTTCTTGTATAGCCCAAAATCACACAAGGAATGTCTCGGTGGGCTTTAAAAGGCTGTTTTTGACTGTCCGCCCAGCCTCAACTCCTTAAGAAAATAAAGAAAAAAAACATCTTGTAGGGAAAAAAGGGAAGGAATCTTGAGAAGTTCAATTCAGTTTGAGACCTCATTTCTGGTAAGTTGGGCATGCAATGGGTGTCAAAAATGGGGTAAACACAATACACTAAACAGAACACAAGTAATATTCTTCACAGAGCTAGTTGGCCAATCTATCATTGCCACCTCAGAAGTATAATACAATAGTAGGAACTACTTTGTTCTTCCCCAGCACATCTTGCCAAGTGCAGGTACAGAGCGCCGCAACAACTCCCAAGGTAAAAATGCAAGAACAGATTACACCACTCACTATATAGAGAACTGCCACATATGAGGATGCAGATTTGTTCAAATACATCAAAAGTATGTACTAAGTCTAAACTCATTAACATAAATGAAAAACAACAATATATGTCCATCATCATTTTTTCCATCCTTAAAAGTGGGCTGGTCGGAAGTTAAAGAGTTACATGTGAAATGTGCCTTATGTTTAGACAAATGTAAGATCTTATGGCATCCTTGTAGCTCCTTATTTCATGCTCTTTTGTTTCTACTGTGAGGAATGCAGTTGAGCAACAGTTTTGAATTATGTCAGAATAAAGCTTATGGTTTAAGTGAGAAAAATATGTTCAACAGAAGCAAATTTAATACAGGGCTCAGCTGTATTTTAAAAGAATTTAATGTTTGTTTAAATTTTTAAAACTCACAGATGAAGAAGTTTACCCATTATGGATTTAAAATGCAATTTAATAACCCACACAGTGATGTTTCGGTTAATGCCCACCTTGGTCCTATTTTATATAAATAAGGCCCATTATTTTATTTACTACAGGGACAGAGTGAAAAATGAAGCTGCTTGTTTTGTGGCCAATTGAGAAAACTATAGGAGAATTGACGTTAATTAAGAGTGAGCATATGGTGATTGCTTTTGGCGGGCAAGTCTATGAATTATCTGTTGGCTTAGGTTAAGAGATCCTGTTCTGTCCTCTTGAAGGCAATAATAATTTGCTATGTGTGCATCGGAGGACTATAACGCTGATTATCTTTATTTGTTTGGCTGACGATGAGGTATAGCCTTGGGAGACGATTCTCTGACTATAACAGCAAGAAAGAAAAAACAAGCAAACAAACAAACAAATAAACAAGCAAACTAAAACCTTCCTGAAGTAACTCATCGATTTATCTTATCATTTAGAGCTTTCTCCTGCCATTTGGCTGGAGACTTGCTGTCAGCTAAATGAACTTTTGTATTGTTTCTAATGTGCACAGTGAATTAGTAGATCTCTAGTTATTTTTCTCCCTGCTTTGTCCCAGACAGGTAAAAGTTTCATAAAAGCAAGTTAATCTTTGGATTGTGTTTCCCACTGCTGTGAATTATTCCATATTGTATTTAAGACTCAAAATGAATTTTTTACCTCACAGGTATTTTAGCATTACAACAACAATAACATTTATTTATATAGCACATTTTCATACAAAGAATGTAGCTCAAAGCACATTACAAGCACTTAAACCTTCATCCATCCAATCATCTGAATCCATTGTTAAGGTCACAGGTGACTGGCCTAACACTATGCTTGACAAACATGTTGTTTCATCAAGTCAGTTAATATTGTTTTTCCAAGATGCCCAGAGTAATGCAGAGTACTGCAGTAATGTCATGTGACCAATCAATACCAATTGACTCTGGTTATGCATGTGACTTTTCTCATTCTTTCAGGTAACAATTGTCAAACAGGATTAAAATATAGGTTTACCACATTCTTCAGAGAATACACCATATGACACCATGGATCATGTTTATATTACATATTATTACATAATATTACATAATATTACATAATATATATATATTGTAGATGCCACATGGGCTGGATGGACTTCCCAGCCAGGAAAGGAAGCAGACCCGGAAGGAAGAAATGGACGGACAGCCCCTATAGAAGCAGAGAGATCGGTAGGGAACTGTTATTCCCCCAGCACGCTAGATGGCAGCAGTCCCAGATATCCCTACCCAGTGGGAAGCTAGAAGGGCATGCTGGGAAATGTAGTCTGACAGGGCAGCCCTGCTGGAGTCACGGGGTGCCGCAAGAGGGGGTTCCAAGGAAACAAGCTCCCTGCTCAAATAATGACTTCCATGTGACCTGGAAGTACTTCCATTGGGCAATCGCCCTGGCACTGGAAGTACTCTCGGGTCTGTAATAAAAGGGATCGCACTCCCTTACTCAGGCGAGTCGGAGCTGGTTGGTAGAGAGGCAACACTTGACTGGAGGAGGGCAGTGCGGTGTATTGGTGATATTTTTGGAGGTATTTAAATAAAACCTTTGTTTATTTTTGATAAAGGACTGTGTTTTGGTGATTGTGTTGGGGTTTGGAGCTTACTGACACCCGGGGTTTATCACAATATATATATATATATATATATATATATATATATATATATATATATATATATATATATATATATATGGCGGCACGGTGCCGCAGTGGGTAGAGCTGCTGCCTTGCAGTTGGGAGACCTGGGGACCTGGGTTCGCTTCCCGGGTCCTCCCTGTGTGGAGTTTGCATGTTCTCCCCGTGTCTGTGTGGGTTTCCTCCGGGTGCTCCGGCTTCCTCCCACAGTCCAAAGACATGCAGGTTAGGTGGATTGGCGATTCTAAATTGGCCCTAGTGTGTGCTTAGTGTGTGGGTGTGTTTGTGTGTGTCCTGCGGTGGGTTGGCACCCTGTCCGGGATTGGTTTCTGCCTTGTGCCCTGTGTTGGCTGGGATTGGCTCCAGCAGACCCCCGTGACCCTGTGTTCGGATTCAGCGGGTTGGAAAATGGATGGATGGATGGATGGATATGTATATATATATATATATATATATATAAAATAAAATATTGTTTATCTAGGGCGGCACGGTGGCGCAGTGGGTAGACCTGGGTTCACTTCCCGGGTGCTCCCTGTGTGGAGTTTGCATGTTCTCCCCGTATCTGCGTGGGTTTCCTCCGGGTGCTCCGATTTCTTCCCACAGTCCAAAGACACGCAGGTTAGGTGGATTAGCGATTCTAAATTGTCCCGAGTGTGTGCTTGGTGTGTGTGTGTGTGTGTTTGTGTGTGTGCGTGCCCTGCGGTGGGCTGGCACCCTGCCCGGGGTTTGTTTCCTGCCTTGCGCCCTGTGTTGGCTGGGATTGGCTCCAGCAGACCTACGTGACCCTGTTAGTTAGGATATAGCAGGTTGAATAATGGATGGATGGATATTGTATATCTATATAATATTATATATAAATTAAATTTCTTTATTTTGCTATTCTAAAACATGATTCATGGTGCTAAATACTTTAATAAGTCATTTCTACATGAGAACACTTTAATAAATATTCAGAAATGCTGATGAAAGCCATCATGTTGAAAGCTTGAAAAATTACTATACCTGTGAACCAATATTAGTGTCATTCAATATCATGCATTTAGCATTAATAGGATTAGGCAGATTGGAATTTGATGCTTTTGTATCTTATGGTCTTTGTCTCTAGTCAGATATAACAGATTTATATATAATTTCATAAACCTGTTTTGGTTGCTGATGTGAATCATACACATGCAGACTGCCCAAGCAGAAAAAACACTTCCTCTCATTGAGATGTGAATTTTAATGAGGCTTTATTTTAAATAGCTCTGTTCCCAGAGTATAGCACCACAAGGTGCTTTACAATTCACCCAATAATGCAGTTAAAAGCAAAATGATAACAAACTGCTGTACAGGATAATTGAAATGCCATATAAATCATATTGCAATAATTTAACATTGCAACTCAACTAAACAAGAAAATAGAGAAATACACAAACAAATGAGGAAACAAATGAATGGATGAATGAGTGAGTGAACAGACACACGCACACACACGCACACGCACATATGAGTGCTCATGTTCTGATCCTGGCAGCTCACAATCTCAGAAGTAGTGCAGTTGTCAACACAGGTCCGAACCAAAAGTACATGCTTCACCAGCTCATGCAGCCTGTTCTTAAAAGGTAGGCTTATAGCCTGCACAGAGGGCCAAAAATAGAGGGAATGCTTTTCAAGTCAGAAAAGAGAGGAAAACATAAAAAAACATCTGACCCAAAAACAAAATAAAGTTCATTCAATATTTAAGTATTTTATTTAAAGAATTTAAAAGAAAATGATAGCAAAACATAGGCCAGAGCATTAAAAGGATCAAAACGTAGGTTTACCAAACTTAAAAGCAAACAAATCCAACAGCACACACCAAAGGGGAAACAAAAGCAGAGAGTTCAAACCCAGAAAAAAAAAAAAAACAAAACACAAACCAATAAACGGTAACAATCTCAATGCCGAGCCAGCCATGTCGTCAAACTGTCCCTCCTTAAGAACATAGCTGCTGCATTAGGTTGCTGGCCTCCAAAGGGACAGGGCAATAAACAGAGACACCTAATACATATAATACATAACATAATATCAGATTGTAAAATAATAAACAACATGGTATTCAAAAAATAAAATACAGGAAGAATGAAAACAAAACCATAATAATACAAAATAATATCTGAAAAAAACTAAATTAAAACACACTTAAGGCAGAGAGATATCCCTGGCTGAGTTATGACAACTCAAGGGTAATGGCTGCCTGCCCATGCCCACTCTTCTACACTCAGCACTGGCTATTTTCATTACCTGATGTTAACCCTTTTGATTCTCCTACGTGGCATTTCATTCCTCCTGATTCTTCCCTCGTTGTGACTTGATTTTTAGTTTTTAAATTACTGCTTTATGGTTTTGTGATGTACTAGGCAGATTGCATTTATTACTTTATAAAAACGTTTTTTGTGGAAGTAATGAGTATTGTAACTAAATATGTTATATTGTTGTTAGATACACTACCATTCAAATGGTTTAGAACACCTCAGTTTCTTCTTCTTTATGGAAATGCAGGCAGTTTAATGTTCTCATTTTTCATGCATTAAAGGCACTCTTATCAGAGTTTTTTCCAGTTTCCAATTGCCTTTAAATTTTAAAGGACACCATACTCACTGACACTACTCTAAATGAAAGGCCTCCACTCCTAAGTGTAATAATGCTCTGTCTCAATTCATTTGTTAACTGTTTCTTGCCATTATCACAACTTTCTACAGTTTAATATTGTCCAAGTAGTACTTAAGTGGGTGTAGTAATACATTCTGTCCCAATTCTGCTTTAAGACTGACAGAGGGTATTTAAGTAATCAACAGAAGTTGGGACACCTGTGCAAATTGTTTGCTTCAACTTGTAAAGCTTAATTTACTTTAATTGCTGCAGAACATCTGTAGGTTGTAACTTATGTGTTGTTCCCTGAAGAAAGGTCATTTGTAATATTCTGAAATTTCCTTTTTTTTTAATTTTTGCTAACCTAAACTTTAAATTTAAACCTCTGGCAGTTTACTGTTAACCCTTTCACCATTTTAGGTGGTTTTTCGACTGGTAATGCACATACTTTTTATGAAGGCATTATAAATATTGCATTACTTTTGTATGATAAACTGTCTATTGGCCAGCATTTATAATTAAGTCCCAAGTATATATAGGAATCTTCATGAACTTAACCAGAAACACTTCCAGATATGATCGTTGTCTTGTGTTTTATAAATATGTTTAGTCCTTCATGTGCTGTAAAGTAAATAACATCCATCCATTTTTCCCATCTTCAAATACAAGCTTCCGAATATTCAAGGTCTGAATATTGGCAGCTGTACCACCATATCACACTGTTTCAACCTTTCCTTAAAGGGTCACTTTTTTGTTGCTTTGGGATCATGTGTTGCTTCTTCTGAACCAGCAGATGTTCTGAACTGCAGCTAGCCCTTGAAGCCATGTCTCATTTTCTGAACAGACAATCAGACTTCCCTGGTTTAATTTAGGGTAGTTGCCCTTTAGTGTTAGTTTTGGGAATATTTTTAGATTCCTTTCAAGGTGTTGCAATGTCTCCCTCCTGCTCTGGATACCATAAGGCACCTCTTGTCATTACTGGGGTATACTGGCCCATTACAATGCCCTTATTTTCACACTGGTATGTGGATTGGTATTTCTACTACTGGTATAGTCTTACCCCTCTCACTCTCAAAGTCTTACAACTTTGACAAATACGATTCACACTATGTAATGTTTTACTCAATAGTAACACCTTTAGACACTAAAAGAATGAATGTGCAGAATCTAGAAATTTCTTAAATTACTGCACAGTACAAAAATTATTTCTTTTTATTGAGATGATTACAAAAATATTGTAATAGCAGCTTAAGGCCCTGTTATATCAGAAGGCTGACAAGCTTGAAACATAGTAGTTATCTGACACTGGTCAGTATTTTTTTTTGTCAAAAATGACAGAGTAGAAAATTCTATTTTTCCTTTTTCATTTTCAAACATAAATGAAGAGTTGGAAGTATTTTTTTTTTTTTTTTTTTTTTTTTTTTTAAAGATCAATATTCTCCTAAATATTTCATGGTAGCTAGTCACTCAAGAGTGGGTAAAAAAGAGAGACTTTTATTCTTTCAATACTTTTAGAGCCCTTAGGAATGTAAACTTCTTTTACTGTATGTGATGTGCTGTCATTAACAATGTATAATGCTGAAGCACTGTGTCATATTTAAATGATGGATATCCTTCTCTTTTTTCTTGCCACAAGCTGGAGGTTACATTGAAATTATCATTTTGTTGACTTCATAATGAATAAAGAAAGTGTATTGCTACCAGAAATATCACTGTAAGAGTTTGTATATCTTAATCATGCATAATTTCAAGCTCAACAAATAGGTAATTGTAGTCTATACATACAACAAATAAAAGTATTCCAAAATGTAATGAGTGCAGTTTGCAATAATCTTTCACTTACAGTAAGTATTTTTTATTTTAAAGAAATATATGTCTGTAAGAGGCAATGAATGATCTCCAAACCCTCACTTTCTCTTCTACAGTATGTCACTGGTTTACCTGCATAGCAGCTGTTAATTTCTTTTTAATACTTACATTAAACCTTAGTGCAAACATCAGTATTTATTGGCTTAGCGAGTGTAATGAAAATCATACGTATAGTCATGGGGCATGGATGTCAGGTATGAACCCCTCCAAAATATGATTTTTTTAAACAATTTCAGCTGATTGATCATAGACAGAATTATGACTCCTGTACTTTCTCAATGAATTGCCCTGTTATTTTTTTTTGTGTGTGCATGCTATGGTCCCAGTATCTTTCTATGCAATATGCTACCATGGCTGTCTGTTTGTCTGTCCAGGATTTTAAATCACCTGTAGCTCGCAAACCGTTTGACCTGAAATTTGGTAAACATATACTACATGACGTCTACTATCCGCTTTTGGGGTGATGATTGACATACAGGGTTATTCATCTTTTTATTTTTTATTTTATTTTATTGTAGAATCAACTTTCAGCAGCAGCCAGCAGGGTGGCCGTGCGGTGCATGCATACAGGCGCCGTTCTCATCCCTACCACCTTTGCCGTCACTTCCCCTAGCTCTTCATATCTTAAATCATTCTTGAGGCAGATTGAAGACTTAAGTGCCAGCTTAAGTGAAAAATGAAAGAAAATGCACTAAGTAATTGCACCACAAACACAGACTTAATCGGTTTTAACGCGAAAAGAAGACGACGAAAGAAGAGAAGAAGCGGGCCGCTAGGGTGGAGAAAAGAAGAGCTGCTCAGGAAGCAGCAAGCGCATCAACCTCTGAGCAAACGAATGCTAAACATACAGAGAAATAGGATGAAGTCTAGGAATGCTCAAGTGCAGTGCGCCGTTACTGGTTTTACATATTACTTTTCAGAAAATGTTATATGGATAGACATGGCAGCCTTATGTTTTATGTAGTCAAATCACAGAGAAAAGTTTAATTTTGAAAAGCATGTGTCATACAATACATATACAAAGTTACAGTCAGAACATACTGGTGGTTCTGGTGTATTGGTGATGGGCATTTCGATTCACTTTACTGATTCAGTCCTTTTGAACCAATTCTTTTGATTCATTTGATTAGTTTTATTCATTTAGAATGAGACGTCATGGGAGGCTGTCTCCTCTAATTGCATCAGAAATATATAATTTAATAATTCATACCTGGTTTTGATATATATGAATATAATAATATAACAGTATATAATTAATTAATTATATATAAATGAATAAATATGCCATTGTTGTGTTTCCGTACACAAAGTATGACTGATAACACATTTAAGTTGCATGAATTAAATAAGACATGAATGAGAATTGTACAACTCATAAAGATTCATTTGCAAATCAAATAAATGAAAGTCATTAGACTGGTCCTCAGATAGTGACTCGTTTGCAAACCAAATGAATGAGAGTCAAGATTCAAGATTCCGGCAGTTCTTGCACGTGCACTTTGAACATATATCAACGTCAGTAAAGTGAAAGATTCTGACAACGTGCGCTTTAGCACTCCCGTTGAGCTCCGATGAATTGCTTCACTCATGCTCATGAATTAATCTATATGAATCACTGAAAAGAGTCGTTCAAAAAGAACAAGTCGTTTGCAAATTGGCCATCAATAGTAAACATTACGTGTGACAAATTTTTAAGTGTAATCGGGGGATTAGTACAATATACCAAATTAGGCAGAAACAAATTAAATGCATGCTTCCAGGTGGATTAGGAACTCTAATTTTATTCACACAAACCAGGATGAAATATAAGGTGATTGCAATTCACATTGAAAGTACTAACTCAGTTTAATTACAGAGGAATTTCACACTTCCTATATTGCACCAGTAATTTCTAACTTTAATGCATCTGTTTCAGTTGGTTTACAACTTAATGGTAGATGAAACACAAAACAGTACGAATGCCACGGAATCCAAAAGGGTTGTAGCTTGGGAATTTAAAGCTGTTTTAATTGGCTTAAACCTTGAGAATGGAGAATGATAATGGATGTTACAGGATTAGAAACTTTTAAAATTTTTTTATAGCTAGGGAAAGAAAAGCATTATGGAAGTGCATAAAAAGATGAAAGACTTTGAGCAGGGTCATTCATCATAATTACAGCCAATGTTAGGGGGGCGGCAGGGCGAATTATACCCCAAAGCTAGGAGGTATCCAGTTGTCAGAACCAGGCACTCCGACCTTATCCCTCCTAACAATTCAAAACATCGACTAGGCCATCCCAAATTTGTCAGGTATGAGGAACCCAATGGTATTCCACACTAATTCACCCGCACTGCTCAGGTACGTTATTCCAGAGTTGTGGTGGCACATTAATTAACTTCAGGACACCAATGTAACCACTCTTTTGATTTTTGCTAGTTAAATAGTCAAAAATATTAAGATAAAACCCATAATTAAAAACATTTAGAACCTGCTCATATCCCAATCAATGCCATAGAACAAAAATATCAGAGTCGCGTAACATCATTGGTTGTCACATAAATTGAAGAAGAAAAAGAACAAAATTTTCCTCAGAGCATCGTCTTAAGCGATCCCCACCCTAACACCATGCACGCACCCGCTGTCCACAAGTCTGCAGGCCGGTGTCTTGAAATGTTAGGGTTTATAGTTACACAGAAACTTAAAGATCTCTTTAAACTCAATTTTGGCAGTTTGATGGAAGCACTAGACAAGATGACAACAGATTGCCAACTTCACTTGTCTAGTGGGCAGAATTATTATAGTTAAAATGAGTCCTTTCCAATTTGTTATGTCTGTTTCAGAACATTCCTATAATTATTAGCACATCCTATTTAAAAAGATTGACTCTGTTGTAAGCTGATTTATAGGGAATGTAAAAGGACCTCCTATCAAAAAGAAAATCCTGCAAAGATCTATTACAGAAAGTGGCATGGTGCTTCCCTACTTTCAGTTCTATAGTATTTCTTCTTTGGCAAATATTTGTAATTTGAGACAATGAAAAGAAAAAGAAAATTGTAATATGCAACTTTGTTTGTAAGCTTTGTTCTCTGCTCCAGTCATTTATCATCACCAATTTACTATAATCATTCACTGTCAATATGGAACAAGTGTAAAAAACATTTTAATGAAGAGACTCTGCTTTTGCGCAAAAATATTTTCTCATCTCTCAGATGATGCATCAGATGGCTTTAAGCTTTACCATTGTTCTAAAAGTTTGGAGTTAATTTTGGGTGGAATTAGACTGTTTAGGGATAAGCTCGCCATGATTTTCTACAATACATTGTTAGTTTGTAATCCTGCTCAACTGGAAGAATCCTAATGAACCTTCCATAACTCAGTGGTAAAGTCATATTTAAAAACAGAAAACACTTTCTTTGTTTGCTGTAAAAATGTGCAGTGCCTCTTTAGAATTTGACAAGAATTATTAATGTTATTCTAAAATAAGTCTGCTGGGCTCCTGCCAACACCTCTGCTAAACTCCTGTTTTTTTAATCAATATTAGGATGAGCAACAGAATGGCCTCTTTATATTGCTAAATAGATCTGGACTTGGGTTTGGTTTTTAATGTTGTTTAGGATTACAAGTCTTTCTGTGATATTGTATATGGGATTGATTGATTTTGTAATGCATATTTTTGGGAAGTATTTAATTAAAAATACTATGCCTCTGAAAATTGTGTTTATCAGCATATCCAATTTAAATAGTATACCATTTATATATCACTACTCATAGACCATGTGCCATGGGCTTGACTTACCTACTGCCATTTTGCCAGATGAACACTCCAGGCACCTTCACACGTGTATTGGGACTGCTGCCAGGTGACAGTGTTGTGGTAAAAATATCAGAATTTGTACACTCAATTCAACCTAAAAATATTCTCCTTCATCTTCACATCTTCCTATTACTTTACTTCTTTGCACTTCGCTTTACCACTGTACAGCAAGGACTATTCAGCTTGGGCACGCTTTCTCCAAAAAAATGTTTCAGATACACCCATTGTTAACATGTGCTTAAAATCAAGCACATAGCCATGCAAACATTGGCAGTAGAACTGGTCATAGTGGAAAGCTGTGTGACTTTATATGTGGCAGTGACATAGGAGGCCACCTTTGCCACATGTCAGTATGTGAAATTCCTGCTCTGCTAGATCTGCCCAGTCAACTATCAATGTTTTTGTTAATAAGAATAACAAAAATAATAATAATTCTTTACATTTAGATAGCACTTTTCTCACTGCGCAAAGTGCTCTCCACACAGGGAGGACCTGGGACGCTGTTATGAAGAGGAAGCATCTTAGAGCAGCAACAGTTTAGCCACAAATGGTAGACAACACAAACTCACAGAGCAGGGTCACAGAGAGCATATAATCACATGTCCTCTTTTGCATCACTCACAACGGAGTTCCAAACATCCTGTGGAAGCAACATCAGCAAAAGAACTGTGCACTGGAAGCTTTATAAGATGGGTTTCCATGGCCAAATAGCTGTACATAAGTCTAAGATCACTATGTGCAATGCCAAACATTGGACTCTGGAACAATAGAAATGTGTTCTCTGGAGTGGTGAATCACACTTCACTACCTGGCAGTCTGATGGACGAATCTGGGTTTGGTGGATGCCAGGAGAATGCTTCCTTCCAGACTGCGTAGTGCTTACTGTAAAGTTTGGTGGAGAAGAGATAATGGATTGGGGCTCCTTTTCAGGGTTTGGGCAAGGCACCTCAGTTCCAGAGAATGGTACTGTTAATGCTAGCAGCATACAAAGACATTTTAGACAATTGGAGCTCTTTGGGGAAGGTCCTGTCCTTTCCAAGCATGACTATGCACCTGTGCACAAAACCAGGTTCATAAAGGCATGGAGGAACTTGAGTGGTCTGGACAGAGCCCTGACCTCAACTCCATTGAACACATTTGGGATGAATTGGAATGCGGATTGTAAACCAGTTTTTCTCGTCCAAAACCAGCACCAGAACTCACAATTCCTTTTTTGGCAGAATGGGCACAGATTCCCATAGACACACTCCAAAATCGTATGGAAGAAAGAGTGGAGGCTGTAATAGCTACATATCGGGAGCCAACTCCATATTAATGCCTATGATTTTGGAATGGGATGTCCAAAAAGCTCATATAGGTGTGAAAATTAGGTCTCCACAACCATTTGACCATGTAGTGTACATCTTTATTGCTTTCCTACACTGGTCTATGTTTGGGGTAGTAAGGTATCATGAGGATAGGTTCTATTTCTTTTAGTTATGGTGAAATAATTTCATAATTGTTTCATCACTGTGTCATTACCTTGTACTTCATAAAAATGTGATTAAAAAATAAAATCAATCTTCAAATTCAGACAAAGGAATCCAAACCTGAGAAGAAAAGTAAATCTACTACTACAAATCCTCTATAAACCTTGAGGTAAATAAAATACTGGAGATTCCTTTGAAGATTTAACAGACACAGGCATCTAGTGCTGGAAAGTCTTTCCTGAGCTTATCATACCAGTATTGTTGTGTTTCATTGTGTCAAATGAAGAATAAGCATCTCGTCAATAGTAATTTTTTTTATTTGCACTCAGAGCCAATTATTATCATATTCTATTTAAACAACACACCTACTTAGATATTAAAATATCTAGCATGTAGCTGTCACCTCTTGTATCAAAGTTGCTGAACTGAATTCACTGCCACTTTTGCTGTACCCCAAATTGTAAAAAGGAAAATAAAATAGAAACTTGGCAGAAGCTTGGTCCAGCCGGTGAATGCTATAAGCATATGTCTCTGCATGATTTGCCACTATAGCTGATGTTGCCCAAATTGGAAGATGCTACGTCTAGAGCACAGGTGTCAAACTCCGGTCCTGGAGGGCCGCCGTGGCTGCAGGTTTTCATTCTAACCATCTTCTTTATTAGTGACCAGTTTTTGCCGCTAATTAACTTTTTTTCCCTTAACTTTAATTAACTTGACTCAGAGCCCTTTGTTGTTTCTTTTTTTTAATTAGCAGCCAAATAATAATGAGACACAAAACAAGCTGCCACATGACCAGCACACCTGTGCCCATCACACATATCTGAAAATGAAGTAAGGTGAAGTTGTCAGTAAGGTTGATCTTTCAGGGCAACAAAACATCTTGACAGTGTTCTTAGAAAAAACAGAAAATCAACAGTTTTGGAAATGTCTGCTGTGGTAGAATGAGAGCAGCAACAAGCCATGGAATTAAACAATGGGTTGAATTAACAGCAAGAACTGGCTTCTCGTTAAGAAATTGATGGAGTGAAATTGGTTGGAATGTGAAGCCCCAATTTAGCTGGTCATCTGTTGGCTTGTTTCATGTCTGATTTTTTTTGGCTGTCATTTAATTTCATGAAGAGAAGAATCAATTCAGAATACTGAATCCTTAAAAACAGGGCTATTAAAATGAAGAGAAAAAGAATTTAATTAGCAGTGAAAATGAGTCACTGATTAGGAAAAGGGTTAGAATGAAAATCTGCAGCCACTGTGGCCCTCCAGGCCCGGAGTTCGAAAACCCCTGGTCTAGAGCATGGGTGTTGAACTCCAGTCCTGGAGGGCCACAGTGGCTGCAGGTTTTCATTCTAACCATCTTCTTCATTAGTGACCAATTTTTGCTGCTAATTAACTTATTTTGCCTTAGTTTTAATTAACTTGACTCAGGCCCCTTAGTTGTTTTTTCCCTTAATTAGCAGCCAAACAATAATGAGACACAAAACAAGCCACCACATGACCAGCTCACCTGTGACCATCAAACAATATCTGAAAATAAAGAAAGGTGTTGGTCTCGGTAAGGTTGATCTCTCAGGTCATCAAAACATTTTGACAGTGCTCTTAGAAAAAACAGAAAATCAACAGTTTTGGAAATGTCTGCTGTGGTACAATGACAGCAGCAACAAGGCCGTGGAATTAACTAACGGGCTTAATTAACAGCAAAAATTGGCTTCTCATTAAGAGATCGGTTGGAGTGAAATTGATTAGAGTTTGAAATCCCAATTTAGCTAGTCATCTCTTGGCTCGTTTCACATCTCATTTCTGTTTGGTTCTCATTTAATGAAGGAAGGAATACATTCAGAGGACTGAATCCTTAAAGACAGGGCTATTGAAATGAAGAGAAAATGAATTAATTAGCAATGAAAACTGTCCGCTGATTAGGAAAAGGGTTAAATTGAAAACCTGCAGCCACTGTGGCCCTCCAGGACCGGAGTTGGATACCCCTGGTCTAGAGGTTATTTATCAGGTTATTTTGGGGTTGTTGTTTGCTTTACATTTTCTCTCTGAAACAAATCTTCATACAGTTTTATTTGGATAAATTGGAATTAATATTTGCTCATGACTATTGAAGTACTGTATAATAGGGGTCAATAGAAATAATATGTGTTCAACAAGTTACCATGTACTAAACTGATTGTTCAGAAAATATCCTTTTAATGAATAAAATTGAAACTAATCTCAAACAAATAGGACAAGTAGTCAAATTCTGGCACTGTACAAAGTTTTTGTTTCTGTGAAGACCTTGACCTTTCAAAAATAAGTGTAATTATCTGTAGTCATGGTTTTGTAGAAACCAATTTGAAGCAATGCTTTATTTCATTTAATACATTACCACTTAATCCTCTCAAGACATAAAGTATTTTCACAGAGTTTGTTTAAATGCAAATGGAAAAATTTTAAAGGCTAATTCTGTAAGCATAAATATTAACTATACTAATCAAGAAGTCACTTATTTATAGAAGAGCTCTCCATCACAACATGCTTTGCTAATACTTATACTTTATCATATAAAAGAAAAAACATACAGCATAATCTACTAAAGATTACAATCGCCAACAAAACCATATTTGATGTAATATTACTCTTTTGATAGAGTACACTACTATATGAATGACCGTGTGTGATATGTAAGAAAGACATTGTTCATTTTTCTTCCACATGAAAAACACATGCATTTTAAATTGAC
The DNA here is from genome assembly GCF_900747795.2 of Erpetoichthys calabaricus. Lineage (NCBI taxonomy): Eukaryota > Metazoa > Chordata > Cladistia > Polypteriformes > Polypteridae > Erpetoichthys > Erpetoichthys calabaricus. The sequence goes on along the minus strand of NC_041394.2, from coordinate 217,171,823 downwards.
CACTAACTGTTAATTGACTCATTGTGAGTATATGTGGCTGTGTAAGTGGGTGGGTCTGCAATTGATTTGCACCCTAACTTGGCTTGATAGACTCCATCTCACCACAACCATGTATTTGAATTAATCACTTTCAAAAAATGCATGAATGGATGAAGCCATTGGTTTATATATATCTCTGTGAAAAAAAAGTATATATATATATATTGTGAACGAGAAATAAGAGACAGAAACTAGCGTTAAGAGTTGAGGAACCGTCCCCGTATAGTGTACTGTACTCAGGCAAGAAGTTAGCACTGCAGTACCGGTCGTGAGCATAACTAAAGTCACACTAGAGACAAAGAACAGTTGCCCAGGGGAAGGATTTATATGTTGGAACCAGAAATGTAACAGCTGTAGGGGCAATGAGACTGACGGACTGGGATTCGGATAATGGTGATGTCATCAGAGGGAGCTAGGAGTGAGGACATCAGCGGGGAGTCGGACTTGATGTCATCGTGGATGGACGGTGGGTTGATGCAGAAGTGTACGTTTGCTGTTGTCTTCGGTGTGTCGGGTTACGGTTTGTCGTGTCTTGGGTCTTTTTGTTTCCTGGCGAGGAAAAGAGAAAGGCATTAATGCGCTGTTCCATAACCCTGTCTTGTGTTTTTCCACCCTCTGTTGAGCCCATAGGCTGCCCCCTACTCGCTCATGTGTGACAATATATATATAGTGAGAAGAATGGAGAAGGGCGTTGAAGACTGAGGATTGAAGATAAATAGGAAGAAGACAAAATGTTTGAGGTTTAATGATGATCAGGATTCAAAGCTAGCCTGCAAGGAGAGCTATTGAGAAGAGTAGATACAGTAAATAAAAAATATTACTTGTATCATAAGGTGGAGACTTAAATGCAGAGAAAACCCATTGAGTGTAGTGTGGACTGAAGATTTCAGGCATATTGTGTTGTCAAATAAGGTTAAAGGTAAGGTTTTTAATTCGGTGGTAAGACCAGCAATGATGTATGGAGCTGAGACATGGCCAGGAACGACAGCACCGGAAAAGATGTTGGATGTGACAGAAATGAGAATGTTGAGATGGATGTGTGGAGTTACAAAGATGGACAAAATACAAAATGAGACCATCAGAGGCACAACAAAAGTAGGAGAGATATCTAAGAAAGTACAGGAAAGTAGGTCGAAGTGCTCTGGACATGTGATGAATATGTGGGCAAAAGAGTGATGGGAATGGAAGTACAAGGGAGGAGAAAATGAGGGTAAAGTAAAAGAAGTAAGTAAAGTAAAAGCAGATATTTGAATTACATGAAATGCCCAATATGTAAAAGAATAGCCTGTATAAAGAAAAAATGGATCAAATCTTTTTTATGCAATTATAAATATATTAAGGATCCTATCACATTACTTTTCTGCACTGACTGTTGCTCCTCCAACCTCTGTTCCTCCAGAATTTCAAAAAAACACAGAGGATAGTCCTTTAAAGTGTGTGACATTCATTCCATGCTTTATGAACAGTTTTCATATATGGCAGTGTTAAAGTGTTCAAATCACACTAGGACAGAAATGTGCTGCCAGTTAGAAGATAGGTAATCAGATAGGTAAGCGAGGAGCTCATCCAGTGTGCCACAGGATCTGTTTTTTGAGCATCAGGCTTGTAATACTTAACTAGACAAAATTAAACAAATGATTATTTTTACCACAGACTACATTTTTTATATACTATTGACTATTGAATGCCCGGGGGGGACTGGGCGGTCTCGTGGCCTGGAACCCCTACAGATTTTATTTTTTTCTCCAGCCTCCTGGAGTTTTTTTTTTGTTTTTTCTGTCCACCCTGGCCATCGGACCTTACTCCTTTTCTGTGTTAACTAATGTTGTCATATTTTAATTTTGTATTTTGTCTTTTATTTTTCTTTTCTTCATTATGTAAAGCACTTTGAGCTACTTTTTGAATGAAATGTGCTATATAAATAAATGTTGTTGTTTTTGTATTCTTTTTTTCTTTAGTGCTGTCTTCTCAGCTCTTCATTTCACATCTATTTCTATCTTTTTTTCAAAATTTCTCTGAATGTTTTTCAGTTTGATAATGCAGTGTAATTTTATTTGTAAAATGCCTTGTCATGGTGTATGCTTTTATATAATCTGATTAAATAATAATAATAATATTTATTAATAATAATAATAATACATTTAATTTATTTAGCACTGATACATTTATTTTTCCCATGCTCAAAGCTCTTTTGAAATCAGTGGACATCAACAGGAAAACCAAACTGTTTTCAAACCCTCTTAATACATTTACGTTTCGGGACATTTCCCTGCAGCATTGGCCATTTAACAGGAACCAGTCTTAGACAAGACACAAGTCCATTGTAGGGTCCACTCATGCTCATACCCAGACACATACTTACAGGGGCCTAATTTGGAATTGCCAGTCAACCTAGCAGGTACATCTCTGGAGTTGTGGGAAGAAAAGAGCAGCTGTGAAAAGTGTGAATGGGCGCAGTGACAGACCTGGGATCCCATCATGGCGCGTATTTCCCCTAACTACACTCAAATGCATATGGGACCAATTTAGAGTTAGCAGGTAATTTAACATACAACTTTTGGAGTTATATAACAAAAAACGTAGTACCAAAAGTAACATCTGTGCGGACTTGAGGAAAACGCAAGCACTACACACAGTCAACAACAATCAAGCATTTACGGTGATGGAATTGTGCCAGTACTGCTTGATTAGCATTCAAACGGAAACATATTTTGAATGTCCATATAGTATGTATGTAAAGTCACATTCACCATGATATGTAAATCTGATGACATGTATAATATTGTGCAAACATGTTCTGATCATATTTCTGTTTACTATTATTTGTTATTATGGATTTGTTTTTTTGTAGGTTTTTACTGTATTTAAAAATGAGGGAGATATGAAAATGCTCATCTTGGCTGACTTATTGTTCTTGTAATGATTTTTTTTTTTTAAATTTGCATGATATTAAGTAGAGGTGCTTATTGTTTTGTAAGCAGAAATCTTCTACTTGCCTTTCAAGGTTAAATTTTAGTGGAGTGAAAATAAGAGTTGGGACAAGATGAAATGAGAGGCCTGTATGTTTCCAAGGAGCATGGGATGACATTCTCAGTGGCCTCTAGTGCTATTCATGAAAAGAATAAAAGCTGTAAAGCATGTTTCTATTCCAGTGGGAAATGTAGTACATATTTTCTCCTTAGGACACAGTCTGATGTTTGTGCTCACTTTATTAGTAATTAGAGGAGTTTAGTCCCTGTGTGGGAAGGTTAAATCTATCAGCCACTGCCTGCGCATTCCACAAGCTAAGGCGTTTAGCTTAGCTGTCTAATTTATCATCATTGTTTTTTATCTGTGAACATGGAGTTTTCATTTTTTCAATATGTCAGATCTAGCATTTAAGATTTTCCAAGTTATTTTGAAAGAGATACATTCTGTTGCAGTCAAAGGATTGAAACAAATTGGATTGTCATCTGAGCTACACCTTTTTGTGGAAAGCAAAATTTCTTTAACACCCAAAATGAAAGTTTTATTTGGTCTTGCCTTGAATGTAGTGAATCACAACATCATTCCCATCATCTTTACTATGAATATCACACTTGCTGTATTAATGGTGCAGCTCATGGGAGACTTCTAGCTCTCATGCACTCTTTTTGTGTCTCTTTCTCTATTCTGCATCACTGCCATGGCCTTTAGGGAATGTTTTTGCATAGCCTAATTTTTTAGCATATTGTATTACATTTTGTTGATATTTATAAATCTGTTTCAAAATTTGTAAGGCAAATTTTTGCTTACCAGGAAGTCAGTGACATATCCCACGCAAGTCATCTGCAGGATTAGCTAAACGCTTTGTCTTGTGTTGCCTTTTAATACACTTATACCGAGGCCCAAACAGCAATCATGCAGAGCTGTTCTCACAAGAGACGGAAATTCAGGAGGTGCATTAATGCTGGCCTACTTGTAATTGAACATTAAAAGCCTCATCTGTGAAATGTAAAATTTTATTTTATTAAATGGCCATGCCTCTTTATTTCACTCGTGAAGTGAATCCTCCCTACTGTAGTAATTGATGAATGTCAAGATAGTCACATACTGGAAGCAGCTTATTGCTGTGTCACCATTATGAAGAGCCCAGGCAGTTGTGTAAGTCAGTGATTTACATTTGATCATTACATTTTTATCCATTTGTCTGTCTGTAACACACATAACCAACAAGCAGAGTGAGCTAGAAAGGTAGTTGGTATATGAATGGGCCATTAAAGAGAGAATAGGGAGCAGCCTAGGCACACCTGTTAATCTCCCCTTAGCTGGAGGCAGAAACACTGAGCCATAAACACGCAACGTGACCAGAATGAGCTAGAAGAAAGCACATTCTCAATAGTGTTCTCCTGCTTCTTTAGTATGGTACCGGCAAAATGTTATTGATCCAGGACCAGCAGCTGTAGCTGTACTAATTGATGGTAATAATAGTGAATGCCATTATTTAGAAAACAAAGCCCACTTCTGTAGTCACATCCGATAGAAGTAGTACCTGATGACTGAAAATCTAGAAAAAGAAAATCCAGTCCTCAAGGAAGACCACGATATGGATCCTGATAATTGCATACTAATAGAAACAAGTATGACAGGTTCAATAAAAAATAAATAAAATTACTAATTGTATAAAAATCATATATAATAGTTAACAGCTAACATGGGCTCATGAGTGGAAGATCAACCCTTTTCAGTTAGATGTTGCTGAAAAAGTAACAGGAGTTGCTATCAAAAGAAAAGCAAATGGTTAATCTGCTTGAACTTTTTAAAGCCTTTGACAGTTGTCAGTACAGAAGATTCATTCTAAAACTAGAAACCATCGCAAGTCCAGTTTTGTAAATTACCTCTGATGCTAGAGAAAATGTGAGGGTGGTATGAATTCTGATACAGTTATAACATAGTGGACTCAGAAAGTATTCAGATCCCTTGACTTTCTGCACACTTTATTGTAATGTAGATTTAACTTAAGATGGATACATTTGCCATTTTTGCCCATCTATCTACACTTAGTTACCCCTGAAGTGAAAACATGTTTTCAGAAAGGTTTGTAAATTTATTAAAAATCAAAAACTTTCATTCACATAAGTATCACTGGTCTACAAAAAATGTTTTTGTTTGTTACTGGGAACTTCAGAGCAGCTCTTTATTATGTTTTTTAGACTGATTTCATATATAATCAGAATTAAGCTAGCATGTCAGGTTTTTGAAATACACATCATTGATGTTTTGACACTTTTTAATATCAATATAATATATCAGCACGATATCTGGAGTTTGGGCTATGTCCCACCAAAATTGTTTGATGTGTTTATTCTGAAAACAAACCAGAAGACGATACCAGAGACATGTTAAAGCATATTTATGTCAATTTATCTCAATATAAAAGTGAGGTCAGCGTGCCCAAAAATGTTGGAGGCACTCACTTTTGCGGTTATACTGCACATCCGTCTCTCTTTGCAAGAACCAACAATAGTCACCCATCATGCTCGGAGTGAAATTTCCCTGATGTCGGTTTTCCATTACCTTTATATCTTGATGAAATCTTTCCCCATATTCATCTCTGACATCACTTAGATTTGGTGGAAAAAAGTTGAGATGAGAATGTAAAAAATGCGTCTTCAGTGACTTTCTGGATGTGGTAAGCTAATAAACTTTCAGCATATTCTCCAAAAGCTCAGTATACAGTAGTTCTCTGCTCTGTGCTTGTCCAGAACAACCTGCATGAATGAGGGTGCTGATTCAGTTGGCTTCAGTTTCTTTTTGAACTCATCGTCAAGCATCAGTTCACGGATTTCAGGGCCAACAAAAACACCTTCCTTAATTTTGGCTTCACTTTTCTTGAGACCAAACTTATTTCTTAAATGCTGAAATGCATCGCCTTTACTGTCCAGTCACCCTAGTTGTCCAAAACCTGGAATATCAGAACTAAAAAACAGGACGTGCTGGACGAAAAAGGTTTTCAGATTTGGAGTCAGCAAGTGAAATTTGTTAAAGTACAGGTGAAAGAATCCCAGTAGCAAAATGCAGTGACCAGTGATATTCAGACCTTTAATTCAGTTCTTTGTAGAAGCTCCTTTGGCAGAAATTACAGATTTAAATCTTCTAATGGCTATGTCTCTACTACTACTACTCTACTAATAATAACTTTATTTATATAGCACCTTATCATACATTTACATGCAGCTCAATATGCTTTCCAAGGATTAATCAGCAAAAACAAACATATACCACATTTACTTGGATTATTATCATTAATTAATACTATGATAATTTCTAATAACTGAAGGTAGACTAAATACAAAATTAACCTGGTGTTGTTAAAAACTATTAAAGTGCAAAATGAACCTTCACTCTTATCAGATAAAGGTTTTCTAATTAAAATATTTATACATTAAGGTTTACTGTAGAACATCCAGATCTAATTGATACATATAAAGATACATATATACAGTATATATCTACATTTTACCTAGGCATATGTACATGGCAACCCATTTAGCAGAAAAAGTTCGATGTTATTAAAGTTAATGAAAAGATACAAAAGCAAATTAAATGGTCCATAGCAGTTTCGGTTGATTTAGGATGTAGATGGAATGTGATTAGTTGACTTACAAGCTTTGCACCCTGAATTTGGGCAGTTTATCCCATTCTTCCTGGCAGATCCTCTCAAGCTTCATTAGATTGGATAGGAAGCATCTGTAAACTGTTACTTACTATGAATACTTTATATCCATTTTTTCTATTGCATTTTTGTTAGTCAGCAGTTCTGATGAGATATGCAAGTAAGAATTTCATTGCACTAGAAACACTTGGCATTAAACTTGATTTGAATTGGAGGCATAGCAAACATTGAGGGGTAGCAAAACAAGTTTATTTCAATTGGTTTAATCTAGAGATGTGCAAAATTGTACATATAGGCTCAAGTGTGGAAAACATAAATACAAGATAAGTTATGCTATCACACAGGAAACAACCTATAAAAAAGATTTAGGGGATTCTCATCTAGAAAATGCACAGAAGCAAGAAAGAAATGTTATGTTGTATTCTAAAAACTGAATATAAACCAATGTAAGTTATGCTAAGACTTTTTAAAGCAGCACTATGAGTACATCTAGAGTTCTATGTGCATTTGCGGTCACTATGCTACAAAACAGACAGCAACACCTTAAGCCTTGCCAAGAATAGGTGACCAAGTGCAGCCCAGGACTAAAGGGCATGTCCTACTCTGAGAAGCTAAGGGATTGGTGTCTATCTGGCATTAGATTAGATTCAATAAACTTTATTAATGCAGATGGGATATACTGGAGCAAGCTTTGTTGTAACCTTATCCAGGTCTTTAAATGCATCAATACATTTGAGCCAGCAGAGTTCTTTCGACTAATTAAAAAATGTTGTCCCCGAGGACATCTCTGGAAATTAAGGGGAGGTGTATTTAAGGATGAAACCAGGGCGCACTTCTTTACTGAAAGAGTTGTGGGAACGTGGAACAAACACTGAGTCATATAGCTTGACAACCTTAAAAAGGTATCTGGATGAGATATTATTAAAAATTAGCAATTAGCTAATGAAAAGAGATTGATCGGCTAAATGATTTTCTCTTCATCCTTCAGCATTTTCAGTGCTGATTGAAGCCAGGAGGGTGGTCTGTTTACATATTACAAAAAATGAATGTTTTTTGCAATTCTGAAGGTAAATGAAGGTAAAGAGCTGCAATTCGATGGGATGAATTTCGTTGTGATAACCATGTGACTTATATCCTTTACAGCAATGCTCACTATAGTCAGGAGTTTGACTTACTACTTTTTTTTTCATAGAAATCTGTCATTCTAACTGTGCGTGTAATTTATATTGCAATGTTCAGCGCTCATATACTGTACTAATTTGAGGTGTTTACTTTTGTAAAATAATAAGATCAGTCACTTATGTCATTTTTAAGCTACATTGTGATCTTGTTATTTCCACTTGCATTATTTTTTGTAGTGTTCTTGAGTTTATCTTTGACTGCATTGTGTGTTTGTATTTATTTGTCTCTTTTAATAAAAAATAAAATGTCTTATTTTTCTCTGTCACATGAAAACAATCTGGATGTTATGCAATTTCTAAATGTTTTTCATTATGAAAAATCTTTACATAATCAAAAAAAGTGTAGTGGTTCCCATCACATTTCTGTATTTTGAACTTGAAAAATGCCAGGTACAAATATACCTGTCTATCAGAAAACGTTCGAGCCTTTACTGATAGCCCTGTTGTATTTGGAGCACATCCATGAATGCCATGCTTACAAGATGGACTGTTTCCAAACAAGCCGCAGGTGGAATCAGGTGTTTTAACTGGCACAAAAGTGGCTCTTGATACCTCACTGTTTTTTGGCAGGATAAGTGAAAACCTGCTGACTGCGGTCTAAAAGCCCTTCACTTGTTAAAAAGGCCTGCTGTCTCGGGTGTAGTAGTTGATTGTGTTTCTGATATTTTACACTTGATGACTTTACAAACAAATTTTGCACTTATTAGGGTAATTTAATTGTAAGCTATAATATGCAGAAAAAAAAAGAAAAAGACCGAAGGTCTTTGTTTTAGTCAGCTGTATTTTATAAAAAAAATTCAACAGTCATTTTTAACAGGTACATTATTCGATAAGCCGAATATGACAGCAGTACTTTGTTTACTTTTTTATTGCTAGTAAAAGCCAAATATTTTCTGTGTTCATTTTTGGAATTGTATTATGTATAAAATACTATTTATAATATAAATACAAATTTGAAGTCGGGGTAGCAATGAAGAGTAAATTAAAGTCAATTAAACCTAACAGATGAAACCACAGCCACCATGGTGGTAGTGTTGTCACTGTGATCCTAGATTAATCCTCCCCAGGATGTCTTCCGTGTGAATTGTATATGTTATTCTTGTAATTATTTGCATTGCTACTAGAGTTCAGTTTTTCTCCCACTTTCTCAAGCTGCTAAATGAACCAACAACTGGCTTGATGTGACGGTACCCACCCTTAGCAGGTCTTAGAATAAGAGCTTGTGCCCCACCTCATCCAAATGGTAGGCAGAATGAGAATCATTTTCACCAAGCTATCAGCCAGTTTGCTATGTTTTTTTTTTAGCGATCTGTGCCAAAAATTTTAAAACAACACCTGATGGGTAGAAGATATAAGCAGTCAAGCTACTGTGATTTGGTCATTGTGTTCCTTGCTTTCAGATTTTCGGAAGGTTTTTCGCTTCTCAGCTACACACCTCGTTATGCTAGTATAACTAGGGATGATTTATTTATTAAATTGAAATTGTCCAAAAATAAAACCAGTTAATGGATCAGAAAAAATCATTTTTATACTGGTAAGCATTATGATATGTTATTGACTGTACGAAGTGAGCAACTGATGTGGGCCAATTGGTGGAAGTCTGATCACTTTAGCTATGTTACTAGTTTTATTGTCCAGTCCTAGAACCCTAGGACTAAGAACCTTTCCCTTCACTTTCACAACCTCTCCTCTTTCAACTCAGATATATGTATTGTGTGTGTGTGTTTGTGCTAAGAAAAAGAAATTTCTTTTTTTCTTATTTTTCATATTGTTTTCATAAGGTGGAGCGGTGGCTCTGAGGCTGTGGATCTGCACCGGCAATCAGAAGATTGCCAGTTCGAATCCCATAAATGCCAGAAGTGATTCCACTCCTTTGGGCCCTTGAGCAATTCCTCCATCCTGGGTGTGACGTTAACCTGCATCCAGTCCTGCAAGCTGGTCCTCCAACTTACACAGGGAACTCTGGGGTTGGTGGCAGGACTGGCACTCCAGCCACTGTAAAAAAAAAAAAATAAAACCTCACACTGTTCCATTCCATTTGAAATAGTGTGGTGCTGAGGTGTCACCCATTATGTGGCTGCGCTTGGGTCCTAATTTGGGACCCTGAGGTGGTTCGTCATGTGATGGATGCTGCAACACGCTGTATCAGTGCATGCTCCCTCCTAACCTCTTTCTCTCCCTCTCATTTTCATATTGGGTAAATGCATGTATGATAATGCATATTAATGTTTTTTTTTGTTTGCTTTTAATTTGTTATAGTATTAGAAATGAGTTAATTTAGTTAAATGGCAATTCTGGTGTTTGAAATCTATTTGCATAATATGCCCCCTTTTTTATATATTTTTCTTTATGTTTGCCTTATTTACTCATAAATTTTGAGAAGCTGGATAAGAAACAACTCTTGGATTTACTGGCATCCCATGGAAGGTGGGATCCTGCCTTATACCCAATGGAGACGTACAACTCCATTGGAAGCTAGCAATCCCACCTCTCTGGCTTTGTCTCCAAACCGTCCAACCTGATTCATTGTGTTATTATTATTTTACCAATGTAAAATTACATTTACATTGCTGCATTGTGTCTAGATCAGTGTTCCTTAAGCTTTTTTTTTTTTGCTTGTGACACACTCTTGAAATTAGTGTCTTTGAGACCCAGTCCGTGATGATTTCCCCCAAGAAAACTGGTGCTGACACTTATAGTGGAGCTACTGTATATCAACTGATTAAACTGCCTGTGGTGACCCATTGTGAGACACTTTGCAAACCATTTGCAACTCTTTCCCATTGAATGCAACGGTGAGTCATGACCCTGCACGACACTAAGGACGGAAACCTGTTTAAGAAAATATGGTCTAGATCATCCCCTGAAATTATGGACACTTTTCTAGTGTAGCTACTTGTGCCTTATCGCTGCCCCTTTCCCTGTTAGGTGTGTTTTTTCCACGGGTATTCTCTGGAAGAAGGACCATCCATAGTATGTCAACCTTATGTGGGATGGTATAAACTTACATTTAGACCACATCATCTAAATATTTCTGTGTTTAGGTTAATTATTCATTTAGGTGTACAAAACAGCTATCAAAATGCTCAGTCCCTGGCAATATCTGAAACAAATAAAAGTCAGGTTGATTTGTGATGGTTACTCTATGTAAGAATATAGAAATGAACGTGTGCATCTACTTAAATCATTTTCATTTTTCTGTGCTTTGGGTAGTTGTGTTTGCTTTGTATAGGCAGTTAATTTCTACATTTAAATGCCCCAGATATGTCTTTGGTTTCCTAATGGCAAACTTAAAACAATAGCTGCTACCTCCATGTCCATACTAATGTAATTATTTTGCTTTTGAAAATAATGAAAGGTTGCAATATAAGAATTCTGTAGCAAGCAAGATCTCTTTCATTGACATGTAGGGCACCACTCTTTAGTATATTACCTTGACATTGTGTAATTTAAATCAACCCACCTGTCAGAAAACTTCAAGAAAAATAAGTCTGTAGTCATTTAAAGGTAGCGCTGATGGAATTATTCATATCTTTCCAATTATATTCTTCAGAAGAAGGTGTCTGTAATATTTTTAAAAGGTAGAAAAATAAAAAAAAACTTAACAAGTACTTGACAAGTCTTGCAAATTATTCACACTGACATTTGTTAATACTGAAAATTTTTCATTCTTGTATTTTTGTTTGATCAATTTCTGAATGTATATATTCAATTATATGGTCGCTGGAGCCTATCCGACTTGGAACAGAGAAAGACAGGAACCAAACTGGTGTAATAGTGTTGTCATCTGTACTAGCACAAGTCCATTCATGCTTGTGTACAAAATTTATTCACACTCAGCGGTAAACCAATACTCCATGTCTTTGGAATTTAGTTACAAACCACATATGCCAGACAGTGAGTGACCCCAAGGCTCACTGAGGCAGTGGTACTTAATACTGTGTTGCTCTTCATAAATACATTACATACTGTGAAGAATTCAGTGTGTGTTTATTAATGTAGAATATATTTCAATTATTTCTGCAATATTGTTTTGTCCTGTTTTGCTATAATTAGGCGTTCAGACCTTAGAACTGTCCAGTACCCACAGCCTTGAGAAATTCGTACTCAGAGACTTTTTCTATTTCATATTGCAAATAATTTTTGTATTTGGAGTGTTTTTATATACCTTAGTCCTTAGACAGCCCTGTGACACACTGGTGGCTGTTGCTGTCTTATAGTTACAGAAAACTACATCTGAATCCCAATCCCAAGCCCTTGTCGGTATTGTCAGTATAGAGTTTGAAATTTCTCCCCAAATTTCTTTAGTCAAATGTGACTTTCAATTGTGTACGAAGTATATGGCTGGTGTTTGTGATCAAAATGATCAGTCAGCCTGTGCAATGTGCTTCACTGTTAGCAGAGCGTGCCACAGTCCTTTTTCTGTCAGCAATACCATGTGCCAATACCACTGTTGCAAGGCCACACGGCTGCTTGCCGTGACAAGGACCCAAAGCCCAATTTTGTGGCCGAGGTACACCCCACATCCAAATGTATCACGATTTAAGCTCTTGATTGAGATCACAATCAAGGGTCAAGGCCTTGAGGTTTGTGAGCTTTTGCATGACAGACAGATAACCGTTAGCATTTCAGATATACTGTACAGATATTTTATAGTGAGTACTATTGTGGTATGCTTTCAGAAGTATATGCTGTCATATAGCTGCAAAATATGTGCTATGCTATGCTCAGCCCAGGTTGCAGCAGGGATCCTTAGTTGTTGTTCTGAACCCCGCTCATTATTTCGGACAGACTTCTGTTAGGTTATAAAAACAGTAGGTTCCATTTTGTTGAGATCTGACCTGGTGTCCTTTACCGAATGGGCAGATAAGTCCTTTACCCAGAAGTGTCTGTGAGAACTGGAAATGAAGCTTGAAAGGAGGGACTCTTGGCCAGGAGGTTATTAAACTTTGAACTTGGAGGACCGCTAGACAAGTGTTTAACTGGCAGGTGGTGGAGAGAATTATGTTGATGGTGGGAAAAGAGTGATTTTTGTTTGGGACTGAAGATAAATGGAGATTCTGTAGACACCCCATGTATTAGACAAAGGCTTTGTTTGTTCATCAGATGCTTGAAGTTTAGTGTGTTGTCCTTTGCTTTGCTTGAATTTTCCCTCTTAGTATGCATTATTTCTTTAATAAACCACTATATTTGAGTTGGCTGGTCTCTTTAGTATGTTTCATTGATTCAGAGATTCACAAATAGTGTTCCCTACTGTTTACTGTTTATAAATATACCTCATTTTGCATAAACTATATGTTATTAGCAGTTCAAAACATAAGATTTGATTTGATTTGATATAAGATAAGGTTTAAGAGGAAAGCAGGAAAGTGGTTGAGCATCCTGAAGCTGATTTTTAATCACAATGCTTTTGGCAATGGGATGTGGCAGTATGCATCTGCAAAAGGACTGTAACAAGATGAGACTTCAGACATGGGAAAGGTTTGGGACAGCCACCCATATAATATGTTCCTGGCTGCAAAAGTAAAGAATTGTAAGACCAGAGTAGTTTACAAGACTGAGTCCAAAACAGAACTGAATTCCAGAGGAAGGGAGTGAGGCTTTATAGGAGGTCTGGGGGAAGTGATGTCATCCTCGGAGCTGGGACCAGAAGTGATGTCGTCCTCGGGGCCGGGACCGGAAGTGACATGTCCCGAGTCAAGGCAGTGGTTCCTGGTGGGATTTCCCGGGAAAGGTCTGCAGGGGACTTAGAAAGAGAGTTAGTGTACCCCACGACTTAGAAAGAGAGTTAGTGTACCCCACGACTTAGAAAGAGAGTTAGTGTACCCCGCCGCCCCCTGGACAGATGTGTTACCCTTATTCTTTAAGCCCTTCAGCTACCTCCTATTCACACGTGCGTGACAGGACAAACATAGGCAAAGGTTATTCCCACATGCCACAAAAACCTCCCTTAGTGCTACAGTAACTTATTTGATTAGTTAAATTGTGATTAATTAAAGTCTTACTTAAATGACGCTCAAGAAAATTTGCTAAATCTTTGTTTATATACAGGTCATTCTGAACTTTTCACACAATTAAATGCCACTTGCATGCTCATTTGATTACTTTCATGTTTGTCAGGTTTCATCCATTTCTCTGCTCAAGACAAAAAAAACAATAGGTGTGGTTTGAATCAAATTCAGTTATACAGTTGCATTACTAGACATGTGTGGCATCAAGTGAGCATGTAAGAGGAGTTCAGTCAGTGCTGGCAAAAGCATCTCTGGAGTAAGAAAACAGGCACTTTTTGAGCATCACCTGGGGAGCACCTGGTGACACCAGCAAATGAATTAATACAATAAAGAGTAGAAACAGCTTGCGAAATAGTATGCCAGTCAGACAAAGCAGTGCGGTGACCACCCTAGCGTATTCTACCTGCCTTTCATCACATCTGGTCCAGTGTAACACTTGCTTCCACATACCTTAAGAAGAAATGGTTTCTCTGCTGGGTAAGCCACATAGGCACTGCCTTCTATGCAAGGCTCCTATTAGAAGAGTAGAACAGAACAGTATAATGTTCCCTGCCAGTTTACTCAGAATAAGGGTTTCTTTTTCCAGCTTTCAATGGTTCAGGAAGCCTCAGCTGTTTTTCCTTTGTAATGCTTTCCATTGTGCACTTCCACAGTATGCCTCTTTAGTGCGTCACACGCCTGAAATCATTTACCTCAACTGAGACTGTACTTAACTCTTTGACTGTTTCTTGCTTTCAGTACTCTGACTTGATCTGCTATTCAAGATTTTTATATTCTATTAGGTTCTCACATTCTTCTCAGATTTCCTGTATTTATAATTCCTGTACCTGTTTAACCACAGTGATTTTTCTTAGACCTTTGTAAATAATGAACAGAGAAAAGAGAAAGTATTTGTGTCCAAGTGGGTGAATCCTTTTGGTGGAGAATGTCAATGAGAGAAGCGTGCATAGGCAGACTGTCAGCAGCAACTATTGCCACGATGTGGAATTGTTCTTGTCTAGGTGAGGTTATTTAAAGGTTGTGCCAGTGGACAGAGACAAATAAAGGTTGCAACATCTTTCTCTGGGGTTGGTGACTTCCAGCCTATTGAAGAGACAGACAAATGCATTAGTCTATTGGCACGAGTCCCAACCTCTTTCTGTTTGTTTTTTCGTCCCTATAAACCAACCAGAAGGTGACATTCAAGGTACACTTCTATGGTGATTCTGCTTATCTTATACAAATCTTATTCCAATTTTGTCTCCACTATCTTCATTTGTCCAAATGTTATTTGAGATCTCTATAAATACTTTCAGCATCCACTGAGATCTCATTATCAATGAGCTTTTAGTGCAAAACATCCTGTACCTAGAAATAGGCAGCATTTTGCCTGTTGAATTGTAATTGCAGCAAAATGGAGACACACAGAATTACTTCTAATAAAACAGTACCATATATTACTATTTAAATTAATGTCACTATGTTAGGCATATGAATGAAATTCCTGAATTAAATACCTGAGCTGATTGAATACATGTTGATAACACTGTGAAAGGCTCAAACCCATAGTTTCAGATAGATGTCAACCTATACCCTCTGTGGCACTTCCAGTTCATTATAGTATTATGAGTTTGGTTTATTTAATTTGTGGCAGAAACAAATATGTTTCTTTATCTGTTGCACCTTTAGTATTATTTAATGAGTCTAAGTCTATATCTACAGTAGTATGTTTTTGTTTAAAAAAGCAGAAATTAGTCTCTGTCTTTGCCTTTCACTCATACTACTCCAGTGTTTTTAACCCCCAGAAATGGATACTTTTGAAAATGCTCTCCAGGAGCTTAGATTTTTTAATATGCTGGCTCAGTGTTGCACTGTGGACGGGTGAAAGCTGTTTTGAAAACGCAGACTCAAACTGCACTCTGATTTTCTGTTCTTATTACGTAGCCCATCCCTCAATGGATCCTGCACATTTTCTCAGCTGCCTTGCTTGGCTCATACTGGCACGTTTCTCTCAGTCATAATTCCGCCTGATCGTCGGCCCAAACAAAACAGTCCTTTTGGTTCTTGTTTTTGCCTTCGATATTGTTCTTATGTAAACCGAGCTGCAAATGAATGTTGTGCATGGAGGACATTTCCTCTAACTGTTTCTGCTGATGCTCACATGCCCAGCATAGGCCTAAGAGTTTTCTGTCATTTTATTGGTGGCAGAGATACTTGTGTAAACTACATGAAAATACTGGTGTGGATGAAGATTGTTCTTAATTAAATATGCCGTTTTTAAATGAAAATGTAGTAGTGAGGACATAGTATAAATTCTCCAGACCCAACAAAACAAAGGAAGAATCTTGCACTTGCTGTTGCTCAAAGATTACTGTAGATATTTAATGTACTGGTCAGTGATCTGTAAGATTTTCTTCACCAGCAGCAGCAGCAGCAGCTCATTTTCTTGTACTCTGAGTGTGCCCGAGTGACTTTTTTTTTTAATTTAGTCCAGTCATATGAGAGTTTTTTCTCTCATAAACATATCTGTATTATTCATTTCTTTTTCGTGTTTAAAAACTTTCCAGAAAAATATCCGGGTTAATGCAATGCTAATTAATGCTAAACCATTATCATAAGTAAAAGGTATTTCTTTTACATTACTTGACAAAATACATAAAATATGAACATATGCTAGGAATAATTTAATTGTAAGAAATAACAAAACAAAATGCAGATCATGATTTAAAATTTCAAAAGGGAAAACAGTAAGCAGAACTAACTGAACTAAACAAAGTTTAAAGAATACAATATCTAGGCAGTAAATGATGAAGTCTTACTGACAATACGTGTTAATAACTGCTGATGTCTACTGGCAAGGACTGTAGAATCTGAGGTTTTGGTGTTTGACAGTAGAGTTTCTAAAGCATTTTTTGTAGAGAGGCCTCCAACATGACTTCGCACTTTGCTACACCTTGCATTTCTAAACATTCTACTTCAAAAAGATGGAGTTTAGGTACATGTTGTGGCGGACTACCAGGGTCCATGCCCGGCTGGATGTCCCTTCGGTTTATGTTCAGGGGGTGCAGCCATGGACAGTGCAATACCTCCCCCTGGACGCTAGATGGCCATTAGACGGGTTGGAGCGTTGCCTCGGTTTCCCGCAGGGCTCCAAAGAAATTGGAGTTGGGTGCAGCCCTGTTGTGTCCCACAGGCGCCGCCAGGGGGTGCTGCAGCTGGGATTCCTGAGCCCTTATGGGCAGTGTTTTCACCACACCCGGAAGTGCAGCCGGAACTCTGCAATCAAGCACCTGGAGCACTTCTGGGTGGACTATAAAAGGGGCCAGCAGCCACCACTCCAAGAGCTTGTCGGGAGGAGGAAATAGAAGAGTGTGGTGTTTTGGGTGTTTTGGTGCTTGGGACTGTGTTGTGCCTGTGGGTCACGGGGAAGACTTGCCCCACAGGTGAAGAGAAATAAAGGTTTCTTGGTTTTATTTGCCTCCGGTGTCAGTCTATGTTGGGTCGACGCCAATATAGCGCCTTTTGTTACAATGTGAACTTCACCAAATATTAATTTGGCACATGGCTTCAGAAGTATGGAATGGGTTCTTACTCCAGTACTGTGAAATATACTATAAATTAGCTATTTAGAATGCTGTCAGTTAGGATATGCATATTTTAAGTGGACAAACTACATCATGCACAAATATTTGAAAACAAAGACCATTTGCTCCTTGTACTTCACCCCCACATCACAAAAAACAGCTAATTTGAATGAGACATTCACACTTGGGCACTCTGTTCAGTGCTAAAGTGGCACTAAGGTAACTGCATGCAGGGATGTACACATCAGGGGGGGAGTGGCTGCAGTGACTCAAACCCCTGCCCCTTTCCTCTCACTGGCGCAAGTGCCCTTTTCTCCCATTAGGACCGAACTGTTACAAAACTGCATAATAAATACTTGCATGGTAGTCATGTTAGTTTGTATGACATTATGTTGAAGAAGGTAGCCGTAATGTCAGTGCACAAACCACACATACATTACTTTCCTTATTATACCATCTTTTCTACTTGGTTTGTTATGGTAGTTATGAACCACTCCCCACGTTTAAAACGTATTTATTAAAATAATTGTTTTTCACAGCACAAAGCATCTTCAGCATGTCAATCTCAGCCCATTACAATAAAACCAAACCTCATAAAACCACAGGTGTCAGCGACAATGTGTCTCTATGCCTGCCCACTCTGGCAGGAATACAGAGGGACTGTTTGCAGGTTTGGGCTTCAGATAGAAGAAGTTGTATTATTATTTTTACTTTGCTTTTGCTAATGAGTGATCCTAATATATATAGTATTTAGTAAATCAATTTACATTGTTCTTCAAGGTTCTGTATTATTTCGCTTTATCCTTGCTGAAAGTCTAATGCCCAAAAAAGGTATGGTGAATTGGTGAAATATGGTACTAGATTAGTGCCTTCCTAAATATATGACCCACAAAATGCACTTTATAGAGGAAGCCAAAAAAATGTTTCATTTGATGTGCTATGATGTGAACTCTTGCTGCCAAGAAACTGCATTTCATGGGAATTGTTTTATTTTCTGTTTTTGCCTTGTTAAGATGTGCTCTATTAATAAAATAAAGTGTATGCTCAGTGAGGGAGTGTGTAGTGGCTTTTCCAGAATTCATAATCATGGACAGATATTTTTACCAAGGTTGCACATATTATAATGCTTCTGAAGTTAAGTACATCCAAACTTCCCATAAAATTAAAACACGCAGAATTAAACATGGACACTGATTTGTTTCCAGGATTAAAATTTAACAAAGCCTATCATGTAAAGTGCCCCTTCTACTCTTTTGAGCCTAATTGCATGCCATAAACCAATTTGCTGCAGCACCACTCCGCCACAAATCAGCACCGCAGCTCTGGTTAGTTAATAGCATGGAAAGAAGGAACATCTCATGATGAAGGGAGGAGAAAGCAGGCTGAAAGAAAATGCCCTAATCATTACATATTTTTTTTAATTTGTATTGTATGGATCTCTTAAATGGCGGCACGGTGGCACAGTGGTATCGCTGCTGCCTTGCAGTAAGGAGACCTGGGTTCGCTTCCTGGGTCCTCCATGCATGGAGTTTGCATGGGGTTTGTTTCCTGCCTTGTGCCCTGTGTTGGCTGGGATTGGCTCCAGCAGACCCCCGTGACCCTGTAGTTAGGATATAGCGGGTTGGATAATGGATGGATGGATCTCTTAAATAAAAGGACTGGGGCACACAGTGAGTTACAGTTCAGCCCAAGAGCAGGCCTATATATTGAACATTAATAAATAACAACATCATATAAGAATTTAAAAGTATGGACATGAGCATCAGTAGGCTTTGCGCCCTACGATAAAAATTACCCGAACTATTCTATAACATTTCAGTAATTATTTACCACTCTGATTCCGATCTTTCTGATCTTAAAATAGGTCATTAAAATAGCAATTGATGAGAAGAATTCATAATTAATTGTAGAATTACAGTATTTGGGGGTTTGGCTCAAAATCTAATCAGCATATCGCCATCTCATAACAGGCTTAAGTTTTGTGTTTGGTATTTTTCTGCCCAGCTGTTTTAGCTCTTGACTGTCCTCAAGAAACTGTGTCACACAGACAGACACACACACACAGACATCATTGAGGTATCGACGTTTTTGGTATCAGGGGACCCTAAAACATCGAGATCCATCGAAAATCAGAGATCGAAATTTTTGACAAATCTAAAGCCTTCACATCTTCTTATTATGGTGGGAGAGGGCGCAAAGTGAAAAGGCTGATTACTTCACTTCCCCGTTGTTACAGACCACATTAAGCACTTCCAAAGCAACACATGCAAACTGGGCATAAGAGTTAGCTGGGCTTACAGTGCTCCTCTGCAAGGTGACCATTGTGTGTTACGTTGTATCAGCACTCTGTGTCACACTCTTCAGTGCAGCTCCTATTTATTCCTTTCCAATAAAAGTGTCAGACCAATTTCTCAAATCCTTCAGAGGCTTGTCAAAGGATGCAATCCCCTTGCTGTGCCAGATGGGCTGCTGCCATTCAAAGTTCCTTCTCTGTCTAATATGGAGGCTCTCGTAGACAAATGCTTTTCTGTCCTGCCTGTCCGCATACCCAGTAATAGGCACTGAGTGATTTTTAACACCACTCCAAATTTACTTTCAAGGAACCTTCAGGGGGTACAAAGTGTTAATTAAGGGGTCCCAGACTCCTCACAGTTTCCTGTATTTTGCACCTTAGGTTACTTGTTTCGTGCTTTTCATAAGCATATTTCATAATTCATAATATTAAATTGTGTTATATCAGTTTCCTCAATTAAACACATCATGATTTAAACAATTATGCCTTTCTCTGCAATTTTTGATACCAGATATTCATATTATATAATCACTCATAAAAAAGCCACTTGTCACATAAGAGGGATGCCATATAAATGATGCATGTAGAGATTAAGCAGTTAGTGTCTGAGTGTCAGGCAAAGAACCATGTAACAGTAATGGAATGGAAATTTTCATTTTTATTTATTTCACAGCAGAAAGAAAAATAAAAAAAAATTGACAGTAGGATTTTTCTGCAAATCAAACATAACTTTTTACTGAGATATGATGTTGTTAATAAAATGGCCAACATTGAAGTTGTTTCATTTTTCCAGAAGAACAGCCGTGAAAAATCTTCTAGAATGAAGCAATATGATAAATTTTCTTGCTTGTGGTCTTTTTTTCTGTATTATAATACTTTGTTTTTCCTCATTTACTGATTTACAACTAATCCAACTTTTAACATTGCATCGAAGTAAAACAATGACCCATTTCATGACTATACTTTAGAAATTAATAAGTCAATATGGAGGAGGAAACCTGTAATGACTCACTGTGACCAGATCCACAAAAATTATTCATTAAAGAAATAAATTAAGAAATATGAAATTTTCAAATAAACAAATACACCTTGATTTTCTAATCTTTCATTAATAACCATTGCTGAAACTATCTAGTGACATGAGAAAGATTTAGACAGACTTTAGTAACCCCTAGATGATCTAAGACAATGATGGGAACAGAACCTTTCACATAGAATCTCACTTACTGAATGGAAATAGCCATCAACTAGATATACACTTTATCAAACTTAAAAGTTATATATCGCATGCATCTTTTTTGACTAAGGTGTCGTGACTATATCCCAGACAAGACCTAAATTGTGAATGTTATCAAAGTGCCTGCATAGTAATAAACTTTGAGACTGTACTACACTGAAATAATTCTGGGGAAATAAATCTTAGCTTATGGCAGATAGGTGTGAACATACAATGACACCAAATCCTCTTATGGTATTTTTTGGAGGAACTCCAGATGGGACAACCGTCTGCCAGGAGAAATACACAGTGATATCTTAGGCCACACTGGTTGCTTGTTGTCTTATCTTGCTCAAGTGTTGCTCCACTACCTCCCAGCTTCGACTTGCCTGGATAAGGGAGTGCAGTCCCTTTTATTGCTCACCTGGGAGTACATCCGGTGCAAGTGCGATTGCCCAATGGAAGCACTTCCGGGTCACACGGAAGTCCATTATAACATGGAGCTTGTCTCCCTGCAATGCCCTCTTGTGGCTCCCAGTGACTCTAGCAGGTCTGCACTGCCGAACTACATTTCCCAGCATGCCTTACTGGATTCCTATTCGGCACCAACATCCAGGGCTGCTGCCATCTACTGTGCTGGGGGAATAAAAAGCTTCAGGTGATGTCTTTCTTTCCTAGTGAGCTGTTCATCCATTCCTTTTTGGTCCTCCCGTCTGGGTAAGGAACCATCCCCTCTCCTGGCCAGCATGTCTCTTCAGCCCATGTGTCATCTTCACACTGATAGGAAAAATGTTGTCTTAAAATTACAGAAATATTTATTGAAATCCAGCAATTTTAGCAATGCTTCCTGTTTGCCCCAAAGAACAAATTGCCAGAACATCAAACAAACTCCGTATTAGTTGTATGAACTCTTCAGTGCATCTCCCTATTAGGAATCATTGTAAATAATAATATTTTAAATACATAGACCATGAATGATCAGCTTATAGCTTTAAGTGTTTGAGTAGATTAAATTTCACCTTTCATTTCCATATATTTTGTGACACGGGTCAAGAAAGTTTTAGTGAGGCCTCGTATAATTTGATGTTTTTTGGACAAGTAATTCAATTTTTAAATTTCTCAAACCTATGTTATTCTGTTTTTCAATGCCCTACAAGGTCACCATAGAGATGCAGTTTAGTTCTGTAAAAAAATAACATAAAAGCAAACAATTGAGAATTTCCTTAACACAAAACATCTAGATACTTTCACCAAATAAAGATTTTATAGGAAGAAGTAACATATTTTATTGATATTGATGGAGAGACTAAATTGTATCAAAAGTCTGGCTATAAAAAAGACAGGAGAATTCAAGTAACTTAGAGAGATAATAAGAAGACTTCCCTCCATATATACTTTTAAGCTACCAATTTAACCTTCTGTAACTTTGTAGAAGAGTTCAAGCGTTTCAGTGATTGTTGAACTCATGAGGCTGACAAGAATGGGTTTACAAAATTGATTTCTTCCTTGGCATTAGATGGAGCTAGATACTGAGGCCTTGTTTAGTCTGCTTCACAAAAAATCTTGCTTGATAAAATGTATTATCTCCTCCACTTTGAGGTGCAGGTAAGACTGTCTCAATGCTTAACTCTTTAGTTTTATATCTTAATTTAGTGGGTTTTATTCTCACGTTTTTTTTTTTTTGGCCCAGTCCCTTTCTAATAAATATAGTTTTTGTTTTATTTCTCACTTTTATATTTGTGGGGTGCTGTTTTTTTTTTTTTTCAACCAAATTTAAATTTTAGATTAATCTGCAAAGATTGTACATATTATCATACCAAATAACATCATGGAGCTTCTTTCAGGTATTTGATAAGCAAGGTAATCAAGCTTGAGATCTTCTTTCTGTCCATGAGCTCAACCAAATTACAGGGCTGTCATATTTGCATGCTTTGATTAAAAAATCAGGCCTTGTTTAGGTCAGTCCTAACCAATAAGTCTGTCTCACTTCCCATCATAGTAATGTTGAGAAAGTACAGGTACTACATAAGAACCATATACTAAAAATAAAGCACGGTGGTGGGAATGTCATCATTTGGAGATGTTATACTTCTTTATGATCTGCACGTTTTAGCCAACTAAAGTAAGAAAGTTTTAGTGAGGCCTCATATAATTTGATGTTGTTATTTGGACAAGTAATTAAGTTTTAAATTTCCCAAACCTATGTTATTCTGTGTTTATGATCTGCACATTTTAGCCAACTAAAGTAAGTAAGTATTAGTGAAAGTAACCATTCGTTTCTAAATCTTATGACTTTTTAGGAAATCATGAACTAAATCATAATAACCACACCCTTAAATTTGCAATGGCTATCATTGCTGAATGGCTTCACTTTGAAAGTGTCCGGATTTTACTATTTGGTGTACTAATATGGACTACTGACTCTCATTCAGAAACTGCAACAAACAACTTGAAAAACAGGAATGAATATCACTGTGTGCTGTCACCTGCAGAATCTTCTCAGGGTCAGAAAACAACTATGAACGTTGGATTTCTGTGTGAACTGCTCCATTAAGTGAACTGGAACTTTTGAAAACAATCTAGTACAGTGCTTTACACCTTTAGGAATAAGACAATAAGCCTCTTTGAAATTTAGGGCATGCTGTGGATGTTAAGTATTGGGACTGAGGACCGATAGAATGGTAATTAAAGGCAGACTCCAGATGTGCTTGTGCAAATATCAGATTATTATTCAAAAACTCCTAACACAAATAGACCAGTGCTATCTTTATAGAAAAAGAAAATGCTTGGTTCTATAGGGCTGCAACAGCTAGTCATCATAATCAACAAAGGTTGGCCATGATCACTGTCGTTGATTAGCTGATTACGTCATTAGGCTGAGTATATTGTGGCAAACAATTGTGCCACTACTTTATTTAGTTGTGAGCTCATTTGAAAAAAGGCAGACAGTAAGTAAGTGCCAAAAATGACAGTGTCACCTAAGACTTCCAGAGTTTACTTTACTCTGAACACAGAAAAAAAGGTTGTGAGTTGCACACTGTGTAGGTCAGACGTTGCATGGCATGAGAGCACAAACATTTGAATAGGAAAAGTTATGTTTTAGGCTCTCTGAAGGATAAAGACTTGCCGTCATCCCTGTAAGATGAATGTTACTTTAGCGTTATGTGATATGGATACATAACACAGTGTTTGCTAGGCTCTGCATAATGACATGACTTTCGGTTTGAAGTGAGGAATAATTTGAGTCAGAGTTCAGCCCTCTATAATGAGAATAAAACACCAGTATATGCAACTGAATTATACTTGCAAATCATGGTGCCAGAGAGTGACATATAGATAGAATCTTTATTAACACCGATGTTCTAAGATTACAGCAGCAGACACAAAAAGGCTCAATATACTGTAACAAGAATGTTCATAATCTTAAATATGTGAACAAACTACAAATACTCATTTAACAAGAATCACCTATATGTTTATTAACAAAGTGTAGGTATTTACTAAGTGTAAAGTGATTAGAATTGCACCTACAGTACTTATAAGTCACAGTTTCACAGCACGGGATGTCAATCACTGGCACAGTATACTGCACACAGCATCATTGTCTGCATCCAACCAGCTCAGTACCATACAGCAAATAGGGAACAAAACCACCTCAGCTGAGGGGTGACTCATTAAAGTGATGGCAGAAGGTAGAAACGACCTCACATGAGTGCTCCTTGGAGCAATGCAGTTGTCTCAGACTGTTACTGAAGGTGCTCCTCTGTTTAGCCAAGACCTCATACCACGGGTGAGAGTCATTGACCAATATGGTAAAGCACCTTCCCGAGTAACCTCCATTGTGAATTTCCCCTTGGGATTAATTAAGTATCTATCTATCTATTGTAAAAGGCGCTATATAGCGCCCGACCCGGCACAGACTCAGGCAGAGGCACGTACTTAAATAAAACGCTCTTTATTATTTCTTCAGCCGTGGGGCACGCCTTCCCCGTGTCCCACAGGCCCAACACAGTCCCAAATACACTCACAATCTCTCTTTTCACCTCAGCACCACCACCACCACCACCACCACCACCACCACAGGCTTAGTCCTCCTCCTCCCGACTCTGGCTCTCTCGAGTGGTGGTGGCTGGCCTTTGTTATACCCCACCCGGAGGCGTACCAGGTGCTTGATTACCTGGTCCTAATTGACCCTCCGGGTGGGGCTGACGAGTCGACCAGCTGGGCTGGAAAGTCAATGCAGCTCCCCCTGGCGGCCATCCAAGCCCCCAACCAGGCTGTGGAGGACTCCATCTCCCATGGAGCCTTGCGCCAGGTTGGGGAATCATCGTCCACCAGGGAGGCTGCCACCAAGCGTCCCGGGGGAGGTACTGAGCTGCCCATGGTGGCTCCCCCGGAATAGATGCAGCAGGGGCGTCCCTGCTGGGCATGGGACCCGGCTGTCCTTCACACTATCTATCTATCTATCTATCTACCACTTCCTCTAGTAAGTCTAGTCTGACTGACCAGATTGAACCAGCCTTTTTAATCAGTTTGTTAGCATCACCTGCACTAATGATACTTCCCCAGTAAACTACTGCATGTAAAATTACACTGACCATTACGAACTGGCAAAGCACATGTACAGTAAGAGTGGCCTGCATACACCAAGCAATGACAACTTCCTCAGGAAATAGAGATGATTCTGTTCCTTCTTATATACAGCCTCTAAATTAGTACTTCACTCAAGCCTGTTGTAAAGTTGCACCCTGAGGCAGTGCTGTGCAAGTTCACACCTCACAAGAACTTGCTCAAAGTTCTGTTCACACAGATTAAAATGAATACATTCATGTTCATAGTTCACCATTTCAGTTTTGAACTAGTTCATGTTCAGTTCATTTTGTATTTTTTAAGGAGTGAGAATAAATGACCCACGAGTTTACTTGTTTCAGTTTTCCATCCTATTACAGTGTTCTTGAATAAAATACAATTATGAAGACTTTTTTACTTAAATACACTTTATTGAGTTATACTCAGCAACAAACACGTATAACCATATACGCTAATATCCTCCGAAACAAAAAAGTAATTAAACAGAGTATACATATAAATTACTGCTCTATTTCCAACCGTGTGACACAAATGGTGACTGTAGAACCAGCATGTAGGTGAATTAACCTATTATGTTGCCGGTCAAAATTCGCATCAAATATTGAACGTACAACAGGGAAAAATTTAAAGTGACCTCACGAAGTACGTTTTCCTAAAAGTGAAAGCGGAGCTTCACTATGTGCTCATGTCAGCGGAGGTACAGCTTAAGCACAAGCAGGTAGACACAGAAGGTGCCTATTTGATTTTATTTTTTCCAAATACAAATAAATGGCAACAAATTCGTATGAAATAAATATTCGTAAAAATCCACTATTTGTGCTTATCCGAATACCGTATTCAGATTTGGCTCCTCCCCTACATTACAGGGTAAGGCAACATGTTTATTCTGGACCTAAACCAGTTTCAAGAATGTCACATAAAACTGAACTAGCTCATGTTCAAGTTCTTCACTTGCAAATACGTTATGTTAAGTTCACCATTCTTAGAAAAATGAGCTTGTTCAATGAAAGCGCTCTTTTGAACTAGTTCATGCACAACACTGCCCTGAGGTACTTATATGTCCTCATCACAACTAATTCCTCACCATCAATGAGAACCTGAGGCACAGTGGACTTTACCCTCCTGAAGTATACGATAATCTCCACTGTGTTACTGATACAGAGGTTCAGATCGTTCAGTTTGCACCATGCAACAAATTTCTTCACTGGTGACCCAAATTCATTCTCCTGCCCACTGCTGATATACTTCACTATGTCTGTGTCAATGGAAGAGTCCTGCAGATGGCATGATTGAGTATTATGTCTAAAGTCTGAGGTGTACAAGGAAAACAGGAAGTGGTGGTGATGTATTGCATGTTGGTTAGCATGTGCAAGTATGGATTTCACTCTACACTGTACAGGTGTCATTAAAAACTCTATAAATCTATACTTTTCATTTCTTTACTATATTTAGCAGATTTACCTCAACACTCAACGTCTAGCTTAAACTAATGTGAGTTCCTGCTGAATTTTAGGGCATTCTAAGCTCACACAATACATTAAGCAGGTACAGTGTATTCTAGTTTTGACTTCTATCCAGATGTTTACTCTAATACTTTAGTTTTAAGTTTTAGATTACGTTTTGCTTTATATTTCTTTCAAAAACACATTCAAATACTTCTAGAATCATTATTGTTTGTATTGAATTGACCATGTAATACCAATCTTGCCTGTTTCCATGAGGACTGCAGGCAACTGGAGCCCATATGAGTAGAAGCAGGCCCAAGCATGGGCGACACTGGATAGGACAGCAGGAGACTATCAAGCGCACACATTTATTCAGTAAACTATTTACAATCATCAAGAAACTTAACGCCAGCACTGGACTAGAGAAGGAAACTTATTATGCATTTTGTGTCTTTATACCTGCATATTGGGATTTAATCTGTTCATAATTTTACTGATGGTTGCTTCAGGAGTTTTTCATAATAGCTCTGTTAATACGCCTGCCAAAAACAGCATATGTTGTCCTTGGCTGAAATAGTGGGGATAAGAGCTGATTTTTCAAAACATATTCTTTACAGTTTATTAAATGACAGATGTGTAATAAGATTACCCTGTACATACATATTATGTATCCATTTATTCCATTTATCCATCTTCAAACCTGTATAATCCAATCATAGGGTCACTTGAAGCCAGAACCTGTAACAGCAGCATCACACACAAGCTGCAGCAAGAACGGGGGCAAACAGCATACATACAAAGTCACTTATACCAGGCCTAGTTGAAGTTGCCAAATAAACTAGCATGCTTACCTCAGGGAATTCAAGCACTTGGACAACAGCCATGCAGATAGAGGAAGGACACACAAGTTATACACGGGTACTGGCCGGGCACAAAGTGTTGTGACACATCTTTTTTTAACCAACGTGCCACCTTGTAAGGGATTCAAAACTGGGGTAAAAATAGTTCTGCTTAAAATATTTAAATGCATTGGATAACTGTAAATTTTAATTCATGCAGATGATTTTTATGAAAATTTGTGTGAAGGCCTCTATTGCTTTAATAAATATTGGACTGGTCTATTTAGACTCATCTGAAATGATTCTGCAGAGGGGCTGATTTTAATTGAGACTTATGACAAGAAACTCCAATAATATGAGCAAGCAGCTGCAGTCTGACCAGTGGATTAATTAGCATGTATGAAATATTTTGTAAACTCTAGGTAAGGTCGGATGGTGCCTTTGCTAACCTTGATCCACCCTTCTAGTGTGCAGACGTGATAGTGTTTGCATTGTTAGAGGATAGGCAGGCATTAGGATTCTGGCAGAAATGCAGCCATCTTCCCAACAGCATCTTCATCTTTAAAGTGTGATGAAGCTAGGATGCCAGCTAATGAGACAATTTAGACCCCAAGTGCACACAATTCAGAGAGCACCTGGAGCTTTAAAATAGGATGCTGACCTTGAGTCAGCATGATACCTGAAAACATGAGCTGTGTTAGTAATGGGTTCTCTTGGTGGCTGCTAATTTGAAAATGTCTGATACTGTGGATGTGCTCTTCTTCACTGTTAGCTTTGAGTAAGTGAGATATTGCAGTGGTTCTACTGGACTTCTAACTTTAAACTAGGATTTTTTTTAATAGCAAACATTCATATACAAAGATTTTGATAAGCATAAACTGATATGTTCCTAATCCACCCATTAAGTTTAAGAGGTTGCCAAAATCTGGCAGAAAGGAGGGTAGTACTCTGAAAAGGGGTCATGATTTATCTTAAGTTGATACCGAACCTCAATTTCTAGACTGTAGATGGCCTATTGTAAGGTGATATCAGTGAGAATCTGTAGTGTTTTAGCTACAAGGCAGCATTTTTAGTTGCAAGGCAGCATTTGTATACAGAGAGACTTTGCTATGGTAAATACCATTCAATAAATAAGCTAAAAATATTTTATATGTAGTATAAATAGATGACTCTGCAAGTTTTTAAATCAGCCAATGTCTTCATTATAAGCAAGTTTGGTTTTCATTTGTTGTCTCTATTCTATGGGGACTCTGCTTCTTAGCTCACATATTTGTTAACTTCTGTCTTGGCTTTATGACTAGGTGGTTTGTCTAGTCGTTTATGCTCTAACTTTGTTCACGTACCACAGCCTGCTTGACTATGCATCTTTTTTTCTACTTCTCATTTGGTACTTTAATCAAAGGGATGTGAGCAGCTTTTTCTATTTATTTTCTATTTCATTTAAAACTGAAACAAAGAGGGTCAAAGGTGAAGGCTCCAAGAAATGGCACCAGATTGGCACTTTTTTCTCACGTTTGAATCTTAGTAAGGAGAGCAATGAGATTTCAAAAGACGTGACATGCTGAGAGATGAAGATCTTGAAAGAGCAAAGGGTTTGCCAGATATGCCATGACTTATCCACAGGAAGAACAGAAATAATATAAAAATAGTTAAAAAAAATGCAGTGAGTCCAAATCACAAGAGTAGATTTAAGAGATTACATAAGGGAATGAGGAAATATCTCCAATAGTCAGAAATACAAGCAAAATTTAACTCCTGATGAATTACGAGACAAGAAAAGCTCAGTCTTACAGCTACAGGTTTTAAATATTTTGTTTCTATTGTTTTTTTTAGTTAAAACATGTAATAACTAAACATACCCCAATTAAAAATAACATATTAAGTACATCAACATTTTTTACAGACAGTCCATGAAATTCAGCAGTGCACTCAACCCCTACTCAAATGAAGAACTGGAGAGCACTGTCTAAAATGGTTCTTTAAATAGGATAAAACAGCAAATAAGATTAAAAGTTTCAGCACCGGCCTGGCGGGTTTACTTTGAAATGCATTAATGAGTTCTTGCCAACTTTTGAAAAAATGCAGAAGAGATCCTTTTAAAATGAATTTGGATTTTGTCCGATTTCAGATAATGCAGAACATTGCTATCCCACAGAGGGTGGATTAGGATCCTTCTGATCAAAATAAAGACTTCATGCAATTATTGTGGTATAGGATATCCTCACAGATTTGTCATAGCACAATGCCATCCCATCTGCTATTACTCCTTATATTGCTGTTAAAATATTAGGTGATTTTAGATCTATGGCAATTTGAGAGATGTACAAAAATTCTTCTTCTTCTTTCAGCTGCTCCTGTTAGGGGTTGCCACAGCAGATCATCTTCTTCCATATTGTCCTGTCTTCTGCATCTTGCTCTGTTACACCCATCACCTGCATGTCCTCTCTCACCACATCCATAAACCTTCTCTTATGCCTTTCTCTGATGTACAAAAATTATTTTCCCAAAATCGACTGAGTTACCTAATAATGTGGGCAGTTGACATCACTCACATGTTGTATCTTGCCCTGGGCACATTTTAGACAAGATGTATAGTATGTGAATGATGAGCGATTATAAGTTTAAATACATTGGCTTAAAAGCATTAACCAAATAAATATAACTATCATTGTTTAAATACCCCAATAAAGAAGCAAAATGATTACCTCTAGAAAATTACTTACCTTAAAGTGGAAGGTTCAATGATGGGCTCATCTGAAGGTGTGACGTGACAAGGAATCACAGTCTTTTTAAACGAAAAAATAATATTTGGATTAAAGTCTCCTTTTCAACATTTTTATGTTATTATTTAGTGAGTGAGTGAAATGCATAGCATTAATGACATTGAGAAATTTCAAAAGAAAGAATAGGACTTTTACTTATAATTGTTGCTGTTTGGGTAATTTATGATTTTCTTGTTTATGGTTAATTATCACTTAAGGCATTTTAAAGTGTACTTAGTTCCTGTGTCAGAAATAATTGAGGACAAAGGCCAAAAATGCCCCCAGATTAAACAGATTTGCCCTTTAAAACACCAGCACAGGGTCAAAAATGCCTCCCTCCCCAAATTAAGTGTGACATTAGTAATAATTTAATTTCCTTCTAATGTCAGTCATTTTACTGTTTCCTCTTCTCCCACTTTCACCTGACTAACTTTGTAAAAGCTGCCATTGTTAAAATAGACAGCTCCACTTTATGATTGGGTTCTGCAAAAAAAAAAAAGGACAATCCACCACCAATACCGCAAGAGTTTATAATTATTAGATGGGCCAATACACCAAGCACTAAAATTGGAAATTCAGTTGCCTCGAAATAGAAATGTATATTGATTAAACACTTTAAATGTGTCACAAAGTGCAATGACAGCAAAAATATAAAAAAAGTTATGTTGCATTACTGCACCAACAGTGTGAGATTATGGAAATTATGCTTATTAATTAAAAATACCATATGATTTTTTTAACTCAATAAAGAAGGAAATTCCTGCTGCTCTTTCAAGGCAAAAAGGCCTTGCATCACTGTCACATTTATCCCATTATGGAATTTCTTCTGAGATTAAAATATTTGATTCTTTTATGCTTTGAGACTGCAATGACATGGCCAATCAATTGTGAGCTGCAATTGTTTTATCTTGAAGTGGCAAGATTACTTGTTTCACAATACAGCACTACTGTGTACATAGCCTCAGTAAAAGAACAGAGGCTGAGCATTTTTCCTGTTAATGTAATGGACATGGCTACACTTGTCTGTCCAACCATCTATACATTTTCTAACACTTTTTATGAATCTGTAGCTCGTCTACAACAGAGACAACGTGAGCTGCTCCGTATGTTAATTTCTAATTAAAATTTATTTAACTACTGCTTCAAAAGTTCCACATTGGCCAAACATTTATGTTGTTCCACACTTTCACACACAATGTATCTCACTAATGATACAGCTTGAAATACTTTGATGGAAATGCAGAATTGCATAGACGCCTGATTTAAAAGGGCAGCTTAAACATAAAAGGTAAACACTACAATTGTTTCATTCAATGTATTTTTGAAGCTAAATGAATATTTCATAGTATAACAACTAAAATATGACAAACATAATGAAAGCATGCATGATGCATACTGTGGTACGAAAGTGAATGGGATGTCATCTCCAGTTACAATGTACTGACAGTCATACCAGTTCAATGGCTAATTCTGAATTAGTGCCTAAACTAAGCAATAACACAGTCTGGTCTGTTATTTGAGGTACCCTGAAAGCAACACAACAAAGGCTCTTATAGAGGAATTTCTAAAATAATGGAACAATCTTTATTTGGCAAGTTTGTTTTTACAATTGGATCAAATGTAAATAAAAGGATGGCAAGATTAGAAAAACTAAAAGCATCGGGAGTTT
Organism: Erpetoichthys calabaricus; assembly: GCF_900747795.2. Lineage (NCBI taxonomy): Eukaryota > Metazoa > Chordata > Cladistia > Polypteriformes > Polypteridae > Erpetoichthys > Erpetoichthys calabaricus. The sequence goes on along the minus strand of NC_041394.2, from coordinate 217,139,581 downwards.
GTGACATTTAAAAGTTCAATTACCACAATTGTACTCCTCCATTAAATATTTCTCTTCAGTAAGTGTTCATTTCTCCTGTTTATGCTGATGCAGACATCAACAGTAAATGTCACAAACCTGACAATGATTTCTAGACTAACCTAATTTGATAAGTATGTTGTTACAAAAGCAGCTTTAAAGAGTTTGTGTAATTGAAAATATCCTAAATAATCTTGTTATTCACTGATGCAAATAGTATCTGTTATAATTCTCTAAATGTTTGTTTTTACTTTTTGATTTTATGCCAAATTTTTTTTTTTTATTCCTGCAGAGAAAATGCTTGTTAATAACTGCAGTATCTTCACTTGGCTAGAAGGCAGTCCATGATGATCATGCCATTCTTTATAAACCCTGTGCTGAAATTCCCTTCTGCCACAAATGAAATTCAGGGCCTGACCAATCTGCAAAGTAGTACATATAGTGAATGATTCATCACTGGTGATACTTTGTTGATTGGTCAGGTCCTGAATGGTTAATGTCTTTGATGGTTTATATATTTGTTTTTTCCCTTCTCAGGGTCTGAGGTTGGCTAATAGAATGGCATATCTCCATCTGTCACTCGTTGTGTATATTAGTGGTTCTCTGTTATGTCCAACCCTGTTTCTTTATTCATCCATGCTATCATTCTCATTCTTCTTGTATGTTTCCTTTTAATCTTTTGTTCTATAGTGTATTGTAATATCTTGTACTTTTCGTATCTTTCTATACAGTATGTCCAACACATTTCAGTTTTCTTTTTGTATAATATTTCTACACCACCAGGGTGTATTTAATTTATGTAGAACCTCTATATTAGTGATTCTTTCTGTCTGTGATATATAGTACATAGAATGGGCCTGTAAAGTCCACATCTTGAAAGCATTTATTCTATGTATGGTGTGTGATTGAAGCATCCACAACTCTCAATCGTGAAGAAGTGTTGACAAAATATGTTTTTCAATCTGAAGCTTCAATTTAGATTTAATTTTCTATTACAAAGGATGTTTCTAATTTTTATAAATGCAGAACATACTTTTCTGTTCTAGCTTTTAGTTCCTCCTTAGTGTTAAAATGATTGTCAGCCTTCCTTTCCAGTTATTTGTACTTCTGAACTTGTTCAATCCGACTGTTGTCCCTTCTAATATTGAAGGTAACTCTGTTTTGATTTTCATTACCTTCAAATTAAGATCCATTTGAGTACCTGCATCCTACAGCTCTTTTTCAGTACTGGCTGACAGCACAGTATTTACCGCATATCTTATGTTGTTTAGAAGTAATCAGTTTATTTTTATTCTCTCTGTTCTGTCTGATATTGACTCTTGTATAATTTTCTCTGAACAAATGTTCAAATGGTGACAAAATGCATGTTTGCCATACTCCTGTTTTTATTTCTGCTTCAGGTGTTTTTTCATTTTCCACTCTGACCATTGCTATTGCTGCCAATATATTTGTAATAATTAGAATATCTGCTCTGTCCAAAACTATTTGGTTTAAGATATTTAAAACACAAGTTACCAAGTAGTATGGTAGACAGTAGGAGTTTATGGATTTTCAAACCTCGAATTGATGTTTTTTTGGAAGAATTAAGTGGATAGTACTGGTGAGGTTTGATGGGTTGAATAGCCTGTTCTCGTTTAGATTGTGCTAATGTTCTAAAAGATGACCATCCCCTACCCTGAAAAATGCCTTTTCACAATATTTAAAGCATATGTATTGATCTTGCTTTGTATCAAGGCATTTTTATGCCAAAACTTGTAAGGGTCATAAATGCTCCTTGGGTTCCAAAACTTGCCCTAAATCCAAACTGGGTATCACCTATGGGTGGTTAAGGGCGAGGTAAATTTGGCTAATAGAGTTAATGTTAGCCAAAGTGTTCTGTTAGTGTTGCTAACGATGATGAAGATAATGATGATGAACTTGTCCCAATGGAATCATCTTAAAATACAAAGTTTGCTACTGACATAATAAATTCCCTCTTTGTAAAATTGTCCTTATTCTTATATTGATACTGCATCAAAACTTTCCACATTGAACTTATCTCATCTAAACTTAAATGATATATATTGTGATGGACAACCGGCTACAGACTCCGGTCGCCACCCCCAGGCCGCTAGGAGGAGCCCTCCGGACCGCATGATGGTGCCCCGAGTTCCAGCAGGGCCTCATGGACTTTGTAGTTTCTATACACAGCCCTGCTGGATACCTTGGGGACCACCGGGAGTCGCTGTAGGGGGGCTAGTGGGCTCTTGCGTGCCCTATAACCCGGGAGTGCGTCACAGTCACGTGACCGGAAGAAACAACGTACTCCCGGGGTGAAGAAGAGGACTGTTTACCCTGACCTGGAAGGAAACGGACTTGTGGGTTTTGCCAGGAACCATTTCCGGGTCAGGGGATATAAAAGGACTATGGGAAAGCCCAGACACTGAGCTGAGCTGGGAAGTAGGAGGGTGAAGTGTCTGGGCGAGGAGGATTGGTTTATTGGAGTAGTTATTGTGATTTATATGAGTAGTGTGGTGGAAAGGGTGCTTTGTGCATGGTACAAGAAGAAAAATAAAGAGTCTTGTGCTTTTACTTTGTGTTTGGAGTGGTACCTGAGGGTTCAAGAGGTGGACAAATACTCGATCTGTTACTATATATATATATATATATATATATATATATATATATAAATAATCCAGCGCCTGTCTGTCTGTATGTCTGTCCGCTTTTCACGAGAGAACTACTTAACTCATTTAGATTGGGTTTTTTGCTATAATTTGCATGAACTGGTTAATTTTGCGACTTCTCTCATTGTGCTAAGTATCATAGTTCACTTGCAGTACCGATTTGTTTGTGCGAATCCAAGAGACACGTTGCGGCCCGAGGGGAGGGGGACGGGGCCTTCTAACTCAGTCGCCGGCCTCGGTGCCTTCCTTACCTCCACTTAGCTAGTGAATGAAAGAACTACTTAACGGATTTAGGTCGGAATTTTTTCTATAATTTGCTTGAATATTCAGGTTGATTTTGCGACTTCATCATAGTATCATAGTTCGCTTGCAGGAGCGATATACTCTAATACGAGAGGAGGGGGAAGCGTGACATCAGGAGTACGGAGCCAGGCAGGGCTCTCCTCGCTGTCCTGCTTCACTACTACACAGGCAGAGCCACGGGGGACAGCTAGTTTTAAATAAAAGCGAAAATGATATTGAATCCAGACACTACTTAATTTGCACATTCTTTTCTATTCCGATAAAAGGTATGATACACAAACTCTCCCTAATTGTTTATATGTTTTCAGTCAATGAGGGCACAAATTGCCCCTTAAAAAAGAAAAAATACTTGTTACTGCTAACATGTCATGTATTGGAAGGAAGTATCACACAGTTAAGGTATAAGAAAACTGTAAATATGCAGTCAGTATTGCAAAGTGTTAATGTTTTGGACATTTACTTCCCACTTAAGACATCTCGTAATATGTATGACTTGGTGCTAATGGCTGATATTTTAGGTGGCAGTAATTCACAAACAAGGAAAAATTTTATTATCCCTGAATGGGTGTAAGCCCATAGTAAAAAATTAATTGTATCTTACCATTCATTATTAGCAACCAGTTCTAAAGTTGCTGTAAACTTTTGGCACTCTTGGTTTTCAAAAACTTAAAAAAAGAGATTGCAAAATCAAAGGAACTGTCATACTTGAGCAAAGTAAAACTAGAAGATGATAAATCAGGAGTGAGAGAGAGAGAAATATTTTAGAGCCCAAGAGGGCTTGGTAAAAATAGAGAAAAGACTACCAAGTGAAGCGATTGAAGTCTGACTGTAAACATCATTACTGTTAGAATACCCATGGGTACACTTGAGATGTGAAATACGATTCAAAATGTGAAAGGCTCCTTTAGTCATGCTGCCCTCGAGAATATCCAGGGTTTTTTGCCCTCATTGAAATCTGTAATGACTCTCACACAGTACTCAGATGTCACCAGCAAACACTGTGTGCACTAGTCATCCTGACTTTTCTGGAAGAAGGGGTGTAATTAAAGCATGATATATTAGAATTAAGTAAGGCACTATAGTAGAGACAGCCTGAATAATACACAAATGAAAAGAAGCAGACCAAGAAAAGATCACATCTCTGGATGTTCTGTAACAATTCTGGCCATCTGGCTGTTATCTTCTTATCCAATTTGAACCCCCCTTTACTCTTATTCTCATCGCCTGTCTTTCATAAAACCTGCTGTCCACAGGTTTCATAATAGTTGGTGTTTCTGGACTCTCAACTTTTTCCTCAGTGAATCCATGAATACAATCCGGCATGTTGTAATTCTCATTGGTGCAACATCATATAATTGCTTAAGGTCAGGAGTTATCCTGAAAAACTATGTTCAGTGATCATTACTGGGTTGACCCAAACCAATTTAATATCAACAGATCACATAATGGAGAGTATTCAACTGGGTTTACGTCATACCACCGTTAGATTGGGAGCTTCAGTTTTCATATATATTACTGGCAATGCCCTCTTGTGAGCAGAATTGTTAATCACGTCCGGGTAGATCTTGTCCTAGAGAAATGCGACTCATAATATTAATCTTTATCTGAAGACTTTGCATTTTTAAATTACCATTCCCAAGCCATAATGTTGTCTCTTCCAGGGACTTCTCTGTGTAATGCTGCAAAATAAGCCATGTGGCAACCCCTTTTGTTGCTCTAGATACCACAACTCATTGCAAATGGCTAATGACCAAACATTTGCTTTTCTGTTTAGACAATTCTGTTTTGTTATTGTTTCTGAAGTGTTATTAATCACTAAATAGCAAACCACAGAGGTACATGTCTTGTTATATCGTTGCACTATTGATGATTTTCTTCTTACCTGAATTATAATTTACTACTGTTTCCTAACTTTTTATTTTCATTGTGTATCATACACTTTTTTATTCATGCTCACAACATTTCATGTTAAATATAACAATGACAGCCACTGTTTATTTTTGCAACATAATTGCAAAGAGAATTATCGGTAGCAAATTCATAGTTCGCTGGGTCTATCCATTCTTAATCCAGTTGAAGGTCAAGTGTGGCCAAAGCTTTCCCAGCAGCACTAACAGAAGGTAGGAACTAACTCCACATGAAACATCTATATAACACAAAGCACACTCAGATATACAAAGCCAGTTCCAAGCATCCATGTAACCTAACACTCAAAACTATGAAATGTGGAAGGAAGATTTGAATATTTGGAAATAAACGACACAGACATGGGGAGAACTTGGTAATGACAGTGACACTGACCAAGCTGAGATTTGATCCTAGTGTTCTGAAGCTATGATACAGCAGCACTTATTAGTGCATCACCATGTCACCTTATGTTACTTTCCAAATCTACCTTATAGTCAATGGCAAGAGAAATGATAGTGTGTCCAGTTACATCCATAAATATTTAATTCATTTTATAATTATCACAATTTGTTTTTTGGATAAGTAAGACTCTTGAAATATTTAAGTTTTTTCAAGTTAAAAAGGCTTATAAAATTGTATTTCATGCATTGTGTATCAAGCTACAGTACTTTTATGTCACTTATTTAACCATAGCTCTTTGTCATGAAGGACGTTTATTAATTTTGGACTGTAGAACACACTATTTAATTAAATAAAAAACTATACATAAAGTCTGTCTTACGTACACAATGGTTCTTACAGAAACACAATTATCAGAGGATCGTTATGAGAAAGATTATAGTGGAGGGATAACTTTTATGGAAAGAAATGATGATGAATGAGCAGAGCATCAGAAACCATGAAGACAAATTGAAGCTGTTGAACAGGAATCAAAAGGACAAGATTAAATCATGGTTTAAAGTCAAAAAGAAGGTTGTATTAGAATTTAAAAAAAGAGAAACTCTCACTACGACCTACTTGAAAATTAAACCACAGTAATTACAGTAAAATGCTCAAAAAGGTTGAAGTAGCCACTGAGGGATATAAATGAGTGTTTAGGTCTCCCTATTTATACATCACATCCTGTGACAAACATGGTCATGTGCCCAACTTCAAAATGGCACCACACTTAGCAAAAAAAGAACACTAACAAAAATCAACCTTTTATTTTCAGAACAAAATTTAAAACAAATATCAAATTTTGAATGTACATGTATAAAAACACATAATGAAGCAAAAATATATGTGTAGAATATAACCATATTACAGTGATGCACTCCAGTCTTACAACTCTAGCGATACTTTAATTTGATCTCCACTAATGGAGTTTGCATGTATATCCAAGTGAGTTTTCTCCATATATTTAATTTCCTTCCTACTTTCCCAAGATGTGCAAGAGATGTTACAGAAGCCGGTTTCCTAATTGTGAATTAGTGCAGTTGTACCCTGCAGTGGAACGACAATGTTGCTCAGGATGGGCTTCTGTATGTATCGCCTATGCTGCTGAGATAGCATTACCTTATACTGTATGTATAGAAGAGAAATGTATGACCTTCACCCACAATAAAGGATATTTATTTATGAAAAAAGGAATAACATAAAGTAAAGTTCAAAGAGCAAAAAGGAGGCAAAAGGAGTTGCCTAAAAGGCAATACTACAGCCAGCATGTCCCAATACATCAATTCAAAGTTCACAATCCAAACACAGTAGCAAGAACATCAAGAAACCAGCCAAAGTAAAGAAACAGCAATTTTCACAATATTTAATTAGACTTCAATGAAAACACTACATGAATTAATTTCTTCTGGGCTTTAGATAGGCAGAGGAAAGGCTCATGAGCAGTGACATCAGGGTGGCCTCTTGGGGTACATCCCACAAAGGATAAAGAACATTAGGACATTTAAAGAAATAGTACAAAAGTACAAAATTACAAACTTAACTGAAATTATGTAAAAACCAGTAACGGCATGAGCATTCCTACTTTTCATACTCTTTCTCTGTACGTTTAGCATTCGTTTGCTCAGTGGTTGATGCGCTTGCTGCTTCCTGAGCAGCTCTTCTTTTATCCACCCTAGTGGCCCGCTTCTTCTCTTCTTTCGTCAGCATCTTTTCGCGTTAAAACCAATTAAGTCAGTGTTTGTGTTGCAATTACTTAGTACGTTCTCTTTAGTTTTTCACTTCAATCTGCCTCAAGAATGATTTGAGATATGAAGAGGTAGGGGAAGTGATGGCGAAGTTGGTAGGCATGAGAACGGCGCCCATACGCATGCGCCACATGGCCACCCTGATGGCCGCTGCCAAGAGTTGATTCTACAATAAAATTAAATAAAAATAAAATGAGGAATAACCTTGGAGGTCAATCATCACCCCGAAAGCAGATGGTAGATGTCACATAGTGTATGTGTACCAAATTTCAGGTCAATAGGTCAAACGGTTTCCAAGCTACAGGTGATTTAAAATCCTGAACAGACATACGGACAGCCACAGTAGCATATTATATAAGAAGAAATGTGTATATAAATAGTACACAACAAAACCCTCCCAATAAAACAAATAATCAAAAGATTCTGACGTTTAATAATGCAGGAATCAATTTTTGAAAGGAAATTTGTCTATCACAGGTCTTCTTTTACTTTCAGTCATGTGAATTATAAAAAGATTTCTGTCAATCACGAAAACTCCCATCCATCTTCATATTAGTTTAATCTATTTTGTGGCCGTGGAGCTGAATCATTGACCACAAGTCAGAGCAACCATGAACAATACACACACACACACACACACGCACACACACATACACATAAGGTCAATTTGGAAATTTCTATCAACCTAGCCCGGGGTCTCCAAATCCAGTCTTAGAGCACTACTGTGATTGCAGGTTTTCATTCTAACCCTTTTCTTAATTAGTGACCAGTTTTTTCGGCTAATTAACAATTTTTCTGTTAATTTTAATTGACTTGCTGCTTAAGACTCAGACCCTTAATTATTTATTTTTCCTTATTTAGGAGCCAAACAATAATGAGATACAGAATGAGCCAACACGTGTCCAGCAAACTGTGTCCATCATTCAATATCTGAAAATAAAGAAAGGTGAAGGTCTCTGTTCAGGTCGACAATACATTTTTTTTGGTGTAGAAAAATAGAAAAATCAGCAGTTTTGGAAATGTCTGCTGTGGCAGAATGAGAACACCGACAAGCCTTGGAATATAATAACGGGTTTAATTAACAAGACTTGAGCTTCTAATTAAGAAACTGGTTGGAGTGAAATTGGTTGGAGTTTGAGGCCTCGACTTAGCTGGTCATGCTGTTGACTCACTTCACATCTTGTTTCTGTTTGGGTGCGATTTGTGGAAAAACATGAAGCAATTCTGAGAGCCGAGTCTTAAAAAACAAGTCAATTAAAATGAAGTGAAAAGAAATTAATTAGCACCAAAAACTGGTCAATGATTAAGAAAAGGATTAGAATGAAAACCTGCAGCTACTGTAGCACTCCAGGACAGCATTTGGAGACCTCTGCTCTAGCCTATAAATATTTGGGATGGGGAGGAAACTATATATATAATATATCATTTTTTTTGTTTTCTGACATGTGCCTTACCATTGGCTAGGATTATAAGCAATCACCATATACCATTGATAGATGTGCATATGCCTTCCGTAAATAAATTCATTATTTAATGATGCTGTGAAAACTAAAACCTCAAGACTGTGCTGCTTCTGCATCTAGTGGAACTGAGCCTGTAGATTGACCTTTTATGCACTGAGGCCACATCATATCACTGAGCCTTTAGGCAAAATGAAGCAGCAGAAGCAAAGCAGCTCATTCCCTTCTTGGCTTGACATCTCTTAAGCATCTCTCCACTGCTGCAAATAGTGTGGCAACTGGCATTCCCATTTTTTGTATTCTTTAAAAGAGAAATTCTGCTTGGAAGTAATTTAGCATGAAAAAATATTTTATTGACTGTGTTTGTGTATAAGCTTCTATGCAAGCAAAATATGCAAAAATCCATGTAAGTGCAGCATCTCATAATCCTTACAGTTGAAGACTGAAAACAAGATAAACCAAATATACCACAAGCTATATGCCATCTAGTAAAACTGTATGGTATCTTTCTTAGCTTATGAGTAGGCAGGATTGTGAATTAAATATTAAAATGCTATACAGTTTCATTACCTCACTCAGGATTTATTAAAATAAATTACGAAAGCCTATATTGTTGAGACAACAACACAGTTAGCTTTTAGTTGCTTTTAGCAGATTTTATTGTGCAACACATTGACTGTTGCAGCATATCAGTCAAAGTTAATGCTGCTTTTCAGTATTCGGCAGTTGTCATAATAAAGTGATATACACAGCATGGCTAGTGGCATGCTGTGATTATTTATTTATTTTGATTCTAGAGATTTATGGTTTGATTTATATTCTGAATGGGTTATCTATAAAAATAGATATGAACAGCATGATTGTTGGCAATGCATGATCATTTCATTAGTGTTATTCTTCTGATTTACACTTTACAGCTCATTGCTGTTCTTAGTTCAGTTTAGATATTCAATGTGTAAATGAATGACAAACATGATTTTTTTTCTCATTTTTAATTTGCATTTCTTACATTATGCAATGATGCACTTCTTCACAATTTCTGAACGCTGTACAAGTTTAAAAAATATCTCTGTGAGAGTTCAAAAGGCCCCAAGCATGATGCAAATTAGATACATCATTAAAAAGGATAACACGTTTCATCACGTTTGCTCTCTGCGGATTATAAGTTTGTCATCTCAAATTTGTAGGCTTCTGTTAAGATAACACATTTTATGGAGTTTTCTGGGACCTTGTTGTTTCATGGGATAGAGAGTTAACAGTAACTTTTTAATGTAGTGCTCTGCCGTAGTTGTCAAGGGTCTTTGATTCGTATTGCTGCCTCAGAGTTTCGGGATTTAGGTTCACATTCCAGCCTTTCCATTCTCTGTGTGAAATAAGCACATTTGTGACTATGTTTGTGTGCAGTTTTCTACCAAACATCCCAAACATGTGCAGGTTAAAGTTACTGACTGGCAAATTGGACCTTCATGAATGCAGGGTTGGGTGTAGCCAGGAATTATTTTTGTGGAGGATGAGGAACTACAGGAATCATAATCAGTTGAAACTGACGTAAAATATATATCAGAGGGGCTTCAAACCCGAAATCAAGGCTACATCTGTATATAAATGAGTCTAGTTGTGTCGGTGTGGGTGCCATGTAATGGATGTCTATTCTGTCCAGAGCTGCTTCTGACCTCTGCATACAATACTGTGAGGATAGACTGTAGCCCATGTAACTCTGTGACTGGAGTGTAGGAAAACGAATGGACTACCTCTCATTGACTATTCATTGTGGCTTCATTTGTATGATATGAAAATTAAAGTTTTTATCTGACAGGATTAAACCTGAAGGAGACTTGGCGAATCTGTTTTAATTTGTGTATGCATCAGTATGCCTAAGACGTACATCGCACCACATACCAGCCTGTCACAACTTGTAACACCAAAACATTCATTAACTATTGCTGAAAACAACCAATAAATTGACAGTAATTTCTGACTGTAAAGGAAATCATATTGACAAGCATTATGGTAGCAGAGCTGTTGATCGACACTAATGTTATCCAATTCTGGCATTTTTGTTTTATGGCTCTGTGTCTGTTACCCACCCCTAAACAAAGATAAAGAATAAAGTATCAAACAAAGCCTAGAACAAACAACACAAAGGAGCATCACCAAGACCATGTCCTTTGTTGCAAGCCTTCTCCTTTTCGTTTTCCGTAAATTGTCTGTGTCATCCTGCAGTCATAATTTTAGGCAAATGAAATTATGTATACCCTTTCTGACAACTAGTTCTCAGCTTCCCTTTGTTGACTTTGATTTGGGACGTTCCTTTCTAATCATGGCTCTTTGATTCAGGCACAACTGAGAAGCTCAGCTCCTCAATTCATTGTTGCTGACACCTTTTTAAAATTCACAAGATAGTATATTATTTAACTCAGCACTCTGAAAGCATTTGTTCCCAAGTAATACTGTTGATCAGTGTTTTCTTTCTTTTATAATGAAAGTGGCATTCTGTATTCAACCACCTTGAACTTTTTCTTTCAGTTTTCACACTTTTTCATTCTTTAGTGGTTACCAATCTTCTTTTTTTGCATTGCTGCATTTTGCAGTTCCTTCCGATCCTACTGAGTATCGTTCTTGCGAGAGTGATCCAAGTGACCAATAAATATACTAGTAAGGAATTAAAATACTTAAGAGATTCCAAAATTTCTCGGATACATTAACTATTGTAATGTAAGTGTGAAATTGTTGAGTCTGTGTTTTGTCAATCCCATAACCAGATTGTTTCAATTCTGGAAGAGTGATGTACTATTGCATTCAAGTGCAAGTAGAATATTTATTTATCTTGACCCAGTGTGCCACAGGCATAACAAAAAACTAGAAAAAAAAGTATTAAACTAAGTGGTAATTTTAAAAATGAAAAATAATATCTGACATACAAGCAAAGCAGGTTAATAAGGCAGAATAAAACTTACAATGTTAAGATGATGTGAATAAAATACAAATAAAAGGAAAGCAAACCTAAAAGTTGGTAAAATCTTTAAAAACTGTACAGAATAAATGTGCCTTCTTGTCATTTCTTAAAACAGTCATGAGTCCGGGTGTTTCTGATACCTACTGGCAGGGTATTCCATAGGCGGGCAGCACAAGAGGAAATAACTCTCTCCTCTAATGATCTAAGTTTGCAGTATGGCTGCTTCAGGGTGAAAGAGCCAGTAGATCAGAGACACTAGAAGGGAATGTAGGGTTTGACACGGTCACAGTTATAATGAGGGACTATGCCATGGACTGCTTTGTATGTAAGAATAAAAGTTTTAAATGTTAATGTCTTCATGAACAGGAAGTAGGTGCAAATGTAATGGTGCAATGATGCATCTGTAAGAATCTGAGCAGTACAGGTTTGCACATAACTGGAGCTTCTTAAGAGAGTTTACTGGTAAACAGAAGAGATTCAAATTACAAAAATCTAAACAAGAGGTGATAAAGGCATGAATAAGCCTTTCAGTGGCAGGTTACGACAGACATGTTCAGAGTCTTACAATTTTACAAAGGTGAAAGAAGGAAATTTTGGTAATGTTTTTATGTGTGCGCCTTAAATGTGATCTGACTGTCAAATAAATTCTGTCAAATAACTCCAAGGTTACGGGCATTAGTGGTAAGAGATATCTGAATATTATCAACAGACAAACAAAAATAATTTTTATATATTATAGATGATGGAGTTCCTATCAAAACAACCTCAGTCTTTGAACAATTTAATAGAAGTAGATTGTGCTTCATCCAAGACTTTATTTCTTGAAGACAATTGATAATGAGAGTAGAGGTAGAAATACACACAGAAATACACACAATATAAATGTGAGTGTCATCTATATGTCAATTATAACCCAAAGTTTATTTCCTTATGATTTGCCCTAAGGGTATACTATACAGAATAGGCCCCAGAAGTGTTAACCATGAAAACTGACAGAGAACAGTCTACTGAGCAGGACTTAAACCAGTCAAGCACTGTACCAGACTGGCCCAGATACTCTTCCATGCAGTCCATTAAAAGGACATGGCAAACTGTGTCAAAGGAAGCACTGAGGCCAAGTAGCACTAAGATATTGAATGCCCATTAATCAGCCAAAATGAGAAGGTCATTCATAACTCTGACTAGAGCAGTGTCAATGCTATGTCCAGATTTGAAGTCAGATTGGATCAAGTCCAATAAATTATGAATAGACAGATAATTGTGTAATTGAGCAGAGACAGCAAGTTCAGTTGTTTTGGCAAGAAACGGAATATTAGGGGTGGGTCTATACTTGGATAAATTATTCATGCTCTGACTTCTTGGAAACTGGTGTGATTGCAGTGGTTTTTAGTTCATGGGGAACCAGTGCAAAGGTAAAAGTGGAATTAACAATAATAGTGATAATGGGGCAAATGGAAGATAAGACTTTTTAAGGATGAGTGAGTGGGTTAAAAATTCAGGTGGGAGCTCTCTCTACCATCTACGATGGGTTGATGTCTAAGTAATCAACGTAGACCTCAGCGTTAATGTTTACATTTATTACTAAAAATGTTTGCGATGCACCACCTGTTGGAATGACAGCTAAATAGCAAATGGAAACATACATATTAAATAGTTCAGTAGAACAACATACTGGATTAACAATCTGTTTCAGCAATTTATTAATAGTTTTAAATACAATTTTAGGGTAGAACTATCAGTAATAACATGGGTGTAGTGTGATGACATAGCTGCTTTCAGAGTGTTATTATATTCTGATTTGTCTATGTATAGTAAGATCTGACTTGCCATCCTCTATCTTTAAGTGCAAGTAATTCAGTTGTATACCTTGGAGAAGTTTTAACAAAAGAGACAGTCCATTCTTTGAAAATTCTTTTCAACCCAGGTGGACGAAGGAGTTTGGTTTTGTCGCGAGAGAGGATCAAGTTGTATGTACTCTGTTTTGTGAAAATATTGTGGGCTGAACATCAAGTGTACCGAGTTGCTTCCAAACAAAACATGAGAAAAAAAAATTCAAGGATGAGATAGAGAGAAATTTATCAGGAGATAGCAAACAGCAAAATATGAGAAGTAAAGTAGTGTATTCAACACTGTACACAGCGCTAAAACTCAGACTACAGAAGGCAGATAAACAAAACTGTTTATAGACAAAGAGTATTTGAAATAAGCCTTCCTAAGCAGTGCAGAGGTTATATTTGATGTAATGCCAAAGAAAGAAACAAAGTCAAGTCCAGAATCAAAGATTTGCCCGATTCAGCAAGAACTGTAGTAAGCCAAATTTTCGAAATGGCAAAAAGCATCTTTTTCCAGTAATTAGTTTCAGATATAAAGAAAATATTCACCATTTTAACAGACTGTGCCCCTGCCGTGGTAAGGAACCAGTGTACGTTTGTGCATTTCATTGAAAATCAGATTGATCAACCACTCATGAAGTTTCATTACATTATTCACCCAGAAGGCCCCTTTACCAAAATACAAAGTCTGATTTGACTACTTGTATTGTCACACTTGTTAGAATTGTTAACTTTCTTTTTGCTTGCTTGTTATCAACTGACTGAAAGCTTCATTCACTACTAGTGGAGATGGACAGTGTTCACAAAGGTTTGCTTCATCTCTACCCTGTTAGATGGTTCAGCGGCGGTAAAGTTAGTTTTGGAACAGTCTCTCAAGTGCTTTGATGGGATTCCTTTAGTTTTAGAAGAGATAGGTTTAAAGTACCTGGAGCTAGAAGATGAGCGACAGCTAGTAAAACGTATGTTTTTGACAGACATTATACAACAACAACAACAACAACAACATTTATTTATATAGCACATTTTCATACAAAGTGCTTTACATAATGAAGAAAAGAAAAATAAAAGACAAAATAAGAAATTAAAATAAGGCAGCATTAGTTAACATAGAAAAGGAGTAAGGTCCGATGGCCAGGGTGGACAGAAAAAAAAAAAAAAAAACTCCAGAAAGCTGGAGAAAAAAATAAAATCTGTAGGGGTTCCAGACCATGAGACCGCCCAGTCCCCTCTGGGCATTCTACCTAACATAAATGAAATAGTCCTTTTTGTAGTTAGGGTTCTCACGGAGTCACTTGATGCTGATGGTCATACAGACTTCTGGCTTTTAATCCATCCATCATTTTTGGAAAATCATGGTACTTAGAGTAGATGGCGGTGGCGCAAGCCACCACCAAAAGGACACCGGAAAAGGAAACAGAAGAGAGAATAGGGGTTAGTACAGATTTTAGAGCCACCATGAATGGTTATTATAATGAATTGGATATACAGAGTATCAGGATTAAATTACAGTGAAGTTATGAGAAGGCCATGTTAAAGTAATGTGTTTTCAGCAGTTTTTTAAAGTGCTCCACTGTATTAGCCTGGCGAATTCCTACTGGCAGGCTATTCCAGATTTTAGGTGCATAACAGCAAAAGGCCGCCTCACCACTTCTTTTAAGTTTTGCTCTTGGAATTCTAAGGAGACACTCAGTTGAAGATCTGAGGTTGCGATTTGGAATATAAGACGACAGACATTCCGATATATAAGATGGGGCGAGATTATTTAAGGCTTTATAAACCATAAGCAAAATTTTAAAGTCAATCCTGAATGACACAGGTAACCAGTGTAGTGACATCAAAACTGGAGAGATGTGCTCGGATTTTCTTTTCCTGGTTAGGATTCTAGTAGCAGCATTCTGCACTCGTTGCAAACGATTTATGTCTTTTTTGGGTAGTCCTGAGAGGAGTGCGTTACAGTAATCTAGTCGGCTGAAAACAAACGCATGAACTAATTTCTCAGCATCTTTCAATGATATAAGAGGTCTAACTTTTGCTATGTTTCTTAAATGAAAAAATGCTGTCCTAGTGATCTGATTAATATGCGATTTAAAATTTAGATTACAGTCAACAGTTACCCCTAAGCTTTTTACCTCCGTTTTGACTTTTAATCCTAATGCTTCCAGTTTATTTCTAAAAGCCTCATTGTATCCATTATTGCCAATTACCAAGATTTCAGTTTTCTCTTTATTTAACTTGAGAAAGTTACTATTCATCCATTCTGAAATACAAGTCAGACATTGTGTTAGTGAATCAAAAGATTCGGGGTCATCAGGCGCTATTGATAAATACAGCTGTGTGTCATCAGCATAGCTGTGGTAGCTCACGTTGTGCCCTGAGATAGAACATATCAACACACTTGATTTGCAGTTAAGGTTTAGGCCAAACTGTGTTAGCGTTATTCAACACATGAAAGCAATTTCTGGTGAAAATGAAAGTAGTCTCTTGTGATAAATCAAACCTGAAGCTTTTATTATTTCGCTGTCACCTCGTCAGCCTATCCACCAATGACATCATTCAGTATGTTCAAGAATTGACTACCAGATTTCTTTTTTTGATCGATTCTGCACACTTTGAGGAGAAAAACCTGGCTTTACTCCTATTAGATTGGAAGGGGTTTGAGGAGTTTGCAGAGATCACTTTGACATTAAAGAATCTGTTGCTGTTGATCACTGTCAAAAAAGCCAAATTAAATCCACTGTGATTCAGTATTTTTTAGCAATAAAATCCAGAGGTGACCATTATTCCTGTAGATCTATAAGATTAATGCAAGCAGAGGTGTTACATGAAACAATTATGTAAATCCCAAACAAGTTTTCATCTTTTGGTAAATAACTGTATGCTTCTTTGACTGTAATGAATTCCTGTGGTATTCTCCACCTTGTTTAAAAATTCTGATTTAACTCCAAGATTTTTAGGGCAGGACTGCGCCACCCTAAAAAGATTATAATTTTAATCAGATATTAGCTACTTAGTTGCTAGTTCTGTACACCCCAGATGTAAATAATTAAAAAATTGAACTTTTGTCAAAATGGTTTCAAAAGGCACTATACATTAGAAAGGAAAATGTGTAAACCATATTAGAAAGCTATTGTCAAATTCCTTCTGAAAATAAAACAGTATATGCTGTAAGAATGGCTCTTTGCTTATGGTGTACAAAAATCATGTAGATGGCATACTTTACTGCAATGCAGTCAGTTTTTTGCAGCTTAGATAGGTCACAGTACGTCACTTCATATTCCTCGATTGATCATTGATTTAGTTAAAAATCATTTAATGATCTTGAATCACTAAGTACAGAAGTGAGATTGTAAAGCAACCACAGTTTGAGAAGAAAATCACACAGGCACATATTGATCATTGTCTTGCTTTTGCTGTGTTTGTTTACAAGCAGATGTGAATTAAAGCACAAGCTGCAGACTTTTTAAAAATTTATATTGTCTCATAAAAATAATGGGAAGGATGCCATGGTGGATCACAGAGGCACAGTTTATGAGGTAAACTAAAATACAGCTTTGATGATCAACAGAGTTATTAAAATACACAACTCTAATCAAGGCTGTTTCAGATTGGCTTATTTCTTTATTCCGTACATGCATCTAACTTTGGAATTCATACAATATAATACTCATAAATTATCTCCTCATCTGTTCTTTTTAGGTCTAAATGCTGGGACTATGTATTGTTCTCTATTGCTCACCAATGACCAGTTGCCATGTGGCATCAGGCTTGCTGGTTTATCAGCTGTGCACAAGTGCATTGGCAGCAGGGCTCAGTGTTAAGTTTATTTGTGGCACACTTTCATATTACACTATTTAGAGATTACAGATTTTAGCATGTGCTGTATGGGATATCAGAGTGTACAGATAGGAATAGACAGGCAGTCGACCTGTGTCAGCAGTACAGATTTGCCTGTTTCAAAGAAACATGGATTCCCAGTGTTTTTAGTTTCCTGTTTGCTGTTGGCACATGACGGTATCATTAGTTAGCTGGCAACTTTGTGTGGCTATGCTTACTTATATACATGAATTTAACCTGGTTATGTTCAATTCTGTTGTTGTATTAAACAACATTCTTAATTCTGTGTAAATGCTCTGAATCTGTAAATGATGAACATCAGTGTATAAGAATAACATGAATTGAATTCAAGTGAACTCTTGCTGATTGCAGAGCATTGTGTACATTTACATTTACAGTACGTATTTGGTTGACACCTTTATACAAGGTGACTTACAACATTTACTGATATAATTGGTAACATTTCTTTATTGGTTTAATAATTGGAGCACAGGCAGGTCAAGTGATTTGCTCAAGGTCACACAGGGTCAATAGTAGGATATGAACCCACAACCTCAGGGTCTGAAGTCCAAAGCCTTAACCACTGCACCACACTACCACAGATGTTTATTGGGTTTAGTGATTACAGTTCGTGTTAAGCCCTAAGAAAAGTTTTACTCCCCGTTATTATACTGGGGACGATCACTTCTGAAAATGTCAGTGTCGCGAAGAGTAGTAGTTATCCAGCTCAGTGTCGACATTTTCTATGGAGACAATGTGGAATTGACTGATGTGGATGGGTGGAAGGAACACAGGATACCTATATGAAGTTTTGGGGTGCCATCCGAGTTGCCTCTTTTTATTTCAGTGGCAAATAATAAAGAAAATAGGCACTTGTGAGTGCGAAATAGAACATAAACAGCCTTTCTGGTGTTATCTAAAGTAGCTCTCATGAGCCAGTCACAATATCGGAGCTCCGTCTTCAAGTTTGTCTGAGTCCAAATGAGACGCCAGATATTTTGGGGGCATTGGGCTCTTATAGCTATCATGCTGGAAAGGGAGGGGTTAGTTGCCCTTAAGGGGTGTCCTCTCACCCCGGATAAGCCCTGAAGGTGTTCCTCTGACACGCATGCATAACAGTCCAGACAGAGATGACAATTATTCCTGTAGATATAAGATTCATGCACCTAGAGGTGTTGGATGAAACTATTTTGCTAAGCCCAAACAAGCTTATTTCTTTTATTAGATCACCGTATGCTCCTTAGAGTGTATTCCATTACTGTGGTATTCTCCACTCTGTTTCGGAAGGCTGGTTTAACTACAAGATAAAATTCATAAAAAGCCAGACTCCATCACCCTAAAAACACTATACTTTCTAGCAGATATTAGCTGCCTAGTTGTTAGTTCTCCACACCCGAGACGTAAATAATGCAGAACATTTTCAAAATCAATACATTTAACAAAATGTTTTATATAAACATTTACCAGAACTAAGATTTTTTTTTTTTTTTTTTGCATTTATCATCTGCTGTTCTCTGGGGGCTAAGGGTGAGGGCTGAGGAGTTTTAAATAGTAATTTCTGTAGAGCAAACTGAACATCAAAGCCATGATAGCTTCAAAGGTTTTTTTGCAACTGATTTATTATGATTTAGAGAAA
This sequence comes from Erpetoichthys calabaricus, assembly GCF_900747795.2. Classification (NCBI taxonomy): domain Eukaryota; kingdom Metazoa; phylum Chordata; class Cladistia; order Polypteriformes; family Polypteridae; genus Erpetoichthys; species Erpetoichthys calabaricus. Next base: position 217,120,785 of record NC_041394.2, on the reverse strand, counting down.
GGGAAAAATCCTTGTTTTTCATTTGTAAGAAAATATTATAATTAATCAGAATAGTTTTAATTATATTTGAAAACATTATAGCTAAAAATGGCTTTTGCAAAAAAAATGTACTTGGGATAATTTCTTAATTTTTAGCTAAATAAAGTGTGTGATGAAAGGTTTGTCCTTTGCATCGCCACCCTCTTATCTTTGTCAAGTGAAGTTTGACATTATTTATTTATTATTACTTAGTTGACATTTTTGTTACTTTAGATGTTGTAAATGGTATTGCCATGTGCTAACATTTTGCTGTGATTTGTTCTTCAGCAGCTGTTGTTCATATGATCCTTGCCTTTCTAATGGAGGTTCCAATTATTTGAAAATTATGTACAGTATGTCAGTCTTGGGTGATGCTTTCCTTTGCATTTTCCATCCCCTTTTTTGTGCTCTTTATGAATTTGACCATAATCTCATTATTTTTTTTTTTTACGTTCTTGACTTGGCCTATAAGATCACTTCCTATGTAGTCAAAATTTATATTTTCTAAGGGACGTAGTTCATCACCATATACCAGTTAAGATTTTGTGATAAGTTTACAATAGGTGCTTAAGTGAATGTGTGAAAATCATCAGGTGGGAGACATTTTTATGTTCTAATCTTATATTTTAATAGCTGTGTCACCTTTTTTGTTTCTGTATACTGTAATAAAAGGCGCTATATAGCGCCCGACCCGGCATAGACTGACACAGAGGCACGTGTAAAAACACACAAGACTTTTATTTTTCTTCAGCTGGAGGGCACGTCTTCCCCATAATCCCTCCAGCCACAACACAGTCCCAAATAAAGCACAGTACACCAAGCACTCTTTCTCTCCTCTCTTCCACCACCATTCCTCCTCAGCACGCTTTGTCCACCTCCACCCAACTCTGGCCACTTTTATCAGGCTCCCGGAAGTGCTCCAGGTGGTTGATTGCTAACATCCAGCTGCACTTCCAGGTAAGGCGAAACCAGTGCCCAAAAGGAGCCAGCCACTCCTTTTGTAGCACCCCCTGGCGGCGCCTGCGGAACCCCACAGAGCTGCACAGAACTCCAACCCCCATGAAGCCCTGGGGGGAGTCCGAGGCACCATTGCAACCCAGGGATGCTGCCATCTACCGTCCAGGGGAAGATACTGGGCTTCCCAGCCTTGTCCCCCTGGCACATGTGGTGAAGCAACATCCCGGCCAGGCATGGGCCCTGCCATCTGTCACAATACATTAACCCAAAATGTCTTTTATTTGGCCTTCTGTTTATAAATGTATATGTGATATATTATTTGTTCTCACAATATGTAATTCATTCCCAAAGGATACGGTAAAATGTAATTTTTTTCCAAAGTGTTTTAATTTACATAAATAAATATGTATTTGATTTAAATTGACTGTGTAAATAGCCATTCCAAATTTCACTCTTAGAAGGTTCTGTAAAGCAGTTGAGTGGAATGACTACACCTTGCCCTGAACAGCAGATAACCAAGGAGATGAAGATGGGGCTACTAGCTGCTACGTTAAATTTTGTTGCCTTCATAATTAGCAGGATGGTTGAAGGTGAAGTAGCCATTTTGGCAAGTGAAGATGAAAGTTATGTGAGGGTTATCCAATGAGACAATGAGAATAACGAGTGGTCCTATTGTGCTAGACCAAGGGTACTCAAGTCCATGATGGAAGGCCACAGTGGCCAATGGTTTTTGTTCTAACCTACGTTCTTAATTATCCTTGCTGACAACAGAACTTATTTAGTGACTACGGAAAGCCAAGTGTACTATCGTGTGATTTCCGTCATCTTACTCAGGTTCATTACTGGATTGGTCTACTCTGGCACCTCAAGGTTAACACACATATACGTAAATATACACATACATACAGACCCTAACCACATAAGTGCCGCATGAATGACACATGCACAGCTTGTCACTCCTGAGTACTTCAAGAGACTTTCATATCATTGTCATGAACAGTGTCTTAGATATATCCCAAACCTAAATATCACTTTGGTCTCCATACAAAGGTTTGACATCCTTGGCTATGGGCCATTTATCAACCAATGATGTCTTACTTTACTGCACTGTTCTTTCAATCGGATAGAGCTCCCCTTCTCAGCCTGACACTCCTCGCAGATCAAAGTGTATGGTAACTTCCGACTACTCCAGGTGCTCTTGATATATATATTTTTTTTGTTCTTTATTTCGTCTTATACGATTTTTCATATTAGAAATTTGTTAGTTTTCGCATACCCCTTGGGGTCAGAGCGCAGGGTCAGCCATTGTACAGCGCCCCTGGAGTAATTACAGGTTAAGGGTCTTGCTCAAGGGCCCAGCAGAGTAGGATCTCTTTTGGCAGTGACAGGGATTCGAACCGGCAACCTTCAGGATACCAGCGCAGATCCTTAGCCTCAGAGCCACCACTTATTACTTTAATCACTCTAGCTATAAAGACAAAGTTCATAAATTTAAAAGCAAAGTGGCATTTATTAAAGAATAATAATACTAGTAGAACAAAGTATAAGAAAAAATATAGTCTGGATATATATATGCATAGTTTTTAGAAAAAGCTTACAAAAAATGTCAAATATTGGAATTCCTGTGGCGGCTTTTGATCTAGTAATCAATGTTATTCATTCTGACAATTACAGTACAGTGAACCCTCGTTTATCACGGTTAATCCGTTCCAGACTCTACCGCGATAAATGAATTTCCGCAAAGTAGGATTCTTTATTTAGAAATCGAATATTTTCGCAGTTAGAGTATAGAAAACCTGTTTACGACCTTCTAAATACGTTTTTAACATTATTAAAGCCCTCTAGACATTAAATAACACCCTTTAGTCATCATTACACTCGTACTACCCAATATATTAGATAAAAATAAGAGAAAATAAGACATATTAGACGTTGCAAATATCATATTATTATTATTGTACTGTACATTTAATTACACACACACACAGTTTTTACACACAACCACTAACCTATGAAGGCACGGCCTCAGTAGGAGAGTCTTCAGGTGGTGCAGTATCTTCAGCAGGTGCGTTGTTCTATTCTTCCGCTGAAGGAGTACTAGGAGTAGACAGTAGGTGTCTGGGTGCGCCGCTGAAGAACATCTTGATAGGCAGTTGCTGGCGCTGTCTTTTCATATGCATGAGGAGGCTTTTGTAGGGTATTGCCATTTTTGATCATATCCAAGAGTTTCACCTTCTCCTGGATAGTAAGCATCTTCCTCCGGCGCTTAGTTTCATTGTCAGAAGGCTTAGAAAAAGCAGCACGTTTTGGAGCCATCGTGGGGCTTAGATAAAAGTTCTCAGAAAGCACATGCGTAGTGACGTAAGCGTGTATGAGAAAAAATCATGATAGAGTGAAGCCGCGAAAGTCGAAGAGTGATATAGTGAGGGATCACTGTAGATGAAACGGTGGTATGTCTCTCAGTTCCCTTTTCTGACATTACTGTTTCTTCTTCTCCTTTGGTCCCACGGACATGCCATATTTATTATAAAATTCCATGTTTGGCTTCGGGAGCATGTGATATTATTCAGACTTGATTGGCTGACTGTCAATATGATGGATGTCCTCACTCAAACTCCTTGATCTTTTGATGCATGTCCATTTCCCAAGCATTAAAGTAATCTACAAAGTTTATGATGTTTTAAGTACCTCCAAACTCCTTCCTTTCCCAAGCTGTAAACCAATTTGGCAATTTCTAGTCCCATAACGTACATCTGTTCGCAGGTTATAAAGTAATCAAAACAGCCTAAGGCATCATCCTGATTCTCTACTTTGTTTGCACAGATACTTTAAAGTGATACAGTTTAGGAAAAGAAGATGCTTTGATGTTATATTGTCCATGCAAGTGGCCTGTATTTCAGTTCATATTTTTTTTGTGCGTGAGCAAAATAATAATTTGTACTTTAATTACTATTGCAAAATTATTAATTATTGCATTTTCAACTTTTACTTTGCATTGCTGGGTTTCATTACTTAAAGCAATACTGCACCCCAAAATGATTATGTTATGCTTCTTACAGTACTTTGTAGTGGTGGCCGAGAAAAAAAATTTAATCTCATATTTTCTTGGAGAAAGTGCTTAAGCGAGATTCCTAGAAACATGGTTAATAGGTGACCAACACTAGATTATGGCAAATGCTTTAAAAAGTCCATATAAAAACGAAAAAGAAATTTCATGTTGCTTGTGTCGCATAATCCACATCTTTTTTTTTTTTAACATCTGTTAGCTTGAAATGTGAAACGCAAATGCATTTTTTTTAAATGTTGTTAAATAGCTACTTCCAGAATTATCAGCCTATATGACAACCGAAAACTAAAAGTTTCATGAGAATGATGTTTTGACTTGAAGACAGGACTCTTGACCAATGAATGTCTTCAAGTGAAAAAGTCTTTCCTGTTTGTCATCGAGTTTACCGTTTGCATAACCCCTGATATGGGCAGTCGTATCTCAGCTGGTTGTAGGACTACGTTGTGTGCTCTCATTGTTTAAAAGTGTTGGGTTTGTGATTTTTCACTATTGTTTTTGCCTCATTATAAAATGAATATGTTTATAAAGAAAGTGGACAAGAAGAGTGTAACTACCCCTCCACCATCCCCCTCATCTTGCCACCCAAACCTAGTTTATTTCTTAATTTGGGAAGTAACCATCCATTTAAAATTTCCTTGTTTAGTTTATTTTGCTAAACATTATATCAATTCAGTGTGTGTATTCATTGTTAATTTATATCACAGTACCCAACTATTTATTTGATGGTGCTTTAGGTGACTAAATATTGGCTAGAGGTTTGCTCTAAATGCTAAATGACTTACAACATTGTGCCAACTAGAAAAGAAGTCTTGGGACACAATGAGGAAACCAGAGCTCATGGGTTAATCATGATGAAAAAATAAAAATAGATCCCCTGTGCACAGAAAAAGACTTAATAATACATTAAAACAGCAGTAAACACTCAGAGCACAGAGCCACACTTTCATCAACACCATTTATTAATATTTGGCAGTTAAACCCATAATAATTGATCTATACATCTGTATTTTCTCTTATAAATCTTACATATTTGATTTGCTTATTGGCAAATGAACATTAGGTCACATTTTTCATGTACTGTACTATAAACTCTAGTGATGCCGTTGCTAGGCAAGACTCAGTACACTAAGGTCGGCTTTCTTAATTAAACAGCAAAGCAAAAGTCGAGTTATTTTGACAGAATAGATGAAAAATTGAAGAACCTAAATAATAATTTAAGCAAAATTTTTATATTTGTGTTCATCTAAAGAATTCACATGTTTTCAGCTTTCTAAGGCATACATAAGTCTTGCTGCATGCCATGCATCTCTGCCAGTGGCTCTCCCTGAAGAAAAAACTGGAACCATTATTTTGTGTTGCTGTCATGTATCTGCTATAAGCTTATTTTTACATTTCAAGGTATTTTTCCTTCAGCCTAAACCTTAACTTATTTTTCCCATTGTGTGTGTGTTGTACTCAAACACATCCCACAGATCAAATGGTGTTTTACACATGAAAGCAAGTGTTGTGAAATGCTGACTAGTCAATGGCATCTTAAAACCATCAACTTCAATATAATTTGCAACAAGTTGTGTCCGCATAAATAAGACTGTAGTGCAAGGGTCCTTAAGCGTAGTCCTGGAGAGATGCTGATTTTTGCCCCAGCGCATTTTCTTAAGATGCCAAATGTTGTAATTGAAGCTGCTATTTCTGGACAAACAGTTTTGTGCTTCAATTTAGTTAACTTGTTTGTAAAGATTCTGAACCCATAATTTATTTTTTTTTAGTATTAAACAACTCCACTCACGGTTTTGCTTTGCTTCTTGTTTTCATACCCAACTGACAATTAAAAATCAGATGCAAATGATACAAGAACCAGCAGCTGTTGTAATTTTAGTTTTTCTTTGTTGATAAGCATTTAGTTTACATTTCATTAATTTTTCATTATGATGGTGACACGTGTACGGTGCCTTTCAGATGGACCTTACTTTGACCACGTATTGTTGTTAATGATGACACACCGTTGCACTTGGTCTTAACACTGGATAGTGTCTTTTATCATGAGTTTACTGTTTTAAAGGGTATCTCAGTAACATGAACATCCATGGATTGGATCAAAAATCCATCCATCCATCCATCCATTATCCAACCCACTATATCCTAACTACAGGGTCATGGGAGTCCGCTGGAGCCAATCCTAGTCAACACAAGGCGCAAGGCAAGAAACATACCCTGGGCAGGGCTCCTGCCCCCCGCAGGGCACACACACACACACGCACACACACACACACACACACACACACACACACACACACACACACACACACACACACACCAAGCACACACTAGGGACAATTTGGAATCGCCAGTGCACCTAACCTGCATGTCTTTTGACTGTGGGAGGAAACCGGAGGACCCGGAGGAAACCCACACAGACACAGAGAGAACATGCAAACTCCATGCAGGGAGGACCCAGAAATCGAACCCAGGTCTCCTAACTGTGAGGCAGCAGCGCTACCCACTGCGCCACTGTGCCACCGGATCAAAAATCTCTTAAAGAAAAATTACCTGTTACTTTCCTTTTTTTAGATTCGGTTTATGGAATTTCTTTATGATTATTCTTACGTATTTTTTTCTTCATTGTTTAGACTGCTGCCCATTTTAAAACTAGATTTTAATTTATATCCTTTACCTGGTCTCCCCTACTGCTAAATTTCCTGTGAGCCACAAAATTAAGACATAGAGAGAAGTAAATAGTATAACTGGTTGACATCAAAGAGCAATGTTACAAAATAAACCCCAAATTAAGACATACAGATACTGTAGAACATTATTTGTCCCAGGGGGAAATTTGACATGTAATTTCTTGATTTTAAAATGCATTTTTTACAATAAGCATGTCAGTCTGTGTTATTATATATTAATAAACTGAGCAAGTTGAAGATTTTAATGGTGAATGGAGAAGACTATTATATGAGTGTTGAGTCACTGTTGCTTGAACAGCACTTTCCAAACTTATTGAAAATGTTGACAGTTCATTCCTACGCTCCAGAATCTTAGTTCGGCGAAAACTTATTGTGCACACTAAGATAATGTACTCAGCCAAGTGTTCACATTTCTCATTGTGTAGGCTAACAAGTCCACAGTCTGGCATTTACATGTGAAAAAGTGGTCGAAAACAATTGAAGGCTCCTGTTGCCCAATGTCATTTTGTCTGAATTAACTTTGGGAATGTTCAGTGCCCTTGAAAGTCAGTTATTAAAATGTCCACATGCACAGAGAATGAGGAACCCACTGGCCCTTTCAATGTCAAAACTTTGTGAGTCTCAAGTACACTGCTGGTGTATCCCGGTGGCTACAGATTTTTATTCCAACCAGTTTCAGTCAGTTTTATTCTTACTTGCAATGGATCTAAATGTTTAATTATATGATGGGAGATGGGAGTAGATTCATACCTAGTGGCATGGATCGTGGACTATCTTACAAACAGACCTCAGTATGTGCGTCTCGGGAACTGCAGGTCTGACATTGTGTTCAGCAACACAGGAGCGCTGCAGGGGACTGTACTTTCTCCGGTCCTGTTCAGCCTATATACATCAGACTTCCAATACAGTCCTGCCACGTGCAAAAGTTCGCTGATGACACTGCTATCGTGGGCTGCATCACAAGTGGGCAGGAGGAGGAGTATAGGAACCTCATCAAGGACTTTGTTAAATGGTGCGACTCAAACCACCTACACCTGAACACCAGCAAAACCAAGGAGCTGGTGGTGGATTTTAGGAGGCCCAGGCCCCTTCTGGACCCCGTGATCATCAGAGGTGACTGTGTGCAGATGGTACAGACCTATAAATACCTGGGAGTGCAGCTGGATGATAAATTGGACTGGACTGCCAATACTGATGCTCTGTGTAAGAAAGGACAGAGCCGACTATACTTCCTTAGAAGACTGGCGTCCTTCGACATCTGCAATAAGATGCTGCAGATGTTCTATCAGACAGTTATGGCGAGTGCCCTCTTCTACGTGGTGGTGTGCTGGAGAGGCAGCATAAAGAAGAAGGATGCCTCACGTCTGGACAAACTGGTGAGGAAGGCAGGCTCTATTGTAGGCATGGAGCTGGACAGTTTGACATCTGTGGCAGAGCGACTGTAACTGAGCAGGCTCCTGTCAATCATAGAGAATCCACTGCATCTACTAAACAGTATCATCTCCAGATGGAGGAGCAGCTTCAGCGACAGACTGCTGTCACTGTCCTGCTCCACTGACAGACTGAGGAGATCGTTCCTCCACCAAACTATGTGACTCTTCAATTCCACCCGGAGGGGGGTGGGGGTGGGTGGGGGGTAAACGTTAACATTATTTAAAGTTATTGTCTGTTTTTACCTACATTTTTATTACTCTTTAATTTAATATTGTTTTTTTGTATCAGTATGCTGCTGCTGGAGTATGTGAATTTCCCCTTGGGATTAATAAAGTATCTATCTATCTATCTATCTATCTATCTATCTATCTATCTATCTATCTATCTATCTATCTATCTATCTATCTATCTATCTATCTATCTATCTATCTATCTATCTATCTATCTATCTATCTATCTATCTATCTATCTATCTATCTATCTAATTAGCTGGGTTTTTTATCTTATTTTGCAGATGGGAAATCGTGCTTGTAGAATTACATTTTCATATTTTTGTCCCAATTTGATTTTTGCTGTGTATTTTGCTCCCTTAATTGTATCCCAATACTGACACTTAGTCACAAGCAGTACAGATACAGTTACAAATGTCACTGAGTGCTAAAGGGGATCAGCTGCTTCAGTGTCATATTCACTGGTGTGATAATAAAAAAAGAAAAGGCTTAAATGAGTGGTTCTCATGTTTAGTCTTGCAGACCACTGTAGCTGCAGGTGTTCATCACAACCAACCTCTGCATGTAACTGAACTCCTGCATTCATAAAGCCAACTGCTATTTCTTCAATTTCTACTTTTTTGTGTTATTCCAAGAGTTAGAAACTGGTTTTGATAATTTTTTATTGGAATGAAGCATGCATGTATGTGTGTTACACTAGGGCGTGAAGTAACCAAAAAGGGGGCACGAAGATGTGAAAAAAAGAAAACAAGAATCGAAAATATGAAAAATACATCTATTGAAACTAAAACAAATTAACATAAACTAAAAAAAACGTCAGGGGTGAGCGATTAAAACTGTTATGAAAACTCGGGTAGCTAATACTTAAAGGCTAAGAAACGCTGCACTAGGGTAACTTAGTTTTCTTTTTCTTATGTTTTAAGATTTTGATCTTTTTAGGTGCCATCCACAGAAAATGTGAAAGCACCTATTGTCTTTGTCATGTACTGAATGTATGTCTCTGTGTCTAGTTGTCCTTCCTTAATTCTGTTAGCAGGTGACCAATTTTTGTTGAAATTTTGTACACTTACTCTTTAAGGAAATTTTTGGTTGAAATTTCAGTTTGGTTTTCTGTGTAATATCTCAGATAAAGTGTGCTGTTCATGTTTAAAAATCAATAGCAAAACTTTTGTCCATCTTAAAACAGAGAAGCGCTTCTGTACAACATCAGTTGTTGATTATTTTTTATAATACTTTTTGTATATAGACACTACATTGTGTAAGCTTGATTTGTTTTCTAGTTTAATCTTCTTTAGCCACTTCTTACAGCAAAGCAAATCCCCCCCAAAATAATTTTATGTGTGACTGGGAAGTCAGCTTCTCCTACTCAAGAGGTGACTTCAGCACAGATTTTAACTTTCCTTTCGGTACTTCTTTCAAAACTTTTATATTTAATATGACTTACAAATAGCCATATTCTTCCTCCAGTTAACAATATGACATCCATTGCTGTAGTTTTTTACATTTCTTGAGTTTGAATCCAGAGTCTCTGAAAGCTATTTCAGCTACCATAAACCTATTTATGCTGTTTTTTAACTACTTGTGACGATGCGGGTTCTGCTCCATGCTCCCATCTGCTGTTCGGGAGCCATTAAACCCAAAACCGTCGGTAATGTTACCGATGAGCTAGACAGTGAGGGAATAACAATGGAACAAGGGGATGGTACAAATGTGCAAAAGTGCTTTTATTTACAAATCCTACAAAACAAAAGAGTGTTCAAAATAGAGTGCAGTGTTTCAAAAGTCAATAAATAAATAATCCAATAAAAGCAAGTGAAAATGTGGAAGTTAAAAACAATAGAAAAAAGTCTTCTTAAAAATAACGAGGTTAAAAATATAACAGGAAGCATTCTTTTAAAAACCCACAACAAGAAGCCCGGGGCCTTAATACCTGAGACTCCCCTGCTACCCCCATCTGGGCTTCTCAATAGGGGAGTTGACCTTCTCTGTGCCTGCTTCTGCTGTCAGTCACCTTACCGATCCTTGGCTCCGGTAGGCTCCTCCTGACAGTGACTTGGGATTCCCCAATGACCAAGGCTCGCACGCTGGGGACACCACGTCCCAAGTCCCTACTCCCGCTGCCTTCTGCAGCCTTATGCGGAGAGAAAACCTGCCTTCCGGTCACACCCGTCCTTCAAAGTAAACTCTACGGTTGCGACCACATTTACTACTCCCCCAGAGAAATATTTAATAAACAAAAATGAGTTGTTTATCTTTTTGATGAAATAAACAAAAATTTAAAAAAGCTTCAACTTTCAAAACTAAGTCGGCCAAACACCCAGGCTGTCAGCTCAGCTGCCGTGAGCCTGCTCTCGCTCGCTTGTACTCCCGCACCGACTTTCTCTCACTCGCTCACTTCCTGTTTCCTTCTGCAACCTCCGTTTCCTTCTCTTTTCTTTTTTCCTTCTCCTTTGCTTGTCTCCCTTAACTGTCTCGGGCTTCCCTTTATAATGGACGTGGGAGCTGTGGCAATCAACAGTTCCCGGGAACAATTATGGAGCGGACCGTCCCTCACCTGTGCATTTCGGTGAGAAACGTCCGCAGTACAAATCCACCCGGGAACCACTTCAGCCACACTACCACACCCTCTCACTATGCCGCGAGCGTGGTGATCATTTATTTAAAAGTGGCTTTTGCTAAGAGAGCTGTGGACCTGCTATACCACACTACTGTACATAATATTTTGAAATATTTTTTAAATATGAATTTTATACTGTGCTAACTTCATCTGATTGCATTCTTTGTCACTTTTAATTTTAAATTTGACATATTGGCACGGAAATATTAAATAAACAAAAATGAGTTGTTTATCTTTTTGATGAAATAAACAAAAATTTAAAAAAGCTTCAACTTTCAAAACTAAGTCACCAATAGCACCTGAATGTTATGCCATATATACATTGTCAAATTTGTTTAATCTTGCAGTAACTAAATGTATAATGTATTTCACTGTTCATTTGATGAGGAGGCTAATCCCGTAGAAGGAGCTTTCTTATCTCTCTGTCTCCACGCTAGTAAGCTGTTGCTTTTACTCAAAAGTTATTCTCATTCTTCTCAAAGAAATCACGATGTGAAGATAAAATTCATTAAGACATTGAAGTAAAGTTTTAAACTGGGCAACATTATTTCATTCAAATTCTTAGTCACATCTTTTTACATTTGTATCTTTGCTGATCAAGTGGCTGTTTCATTGCCAGTTGTACACTTTAGAAATCTATATATAACTAATGCAAAGTTAGCTCACTCACTCATTTACTCACTCAATCACTCACTCTTCAATAAAAACTACTGTTTCCTGCTTAGTTAAAAAGCGTAAATTTAGTAGGATGGTACATCAAGGCTAATGGGTATCCACTATGAAATGACATTTCAATATATCACGATACCCACAATACAAAAACTAAATATTCCAAAATCTGAAAAACGCTTTTATGAATTTGATTGAAATTTAGTGATGGTATGAAACTGGAAGCTGAAGCCTGATGTTGAATATTATTAGTGCATGAGGAAAAAGATTTCTGGAATTGGATGAAGTGCTGGAGATTGTGCTCAAGGGAGAGAGACTGGTGATTGGAGTGGATTTCAATGGACATGTTGGTGGTAAATGGAACAGAGGGGATGAGGAGGTAATAGGTAGGTATGGTGTCAAGGAGAGGAATGAAGAAGGTCAGATGATAGTAGATTTTGTGAAAAGGATGAACATGGCTGTGGTGAATACATATTTTAAGAAGAAAGAGGAGCACATTGTGACATACAAGAGTGGAGGTAGATGCACAGAAGTAGATTATATTATATGTAGGAGGGTCAGTCTGAAGGAGATGGCATACTGCAATTAGGTGGCAGGTGAAAGCGTTTATAGGTAGCATAGGATGGTGGTCTGTAAGATGATGTTAGGGATCAAGAAGAGTAGGAGAGTGAGGGGTGAGCCATGGATTAAATTGTGGAAGTTGAAAAAGGAAGACTGTAAGGTGGAGTTCAGGGAGGAGGCACTGGGTGGCAGTGATAAGTAGTAATGGAGACAACTGGAAGGGTACTTTGTGTGACAGCTGGACAGAGGGAGGAGAACAAAGAAACCTGGAGGTGGAATGGGGAAGTACAGGAGAGCACACAGAGGAAGAGGCTGGCGAAGAAGAAGTGGGACAGTCAAAGAGATGAAGAAAGTAGACAGGAGTACAAGGAGATAAACTGTAAGGTGAAGACAAAGGTGGCAAAGGCTAAGATAAGGCATATGATGAGTTGTATGAAAATTTGAACTCTAAGGAGGGAAAAGGGACCTGTACCAATTAACTACACTGAGGGATTGAGCTGGGAAAGATGAGCAGCAGATTAGGGTGATTAAGGATAAAGATGGAAACGTACTCACAAGCGAGGAGGGTGTGTTGAGCAGATGGAAAGAGTACTTTGAGAGGTTGATGAATGAAGAGAATGAGAAAGGGAGAAGGTTGGATGATGTGGAGATAGTGAATCAGGAAGTGCAACGGATTAGCAAGGACGAAATAAGGACAGCTATGAAGAGGATGAAGAATGGAAAGGCTGTTGGTCCAGATGACATACCTGTGGAAGCACAGAGGTGTTTAGGAGAGATGGCAGTGGAGTTTTTAACCAGATTGTTTAATGCAATCTTAGAAAGTGAGAGGATGCCTGAAGAGTGGAGAAGTGTACTGGTACAGATTTTTAAGAATAAGGTTGATGTGCAAAACTGTAGTAACTACAGAGGGATAAAATTGATGAGTCACAGCATGAAGTTATGGGAAAGAGCAGTGGAAGCTAGGTTAAGAAGGGAGGTGGTGTTTCATGCCGGTAAGGAGCACTACAGATGCAATGTTTGCTCTGAGAGTGATAATGGAGAAGTATAGAGATGGCCAGAAGGAGTTGCATTGTGTCTTTGTGAACCTGGAGAAAGCATGAGACAGGGTGTCTAGAGAGGAGTTTTGGTACTGTATGAGGAAGTCAGTAGTGGCAGAGAAGTATGTAAAAGCGGTACACAATATGTACGAGGGAAGTGAGACAGTGGTGAGGTCTGTGTTGTGGTGTCTGGGTGTTGAATGTGTTTAAGGTTGAGGTGGGATTACATCATGGATTGGTGCTGAGCCCTTTCTTATTTGCATTGGTGATGGATAGGTTGACAGACAAGATTAGACAGGAATCCCCGTGGACTATGATGTTTGTAGATGTTAATATGATCTGTAATGAGAGTAGGGAGCAGGTTGAGGAGACCCTGGAGAGGCAGAGCTATGCTGGAGAGGAATGAAGGTCAGTAATGCCAAGATAGAATACAAGTGTCTGAATGAGAGGATGGTCGGATGAATGTTGAGGATGTAGAGAGTAGAGGCGGCAAAGGTGAGTGAGTTAAAATACTTGGGATTAACAGTACAGAGTAATGAGGATTGTGGAAGAGAGGTGAAAAAGAGAGTGCATGCAGGGTGGAATGGGTGGAAAAGAGTGTGAGGAGTAATTTGTGACAGACAGGTATCAGCAAGAGTCAAAGGGAAGGTCTACAGGACGGTAGTGAGACCAGCTATGTTATATGGGTTGGAGACGGTGGAACTAATCAAAAAAGACAGGAGACAGAGCAGGAAGTGGCAGAGGTAAAGATGGTAAGATTTGTATTAGGTGTAACGAGGATGGACAGGATTAGGAAAAAGTACATTAGAGGGTCAGCTCAGGTTGGACAGTTTGGAGACAAAGCCAGACAGGTGACATTGTGTTGGTTTGCACATGTGCAGGGGAGAGATACTGGGTATATTGTGAGAAGGGTGCTAAGGACAGAGCTGCCAGGCAAGAGAAAAAGAGGAAGGTCTAAGAGAAGGTTTATGGATGTGGTGAGAGAGGACATGCAGGTGGGGGGTATGACAGAGGAAGATTCAGATCACAGGACGATATGGAAACATGATTCAATGTGGCAACCCATAATGGGAGCAGCCAAATTTTTGTTTGTCAATATTTATTAAAATTATGCTAACGTACATGCTCTATGCTGTGCTGAAAGTGTGCTTTATGCAAATAAATGCCAGAGAAGACACAATTGATGGTACATGCAAATAGCACCACTAACCAATAGAGTGAATAGACAAATGAAGAAGGGGCAGTGCCCTGGTCAGGAAAAAAGAGATGTGATCACATTGTGAATAGAAAGAAACGTCATTGAAGCTCAGCTCTCAATCTGGTTATTTACTGTGCTCCATCAACCTTCTTACATGAAGCATTGAGTGCCACAAAGCAAATTTACTTGAATGACAAGAAAAGGTGGATCCCCTGTGAAATGTCAAGGGCCGCAAAACACCAATGCATAAATTGCGGTCAGGGAGAGGATATGACCTGTGGAATTTCAAGAGGCAAGGGTGTGTTACCAAAGAGTGAAAGATGCAGTTATAACTGCGCGGTTCTTCCAAACTGCTGGCAGGGACAGGTAGTGAGCAGCGTGATAACAAATGTGCAGCAGTTCAAAATTGTTTCAAGACACCCAGAAAAAAGCACAGTTTAGAGGGAACTTAGCTGATTACTCATTTCAGTTCAAAAGAATACTCTTTCCTGTAAAATGGTGTTTTGCAATGACCATCAACAAAAGTCAAGACACTAGGAAAACAGAAAAAAGCAGGAACTGATTGAAAACAGGAATTTTTACTAATGGGCAACTGTGTACAGTATAATGTTCAAGAGTTACCAGCTCCAGTAACCAGTAAGAGAATAGTATTCTCATTATTACTTATTACTTGACTGATTACTTTATCATCAGGTTGACTTGTGGCACCAGTTGTTAGAGAGCACTATTCACAAAGTAAAAACATTTAACAAGAAGGTGTGTTTTTTTTTTTTCAGGAATAAAACAAAAGATTTCTTTCTTGGAAAATTGTGAATACAAATTGGAAACCAAAAGTAAATGTTTCAGAACATTTGAAGATATTTTTCTAAATTAGGGGGCTTAACCATAATCATTGTCAGGAAAGAAATACAAGTAGTTGTTCACCAAAAGTCTAGAATACAACCGGAGCTAAAATGACAAAGTGAAGATTTATCAAATGAAATAGCAAGAGTCAATGCATGAATATCAAAAACTAGATTTTCCAAGAGCAGTTGTTTATTTGTTGATTTGGTATCCCGGACAAAGCAGTTTGTGCCACTGCATTGCAATTTATCATCTTGTATCAGAAAGGAAGGCCTTAGGACCCAGGTGAGATCTCTTAGCTACCATTATGTACCTTTAGTGGCTTCTAAAGTGATGATATCAAAGAGTTAAAATGTGAACAAAAAAATTAAAACAAAATTTAAGCTCAAATATGGTATTAAAGTAAAGCTGAAAAAATTGGCTTTCAAAATAAAACATTTTGCAATTCCTAAAGAAAATCATGTGTGGCACAATTAAAAAAACAAACAAAAAACAGGTTTCCCAACAATGGCTTATAACAATTATATACTTTAAAATGTATCAGAACTCTGACTTTTACAAAACAATATTGAAAACGAATGAATGGGTGTCAATCCATAAATTTTATAAATTTTGATTGTTTTTGTTACTTCACATTTTATTATTTGATAAGTTTAATGTTCAAATATTTTTTAAATTTTTATTTGTGTTGGGAGGTAACTATTTTGTAATTTACTGTATACTTCTCACTAGAGATGAAGACATCCGCCATTACTAAATCTTGTTTGTTGTGTGTTCCCTTGATTCATCCTTTGATGCTTGAAGATTAATAAATCAGTTTGTTTAAAGAGTCACATTAGACTGTTATTAAAAGATTCTGTAAAAATTCTGCAGAACTACACGGTTTACTCTAAGTGGATATATTTGCCCTTTTCTCCATTAAGCGTTATTTTTCATGGTGTGTTTATATTTTCTACAATGTTATGGTCAGGTTTACAGTTTGTTTCTGCACCAAGAAAAGGAATGAGCCGCTGATGCCTTTTATCATTTAGGTAGAAGCTTCCATTTCTGTATTTGATGCTATCCATAGTTAGCTTTGAATTCAACACTTTGGGTTTGACAATGCAAAAATCTTCTCAAAATATTTTGATGAGACTGAACAGAAACATGCCAGCCAAACATATTGAATATTTTAAAGATTTTTACCACTGCATATTTTAACAATTAATACACTTTTTAGTTGCTCCATCATGATTAGCTCATTGGTAAGCATTTAAGCCAGCATTCATCTCAAGTACATAGATGCAGTGTATTTATTTATGCAGACAATGGTAATTAATTCAGTGCAAAGCTATTCAGCCATTTTTTACACTTACCTCATCTACACCTCGACTTTTTCATTACAAAATATAAATCTATTCACTGGAAAGCAATTAAACCTATTTAGGAAGGCAGTTCTTTTCCTTTTCCTTTCCTATTTTTCTTGTTTAATTTTTTTGGTCCTTCTACTGTAAACATTAACTTTGTCACCAAGGTATGTTAAGCTTTCTGATGTATTTGTAGATTTTTCACATCTTACACCTTTTGTTTCAATTTTTGGAATGCTTGAGGCTTGATCATATGCCTATTTTTTTTTCAAATTGCACTTTCTCTGATTGCCAGCAGTGTTTCTGCTCTCTTTATTCATAATGAGGTTATTTGAAGTCAAGTGAGAGGGCTCCTGAATTGTGGGTTTGAAGAGTATTTCTTTATCTTTTCTTTTATAGCTTCATACCTGCAACATGTTAACTCACTCTGTCTGGATGAGTTAAGCAAAGTCATGGGTTGATAAAGATTATTTGCTTTTTAATGTTGACTGTTTCCTCCTAGTCATGGAAATAACATGCGCTGTACTCCAAATACTGTCTTCTTATTTGTTTCAGCAGTTTATTTCACAATGATTTGGCTAGCCCTTTGTGAATGAGTATTTTTCCAGTTCATTAAATCATATAATGATGATTTGCACACATTTTCTAAGCCGTCATGTACTGGTGACCAGTCTCTTTCAAGCTAGAACGAAATGTGACCCAGTTCCTCAGTGTGGGAGGAAAACTGTGTTAAAGAATTTCAAGTGCTGTTGAACTTTTTTTAAAGTTCCACTTTATATTATTTGAGCATATCTGACCATATTCTTTTGCTTTGTAACACTTAACCCGACACACCAAGAAGCTATTTAATTTCTTTACTAAAAGCAAATAGTGCCCAAAGCACCTCCACCACAATAAACAAATAAACAAATGTTCGGATTCAGCGGGTTGCAAAATGGATGGATGGACAAATTAATATTTAAATCTCCAAATCTCTCCTTCACACCTCCCAGCAAGCTCTGTCCACTACCACCCAGCTCTGGCTCACTTGCTGGGTCTCCACTAGTCCTTTATATCAGCGTTTCTCAACCTTTAAGTATTTGCGACCCGAGTTTTCATAACAGTTTTAATTGCGCTCCCCTAACGTTTTTTTTGAAACGAGCCCACTAATACCAATTTGTTCTTTTTTAATTAATGATATATCATAGATGCATATTTTATTATACCTACTTAACTTTTATCGACATTTATCTAACTCTATATTTATTTTTCTAGTATCACAATGTAGTTTAAGTTAATTTGTCTTGGTTTCAATAGATGTATTTTTCATATTTTCGATTCTTGTTTTCCTTTTTTCACATCTTTGTGCCCCCCCCCCATTTTGTTACTTCACGCCCCCCTAGGGGGGCCTGCCCCACAGTTTGAGAACCACTGCTTTATATAGTCCTTGACCCGTAAGTGCTTCTGTTATTCCACTCACGTGACTTGCTAGCACTTCCGGGTCAGATGGAGAATTGAATTTTTCTTCAGCCCGGAGTACTTCTGGGCTATAAATACGGCATGAGTCCTTCTGTTCCTTTACAGCTCCCCCTGGTGGCAACTACACTCCAAGTTCCAGGATCCCCTGCGGGAATCCAGGGTACCAACAGATCCCAGGGATGCTGCCATCTAGTGTTTTGGGGGAGGCAGTGACCTGAAATAGCTGCCGGCAGTCGGCCACAACTTATAGTTCAGTCCTTTTGTAGTGATTTTCACCAATACCAGAGTGAGAATTCTTACACAGATTTACAGGCTAATACAGTAAGAGAAAAGTACATGACCATGCAACATTTATACACATAATAATACATAACTAAACAAACTTTCTAGAGTTGTGTGAAATAAACAGTGACATAAGGGGAAAATGGCCGCAAAATTAAACCCTTGTGCCCTTTTATAACACAAGGACAGGGCCAAAAATACATGATATTAATAATAATTTAATGTGTGTTTATGTCACTATTGCACTATTTATTGGCACTTTCACCTTGGCCTAACTGACTACCTCAAACACTTATTTGTAAAATGGAGTGCTTTGACGTAAAACTAACTGGTTTATGTGAAACCTGCTGCACATACAAAGGACACTACACCCCCACTAACAAAGCACATTGTAACCACCGGCAATTGTGGTGTAAGTAAGATTAGCTTGAAATAAAAATGTGAACTGAATAAAGTATGACAGAATCGGAAATCTCACTTCCAGCTCCCTTCTCAGTAATTTCAGCATTTCTCAAGGCTGTTTCCTCAGTCCTCTGCTATACAGCTTTTTCACTCATAACTGCGTTGCCTCCAACAACAACAACAACAATGCAATCTTCAAATTTTCTGTTGACACCACAGTTGTACTGTAGGTCTGATCACTAGGATGAGACAGCTTCCAGAAGAGTGGTGCCAGACCTAGCGGTATGATGCAAGGATAACTTCCTGGTCCCTGTACTATATCACAAAAACAGAAGAGACTGTCGACTGGAGGAAAAACAGCATACATCGCATGCCCCTGAAGTGGAGGGGTTGAGAAACGTCAAATTCATTGGTGTTCACATCAGTGAGGACCTCACCTGGACACACAGTGCCACCAAAATGGCAAGGAAAGCTCCAAAATAGCTGTATTTCCTGAGAAGACTAAGGAAATTAGTAATGCAGTCTGGGTATACCATTGAGAGTATTCTAAGCAGCTGCATTACAGGCTTTTATAAGAACTGCACTGTTACAGATGGTGAGTCCCTTCAGTGCATAGATTGATTAAGACAGCCCAAGACACCATGAGGACATTCACCACATCATAAAAGCTGTACAGCTTAGTGGCTTTTGGACTATAAAGTATGACACAGTGAGTGACATTGAGCAAGTCACATATTTGCCAGCTCTCTAAATAAAGCATTAACAGTGGGACTATGTCTGTAAAAAGATAGTGTATTCTTGTGTAGGATTCCACCATATATAATACAGCTGAAAGGTCCCAAAGCAAAGCACTGCTTACAGAGGTAATTATATATGATTTTCCTAAATGCCGTTGCTTAAACCAACAATATAAATCACTTGCCACCATCAGCAACCAAAATAAACAAGGTATACTGCAACAGAGGAAGGAAAATGGTGGTCAGTCAGAGTCTGGCAGCAGAAAGTAGCCATGTAGATTGAATAAATAGTCTTATCATAGCTGTCTGTGATCATGGTTGTTAAAAATGTTTTTTTACAACAGTTTGTGTTATTCAAATAATATATAATAACTTGCGTAGCATCCAAAAGACAGAATAATCATGGCAGCAATATTTTATTTAAGGTTTATTATACTGTATTTTGTATATCAAGGTAAAAGTTTTTACTTTTGTGCTGGTTTATGGTATTAATATTTAGGTTTTTATGGATGTGAGAGTATTCCTGCAGTCACAACCATGCAATAAGAGTTTTCTAGCAGTCAGAATTAGCCTGCTCAGATAAAAGTAGTCTCCTGCTTGATCCTTCAATCTAAAATTCTATGGTGAGGGCAGAAGATTGTAGCATTACGGCCAAGACTCTTCATTTGGGCTAATACAGTATGAACATATTACAGTTATCGGTTCAATAGGCATGAAAGCAGACAGTACTGTGACTTGTGTGCTGCAAAGGGCAATGTCCTACAGCGCACAGCCAGGATGTTAACAAAAAAAGACATTCGTTCATTGAAGTATGACAGTTTTTAAATTTTCAGATTTTGCTCATGGCAGTTTTCACACATCCTTGTTGTAAACAATAAATATTTGGTCAAGAGTATAGATATTGTGCATGTCTGTGTTTAGTTTCAGATCTGGACATCACAGAAACAATGTCACATGGGACATCTACCAGAGCATGTATTGATTCCACATGATTGCATGGGCCCTTAACACATTTGTTCTATTATTCATTCATTTTCAACACATGGTTACTCCAGTGCAGGTTCATGGGGGATGGAGGCCAAAGCCTATACTAGCAGCACTGGGTGTAAGACAATAACCAACTTTGCTTTGAATAATACTCTTTTGTAGGACACACTAATGCACTTGTCCACACTCAGCTGGATTCTGTTAATTTAGAGTTGACAGTCAGCCTAACCCAAATAGCTTTTGAGAGTACCCAGAAAAAAAATCCAAAATAATATATGGAAAATGTATCAACTGCACAAAGACAATACACTCATCATGGCTTTGGAGATGTGAAACAGCACTACTAGTTGTTTTGGCACTCTGCTCTCCCCTTTAATACATACGGCCGATATGCCACAAAATGGTATTGTCTGAAACCCTGCATTCTGGTCAGTGCTGAAGATACCTGTCAGGTGTATCCTTAGCATATTTTACACAGAGCCATGTTCTGGGTTATTCTGTTTTGGTTTTTTTTAAATAAAAGTGAGTTTATAGTGGAAAGTAGAAACATAATGGATGCCTATGAAGGGTTAACTAACTGAGAGACTGTCCTCCATCTTGTGCCATGGCAAAGCAGGGCTTACCATAACAGCATGAAATACAAATTCAGCAGCAATTTCTTAGCACACTTGGCATATCAGAGCTCGTACATGTTAAAAGAAATTAGCTAGGCATTGTACTGCACTTAAGTACACTTTAGATAGCCATAATGCATTGTAAAATAGGAGACAAACAATGATAAGGAGTTGGGGCACCGTCTTGGTGACCCCACATAATTAAAAGGCTTAAAGCAAAGTAAAGCATGCAACAATGGTGGCAACATCTTCATAGCTGCGAGTTCATAATAGAACTGACGCAAGAAAGGCTGATTTCTGCATTATGAGTTCACAAGACCAGAAGGGATGAGTCCAGGCGGACAGACATGGAAGTGACATCAGTGATGGTGTGGCTGTCAGTTTTCCGTTCTGCAGAGGGAGGAGAAAAGGAAGTTTTCGTATACTGTCACGCGTGGGTGACAGAGTTGCACAGATTCACACAGAAGATTCTAGAGACAGAAACTTTATTCAAACACTTCAAACAAACATAAGTCTCTTTCAGGAGTGAATCAAGCTCCGTGTGTAGTCAGAGGGGACAGTTCTGTCTCTCAATTAAAAGAATAGAAAATCTTCCTCTTCATAGGGGCGCGCCTCGGGAGGGGTACTCCCAACAGGATCAGAGGATGTCTGGGGGGGAAGAGAGACAAGGCAGTGAGAGCAAAGGACAGTTGCAGTACAGGCTTTTAAATGTTCAAAGTGCTGCGCGAGATGCAGATCACGCGGCACAGCAGCAGCAGCAGCAAGCCAGCAGCTGATCGAACAAAGAGGAGGTAAAAAAACTGTATTTGTTTCCCATTGTATCACCATTTAAGAGGGGGTTTTGGAGGAGTGACCACGTCTCCTTGGGGTGTGTTCAGCCCCCTTCTTCACAATACAATACCTGCCCCTGGTGTGGCAGGTAATTACCATCACCAAATCCCTGAAGCTGTCTCCCATGCACATAAGTGTGACATCATCAGTGGCAACGTGCAGTGTCCACATTGAGCATAGAGTTTCACCAGCCAATATTCAATTAATAATTAATTAAAAATTAACAAACAAGTATGAAAAGGCTGTTTCCTAAGACTTACAGTACAAATAATTGATACAGATATTCATTGAAAGAAAACAGAAGTGCCATTATAAACCAACAGTTGTCTCCAACCAGTGCAGTGCCATAATAAATAAATCAACAAAGTAAATACATTGTTTTATATATAAAAATATGAGTCTTTCATCTGTAGAAGGCTATATCTTCAAAACATAGAATGGTTTAGCTAAAAAGAAAGTAATAAAGAAGCAGAAATAACACCTAACAGATTGTTCTTATTCAGTTACAGATAAATATACACAAGGCATAACATTAAGGTGTGTTCAGAGACTGGAGGTGGAGAATTTTTAATTTTTGTTTACTTTATCAAAAACAGAGATAATTATATTTGTGCTTTTGTAAAAAAAAATAAATAACAGTGAAAACAGAAAGTAATTATATGCATTAGGAGAATATATAAAATGTATGCATTTTGTAGCATTTTTGCATCATTTAGTTAAAAACTAAACTTCTCCACTCACTCCAAACTGCCCGCACTCTCTTCTTCACCTCTCTTCCACATTCTTCATTACTTTGTACTGTTGATCCCAAGTACTTAAACTCACCCAACTTTGCCAACTCTACTCCCTGCATCCTTAACATGTTTAGATATTGATCTGGGAAAATTTTACACCGGATGCCCTTCCTGACGTAACCATCCCCATTTATTTGGGCTTGGGACCGGCATGAAGAAACACACTGGTTTGTACATCCCCCATGGCTGAGTTACTCAATAACCCATAATGATGAAGTGAAAATATATATTGTATCATCTGTATATATGTGTATGTTATGACTAGTAGGGGGCGTTGCAGCACTCCCAAACACCAGACACAAACGTGCAAATGCAAGGTAATTAAAAAAATACCTTACATTGTCTTCCTTCTAGTAGTGGCAACCACAATACAGTTCTTTCTCTCTCTCTCTATTTCTTTATTTTTTCTCCTGCCAGCTTGACCACATACAGGCAAGTTTTGTCCATCCTCCATACCCAACTCCAACTCACCTGGATGTGGTCAAGCAGTTTCTTCTATCCTGGACCCTGGAGTTCTTTCGATGCAAGGGCATAGCCTGTTGAGAGCACTTCTGGCTCAAATGGAAGCCCCACAAAATAGGGATTACTAATCCCGGCAACTTCCCCTGGCAGCTTCCACAGAATCCAACAGGGCTGCCCCATGGAACTATGGGTATCCATGTGGGAACCCTAGCCCAGGGAAGGTGCCCTCTAGCATATTGGGGAAAATACTGGTCCAAAAAGATCATCTTCCCCTATCCATCAATTACTCTGACCTCCTGGCCAGGTAAGGAATTTTGGCCTATCCCTGCCGGGATGCCACAATTTTCACTCAGAGGTGGTCCAACCTCCTGGCAAAGGCAGGGAATTAACCTGCCTTTCTCCACCATTTAGTACTGTAGCCTCCCGGCCAGGTAATCAATCATCTTCCATCCCGGCCAGGACACCAGCCCATGCCTGCCATCCATCACAATGTATAATATATTTGTTGTATGTAATTTATTATATTTGCAGTATTCATATATAAATTACTTTTATTGCAATAAAAAAAATAAAAATATTATTTAAAAATATTTTAACTTTTATATTATACAAAATTCTCAAGTGTATAATTTGTTATGAAGAACAATAAATAAAGATGGGAGAATAGAGGTTAGTTGTAAATTCACATTTTGGCTGTGTTATATTAAAATGACCTTGGTGAATGTGAGTTATAAAACATCTCCCCGGAAAACAGCATTTAAAGTCTCAATCCACACCCGAGACACCAGTCAAAACGGAGTTGAGTTGAATCCTAGCAGATGGCAGAGTTTATCCTCCATCTAATAACTGATGGCTATAAATTGACAGTATGAAATATTGTTGGCTTATTGGCATAGGATCCAGCTTTCCATGACAATACAATGGAATTTTTTTACATGCATTTTATAACTCATTCATACTACCAAAAAATATGATCAGGGAATCCCAGAATTGTAATAATTTGTGTATTCAAAACTTTATTCATAATATAAACAAGATTTTCCAGCTTGTGAGCATCCTAGTAAATCAAAGTGAGGTCATTTTCCCAATCTAATTACTGTTATTTTAATATTATTTTGTCTCTCATAGTCTGTAATTGATGAGTGACTTAAACAAGAGCATATAAAGCAGTATTTTAGGCAGGTGCTGATAAGATTTTGCTTGTTTTAAAGAGCTAAAACTTACTATTAAATTTTACTAAATTCTCTGCGCAATGACTGAAATTTCAAGTTTAAGTTTAAGAAAGGGGAATCATTTGAATTTTAAAACTGGCATCACAGATATGTAAAATTCAGCAGTGCTGTTCTTAAATAGAAATATATATTATTCATTTCCGTGGATCGTGTGCTTTGTGAAATCATTGCAATATTGAATAGATACAACTTACTCTTGTATACATACTTACTCTTGATACTTTGATATTAAAGCAAAATGACTGCTTCATAAAACTAACCCTTTTTATTTCCCCATTTTCTTACCTGCTAGATTGTCTTCTGTCTGCTCATAGTACATGTAAAATTGCTTAATACTTTTCTGTTGTAATGTAAAGTTGTGTGGGTGTAATGTTTTTTTTTCTTTTACAAATGGCAAGCGGCCATAACCTGGTGCGAGTCACTCATGCAGGATCCCTGTTTGTTTCCTGTGTGTTTTGTTTTGTAATCTCACTTCTTGGCAGGAGTGCAGTCGTTGATTAAGGTTTCCTTGACCAGTTTGTTTTTCCTTGGCAGAAGGGAATGGCTATTAGTGTTTTCAGCAGTGGCACATCAGTGTGGCTTCAAGATGCCATTTAACAGATCATAAATTTTGAGCACAGTTTTTAGGTGCTTATTCTGGTGAATAATATTAATGAATCTCCAGTCTAGGAAAAGAGGACTAAGCTCCATGAGAAGGTTGGAAATAAATGTAAGGCCCCATCAGGATGATTGAGAAGCAGTCAAAACCCGAATAGCATGTGCACACCACCAGTGGATTATTTTTCCACAAATTGGTGGTAAATTGGGGCCTTGAAAGATGTTTAAAGCCAGGAAAGGATAAATGTCTTCTACAATGCACCAGTGGATTCTGCACTTGCAAGCTGGTGGTATAGTAAGCCCCAGAATGGTGTTTACGAATGAACAGATATTCAAGGGAACAAGAGAGCTTAAGAGCAAGGCATTAGGGAAGCAATCCTGACTGTGAGTTCATATTCAGGTGTTGGGGCATTACCCACAGCATGATTTCATGAAGTCTTACATTTCTTGCTTTTTCCAGGACCATAGTTAGATGACCTAAGTTTTGCAGGACAGGCAATTTAGTGAATTTTGGATTACATGTCTTATTTATCATTCATCCTTTGTGTTACAATTTTTATTTCAGTTCATCGTTGAATGAGGCCAGAAGCTGTCCTAAATGGCAAGAACCAGCCCTGGATACTATGTCTGCCCTTCACATGGCACATACAGATACAGCCACACACTGTCTGTCTGTCAAATGTTTGGACTATGGGGAAAAACTTCACATACATCCCAAGAGAACATGTGCACTCCATATTGAACTCCCAAGTCTAAAACTGGACCAGGGTTCTAATGCAATGATTTGGCAGTAGGAAATGCTCTGCCATCATACATGTCACTTCACGGGAGAAAAAAAATTGTGCTTTTGATAAAATTAGAGAAATACAGAACAACCAGCTGTAATACTTTTATGCTACCAACAATCTCTAAGATCGTTTAAGGGTTCACTGTAATTACAGTATATGCCTCCTTGCAGAGTTCAAGTGAACTACTCGGTTCAAGGTTTAGATGAGTAACATCTTTAACACTGGTGTAGACATAAGCATTGATAAGCTTCTTTTTGACTGACAGGCTGAGCAAATACTCATAGTACTGGAGAGTGGTGATATGTTGCATGTACTGTACATGAAGTTCACTCTTCTGTGTTGGCGGGACCATACTGACCTTATAAACCTGTCTTTATTTCTTCACCATTTTTTTTTTTTTTACCTGCTTAGTTTTCACAGTACACTTGATGGAGAACTGATCCTACTGTATGCACCATGCCTTCCCTAAGTGTAAAGTGTGCACAAGGTTTTGTATAAAAATAATGGGCATCTGTTCTTTATAGGTAGATAGTATTATTCTAAGACTGCTACAAACATGCTGATATTTTTCTAATCATACAGTAGATATACAGTATAATGAAGTGCAGAGGATACTAAGGGCTTCATATTAACATTACACAGCTCCATAATAAAAATTTAAAGCTAAAGGAAATGTAGAAAATCTACTGCATGTCACCTTTATACAAAAAGAGTGGCGGCAGCAGCAATAAATACAGTAAGGCTTTGCATTCTAGATATGAATGAAGTTTGACCCCCTCACCTTTCACAGATTGCTTTGTGGCAAGGTGCACTTTAGCATACTTATAATCAAAAAGCACACAGCAGTGTTTTTTTTTTTCCTCTCCATTGTTAATGCTCACACATTTTGGGACAAAAATAAAACTGGCTGTGTTTACATTGGCCTTAATTTATTTTTCATTTTCATGCGAATTAAAAATAAACTGCTTCCCCTCTCAGCAATGAAGTCACCGGCAAAGCAGAAGCAATACAAATGATAGGTATGAGTTATAAGAAAGGTTAATGTGATCATTTAGATGCTCTGTGCTCCTCTATTTTTGTCTTTTTCATTTTTGCAACACGTGGGTGGTCCCATTTCAAGCAGGGATGCCTTCTGTATTTCCTCATGCATCCCCTGGTGTTTTCTTTGGTGATGTCTAGTATCTTCTTAAGTCAAGGTCACATAGCAGAGTCAGTATTGATGTATACAGGGAGTATAGTTTTTGTTTCACCCTTAACGGCATATCAGACATACAGTAAGAAAGTTTAATGAGGTCACGCTCTCAACTGGAAGTGGTTGCCTGTTCACATTAGAGTTTTCTTTCCACCATATTGGTTTATATACAGCAAGTTTGTCTGTTTGTTGTTTCAGTTGTTTTTTTTATGTTAAATAAATATAAAATACTGGAATTCATCAGTCTCATATCTCCAGTCATCTGACCGTGACTCTTGCACTTGGCTTTCTGTTAGCTAAACCCTGCGAATTAGCGCATTTCCAGAGGTCTCTGCAATCCTCTTTTACACATACTGTAAATCTCTAATTATTTTCATGCATCTATCCATCCATCTTCTAAACCCACTGAGCAGGGTCATGGGGAAGCTAAGGCCTGTCCCAGCAAAGGTGCAAGGCAGGAACAATGCCAGTCCATCTCAGGGTGATCATTTTTTAATTATTTTAAACAGTGCTGTAGTAAACACAGTAAGTTAGTATTTACCAGACATAGGGGGTACTCGGAGACAAGAGAAAAGTGTAGGAGAAGCAGGGCTACAGAGCTGTCCTTCACCTTTGTTGGATGGGATTTTAGCTTATAATACTTGTGCTTGTCTCACATCTCAAGAACATTCATCAGAAGAACAAGAGTTCATCTTTCAAAAGGTCAAGTTAATAATAATGTGATGATGATCCATTTTAGATAACTGATAGAAGTTTTTTTTAAAACCGTTGACGTGATCTTGACTGAACATAACTAATGCGGTTGTTCTCTTTAATGATACCTGGCTGCATACAATGCCTACTACAGCCGAGATCGCTACGAGCGTCACATGTGCATACTCCCAATATAACCAGCTTCTGATGATTGTTGTATTAACTAGTCCTTTCCTCCAGAAGCAGGGTACTAAAACTTCACCATGACCTGTGTATGACTACAACTACTCACCTGGATTTTAATTTTTTTCATTTATCTTTTATGTATTAACTAAGACCTTTCATACAGTCTGAGAGACCTGCAATATGACATTAGTGTCGTGTGGTATACTGGATACTAAAAAAAGTACCAAACTACCAAATTTTTAAACAATACTATACCAGCATGGTGCAAATTATGGTAATTGTATTAATGAAAATGTGACTGAAATTGCTTTACGCTGCCTTTATTGAAAAGTAAGCTCTATGTCTTTAAAAAAAGAAAGGACCATGAAGAGCATGGACCAAGCATTCTGATATTCTGCAAGGAATATATGGAGCTAGATGCCCACAAAATGTTTATAGGTTCAAAATGTTCACTCAAAGGGCATTCTCACCAGACCTGTGCAAGGTCAGCCACAAAAATGATATTTAATTTTTGAAAAAAGAAGTATTTAGTGAATTTTTAGGCTTAACAAAACAGTGAAAAACTGGTGGGTTGCGCCATGTGTTGTTACAGTCAATGGATTGGCCAATGTGAGAAAATGTGAATAAGTTAGCTAGTAAACATTGAAGAGATCCATCATCATGAGGAAAGAAAAAAAATAATAAGTTCTGCCCAAATCAAGCAACTGGCACAACAGACCATTGCCAAATTACCAAAGATAACATCAGTGTTTAAAGCATCAGTGGAACAGGGAATTGGCAAAATGCTGCCTAAGTCAAAAATGGAACAGATTATTATACTGTATGTCGTGGAAGAGAAAAGACTTCTTCTGCTTGTCCTACATGCCCACCTCTTCCTATTGCAGATGACCATGAGCTTATTTATAATGACCTGCCAGCCCCAGACCCAGGTAGAAATAAGGATATGCAGTATTTGAATAGAAATACGGTCAGTAATACCATTGGGATCTCAAAATGTTTCATTATTATATGTTAATGTTGCAGCAGTTTTCCTCCATACTGCAACAAATTGGCCAGGTACAGTGCAGGTTTCATTTAGACCATAAACATTTGTTTGAAAAGATTATAACTTCAACGGAGAGACAAACGAGTTTGAAATACTGGAGGACACCCAATTAGCATTTTTCTAGGGACCAATAGGAAAAAAAAAGCGTTAAATGCAGGAAATTGTAAATCAGATTTTTTAGAAAAGTTTAATTATTAAAAAATAGCATGGAATCAAAACTTATTTGAAAAGTATTTGCACAATAGTTTTTCATACAAACCTGTACACATTGCACTTACCTGTCCTTTGGGCCACTTGTTTCTATGTTCAGGACACCAGTGGGGATAAATACACTCAAGCCAACACCTCTGATCTTTTGTTTCTTGATTCTCTTCCTTGCTATCCTGAACTGAAATGATGTGAAGTAGAGCAGCAATCAGCATCTTTTAATTTGCTTCTGTCTGTCTGTCTAACAAAACTCTGTTATTCATTTTGTGTGTGCAGGGCACATTCAGGATAGACAGATTTGGATCAGTCGCAAAATGTATCTGAGCAGTCAAAAGGATAAAAGCAAAATAAATAATAATAATAATAATAATAAATTTTATTTATATTGCACTTTATATTTTAGCAATCCCAAAGTGCTACAGAGTAAAAATAGAATAATAAAATAAAAAAGAACAGAAGAGTCTATAAAATACTTTAACAAAATGACTTTCTAAAAAGATGAGTTTTTAGGTTTCGCTTAAAGGCCTCAGTCGACTGTGGGGCTCTCAGGTAATCAGGGAGGGCATTCCACAGCCTCGGCGCCACCGATGAAAACGCCCTGTCACCCATGCTGCTGAGCTTAGTTCTGGGGACTTGAAGAGTGTTAGTGTGTACAGAGCGGAGGGAACGTAAGGAGTTATGGGGGGTAAGGAGTTCCTGTAGATAAAGAGGGGCATGTCCATAAATGCACTGATGGGTAAGAAGGGAGACCTTGTACTCTATTCTGAATGAAACAGGGAGCCAGTGAAGGGTTTTCAGGATTGGGGTGATGTGATCATACTTTCGCACCCTCATCAGGATCCTGGCAGCGCTGTTCTGAATATACTGGAGTCTCTGGATACTCTTGCCAGGAATCCCAATGAGGAGTGCATTACAGTAATCCAGCCTGGAAGAGACAAAGGCATGGACGAGTTTCTCTGCATCTGCCAGGGTGAGTATTGGGTGGAGTTTGGCGATGTTCTTGAGATGGAAAAAAGATGACTTACAGAGATATTTGATGTGGGTGTCAAAAGTAAGTTGGGAGTCCATTCTAACACCCAAATTAGTAACAGATGTGGAAAGAGGAATATTTTGGCCAGAGAAAGTAATACTGGTGATGGTAGAAGAGCGAAGATGATGTGATGTACCAACTAAGATGGCTTCTGTTTTGGATCTGTTCAACTGAAGAAAATTGAGCCTCATCCATGCCTCTATCTCCTCCAGGCAGGTAGACAATGTAGATGTTGGCAGAGGAGCAGTAGAGGAGGTGGGAGTAGTCCTGAGGTAAAGCTGAGTGTCATCGGCATAGCAATGGAACGATAAACCATGTCTGCCAATGACAGTTCCAAGGGGGAGCATGTAGATAGTAAAAAGGATAGGGCCCAGCACAGAGCCCTGTGGAACACCACAGGCGACGTTGTGGGTGTGGGACTTTGCGCTGCCAAGGGCGACATGCTCAGTTCTGCCAGTCAGGTATGATGTAAACCAATTTAGAACAATTCCTGAGAGTCCAATAGTGTATTGCAGGCGGTGAAGAAGGATGTTATGGTCTATTGTGTCAAAAGCAGCTGTCAGGTCAAGGAGGATAAGTAGTGAAGGTGAACCAGTATCTGCCGTCATCAGAAGATCATTGGTGACCCTGACCAGGGCTGTTTCGGTGCTATGGCCAGGGCGAAAACCAGACTGAAACTTTTTAAACAGATTGTTCAGTTTGAGATGATCGTGAAGTTGTGCTGCAACTATTTTTTCCAGAACTTTGGAGAGAAATGGAAGATTGGAGATGGGCCTATAATTGGAGAGAACTTCAGGATCCAAGGTGGATTTTTTCAATAGAGGTCTGATGACAGCAGTTTTTAGTGCAGAAGGAATATGGCCAGCCAGGAGGGACTGATTTATTATCCTGGTGATAAGTGGAGAGATGGCAGAAATGTTGGCCCTCAGCAAGGGTGAGGGGAAAGGGTCCAGGGAACTAGTAGACGGTTTCATTTTCCTGATGACATCCTCCACCTCTTCCCGTGTGGCAACAGAGAAAGAGCAAAGAGGATGGACGGTCTCAGACAATGAGTCAACAGTTGGGAAGGGCAAGATATCCTTGGTAGAGAGGTGTAAACGGATATTATCAACTTTTTGTTTAAAAAAGTTGATATACATGTTGCATCTGTCATCAGTGGTCTCAGAATGGGCAGGTAAATGAGGTTTGACAAGATGATTTATGGTTGAAAAAAGTTTTTTAGGGTTGCTGGAGCCATTTCTGATGATGGTGGAATAAAACTTGGACCGTGCAACCTTCAGAGCTTCTGCATACGCTCTCATGTGTTCTCTGTAAGCCTGTTTATGGACAGTCAGCCCAGAGGCCTTGAGCCGCTGCTCAAGGACACGCCCAGCCGCCTTCATTTTTCGCAGCTCGCAGGTATACCAAGGTGCTGAGCACGAGAATGAGACGGACCTAGATGTTAAAGGGGCGTGGAAGTCCAGGAGACTGCTCAGGGACTGGTTGTAAAAATCCACAAGGTCAGCAACAGAGAGGGAGCTGATAAAGTCAGAGGAGAGAAATGTAAGGTCCAAGGCCAAGGCATCCACATTGATATTCTTCAGATTTCTGAAGTAGATCTGTCGTTTTGGTTTGATACGGGAGGAGAAAAAGGGCAGCTCCAATGACACAACTTTGTGGTCTGAAATACCAAGATCAAATACCTGTAGATTCCTGATTGGGGCACAGTTTGAAATGACCAAGTCAAGAGTGTGACCCCTAGAATGTGTGGGAACATCAACATGTTGTTGTAGGTTGAGAGAATCTAGCAGCTCAAGGAAATCAGCAGTGAGATAACCTGTGGGATTGTCAACATGAATATTTATATCTCCTAAGATTATGATGTTGGCAGAAGTAGCACAGAAAATTAGATACGAGTCAACAATAAGGCTAGAGCTACTTTAATTACTGTGTTCTCATAACCTTAAAAGACTTGCACCCCTTTAGACAAGAGCCTTTTTATGTAAACAACAGAATCCAATAAAATGTAAAAGTGTGAAAATGGTAAATATGGGAGTGTTAAATCGGGATTCTATTATAAATGCTTTTTTCAAAGAAGAGCCCCCACCCTTCCATGCTACATCTTTGCTACGCCACTAGAGCTAACACGTCAAATCTTTTGAGGCATTTATCCTTTGCCCATCCTGATTCATCCAGGAGTTAAGAACTCAACAGGTGTGAAGACAGTAACAGTAAACAGTACAAATAAGTAAAGTTAACATTAATGTATTTCAGTGGGTTAACAAGTGCAGTATGAGTTCACAAAGAATGCTTTATCAAACTAATTCAAGCCTAAGTGTTGGGAATTTGTATATTGTGATGTAAAATGTCATACTAAATAGTGTTAATTAGCAATGTAGTCTACACAATGCACACACTGTAGTATGCTTACATTATTGGAACGTTCTTGTGTTAAAATATTTCAGATACTAAACATATTGTAATAACCGGCCTTCTAATTCAGAGGGCCATGTAGCTGGACTGACACTGAGCCATGTGTTTTCTTAAGGAGTGTTGTTTTAGGCAAATGAAGCATCGCAGTAGGTTGGGGTATGGAGGGGCAAGAAGGTGGAATGTGGAAGGAGAGCGATAGTCTGCGTTCAGTTGGCAGAATGGCGCACTAAGGCAGAGAACCAGTCTCAGAGGAGTCGGAAAGCTATTGTCAGAGAGAATAAGAATTTGCTGGACTGCAACTGGCGCTGCAGGATTGGAACAGCAAGATTTGCTGGAGCAGTACATGTGAGTATGAGAGGGAGCAATGAGGTGCATGAGAGCCAGCAAAGCAAGGTGGGTTGGGGACTTGGAGCTTGGACGTCAGGTAATAGTAGTGGAGCTGGTAGGCCAAGAGTGCTCCGCGCTGCATACAGCGTCTCACCAAGCCTCACCAGTTATTTCAGTTCCCAGCGTGTGTACTTGTTGTGGTCATTGCAATGTTTATAATAAATTAAATGAATCAAAATTTTGTTGCTACAAGCTCCATTTTGTCATTCCATTTTTGTGTGAAAAATACAAAGTTAGCCATTATTTGCTTTGGTATCAGTTTTGGAACTGGTACTGAGGTGTGAATGCTGGTATTGGTGCCAAAGTCAAAATTTTAGTATCCATCCATCACTATATGGCACATGTCACTGCTTTTCAAATGACATATTTCAATAAAAATAAATACATTTTCGGGCGGCACGGTGGCGCAGTGGGTAGCACTGCTGCCTCGTAGTTAGTGGACCTGGATTCGCTTCCCGGGTCCTCCCTGCATGGAGTTTGCATGTTCTCCCCGTATCTGCGTGGGTTTCCTCTGGGTACTCCAGTTTCCTCCCACAGTCCAAAGACATGCAGGTTAGGTGCATTGGCGATTCTAAATTGTCCCTAGTGTGTGTTTGGTGTGTGGGTGTGTGTGTGCGCGCCCTGTAGTGGGATGGCACCGTGCCCGGGGTTTGTTTCCTGCCTTACGCCCTGTGTTGGCTGGGATTGGCTCCAGCTCACCCCCGTGACCCTGTAGTTTGGACATAGTGGGTTGGATAATGGAAGGATAAATACATTTTCACAATCTACAAAAGAAGAGGATTTAGTCGGTATCCTAAAATGTATGGCATATCTTGTTACCTATTAGCATGGCTTCAATTACATTTTCATTACTGTCTTCTTAAATATCCATTTGAGTGTGCATAGTTACACACTTTTCTGTTGCTGTTTATTATTTGTAGCTCTGAGCCTGTCCTCAGTGAAACATTATATAAGAGTTCTAGGCATCAACCCAATCCCCAAAAAGTAAAGCATTTCCAGCCATAACGGTTACAGACCAATGACACTGACTCCTCTAAAAATGAAAACATTTTAATATTCAATATACTCCAGGATCTCAAGTCTTTCACTTGCTCCCTTCTTGTCACCCATTAGTTTGCTTCCTCTGCTAACAGATTAGTACAAGATGCTGTAAACATGGCTCTCCACTACACCTTGCAGCATTTAGACTCCCCAGATACTTAAGCCAGAATCTTGTTAGTGGATTTTTGTTTATCATTTAATACAATTATACTAGAATGTTTTCAAAGCACACTCCTACCTGTGAACTTGGACACTGCTGAATGTCTCTGGAACTCTTCCTTTCTGAGCAATACACAGTAGACAGTGCAGCTCAGTGAAGTTCAGTCAGAGTTCCTCTACAGCAAAAGTTGCACCTTCAGTGTCTTGCCTGTAAAATTGCTGAAATTTGCCGATGACACTGCCATGATTGGCCAGATGACAGGGAGTTGAGGTGCCATTGTAGATAGAGCTTTTACAGCTGGTTAGTTGGCGTCATCCGAACATTCTTGATCTGAACACACTGAAAACACTAAAAATGGTACTGGATTTTAGAAGATGCCCTACTTCTCTTACATAACTGCTTATTAATATTGGCACTGTCAATATTGGTATAGTAAAAATCCATGTGCATAGCCTTTATTCACAAAATTTTTTTTTTTCTTCAGTCAGTTCAGAAAGTGCAGTGTGTCCATATGTGTGATGGTCAAGTTTTATAGGGCAGTTCTTGAAAATATCCTGACTTCCACCTTAATGGTACGGTTTGTCAATGCATTTGCTCATTCAAAGCACAAACTGCACCTCAGATCAGGAATGGAGCAGGCAGTATAACCATATCACACTCAGCCAGGTACCCATCTCATTTATTTATTCACTTATTTAGTCACTCAAAACAATTTGTTGTGTCAAAAATATTTTTTTTGATAGTTGTTAGTCTGGTCAGTCATGTGGTTTGATTCACCCCCAGATATCCAGCGTCACCCATCCCCTATAATTTATCTTTACTTCTGAGAACTTAAGTATGGAGCATAGGTACAGTTCTGCAAGTTGCTATATTATCTTCTGTTTCATATATTTATTGTGTAATGTCCGCTCTATTGTCATTTACTTTTATTGCTTTAACATTGTCTTATGTGGACCTTGATGTTTTACGTCGCTATTCTTAAATTTGTCTGTAACCAAGACGCTTTTATATCAACCGTTTTACATGACACTAAAGTTTCATTCTATTTTATTCTATAACAATAAACTGAATGAGTGAATGAATCTGTGTCACAGATTATTTAATTGATGTGCGTTTTGCGTGGGTCTCAGAAACACAGAGAATTATGCTATGAGAGTTTCCATTATCTTGTGTCTTAAGAAAACAAGTTTATTGTAATATATTCATGTAGATGCAAATGAGTGCCTAATGTGTACCTGCGGGTGGCTATGCTTGTGCATTTGTCACAATGAGTATGTTTGCCTTTTTATTTTTTTTTGTAATCTATGTGGACACCCTTGTATGGTTCGCTTACATCTTGCTCCATTTGCACATGTCAGTGTGGTTTCTGAAAGGTGAATGATTTCAGCTTATGTCATTTAGCAGAGTACATCTGTTGTCGGAAAGCTGGCATTTTTGCAATCTGCCATAAAGCATCTGTATCACTGAGTAACCTCTGTATCTGGAGGA
Organism: Erpetoichthys calabaricus; assembly: GCF_900747795.2. Taxonomy (NCBI): domain Eukaryota; kingdom Metazoa; phylum Chordata; class Cladistia; order Polypteriformes; family Polypteridae; genus Erpetoichthys; species Erpetoichthys calabaricus. The sequence goes on along the minus strand of NC_041394.2, from coordinate 217,085,099 downwards.
GGAAGAAAAGAAAGACAGGGGGAGCTGCAGGACCTCGGTTGCAGTCGAATCAATGAGAAACGACAGCTAATTCTGATAGGCCCCCACTGGCAAAGCCTTCTTTTACTGTTGCCTCCCAACAGTCTCCTCTCTCTTGTCTCTCTTCAGTCTTGTATTAAATTAGCAGGAAAGGGGGATGCTCCTGCTATCCACTACAAATCCTTTGATTCAAAAAAGCAGGGGAGGATAAAATATATAAAATAAAAGCGAGGCATTTTTAAAGGCTGGAGCAAAGAGAGCGAACAGCTCAGCTGGGGGATACCTGCGGAGCAAAGACCTGCCTGGCCATCCAGAACATCTGTGAGAACTGCCAAAGAGGTGCTTTTGCAGCTTTTGTCATAGCTGTTTTTGCAAGGAAGCTCAGTCTCCAGCACTGAGCTGTGTGTGCTGCGTGTTTGTATTTGCTATTGGAGGGCTCTAGACCGGCTTGGGAGCAGACAAAGACTGTTTTATTGCAGTGAAGCAAAAAGGTTTAGTATAATATGAGGGGGCTGTTCGGGGAGTGGGATTAGCATTGCAATGCAGGAGTGCTGATCAGTCCGTATTATTATTATTATTATTATTATTAATATATGCAGTTCTCCTATTTTCTCTTGTATTTCATACTGCTCTGCTGTCATTGTGTTAAGGAAGCATGCAGGCGGGAAGATTAGCAAGTGTATTCTTACGAGATACACATACATCTTTCATTTTTGCCTGATATTGCTTTTACTGCCTGAGGCTTGTTGTTATTATATACAAAATGTTAGCTTTTTTTGTTTGTTCAAATTTCCAGCTTTGTTTTTTTGTGTGTGTATGTGTGAATTTCAGTGCTTTGAATGAATATTGATCTTTGAATATATTAACTGTGTATGAGCCGTTCAACCTCTCTTTAAATGTAGCTGTCAAAAGCTGTTCCAGTCCTTCTGGTTTTAACACCAAATGCCAATATGTTGGTTTCTGCCTGATAGTGTTAATGTTATCCCTGCATGGAGACCGGAACATGATTAAATTAGCTTCTTTGTCACCCATGTGGCAAGACCGAGATGACAATAATAAAACATTTACTTTTTTGTCCAATATTCGCAGGTTACTCTTTATTTCTCAGAAATGTTAGGCTATTCCTTGTGAGTGTGGACTGTGAACAGTTTTGCTACTTTATCTGGGTGGAGTATCAATATTTTAGTTGTGCTTTATTTTTATGCATGCATTATGATCCATTTCCCTCTTGTGTTTTTCCTCACGCTTCTATTATGCTGTTTTCGTTTTCCGGCATCCTCATTCATCAATACTAATATTGTGCAGTACCCGTAATATATATAGTACTGGTGAAACCTAATGGTATTTGTGATTACTGCTTTCAGATATCCATACAGATTTGTTTTGCTTGTATGTCTTTGATGTTTTGAAGATAGGTGACTGAATGTGTACATCACCATTATGTATAAACATTTCCATCCATTCATTCAGCCAGTCAGTTGTTCAATGAGTCTATCAGACTATTCAGTTCTTATATAGCAATTTCCATGAGAGACACTTTAAGGTGGTACCTGATAATATCTATCGATCCATCAATCGATCGATCGTGCTCCTTGATTTTCAATGAAATGTACTCTACGGTATATTTCCAAGTTCAGTATAGCAAACTAAACAGCACTAATGTCATCCGGTTTGTTTGGTTTTAGGAATACATTCAATAGATGGGTGCCATGTAGTACAGACCTGTGAAACTGAAGTGACAGACTTTGTTGTGCTCTACGGTGTATTTTTAGGTGTTCTAAATGCCCTGGCATGACATTTTAAGACTCTGCAATGTATAGTATATTTGTATAATATCTAAACTATTTTTCCCAATTTAATTTGTCTATATGCAATAATCTGCATTTTTATGAATACTTAATGACTTTTGAGTGCTATCTTTTTAAAGTATTAAATGAGTTACAGTGTATATTCTTCTTTAATATTTAAAGATCCCAATTAAAACTGAGTGTCGAGCGTGCATACTACAGAAGTGGTTTCAGGCTTTGTGCTGTGCCTATTATATGCTGTAGTACAGGCAGTGTGATACTTTGGACTGTTATGTCGTGTAACCCTTGACTTTAGTGAGCTCACATTATGGCTGAGATGTTCTTAGTTCTCCTTTCATGTATGCAGGTTCCAGAAGCGTAGTGCATTTTGATTGAGGCGTTGGTGCAGTCTTCAGTTTTTTTGTTGCCTGATATTTTCACGAATTGTCTGTGTTGTCCTAAGGTTTTTGCTAGCACCACTGAGTCCCTGATATTGCTGCCATACTTTGGATTTTTGTTTTCATTTTCTAGTGGGATAGAACTGCAGAAGGAAAGAATTATTTACAGATGAAATACCTGGACACAATATGAATTTTCTGATCCTATTCATCTCCTGGAGAGCTAGAGCCCATGATGGCAAGAAAACAGTTCAGGCTGAGATGCACTCACCTGTACCCTGCTGTAAATTTAAGCCACTAGTTAATCAGACATCTTTGGAATATGAAAGGTAGCCATTGTACTCAGAGATGAAGAGAATAAGAAAACCCAACTCTAACAGTGACCAGGTCAGAAATCAAAGCCAGGTCCCTTAAGATGTCAAGCAGCAGTGCTAAACATTGTACCACCATATTGTCCCTTACAGATAAGCTTCCACAACTACCATCTGTTCTATATTATTACTCAGATGACACAATTTCTAATAAGTTGATTTATTAAGTACAGGATCTATGAAGGTCCTTATATGAAGGAACATAGGACCACAATCATCTCCAGCTGTATCCACTTGCTGTCCTGCTGACTGTTAGTAGCACTCCAGACCCTGAATAAACAAGTTAATGTATCATTGGATTTATTTATTGCTTAAAATCTGTCCTCACTATTACTTGTTTACATTCACATGCCTGCTCATTATCAGAGTGGTATGACTTTCCAGTTTTCAAAAGCGGTTTCACTCACAATGTTTGATTATGGTTAATGTATAATAGAAAGACTGCTACCACAAACACTCTGTATAACAGATGCTACCTAGGCCTTTTGGTGTATTTTAGTTTATACATATAGAAAGTATTAAACTATCATAATAAACATTATCACAATTTATTAGTCATCAACCCCCGCAAATAGTGTACTTCAATGCTCTACTTTGATGCACATTAGAAATTAGTGTTTTTAGCTTGCAGTGTGCAAATAAGCCATTATACAGGTCAAAATCATGCACAACATCATTACATCTTTCCAAAAATTTCACATACAGTAGAATCCAGACTATCTGAAGTAATTTCAAATTTATATGATACAGTATCACTTTTAAGCCTCTTTAAATGCCTTAGTAGTGTTGGATTGGTACTAAAATTTGGGCTTTGGTTTCAATACCAGCTTTTGAGCCTAAACCAGTCCCATCTAATTACAGCCTACCTGGTGAACCGTTGCGCCCCACTATGCACCACTTCCCTCCTGACAGCCATGAAGTGCAAAATACATTGAAGCAATAAATTGTTCCCCATGAACTCCTAATTGCATCAAAACAATATAAGCTTGGTACAGTGTTAAGAGTAATCCTTTCATGAATGACTGTATAAGAAAAGTATTATATTACCCTTACAGGTTCACTTCAGATAATGCAAAGTCTCAGTAAATTGGGGCACGGATAATCGAGTTTCTACTGTGTTGTCAGCTCTTAACAGTAAAGCTCAATATGTGATACAAAAATAGACATGCCCAAAATATGTTTTATTTGGGCGTTGAATATTTATAACAGTGAGCAAAAACTACAAACTCAATTGGCGCAATATTATAAAGGGTCACCTCCTACCTCTTTAGAATGGACTGCTAAAGTAATAGAACTATTTTTTCCCTTATTGTTAAAAATAAAGGTATACATTGAATTATGAAACACTCTTGGATTATGAAGATATGATGAATGTAAGATCACTTCTTGCCACAGGTTTTAAAGTGTAGAATATTTAGAAATCAGAGATATTAGCAGACCATAAGGCTGAATATAAAGTAATGTTTGATGAAAATATGATGTTGCTGTGTCAGAAGAGCATACACCATTCTGTTTGATTGTATACTCGGTTTTGCTCCTGTTAAAGATCCATGTACAAATTTTGATTTAGTCTTCATACACATGTCTTAAGGACACTTCTACAAAGACTTCTTGTCAATACAAACACTTTTCCACAGTGAGCAAAATAAAAAGTTATTTTCAGAGTCAGGTACTTGACCTGTTTTTTTTCTAGTAGCCTGTTACAATATTAAAACAATGTTGCCTCACTGAACGACTATGGCTGTCATCATATGATTTTAGTATTGCACTGTCTTGTTAACAGCCTCACCCAAAGACATTTGAGAAATCTGCTTTTGAAGGCAACTGATAAGTTCTGAGGTCCCATTCACAGATTCACACTTGTATTCATCACACTTCCTTACACAAAGCATACTTGGTGCTCTGTTAGATTGATTGCCTATTTTCAGTCACATACATCACTGTCATTAATTAGATCTTTCTATAACTCAGTTATCCCTGGCCTAAAGCGACGCAGTGCCATATGGGGGGGACTACTTGTTGACTTTTCTGGTGATTGGATCTACTTAGTGATCTTCAATAGTGTTGAGTTTTTGATTACACCCAGCCTGAGTTAAAGAACTGGTAATTACAGCCCAAGCCCAAGCCTGCTAATATCTGAAATTTTTTTGGGGAAGTATAAAGTACACGTATGCAGTTAGACGGTCCTACTTAGTATAAGAATAAAGAACTTTCTTTTCACTGCTTCAGGTATATTCTAACTTTTTAGCCAAGAATGCATATCAAAACATAATAATCTCTTACAAAGATATTTTTGAGAGTGGCAGAAATTGTGATCTGAATGTACAAAACAACTGAACACCCTTGAAATAAAAATATTAAGGGTCATGAATAGTAAAACAGGAACAAGGATGTACTGAATTTATATCAGGACATAAGATAAACAAGAGTAGACCGATGAGCCTATCAGGCTTATTTAGTCTGCAAATGTGTAAGGTCTCCCAGTATCTTTTTTTTTTATAATTTGTAAAGTTTTCCAGTTCAACTAGATGACTCCGTAGTTCGTTCCAGGTGCCTATGATCATATGAAGAAGTGCTTCATATGAAGTCTTTTTAATGCCCTTCTTCTTAATTTCCGCCAGATTCCTCAATTATGTTATTCACTACTTAAATGAATGAATGAATTCTTCTGAAACATCTTTTTTTAGCGAGGAGTTTGCATGTTCTCTTCGTGTCTACGTGGGTTTACTCCGGGTGCTCCGGTTTTCTCTCACGGTCCAGAGACATGCAGGTTAGGTGCATTGGCAATCCTAAATTGTCCCTAGTGTGTGCTTGGTGTGTGTGCCCTGCGGTGGGCTGGCACCCTGCCCGGGGTTTGTTCCTGCCTTGTGCCCTATGTTGGCTGGGATTGGCTCCAGCAGACCCTGGTGACCCTGTGTTAGGATATAGCGGGTTGGGTAATGGATGGATGGTTGGTCTTTTCAGTTGTCTGGCAATGGGTTCCAATTGTCAGTTTCATCATTATAAACCATTTATGCTTTTATATTCCTATTAAATTACAGTAACATTTCATTTGCGCACTTCCTGAAATTAGTTTCTATACTTACAAGGATTCAGAGTCATATCCTTTCCTGGCAGCATGAAATGTGCAATGCAATAATAACTAACCATGCACTGGATACCAATACTATGCCAGCCATTCACCTAGCATGACATATTAGGGGAAGAACCTCAAGTGCTTAGTGAAAACCTACATGAACCTGGGGATAAGAAGAAACTAAGCAGATAATCCAAGTCAGAGCCATATGAGCTCTAATGGCAGACATTGCAACACTTCAGATTCCACGGTTATAGCTTCTTAGAGTAATCAGTCCTTATGGATTTGAACTTCAAGACAAATTTACAGTAACTCAATGTATGTAGTAGCAGCAACATTAAGGGTTCTAGCTAGTGGGCTATGCTGTAGGTTTCATAACTAAAATACTGCACAGTATTTACATTAACAATTGTTTTTTATTATTTTGCAACTTGTTATTTTTTTCTAACTTTTCTGTCCACCGCTAAGATGTCCTTGGTACCTAAAAAAAGTTAAAAGCTTGGGTAGCCTTTGCCTTTTGTATCCTGATGTAGAACAAAAAATAACATATAACATGCAATACCTTTGTGCTGCTGCTGGAAAATTATACAGTAGTTGGCAATTCTGGAGCTGTCATCTGATTTTATCTTAATTACTATCATGCTTAGATTACCTGCTCAAAGTTGGGAGCATGATTGTTATTTAAATGATCGTTGAGTAAAACAAAGTTTAAAAAGCTTATAAGGTATTAGCTAACTATTATATATATTACATTCTTACTATAGGCTATTGCCATGGTTATTTTTTATCATTTTTATTTTTATTTTCCTTTGAGTCCTTGAAAAGTAAATTTCTGTTTTGTTTTCATTGTTTTGGTCATGTTACTTAGTTTTGTCACATAGTCCCTGGTTTTGCCACACTATTGTCAGACAGCATTTATGCATACACCAGTAATGGCGCACTGCAAGGTAATGTGCAGTGAATACACTTGACTTGAGCATTCCTAGTTTTCATATTCTTTCTTTGTACATTTAGCATTTGTTTGCTCAGAGGTTGATGCACTTGCTGCTTCCTGAGCAGCTCTTCTTTTCTCCACCATAGCGGCCCACTTCTTCTCTTCTTTCATCGGCATCTTTTTGCGTTAAAACTGATTAAGTGAGTGTTTGTGTTGCAATTTAGTACGTTTTCTTTAATTTTTCACTTAAGCTGGCACTTAAGTCTTCAATCTGCCTCAAGAATGATTTAAGATATGAAGTGCTAGGGGAAGTGACTGCGAAGGTGGTAGGGATGAGAACGGCGCCTGTACACATGTGCCACATGGCTGCCCTGCTGGCCGCTGCTGAGAGTTGACTCTACAATAAAATAAAAATAAAAAGAGGAATAACCTTGGAAGTCAATCATCACCCTGAAAGCAGATAGTAGATGTCACGTAATATATGTGTTCCAAATTTCAGGTCAATAGGTCAAATGGTTTGCGAGCTACAGGTGATTTAAAATCCTGGACAGACAAACGAACAGCCACAGTAGCATATTATATAAGAATATAGATAGATAGATAGATAGATAGATAGATAGATAGATAGATAGATAGATAGATAGATAGATAGATAGATAGATAGATAGATAGATAGATAGATAGATAGATAGATAGATAGATAGATAGATAGATAGATAGATAGATAGATAGAACTTTATTTGTCCCCAGGGGTACATTTGCCTTTTTACAGGAAATCTTTAAATAAATACATACACAAATAGGTAGATGGACAGATAAATACAGAAATAAAATATGCACACACACACACTATGGCCTGAATACACACAAAGATTCCTACATATCTTGTTCCACCTTATGGGTTAGTAATGTTCTTCATCTGAACATCTAATTAATAAAGGAAAAACTCTTATTTTTTTTTAATCACAAATTTCAATTTCTTTGACTTTACCTCTTTCTGACAGAGAATTTTAAAGGGTCAAGTTTTCCTTGAAATTCCAATAATAGACTTGAAAATATGAACATATGGAAATCTGACCAAATATGACAGCAACAAGTGATCTATGATGAAATAAACATAAATATATGGCATGATATATTATTAGTTGCTATTTAATAGGCCTCTGCGTGAGAATAACATACATCAGACAAGACAAATGTGGATTAGTCATCACCAATTCTGTTCTAGGTTGAAGAAACAAGTGCATTTAATTTGTTATCAATATGATTGTATTGCCCTTATTCATTTTGCTTGCAAAAGTATCAGAAAACAGATCACATAGTATATAACAAGCAATATGTTTCCTCACAAAAATATTACGGGAAAGCATGATTGTAGACTGCAGTTTAAAATTATAAGTAAGTTTAAAAGGTAGCGTTCCTTGTCCTTTTAATCAGGAGACTCTTCCACAGATATATTAAACTACTACCATCACTGACAGGCAGGTTACTGTAAATCCTTTGTCATAGTGAGAAGTGAAGCTTACAGCACATGGTGAAAGGGAGATGTTGGTTAATGGAGTCCTAAACTGAGCCTGCAATTTCTTGCTTCACTTACATAAGCCTACAAAATCAGTATTGTCATTTACACACTTTAATTATCCTCTAATATTCACGTATCATTATAATACTAAAATAATATAAAGGGACTAGTCACAAAGACAGGAGTGGCAAAAACAATAAGCTGAAACCCAATATACAAAAAGATCCAAAAAGACAGAAATAAAATTCCAAACTAGAAGAAGAGCTAATATCTTGCTGTGCTAGTAAGGCCTGCATTTATGTCAGGGAATCAAATAGTTGCAATAATGTGATATATCAACTGACATGGTCATGCCCCAGGAATCACATATGAATGCCCCTTGACATCATCATGTTACCACAAAACAGAAACAAAAAAATTAGGAAATTTGCTTAGTTGGCTGCACAACCTAAATATTGCCACTAATCCAAAACAAAGGCATATTCTTTGATAAAACACCAGTTGTAGTAGTAGTAGTTGTTCTATTGTCACGTGTATAGGTTAAACTGAAAATTTCACTTGCATGTCCGATCAACATGCAACATGTCCCCATGTGGTTTTATTTTAATAAACAGATTTCGTCCATTGTTAAGAGCTGCTTTTTTCAGCTTAGACTGCTTACGAGAGTCAAACCGTTTCCGGGGCACTCTGATTTGAAGAAGGTATGCCATGCTTTTATTATATCTCGCTTTGATTATTGTAATTCACTTTATTCTGGAATCAGTAAATTTCATCTTTCTCGGCTACAGATGGTTCAGAATGCTGCTGCTCGTTTTCTTACTGGATCTCAGAAAGTTATGTCCATTACTCCAATTCTGGCCTCACTTCATTGGCTCCCAGTCGAATTTAGGAATTCATTTTTAAATTTTACTTTAGGTTTATAAGTCACTAAATGGTGTTGTCCCATCCTATCTGGCCGAGTTGCTGGTTCCATATACACCAGTCCGCTCTTTACGTTCCTCTCAACAGCAATTGTTGGTTGTGACAAAGTCTAAGATGAAGACAAGGGGGGATCGTGCCTTTGTAGTTCTAGCACCAAAGTTATGGAATGCTCTGCCAATTGAAATTAGGTTAGCTTCTTCCACTCAAATGTTTAAATCAAGACTTAAAACACACTTGTTTTCGATTGCTTTTAACTGTATATGAGTAACTCTGGTATCAATTTTATTAATAATTTATTAATTTTTTCATATCCATTGTTTTTCTGTAAATTGTTTATCTTCTAATCAGTTCTTTTAACCTATATGTTTTAGTATTTATGTAATTTTTGTACATTGTTTGTCTACTGATTTATTATTTATATTTTTTGATTTTATTGTACAGCACATTGGTTTACACTTCTGGTGTTTTAAAATTGTGCTTTATAAATAAATTTTGATTTGATTTATTTTAATTAATATAAACAATAATTCAGCTTACCCGATTTACTCTTTCTTCCTATTTTATGTAAGTAAAACTTCACACCAGTTCATGAACTGAATAAACATTCAAATATTTATGTCCCTGATGTTCTAGGGAAACTTAGGAGTCATTTTCAGAGTCAATGGTAACCTGACACAATGCACAAAAAGAGGCATGAAATATGAGTCGCAGCTTTCTACATAAATGTCTGGATTTATAAAGGAAAACTTGATGGTAGAACTTGTGTATATTTGCAGCAACTCTGACTAATCCATACAAACATTTCGGAGAAACTGGTAAACGATGAACACCCTTGAACAAGTAGGGAAATGCAGCCAAATCAGCCAAACAACAACTCATGTGTATAATAATTTGCATCACCGAGCTGTTGTTATATTTTGTAAATTGATATGAAAAACATGCTAAACCTTAAAGTGGTAAATATGATGTGCAGATTCTGTTTTAGTTTCCCTTTAAGAGGGCTAGTTGTGCCTATTTGCACTGAAGAACTTTTTTGGTTATTCATCAGTTTATATTGACTACCTGTTGCCACTCCTCAGGGAATTGGCCAGCTCTTCAGGAATATCTCTTCCAAGCTTCATTCCTTCATGCCCGCTGTGCTGGAAGCCACTAACTGACTATCGATATGCTGCATTCAGTTTTTGTATGGTGTGGATACACATAACTCTTTTTTGCCATCATAGAAAAAGCAACTTGCTGCAGTGTCTGGTTCTCCTAACATAAATGGAGCAATTTAGTACACTCATATTTCAGTCACAGTCACTGCTTTTGTTAGCTGTAAGGAATAATATTCTATTAATGCTCAAGTCATCGGTGATGCCAAGATGGGTCTGACAAACATTGTGGCTTGGTGTCTTGGGACAACCCATAATTCATTTATTTTGAGGCAAAGTAGCTTTGGCAGATGTGATGGTAATGTACTGTATGTAAGGTGTAGCATCTTGATAAGGTAACTGGCCAAAACCTCAGCTTTTTCATATGGCCTGTACTATTCAGTATAACAGCAAACACATCATTACTTATGCAGGGTAACAGCGACTACCCGCTACTGGACACTGATGCCATACATGTTTCACTGACCCCAAGAATGCAGAGGAGAGGAGCTGTAAAGCTGCACATGATATTGTATATTCATTTGCAGAGTATTGCCAAATACTCTTGAATGCTGGTTTTGAAGACACAATACGTCAAGAGGGAGGCTGCTGTACCAGCCAATGAAGTTCTGCAGCCTGAGGATTGCTTACAGTATGTATGAGGTTGATTAGTATGCTCCGTATATGGTTGTTTCAGTGTGGGAACCAGGCAGGGTTCAAGGAGCGTTGACATATGCATATTTACAAAATGAATATGATTTATAAATTATGTAGAAATGTGTGTATTAAAGGAGGAATAAGTTGGATTTTTTTGGTGTACTCAGTTTCCTGTTTTTGACGTGTGCATATTTTCGTGCTTGAAACCAAGAAAACTTTTATAAATGAGACCCTTGGGTCATGGGGCACTACATTACTATCTGGTTCCACAACAGCACTTAATTCTTAAAGCTGACTATCATCCATGCTTAGTCCCAATAGTCCTTTGAAGGAATGTAGATGGTATGCTGCCCCTCAACTATGATGCTTCTCAAAGTTGCCTTCTGTTACTCAGACTTGGGCAACTAATTCTTACACTTTTGAATAGATCCTCTGGAAACAACTTCTGACAAAGTGTTTGTTCTGCTTTTGGTTGTTACTGGTTAACCTTTTAGAATTTAATCACAGCTGTTAGTGACACAGATTTGTGCAGAAGAACAGAGAGCAAAAAAAAATTAAAACCATTTATAATAGTAACTTATGCTTATCTTGTTTTGTTTTTCTATTGGTTTCAGTGTTAACTTATTAACAGTACTTCAAACTGTAGATGATAAAAGTCCAATTAATGAACTGAGCTCAGTGATAAATTAATCCCATTAGAATGCTTTGGGTTGAATAAATGCTTGCATTGATTTCTGAAAAAGAACAACTGATGTATTTCTTTATTCATGTAACCAAAAAAAAAACACTTGTAGTTTGGCTAAGTCTTTTATTTCTTATAAACCAAAGATGGTGTTATGGTGTAATTCAGAAGCAGTGAAACCTCTTTTTAATATGGGTTTTATTATATTTTATCATTGCTGCAATTTAATTCTGTGCATCTGCATATAATTAAAATGTATGATAGTAAAAAAATGAATGTTTCTGTCTTTAAGAGAAATGCTTTTTTTTAATCACTGTTATATTTTCACAGATCTTTGTTTACATTTATATTTAAATGTATTTGCATAGCAGATGCTTTTATCAAATCAAGCAGTCTAATCAGTGTAATGGAATACACATCAGTTTGAGGGACTGGGAAGAAGTGATACAGGATAAGGTTTCAAAAGTGATCATCACAAATAAAGAGTTTAGAAAAAAATTTAAGCTAGTAACAATTCTTCAGTTACAAAAAAAACAAGCAATTAATATCACTGAGACAGAAATTCACCAAACAAGAAAGTCAAATACAACGAAGGAGTCAGTAGTTCATTTGGAGGTGGGCTGCTCATTCTACTAACTATGACTTACACATGAAAAGAGTCTAGATTGAGATCTGATGCCTTGTAGAGATAACATCACCAGTGGCCATTAATGTGCAGATCTGAATGGGCAAGGAGGAGCAATAGGTGATGTTGCCACAAATGCATGCAGAATATTTTGCCCTTTTGCTTAGGTTTATTCAGAATACTGCTGTGAACCTGGCGAGGGTTTCTCCTCACAACAATGTCTTTTAGTAGAGGCATACCTAAAATCAAGTTTATCCCAACACCATAATAAATATGGGCAAAAAAAGGAACTCTGAATGCAAAGCAGGAAAATATTTGGTACTGGTGACTCTCAGATTCAGATGAGAAATCTAACTAAAGTAGTTTCTGATTTGTTTTAAAAATAGTCCATTACAATTTCAAACAAGATTCATACTCTATGCATAATTAATATTGTTTCCTATTGTTTTCTAAATTAGAGTGTTACAATTGTGTAAGTGGGAATGCAGCAGAGGAGTATTGCAGTGCCTCTGTGGTACGTTGATGAGAATTGAGACAAAAACAGACTAAATAAAAGTCTGGAGCAAAGAGGTGTGAGAGATTTTTGGTCATGCAAGTTACCAACATAGAGTGCAGTTAAAATGTCATTACTTTAGAAATACCTTTATGTATCTGATCTATTTATTCACCAACACCCTGTGTACTCTAAATCTAATTCCGTTTGAACGGTTACAGTCTGAATATGACTCATTCTGCCAAGCTAAATCCTGTATCATGTTTCAAATAGAGATGAACTTGGTGCACATAGTTTCTCAGTTAAGTGTTCATCAAAATGTTTTAGTCAGCAAATAAATAACTAAACAAAATTTTAAAAGAAAAATCTAATTATGGTGGCACAGTGGCGCAGTGGGTAGTGCTGCTGCCTTGCAGTAAGGAGACCTGGGTTTGCTTCCCAGGTCCTCCCTGCGTGGAGTTTGCATGTTCTCCTTGTGTCTGTGTGGGTTTCCTGTGGGTACTCTAGTTTCCTCCCACAGTCCAAAGACATGCAGGTTAGGTGCATTGGTGATTCTAAATTGACCCTAGTGTGTGCTTGGTGTGTGTGTGTGTGTGTGTGCGCGCCCTGCGGTGGGTTGGCGCCCTGCCTGGGGTTTGTTTCCTGCCTTGTGCCCTGTGTTGGCTGGGATTGGCTCCAGCAGACCTACGTGACCCTGTAGTTAGGGTATAGCGGGTTGGATAATGGATGGATGGATGAAATCTAATTATCTGAAAAATGAAATTATCTGATGAACTACACTTGTGTGTACTTTGCAATATAACAGTTGGAGACACTGTATACTGAAATTAAGCATATTAAAAGGTAGAGTCATCCATTCTTCACAGTCAATCATTTTATATGAGTGTAGATTATGTGTTGTTAACATTAAACATATAGTATTTTAATACCCAGGTGATGCATGTATGCCAGTATAATGTATGAATTTAAATCTTATTCACAGGGGGCATTGTAGATAAAGATATTCGTCACTACCTCAACTTGCGGTTCCAGAAAGGATCAGTAGACCACGAGCTTCAGCAAATCATTCGGGACAATCTTTACCTCCGGACAGTGCCATGTGAGTACAATTTGAGTTGGTGTATGTGGGCATTCACAAATTCCTCTTTTGTATCATACAGTATTTTATCTTATTTCTCTGTAATGCTAGTAGATTTGTTTTCAAAAATTAGCATATGAAATATGGTATATTTGTGGATGAAAAAGCTCCTATGTAATATCTTTGCATTGTATGTATTTTTAAAACCTGGTACTCCTTTGCTTAAAAGTATTAAATTGTACATCCTAGGTTATATTTTTGTCTTATAAACCTTTTGGAAATAACACATTTTGGACATTTACAGATGTTGCGTATTATGACTAGACTGTTGATATTTTCTTTTAACCAACATTCCCTTCTTACAGATAGATGAATCATTATAGTTGCTAAAAATATGCACAATATTGAACTTGCTGTGTATAAAAACAGTTATACTGTATAAAATGAATATTTAAAGGATTGATGCCTGATTATAGTAGTCCCGTGGGATATCACTAAGTTTCAGTTCTTTGTTTAGCTTTTTTTTTTTTTTTGCAGTAAACACAGTCGTGTTAGTTACTTACTGTTTAAGAAGCACATTTGCTTCAGTGTATATATGTCTATAATTGTTAGATGTGCCTTTTACAATAGAAATGTTCTGTTTTATTTGAAGTGAGATGTAGGCGGTGTTAATGCTTTAGTGTGTCATATTGTTTTCCCATAGCAGACTACAAATTGTGTAGAACCCATACTGCCTCATTGTTTTACATTGTTCTCATTGTTTTCATTTTACCTTCTCGCATTAGGCAATTTTAAGCAAAAATATCACATGAAAGCAAAGTTATAATTAGAAATAGAAGTCTGCATCAAAAACACTAGATATATTGTCAAAGGGAAATAATAACCATTTGCTGAACAATTTTGGTTAATGTTTGGCCCGTCTGTGTAACAATTTGTTCTCTTCATTTGCTATATTCAGAATGAATGACAAACATTATCTCTGGAATTTGTCATTACTCATTTAAGTTCCTTCTTCATTGAAATAAAATTATCATTTACAGCTATGTGTATGAATCTTGAAATTATAGCAATAGGAACATGCATTTGCAATTTCAGAAAATATGCCTACCTCTGGATAGCTCAGATGCATTTGTATTGTATTTGAAATAGCTTCCTTTTCGTTTTAAGGCCTCTAAAATGACCAGGATGATATAATTGACCTCCTGTCCATTTTGGAACACTTCAAATGCACTTCAAGATAGCTAGACGTATCCCACTGTTTAGTGACTGCAAACTAGCGTGCACTTTTATGAAACTGTCTTAGGCAGTTATTTTTTTCAGATATGAATTCTAGCTATAATACTAGTAAAGACTGTCAAGTGTGTTGCTTGGCATTTTCATTATTTGAATTAAAAAACATGCATGGAAAGAATAAATGCCAAGGAACCTTAACCATTAGCCATTATTTCATGATTTATTTCAAGCTGATGTTTTTTAATAATTGTCTTCTATATTTTAGTCTACTCAATGAGAAAAATAATTGGACCTAATGAACAAGTTCATTTTCCCTTAACAACTATGCCCATCTTTGTGTAATTGTATATATGACTATCCTTTGGTGAGTTGCCTCTTAATTTTGTATGCAGTGTCTTAACTGCTATATCATCTGGTTAATTGGTACTACTTAGAGGCTTCATTTAAGATGGGGGTGTGCTTGCTTTGCTGTAGACTAGCATCAGATCCAGGATGAGCTTCTGATTCACAGCTGTTAGAGTAATCTGAGGTTTCCTGAAAACACAACTTGAATTTTATCAGGACTGAAAGTAGGGTCAAATTTTAGCTTGGAAAGTTCAGAATCAGCTGTACACTGAATATTTAACTCTGTATCACTATTTTCATGCAGTTGTAAGGAAAGAGACAGATGACGAACCTGAATGTAGTCAATCAGACAGCATGTGCAGATGTTAAACTTTATTAAAAGCTGCACTTTTTGTATTTGACAAATCTGACTTTAAGACAGTATACTTTTATTGTGCTTTTTATTTTGTCTTATTTTATATACCATTATTTATGAAGTTTATGAACAGAAGCTTTTGCATATTATGACTAAACTGTCATTAAATGACTTTGGCTCAAGCATTTGGGAAAGTCAATTAAATAAAAAGCCAGTCCAGGTAGATGTTTTCTTGTTTCCATTGTGGCAGACGGCTGGGGAGCCTGCGCAGCTGGGACGCCTGGAAAGTGGAAGGACTGGGAGAGGGGCAATACCTCCCCTGGGACACGAGAGGGTGGCCACCCTGGTTTGCATGGGGGCCACGGGATCAGAGCTTAGAAGCTCAACCCTGTTGGGGCCCATGGCCACCACCAGGGGGCACCCAAATGTTCCAGGATTAATGGACTGCAGCACTTCTGCCACAACAGGAAGTGCTGGCGAACCAAGAAGCAGGTACACCTGGAGTGCTTCCGGGTGCCCATGCAGCACTTCCACCACACCAGGAATTGCTGCTGGAAGATCATCAGTGAGCATCTGGAGCACATCTGGCTGCATTATAAAAGGGGCTGCCTGACTCCATTCAGGGAGCTGGAGTCAGGAGGCAGAGGAGGCGGCAAAAGAATAAGAAGGGAGAAGAAACAAAGTAAAGGACTGAGCTGAGTATTATGGTGATTGATGCACTGTACTGTGAAAGGAAAAAATTAAAACGTGTATTTTGGAGCTTGTGAGTCTGTGTATCTGTGTGCGGTGAGGCTGGTTACCCACACCATCAAGAGCAGAAAGTAATACCCAATCACTTAAGCAAGTAAATGTATTGAAGATGCACCTTATTTATTAGTGTTATGCTGTCTATGTCCTAGTCAAAATCCTGCAGGTATATATCATGTACAAAGACAGAATGTACTTTGGTAGAAACAGACAGAAAAGAACATTAATAAGAACAACCTGCAAAACACCATATCAACAACACTAAAATGTAAAAAAATCAACTGCGGTTGAGTGGGGAATATCACATTGTAATTATCGTAATTTTGCATGCATTGAAAGCAAAATGATTAGACTCTGTACAAACCAGAACTCTATAGGCAAAAATGTGTCAAAAGACCCCTGACTCAATTTGTCTAATGTAAATATTTTTTTAAATTACCCTATCCAGGCTTTTTGCTTTATCTAGAGTTGATTGTTGCTCTACTCCTGACCATTCTAATATAAGACTGTTTTGAACTAAGTGGGTTACAGGAGGTTATGACCCTGACTTTGTTAGGTCAAAAGATAAATGGAACCCTCAAATACCATGATTCTGCAATTAATTAAGAATTCCATCAATTGCTTTTATAATGACCTATTTTATGATCAGAAAGATCAGCATCACAGCTGAAAATAATTACTAAAATGTTATAGGATAGTTTGGATAACTTGTTTCCTAGGGTACAAAGCCTACTGACTCTCATGTCTGATTTTTTTTTTTTTCGTTTACATTCACAGAAAGTTTGAAAGATGAGATTGACTTTCGTTTCCATTTTTGACTTTGCATTTTGCCTAGTCTTTGAATAAAATATTTTTTTCTGTGCACAATGTAGATAATATGAAATGATGTATGTGATACAATATTTTAAGTTATTGTAATGCAGAAATAAAAGAAAGAAACAGTAGCTGAAATAAACATTGTAGGTGGGAGAGAAGAAGAGTTTGATGTACTTTGATAGCTAACAGAGTGAAGTAAGCTATTTGAAATCACAAGAATACTGTACAATAAGACCGGAATGAACAAACCTTGCACTGTATGTTTCTCTGTGTTGTGATCACATGCTCATAAAACTCATAAAAGACTTCAAACCAAACGGTAGGTCTTGAAATATTGAGTTCTTGGGCCAAGCTTACTTTATAAGCATGCATTATATGGGCCAAAGCAGGTAACTTTCACAAATGGAAATGGCCAAAATAACAAAAGAATCCTTGTTGTTATAATAATAATAATATTAATAATAATAATAATGATATTAATAATAATAATAATGATAATAATAATAATAATGTCAATTTATTTATGGAGCAATTTAAAACAACATCAGTAATGCTGTAGGCAAAGTGCTTTACATTAAAACATGCAATGAACATAAATAAAATAAATCGAAATAAAGTACAATATAATGAAATGCAGCCAGCGGTGAGTTACAGAAAAAAAAGAAGATGACTAATAGTATGCCCTACTATTAGTCATCTTCTTTCTTTTCTTTAACTCACCACTCACTGTATCAGTATCCATCAGTATCAGTGAAGATCTGTGACAGTGACTCCTTAATGTATGAGGTAAAGAATTCCACAGACGAGGTGCAGCAACTGCAAAAGCCCTGTCCCCTAGTTTTACACTTAGTGTGAAGGACAACAAGAGACAACTAACCAGAAGATCTAAGCTCTCTGGCTGACTGGTGTAAAACACAGAATCCAGATAGATAGGCTGCAGCTTACCCACATAAAGATTTAAAAACTAACAAGTCAATTAAGTCAATTCTGAAACTAACAGGCAGCCAGTGTAAAGAAGGTAATATTGGAGAAACAGAATCAAACTTTCTTCCCACAACCAAAAAACAGACTGCAGCATTCTGAACCAATTGCAACCTGAGTATCAGGGATTTTCTGATCCCAGAATACAATGAGTTGCTGTAATCAAGCCGATAAAAGATAAAAGCATGAGTAGGTTTCTCAAGATCCCTAGGAGATGAAAAAAGGTTTGACCTTGGCTAAAAGACAAAACTGGAAAAAGCAACTCTTTACAACTGAGTTAATCTGTTTCTGAAAAGAGAGGTTACTGTCAAAAATGACACCAAGATTACAGACTTGAGCTTTGGCAGGAGGACCAGCTATCAACACTTTTTTTTATTTAATTTGGTTGAGATCAAGAAAATTTTCAGCCATCCAGAATCTTAGTTCAAAAAGATAATTGTGCAGCTGATTAATTGTGGAGTTACAAACAGGAATATAAACCTGTGTATCATTAGCATAACATTGAAAGAAATATTACATTTCCTGAAAATAGCTCCTATAGGATGAAGATAAATAGAAAATAAAATAGGACCCAAAATGGAACCCAGTGAAACAACACATTTAACAGGAGCAGTGGTCGAGAAACAGGAATTGAAAGACGTGTTCTGAACCAGTTAAGAGCAGCCCCTTTAAGCCACACCAGATGTTCCGGCCTCAACAGCAAAATCTCATGGTGACAGGTGTCAAAAGCTGCAGAGAGATGTAGGAGGACAAAGACTGCTGCCCCAGCTGAGTCAGTAATAAGAGAGATGTCATCAAACACTTTCAAAAGGGCTGTCTCAACACCATGAAAACACCAAAAACCAGACTAAATCTCAAATAAATTATTGGAATTAAGATGAACAACCAATTGATTACAAATAATCCTCTTTAATAAAATCCCTTTGTGCGTCCAGGTGTCCGCGTGTGTGTGTCTTCTGGTGAAGTGCGCATGCGCAGGGCATGGTGCGATGCGCGATATTACTGTCAGAGAAAGAGGCGTTTTACGGAAATACAAACCAGTATTACTGCGAGAGGAAATTAAAGGTACACAATACAGTGACGCATATTACAGCCACATACAAGCCAGTATTACTGTCAGAGGAGATTAAAGGCATATTACCGACGCGCACGCCTGTATTACCGCCAGAGAAAATTAAAGGTATATTACGGATGTACAAGCCAGCAGGCGTACAAGACAGTATTACTGGCACAGAAAATTAAAGACACACAATACACGGCGGCTGCCCACGAAGAACGGTGAGCTCAGCAAGTAAACATCAAGAAAAGAAAGGCTGAAAGAAAGAAAAATACGACCAACAAAAAGAATAAGGTCAAAGTCCCTTGCTATTTAATATAGACTGTTCCTACTAATGTTTATGTACTACTGTTCTAGCGCCCATTATTGTAACGGGCTAAATGACTAGTTCTTTATAATATTTTACCCAGAAATGGCAATTGGAAAATCGGGCAAAAATTAGTTAACACTCCAGGAGTCAAGGTTGCACCACCACATGTTTAAAAAATGGGGGCACAACACCCTCACTAATAGAAACATTTATAATAGCTAACAAAGATGAACCCAGAACATCAAAAGCTTCAACTAAGAGGAGTGATGGAATAACATCAGTTATTATTGCGTCAATAGTACTTTTTAGCAGTGAAAGTAAAACAACATCAAAAAATGCCAAGACAATGCAATGATTAACAACAGGAAGTACATAACCAGTAGGAACAATGCCAGAGCGGATAGTATCAATTTTGCTGACAAAGAATGAAAGAAACTGCCCACATGAAAGAACAGTACTATTTAACCCCGTCTCTGAATGGGGATAAATAACTGCATTAATTGCATTAAATAAGATCCTAGGTTTATTAGAATGAGAGCATACCAAATCAGCGAAGTAATCATGTTTAGATTTCTTAACTGCATTTTGGAAATTTAACAGAGAAATCCTAAAAATCTGCTTAGATACAGCCAACATCTTTCTTCCAACGCTGTTCAGCAATTCTACAGGCATGGCGCAGCTACTCGTGTAGTGTCATTAAGCCATGGAGCAGGTCTTCCCTTTTTGCAGCGTATCTTGAGGGGAAGCAATTGAGTCTAAAATCATTTTACATGATGAATTTAAAGATAAGACATAATCGTCAATAGAGTCACACTGGCCTTGTATATCAAGACTGGAGAATATGGTTTTAAAATCAGATATAATAGAAGAATTTAAAAAGCAAGAATAGCGTGTTGCACAGCTTGTAGTAGTAATGTCAACAGTAATATTCATATCCAAAGTTAGGGAGAAATAATCAGTTAAAGGAACATCACATATATCAATTGTATTAACTGAAATACCATGTACAAGAACAAGATCAGGGGTGTGACCGAGAGAATGAGCTGGGGCATTAATATGCTGGATAAAATGAAATGAGTCCAATAACAATAAAAAGTCATTAACCAAAGATTTAGATTGATAACAAACTTGTATTGTAAAATCGGCAACAATAAGTACTTTATCATAGGAGAGCGTAATATCAGCCAGGAGATCAGAGAATTCCGAAATGAACGTATCATTAATTACAGGAGGCCTATAAATAATAATAATAATAATAATAAAGTGTATTTAAAAATATTTTAAAAATCTAAACAAGAAGAGAATTCAAATTGAAAAAGACAAATACAAAAGGCTACCTTAAACTCAAAAATAAACAAAATCCAAATCTGTAAACCAGTCATGCAGAACAAGTTTATAAACAAGAGAATTAGAAAGAGAATTTTGCAAACTGAAATCCAAGATTGAGAGCAAAGCAGCACAAGTAAGAGCCTTTATAAAGCTGCTGCTTCGTCAAGGGTCTAGGCCCCCATGGGCTCAACATAGACAATAGTGAACAAAATTAGCATAAAATATAAAATGATAAATGATTTACAAAATATGTACTAATTAAAGTATTATACAATGCAAGAAGAAAGGAAACAAAAACATATTCAAGAACATAAAACAAACGAATTACCGGTAATAACAAAACAATATAAATGAATAAATAATAAAGAAACTAATGCCAGGGATGCACCCTGCTAAAGCCATGACAGTCCGGTGTCTGTGAACAGGTATAGGTTGGTTTGGTCAAGTAATTCATTTGGTACGTCTTGAAGATGAGCTTCATGAATGTTTTAATTTAAAACTGTAGCATTGTAGTAGAGAGTTGTTTTAGCTAGTTTCAAATGAGCTTTAAGTGATGAAAGCATTTTTTTCTCAGCCTGTTTTGTAGTTTTGATATATGCTGTTTGGAGCATCAACAGCAGTTATATATCTCTCCTTCATGTAAACAAGCTGGTTGTACTTCTGTTCTACTGAAAGGCTAATGCTAATAAATGCTGTTACCCAGTTTTGCAGATTTAGACGGAAGTAAACTTCCAAATTACAAAGAGAATTTTTAATCACCTTTGCAACAGCACAAAAGCTATTTTTAGGGTTTCTTGTTTTTTGTCTTTTTATGCTTTTTTTGCATTGCATGAGTTTCAGTCTGATAACATTTTTCATTAAATATTACAGTATACATTGTCAGTCAATAAATTAATCAATGACTGTCAGGAACAGTGATACTTTTCCTGTAGTTGCATAAGAAAGAAAATACATTTTGTGGCTTATAACCCACACATTCTGTAGTATAAGGAAAGTGCAAGTGATTAGAATACAGTCTTGTCCAGACTGAAACCAAGCATTTGCTATGAATGTGCCAATTCCACTATGTTCATACATGCATTTAGGAGGCATACATTACTTAACATCATTTGGTAGTTGCAATGAATGTGCCATACTGATAACGGTATATGTTTGCATTTGGAACAAATCACTTGTTTGTGAGACTTCTAAAGTTTAAAAAAAATATATCTGTATTTGTGAGTTGATCTGCTTGAAAGAATTCATTTGCCAATGGTATTCTGTTACTTACGTTTGAAGTATGAAACAATTGTGAGCTTGAAGCTTATTATTTTTATTACATGTAAAAAGAACAAAGCCTAATTTAATACCAGTACACAAACTGTAAATTTGATTACATTGGGCTTGTGTTGTGTTCACTTCCTTTGTATGTATTTGTACATCCAGTAGTTTAATCCTTTGCTGGGTCCTCGTCCCCTTATATTCTGCTAAAGCTCAGTTTGTTCTTCCCCTTTTCTGCTGCTTTCCACCATATTTCACCAGATGTTTTACTTGTTTTCCCGTTCTGTTGTGTCTTGAACTATTTTCACCCTTAATACATGTATCGGTTAAAAAAATAATACAGAAAGTAGCCCTCACTCAAACAGCAATATTTTTTTCCAATTGAATTGTTTCATCAAATTAAGCATGTGGACACATAGGAAAATAATTTAATAAATTAATATCAGGGTTGTGAAATTCTTTTGTACTTTGACACACTTTTGAAGTGTTGATTGTTCAAACACACTGTTGGGTCGTGATTTGAGCACACATGTAGTTGTGTATTTACCACCTATACTTGGTTAACCATAGTTGCAGTTTTTTTATTCCAGCCATTTTATTAATGAGAAACAAACTTGCGATAAAGCCAGTCTACTCACCTCAGCCCACAAAGGACCAGAGTTGACAAAGATTTATGTTCCAACCAGTTTCTGGACATTAATTGGACTCTTACTTTAATTAAATTTGCCATTATTTTCCAGTTCCCACATGTATTATGTTAATCCAGAAATGAGTAATGGAGTTGAATTATTTTTTAAAGGAATTAAACAACTATGAGTAAGTGTCATCTCTGTTTTTAAGATTTGGCTGTTTCTGTTTCTTTTAAAAAGTCTTATTTTTTAATTCGGTTGCTTGCTAAAAAGACAACAATGTAGCTGCTCCTGCCATTTGCACCTGCGCCTTCTGTTTGTGTACTTACACTGTTTGAAGAAAAATAAAATTCTGCTTCTAATTAAGCTTGTCATGTATTTAACTTATCTTTTCCTACTCCCATTGTTCAGTCAGAAAGACAATTCAATGTGAAATTTAGATTTTTCCATAGATTTCTGTTGGGGAACATTCTCAGTAAATGAAGTATAGTCATGCGTCTCTTTTACAAATAAATTTCAAGATCAGTTCCAATTCAGTATGGCTGGTAAATATTTTGATGATTTGCCTCTCCCCTGGCTGCTTTTCCATAACTAATCTGTTGATCATCATAGTCACCATAACTCTGGTTATATCTATAGCTACTCTAGTTACAACCAGAATAATTGTACCCACTGTATTCACTGTACCCTTTATTGCATCCTTTTCTGTAGCTTCATTAAATCTGACTATAAAAATGTCCAAAGGTCTGGCTATAGTTTTGGCTGCGACCAACCCCTCTTTCCACAACCTTTTGATCAACCCTTGCCAAATAATCTTCTGTCAACCTTCTGTTGCTGCTGTATGTAGACTTTAGGCTGAGCTACTTTTTGTCTCACAGTTTTAGGCTCCAATATCATATCTGTTCTCCATCAGCTTCTGTACCAGGCCTTCATCTGCACAGGTGAAAATCCTTTTCTGTCATCAGTACTTTTAATAGTTCAAAGCTTCCAAAATGCACTCTGATGTGATCTTTGGAAGTGTCTGGACTCAATCCTCAAACAAACAGTTTCTTGGAGGGATCTTTGCTCTTTATTGCCTCCTTTCTGATCAATCAACTTTCCATCTGATTTATGTTCTTTTTTATTTGAGGTCACTGTCAACACTGTCAGAATCTTTAAAAAGCACAAATCCAGAATCCGTTCACCTTCCTGTGATGGGATCTGTCTTGATTATGTAGTCAACCACTCTGAGACAGGTAATCTGTCAGATCTCCAAGCTAAGCCCTCCAATACACATTTTCCCGTCCTCTTTCTGGTGTTTTCTGGCATTGATTTTTGACCCTTCTGGGAATTTCTCCAAGTTGAGAGTGGGCTGTCCTTCAGTCTCCAATTTTATAAAACAGAAAGGTTCAAAGTATTTAAATAACTTAATGACTCTACGTACTGTATGAAATGCTAGACATCACTAAGTAGAATAAACATGCACCATATCCAACACTGCTTGACTGTACCAGTCTGGCATAATAAAGGACGTCCATCTTAGGTTTCATTTGTAACTGTGGCTCACTCTCTCAAACAATTTAAATAAATAACAGTCTGTTTTTCATTTTCTTCTTTTCATTTCACTTTAGAGTTTGACCCTAAATTGTTTCCAAATAATGACAACTGAAAAGCACACACATTTACGAATGTTGAAATGAAGCAGCAATTTTAGTAACATTTACATTCTTGAAACCATTAACAGGTCACTGTTTAAATAACAATGGCATTTCAATAGATCTGGAAATTACAATCCTATTTTTCACAGTTCCTGCAAAAGGAAAATATATTGTGATTTTCTGTAATGACATATTAAAGGTTTAATTCAGTAAATAATAAGAGTATGCCTAATTAAAAGAGACGTTCCATTGAAGCAAAATCCTGTACCCAGTATAGCCCCTCCAAGGTCTGACTTGAGTAGAAAGGTGCTGAAAGAACTTTTCAAATAATGAAATACCTCAGTCTATTCATTGAGAGTCTTTATTCAGTCATATTGTTTAGTGTACAAATGTTTATAAAGTCTTCATATTTTTCATTTTTAATTTATTTTTTGCTTTCATACGGCTAGGAGCTATTGGTGGCATCTTTGTTTCTTAATCAAAGAAAAATTAACTGTAAATAATAAGGTAGATATCACCATAGCAGTTTGCTTTATAGATTTGTATTTTTGTACATTTTTGAATGCAGTATTTAAAAATGGAAAGGAAGAGGTCAAGGAATTGATGAACACTAACTCATTACAGCTTATGAAATATTTTGCTCATTTGTTAAAATATGATATGTATAAAAACAAGACTTCTGTAGAAGAATGAGAGCATGAATAAGCCGCATTGTTAAACAGCACAGACTGTTAACAACAAGGATTTACTTTTAGTTAAGAAATTAATTTATTAAAAACTCCAACAGCAACTTCCAGGACCAGGGTTTAGGACTTTTGACCGATAGAGGGTACACTCTTTTAGATAATTCTAAATTCTGCATATGCTAAAGATTCACAACCATCTGTCATCTGCTTTCTCTTTAAAGCCACAAACCGTGTTGTTAAGGGAATAAACTACAAGCTTTTGTGTTGTGTTAATGCATTTGACCCCACCCGCAGTCCAGGGTTACTTCTCCAGTTTGTTGAGCGGATTGTGCTGCCTAATCAAGTCATTTTGTTTTAATTCTCCCAACTTCTTTGAACAATCTTGTTTTCTTTAACAGTTTCCTGGTCTATTTTTTTCCCTATATCTTCAAACACAGTTCCTACCACATAGTGACTGCTTAAAGTAAAAGATCGTTATAGATAAAAGAAAGTTCAATTGACCCTAATTTTCAGATACGTTTACATTGTTTGGTGCTTTTCTACTGTTCTTAGTGAAAAATTCCATTTTAATCAACTGAAGAAAATGCTCCTTTACCAGCTGTTTCAGGGTTAAAGCTTCCATCTCCTTTATGAAGATGGTATATTAAAACAATGAATCATGCAATGTTTGAAACATTACTTTAGAGCTAATTTGCATACTGCTCCTGGCATGCCCTATTTTTCTTAGTACAGGCCCAGTTTATTCTGTGAGGGCAACTGTGAACTCTCTTTCATGAATCAACGTTTTTTTTCAAACCTTTACAGAACATACTCTTAATATGTATTAGAGGAATTTGTGGAATATATTAAATGATTGCTTTCTCTTGTTTACAATCAGTAGCCATACACTACCAAATATCTAAAACAGATATAGTGTTAGTGAGCACACTGTTCACACAGGTGGCAGATTATCATTTGAAAGTCAATATTCAGTGACTGCGGTGGGTTGGCACCCTGCCCAGGATTGGTTCCTGCCTTGTGCCCTGTGTTGGCTGGGATTGGCTCCAGCAGACCCCCGTGACCCTGTGTTCGGATTCAGCGGGTTGGAAAATGGATGGATGGATGGAATATTCAGTGAAGTATTACCCACCCAAAGAAGAGCAGAGTTACATTTTACTGAGATTCAGAGCTTGACAAGAATACTTTGGAAATTTAAAACAAACAGTTTCAGGAGTTTGCAGCATTACACAAGAAGCATCTCACACCCTGGCGAAGCACATTAATTTGCACTCCTCCCAATAAAGGCAAAGGTGGTGGTCCTTCTCTGAAGAAAAAAAAATAAAACGACAGTGGAACCCTGATTTAACATTCCTGTATTTAACATTTTTACACATTTAGCATTTTTTGGGATGCTGTTGTTGAAAGTAAAGCGGCCATTGTCGACTTTCACACTGCATCTAAAATATTTTTGCCTTGTATCTGATTGCTGAGGACCCGAGTTGCTGGACCAGGTCAAGGGAATACCCACATACTGTAACACCTAGCTACGGCAGATAGAGGGTCATTTCCGGAGGATGGGACTGGACTGCGTGTCTGCCTGGGGGGGGGATTGCCAACCAAGATCCCAAGTTGTTTTGTTGTGTGGTGGGTGCGGCAACCAATGCATGCTCCCCAACCTGACCCGACTCTTCTCCAAAAACGTCAGATCTTTGTCATATATAAGTGAACAAATGGGAATAGAGAAGCAGTGTGAATATAGCCTTTTTTGGTTTCATAAATCATACGCAACAATGGTACAGTTGCTGTCATTAACACAGCGGGAATCATGAAAAGGAATAGCAATGAGAAATCTAAAATGGCAATCATAATTTCACAAATTAAATAGCCCAAATCAGAATGCTTCAAACTTGATCGTAATTATCTATACTAATAAAAGGCAAAGCCCTCACTGACTCACTCACTCACTGACTGACTGACTGACTGACTGACTCATCACTAATTGTCCAACTTCCCGTGTAGGTGGAAGGCTGAAATTTGGCAGGCTCATTCCTTACAGCTTACTTACAAAAGTTAGGCAGGTTTCATTTCGAAATTCTACGCGTAATGGTCATAACTGGAACCTCTTTTTTGTCCATATACTGTAATGGAGGAGGGGGAGTCATGTATCACGTCATCACACCTCCTACGTAATCATGTGAACTGAAAACAAGGAAGAGATTTACAGCACAACTCAAACGTGGGAACGAAGGTAAATGACGTTAATTGTTGAGTGTCTTTTAATACTGTGTAAGCATACATATTAACACATGTGCAATTAAATGTGTGCATTTACGGGGTGATTTCTCAGGCTTAAAAGCTCGCCTTTTATTAAAAAGGTAAATGCAAACTGTTTTCATTCTGAAGGGCACAAACCACGTTACATTTCAGCCGTTAAACGCACAAAAATGTCGGTACACCAGATAAATAAGCACAACATATTATCAGTTGTATTGTATGCTTACAATACATATAGAAATGTATTAATCATTAACTAATAGTATGGGATGGTGTTTTTCGACTCGCGCCTTGATTTAAACAATTGCATGCCTTGGTGGGTTTACGTAGCTTATTTTCAATATCTTTACACCTCTTTTTAAGACTTATTGACTGAAACGGGCTTTCACGAAAAAAGTTAGGGCTTTGCTACAGGATACACCCTCCACAAGTTAAGGAAGTAAAAATAAAGGTATATATTTCTGTTTTATTTAAACCTTTTAAGGTCGTATGCATAGCCCCATTTGGCTGTTTTTAGTTTTTTTTTTTTCTTTCTTCAGTAATATTTAATCTCCTTAAAGAAAAACAACATATGCATTTTACTTTTTTTGTATCTCTTTAGTAATATTTTAGTGTAAAAGGATAACCAGTATTTAAACCTTTTATGTTACTTTATAAAGTTATTTTACACAATGTTGAAAAATTAATAAGAAAGCTACATATTTTGGCAGCTGCTGCTTTAATTTTCAATGAAATGAAAAAAGCTCTCCAAGAGAAAACCTCAATGAAGAAGAAAGAGTTTGCACTATCTAAAAAGGAGAAACCCTCATTTATAAAGGTTTGCTGCAGATGACTTAACTGAAAATAAATGAATAGTTCCTATGTGTATAATACATATTTATCTATTTGACTTATGCCTTTATTCCAGCAACTTGCAACATCTGAGGTACAATTTGTTACATTACTTTTGTTTTTTGCAGCACAGGCAGGTGAAGTGACTTCCTCAGGGTCACACAGTGGTGTCAGTACAAGGATTTGAACTGACAAGCTCCGGGTTTGCTGAAATATTACTGAAGAAAGAAGAAAAACGAAAACGGGCAAATGGGGCTATGCATACAAATGTCCATCCATCCATTATCCAACCCGCTATATCCTAAATACAGGAGCCAATCCCTGCCAGCACAGGGCACAAGGCAGGAAACAAACCCCGGGCAAGGTGCCAGCCCACCGCAAGGCGCACACACACCCACACACCACAGACAATTTAGAATCGCCAATGCACCTAACCTGCATGTCTTTGGACTGTGGGAGGAAACCGGAGTACCCGGAGGAAACCCAGACAGACACAGGGAGAACATTCAAACTCCACGCAGGGAAGCGAACCTGGGTCTCCTAACTGGCACCTTTCACTGCGCCACCATACCGCCCGCATACAAACTTAAAAGGTTTAAATAAAACAGAAATATATACCTTTATTTTTACTTCCTTAACTTGTGGAGGGTGTATCCTGTAGCAAAGCCCTAACTTTTTCGTGAAAGCCCCTTTCAGTCAATAAGCCTTAAAAACAGGTGTAAAGCTAAACTTGCAGCACCGCTATTCAATTACACTTGCCTAACGCCTCTCCTAAGGAGAGATACTGTGGGATCTGGGCATCCGTCAAAGCACCAATCACAGGCCCGATTAGAAAGCGGGAAGCTGTGATTTGTCGTCTCCCTCCCATGTAACAATCACAGCCCGTGTTACAACGCACTATGTATGTATGTGTATATGTATATATGTACTGTATATGTGTGTGTGTATGTATGTGTGTATATGTATGTGTATATATATATGTTGATATGTGTGTGTATATATATCCATCCATCCATCCATTTTCCAACCCGCTGAATCCGAACACAGGGTCACGGGGGTCTGCTGGAGCCAATCCCAGCCAACACAGGGCACAAGGCAGGGAACCAATCCATATATATATATATATATATATATGTATATGTAGATATGTATACATATGTATATATGTATATGTATATATATGTTTACATAACCTCTTTAACACACTACTTCTCCGCTGCGAAGCGCGGGTATTTTGCTAGTTAATCATATTAAAAAACTGCAGTGATCATATTAAAAAAAAAAAACATTAAACACAGTGAACTCAAAACTGTACTAAAGGGTTTCTGTGAAATCATTGACAATTTCTTGCATTTAACACTTTTTTTTTTTTAAGTCAGTTTTCAGAAAAACAGTATATGGAAATTGCATTTCAGACTTTCCTGCTTCTCTCCTAAAGTCAGTAGCTATTCAAACAAATTTTCTCGCTGTGATGCATGGCTCACCTTATGTACAGTAATCATTGGTTATGACACCTGGTGGTAGAATTTCGCCAATACTCTCTTCCTCTAATTATTTAAGAATAGCTGCTGTCTTAAGTATTGTTTGGCAGTGGCATGTTGTGTCAATCAATTGCTTGCTTTCAGCAGTGCTTGTTTTCTTTTTCACTCGTCAAACCAACTGTTGCCTTTAACATCACATGACACTACATATCAGCTTCTCATTGTTTTGTTTAACCCAAAAATGCACAAATATTTGTTCCATTTTTAAAAATTAAGCATATATTTTTGTTGATAATTTTGTGAAGGTCTAATGAGAGGGCCCTTTGGCCTGACAGGTGTCAAGCCACTAATCTCACATAATAATATGTCACCATTTACACTTTATTGCTATTTAATAGGATTTCAGTATTTAAATAAAACAAATACACCTAATTTACCTAGGTCTTGTTGGTCTGCTAACATCAGTTACACATTTAGTCTGAAGGCAAAGTTTCAAAAGTGATATGCCGCAATGAAAACTGAGCTATCCAGTAGAGTACAGTCAAAATTATGTTAACACTAATGATACTGCTATATATATATATATATACAATTTTTGTGGACAATTTATGTGCCACATATGGTACATGTGTTGAACATGATGGCGAACAGGTTGAGACATTCCTGAAAATCATTTTGCACATATGACGTATGTTTTGTGAATAAATTGTTTCCGCCATTCAAATATTAACATAATTTTGACTCACCCTGTAGATGCAGATAATCTATTTCATCCACAGATCTGTCAGACAGTGTTTTAAAATTAAACTTTCCATTAGAATACATTTTCAAGTACCTCCATAATCCTTCACAGAAGCTCACACTGAAAGTTTTGTATTTTTTATTTTTGTTTTTCTTTTTTTCATTTAATAATTTGTTTGGAAAATCAAAATCACAAATTAACAAAGTATATGGATCTGACAGATGGAAAAGGTTAATGTTAAATCAGCACAGGACCATGGATCTGACAATGTTTTTAACTGAAATGCAGATCTCCCATGTCTGGAGAGGTAGATGTCAGCTGTCTATATTCATGAATGATGGAAACTGGGATTCTTGTTAATTATATGGCTGCCATGAATGTGTGCTCTCTAAAAACAACCCTTAACCGTTTTTAAAGATGTTTTTTAAAGAGGTAACATCAATTTCTTACCTGCAGTGTGTTATATGTCATTATTTTGTACAAGTACTAAAGTGAACCTGTGGGAAAAATAGTTAAATTAAGATATATTAAGCATTGTAAATGAATTATGTTAAACTTAACAGCTTTTAATATACATATATACATTTTGAATATATATGTACTCTATATATGTAATATGTGTGTGTGTACACTTTGCATATAAAATATAAATGCCTGTTTCACTGTAAATCAAAGCAAATGCACTTTCACTAATTCAACAATGTACCTTTGAACTTAAAAAGTAGAAATAAAATACTAAAATTAAAAAAGTCACAGCTTTACTCATCTAAACTGATTTCAAATGTGTAATTGTGCCTTTAACAGCCTAACACCAAAGACACATTCTTAAAGGATTTTCATTGATCTCTCATCATTGGACTGACATGGTTCACCTCACACTAGCAGCCTGGATCTGAAAGATAATATCTTTTTCTTTTAATTAAAATCTAATAGCAGAGAAAGAGTCTGATTTTTTTTAAAAGAAGTAATAGAAAAAAGTGGACATACAGATCAATGACGTTATCCTTAGCAGTTGAGAAGAAAAGTGCAGTTCAATTAGTGTTTTTGGCATATTAGTATGATTATAACTGTACTGTTCAACTGATTGGATGAATGCATCTGTACATTTCAGATTCTATAGGAAAGCTTCCTTCAGTATAATGAAGTCAGAGGTGACTCCTGTTGTTAGCTGTGATCATGCCCATTGTCTTCAAGTTATTGCAATACAGTACACAACCATTAAACATATGTGAACATTTTGTCGCAGATGTTAATTACTAAACTAATAACGTCTATGAGTTTTTTTTTCCCATTTAGTCCTTCACAATGTCACAAATTGTATTGAAGCCTGCACCAGTGCTAGTGAGACAGAATCACATCCTGAATGGGCCCACCGGTACATACACAAAAATATTTGCTGAATTTTCAAAATTTTACAAGACCATATTAAATTAAGCATTCCTAATCAGCTTGATTGAATCCTTTTGTATTATGAGAAATAAGAAGAATTACATTTACAATCCATTCACATTTATTTGCTTGCCAGAATGCTTTTATCCAAAGTGACTTACAGAAGAGGTCAACATGATCAAGTAAACTTCAGGAACAATTGTTATAGTATTCTTATAAAACAAGAACTATTATGCTGTTTCCAACATTATACCTACCAAAGGTTGTGCATGAACAGCTAATTCCATCTCCATTTGGTTATTCGGGGGTGGAGGGTGAGTTTATTGTAACTATGACACCCCGTGTAGTGGTAAGGTTGTCACCAGACTACTCATTGAGCATCTTGTAGTTCAGGATTGACGAGGATCAGACTTGAGAGAAGTCAGATATGGAGACACAGACACAAAAGGTGGTACTTTCCAGTGGATTTTATTTACAGGTGCACATACAAAAATATAATGCCCCAATCAAAAGTAATGAATTATATTTACAGTGAATTTCCAAGTCCCAAAATGAAAAATAAGGACAAAAATGTATATACACAAAACTGTAGTCTTCGTAAAGAAATGAAACAATCAGGAAGAAACTACATACACCAAAATGATTTACCAAAAAAAAAAGTGTACCACAAACCCGAACTATGAGATACCTCCACCAAAACAATGCTACAAGTAGGAGATATGTACTGTGATGGACAACCGGCTACAGACTCCGGTTGCCACCCCCAGGCCGCTAGGAGGAGCCCTCCGGACCGCATGATGGTGCCCCGAGTTCCAGCAGGGCCTCATGGACTTTGTAGTTTCTATACACAGCCCTGCTGGATACCTTGGGGACCACCGGGAGTCGCTGTAGGGGGGCTAGTGGGCTCTTGCGTGCCCTATAACCCGGGAGTGCGTCACAGTCATGTGACCGGAAGAAACAACGTACTCCCGGGATGAAGAGGAGGACTGTTTGCCCTGACCCAGAAGGAAATGGACTTGTGGGTTGTGCCAGGAACCACTTCCGGGTCAGGGGATATAAAAGGACTGTGGGAAGCCCAGTACACTGAGCTGAGCTGGGAGGTAGGAGGGCAAAGTGTCTGGGAGTGGAGGATTGTATTGTTTATTGAGAGAGTTTGTAGTTATATGAGTGTGGTGTGGAGAGTACTTTGTGCACCGTTTAATAATAAAAGAAAGAATATTTATACTTTCAACCGGTGTTCAGAGTGGTACCTGAGGGTTCAAGAGGTGGACAAAGGGCTTATTTGCTACAGTACTTATATACAAAAATATTTACAAATATAAGCACAAGCCGCTGTTTGTTCTACTAAATGAATTCGCTACACCAACAATGCTATCCACACCACCAAATCTAAAAACGACCCCTAAATTAAGGAAGTATGTCTTATACTCGGGAACATATCTTCAGCCAATCCTGTGACATGCTGCTCCCTTACACCAATCACGACTGACGCAGGTGCCTTCTGCACAGGTGCTCCCCTCAATCCTTGCAAGGCAGGTATTAAATATGGGAAACGGCCTCATGTGAGCGCGAGTGAGGACGAGTGCGAGCTTCAGCGCATCCCAACCAGCTCCCTTCGGACAAGTCGATACGTTCTATGAAAGTTAAGTTACAGTATTTGTTCTTGGAGATCCCCTTCTCAAACTAAGGCATGTGCAAACTTCCAGCCGGCCTGACCTGGAGGCGTGTCCGATCTGTCGCCGGCGTCCCGTTACGTGAACCTGCTGAAGCCAAAGTTAAAAATGATCGCTAAGGGGCCCCCACAACGATTTAAACAGGTAAAACCTTTAACTTTTTATTCCGTAAAAGTCGACTCTACCCCATTCTTAGGACTTTTTTTCCCTTTAAAGTGGTAATGCCTAGTAGGTGGATTGCCACAGTGAGAGACTGTGAGAGGCTAGACCAGTTTGAAAATTCACATCCTGCTCGCTTCACTTGCCAATACCCCGGGAGCATCTCTGCTGCTCGTGTTGTGAAGAGGGGGCTGAATGCACTACAAAGAGACGTGGTTGCTCCTCCAAAACCCCCTCTTAATTGGTTATACAATGGGAAACAAATACCGTTTTTTTTTTTTACCTCCTCTTTGCTCGATCAGCTGCTGGCTTGCTGCTGCTGCTATGCCATGTGATCTGCATCTCACACGGTGCTTCAAACAATTAAAAGCCTGCACAGCAGCTGTCCTGCTCTTTGTCTTTTATTTCCGGCCCCAGGCATGGTTAAATCTGTTGGCACAAAGTCTCGTCTCGTGGGAACGTGAGTTCTTGATATTTTTTAGTTTATAATTTAAAAACAGAATAAGAATCTGAAAATGTAACAACATCACATTAAAGTTCAATAAATTCTGAAAAAAATGATGCCAAACATATATATGTAGGTTTTAAAATAAGCCGATTTAAAGCGTGACAAAAAAGTCACATAAAAAGTCACATAAAACCGTTGCACAAAATCGTTGCACTTTTAGGCTTAGGATTTTATATATATAGAGTAGATTTTTACTTCTGATCACCAGCTTACAATATTATACTGTAAGTAAACAGTGCTGATTTGAGAAGCCTTTAAATATCCACTGCTTTGGCTTCTGCAGTTTCGACTCGGTACGGTTCGAAATTATTAAAAAAAAAATAAAATTAGCTGCAACCAGAAGTCCTTCAATTAAAACCAACCATGGAAAATAACCAGTAAACAAATGATTGGGACTTGCTTGTCTGTCATGTACAAGACCAATGCGTTATCAGTGCTGAGCATAACAAAGCCATGTCAGAATATGGTAATGTTGTATTGATTCAACCAAAACTGCTTTCACAGAATGTTGGTAGTGATGGTTGCAGGAGGCTAAAGTTAAGCC
Source organism: Erpetoichthys calabaricus (assembly GCF_900747795.2). Taxonomy (NCBI): domain Eukaryota; kingdom Metazoa; phylum Chordata; class Cladistia; order Polypteriformes; family Polypteridae; genus Erpetoichthys; species Erpetoichthys calabaricus. Next base: position 217,050,439 of record NC_041394.2, on the reverse strand, counting down.
AGCATGACATAACCTACAGATAATGTAACAGCCCTTCACATTGCCTTAAAGTATCAAAACCCAACCATATTTTGTGGAGATGCAACACCTTCCTTGGGTCACCAAGTAACATTACTTTCTTTGAGCTGAACCATCATAGACATGGGACTCGGCCCACACAGTGGACATTAACTTTTAGGTTCACACAGCCTGCCCAGCTATGGACAAATGTTTGGTCATCTTCAACAATGAGCCCTACTTCTCCCATATGACACCTTTCCAAGGAGACTATACAGACAATCTGATCTTAAATTTGTACTTACTGTATCTGTTTTGTATGTTAGTTTTCATGCAAATTGGACCACTTTTTCTGGCAAGTTTTATTTCATTACAGAATATATACACCATGTAAGGAACAATTGAGCCTCACAGTACTGTAATTATTTTGGTAGAATTTTCAGTAGGAACACAGGAAGTAGGTAATATAGCATGGTATTTTTTGGTTATGTGTTATATTCAGGTTATCGTTTGGGAAGTATAAATGCTTTTTGTTAATACTTTTGGAATTCTTAATGTATTTCAGTTAAGAAGCATTGTCAAGTTACTATGCTACAGTGGGAATCTCTAAAAATTCTGCCTGTTTTGTTATCGCATTATCATATGCATCTTTCATCTTACACATCAGTCGACCAGCCTTGTTAAGATTAACATTTGGAGATCAGTGGAGCCCTCATTTTCTGCTAAATATCTGGCAGGTGGCTCAAAGGTATGAAAACTAATGCAATGACAGCTCTTCGCATATGGGTGTCTGATGTGAGGTGAATTCTTATAACCCTACATATAATTAACAGGTGTTGCAAAGGATTTAACTTCTGCAGTGCAATAATCAAGGACGTCTGTGTTATCTTTTGAAGCTCATTCATAAACTGCAACGGAATATCTTCTGACTTTTAAGATGAAGTATTATTTTCACCTGAGCTTCCCACCAAAGGAGAGTCAAATCATAACTCCTTTGATCCACAGAGGTGAATGTTTCTTACTTAACAGTGCATTTTGCTGTGTTTAGTCTGAAATATTCTGTAATTTTAATATTACTGAAAAAATGAATCATCTGGAATTATTTTGACAACAAGTTGTGAAAGATGGTTACTACTACATGTAAGTAAAACATGGATCTTGGTTCTGTTAAGAACTATTGTGTCTTTGTGTGTAGTTTGTATATTCTACATTTGTATGTAATTCACTGAAGGTGATCAGTTTACTCCTGTAGTCCAAACACATGATGTGTTGATTATTGACTCCAGTTTGCCTTGGAATGAACTATTATACCATTGAGTTCAGAAAGTATAATTAGATATGTTATTTTATGACTTCTGAGTAATTTCACCCACTAATATTTTTATTTAAATTTATGGGTTTCCCCTGGGTTGTCCGTTTTCCTCCCACTGTCCAAAGACATGCAGGTTAAGTGAATTGGTAATGATAAATTGTTCCTAGTGTGTGTTGGGGTGTGTTTGTGTGTGTGTATTTGACCTGCAATGGACTGGCACCCTGTCCAGGGTTTGTTACTACCTTGAACTCTGGTAGCTGGTTTAGGCTCCAGCACCCCCTGAGACGCTGCTCTAGATTAAGCGGGTTAGTAAATTACATGAAAACATTCTCAAACCATCTTAACCCAATCCAAGGTTTAGGGGAGCTGGAGCCTAATACTGAGTGCAAGGCAGTAACTAGTGATGGACAAGTTCATCAATCCATCACAGAGCTCACTCATATGTCCAACAAACACAGAGCTAATTGATCAAACCTGTGTATTTTTGGACATTTGGAGTGAAACTGGAGTATCTGGAGGAAGCCATCATGTTGAAATAGGGGCACTTGCACATTCCACACAAACAATAACCAGGCATGGGTTGAAAACACAAGACAGTGGATCCACTGCCGTACTACTACTACTGACCCTGGGGTTTGAATGAGTTTGGGAGATATATGTCCAAAGCTTGTCTAGGCTCTGTGAGAAAAAAAAATTAAAATTGAGTCATATACAGTGTGTGTGAGTATAATATAATATGGAAGAGATCAAAAAGAGCATCATGATGTTGTGGTGCCAAGGAGAAAACAATTAATAAACTAAAAAAAGGCACTCGGTCATGAATGGTAATGAAGACATTAAAAAGGGCAAGATTGTATCATGTGAAAAAAAGTTTTAAGAAAAACTGCTCAAGGGGAACAGGTTCTGAAATGAATGCAGGTTTTCTGGTGGCTCCTTACTTTATATACAGTAGGGCTGGGGTAGAAGGGGCAGAGTTTCCATCTGACTGGTGGAATTGACATCATTTTTCAATCACAAAGTCCTCCAACATTCTAGGGGAAAAAACATAGAAGTGGTTAGTGACTGCGTTTCATGGAGTGTCCATGTTTATTTGACCTTGACTTCAAATAGACTAATGGCAGAGTACTGTGCTGTACATGTTTGAAATACCCATAAGCCATCACAAATGTGTAGTATTGCGTTAGCTTCAATCCATTGTGGCTACCGAGTAATTTTCAAATTTCTTTTACTTTTTGATTACCCTGTCTCACAAAGAAACTGATATAGTGTCTGCAAACAGCATCATTGCAACACAACAAGCATTGCTCCAGTGACCATATTGTATAGTAATTATTTTCACATTTACAGACCATAGTGGCATATAAAAACATCAACTGCTGTGACTCTGATCATAATAACAATATATCAGCTGCCATATACAACTGTAACTCAAATGATAAGAAACAAAACAATGCATCAACTGTCACAGAAAATGGCTGACTTCATAGGCCAAGAACACCACTCCAAATAATGTACTAACTGCCTGCTACGTCTGCAGACAATAGCATTGTACGTAACAGTGATTGTAATGGGCAGTGTTTAAATATATTTAAGCAGCTCAAAAATTTGAAAGATGGATTTTTGAGAAAAGTATGTAATGTCACTTTTTATTTCAGTGTATCTGTTCAAGGTCTTAAATATTTTAGAATTTAGTTTTTATTCTTCTTTTTTCCTGTACTGACAAGCAGAATTATTAGAACAATTTACCTCCAAATAAAATAAAGTGGTATAAATCTTAATAGTTGTAGATCATTTGTGTGCATTAAAATAAGAATTCTCTTTTTCCCTCATTTCATTTAAAATGCTTGTCACTTGGGTGGCAAGGTGGTGCAGTGGTAGCGCTGCTGCCTCACAGGAAGGAGACCTGGGTTCGCTTCCCGGGTCCTCCCTGCATGGAGTTTGCATGTTCTCCCTGTGTCTGCGTGGGTTTGCTCCGGTTTCCATCCCTGTGTTGGCTGGGATTGGCTCCAGCAGACCCCCGTGACCCTGTGTTACGATATAGCAGGTTGGAGAATGACTGACTGATTGACTGCTTGTTACTTTCTGTGGATTTTGGTAGATTTCTTACTTCAGTCTCATTTTATCAACTGAAATTCACGTTTTATTGATTAGACTTGTTCAATTTGAGACTTTCCCTGCTAAAATTTTGACTTTCTGATAACAATGTTCTTTGTGTGAAGAGATACTTGATAACAATTTTGTATGTATTTTCTAGCAGTACATAAGCAGACTAATTTTATGCCACTTTTTAAACCATTCTCTTGTTACAATTATTATTTGCTTGAGCAGAAAGATAAGTGAGTCTGTTCAGATAAATGCATGCATGATAAGCCATGACACTTATGGTTCATCTCCAGTTTATTTGTTTCTCCCCACTTTTATCTTGCCGCATTTTTAGTATTTTTGTTGCTATGCATTGCTTGATGGTATGTCCTGCATGTATGCATACAATATCATGGGGGTGCACTCAGGAGGTTTTGGGCACAAATGCTCTATAATCAAAGGAAATACATTTTAATTTAGTTTGAGGATTTGTTCTTCTTAAATTTCTTTTGGTTTTTGATATTTGTTTGTTTTGACTGTAAGCTCATCTTTGTCCATCAATATGAAAGACTCTTTCAACGCTACCCTCAAATATTTCCTTTGGGGTGGGATGCCTGCTAATTTAAAACTAACAGGTGCTCCAATAATTAGAGCCACAGTCACCAGGGAGGAATACATACTGTAAGGTCCTTACTTGCTACCCTTTTTTCCTTGGAAATTCTTAAAAGTATTTTATTAGAATAAGACTGTGCTTGTTTATTTAATAATTATTTGAGTTTGATATGGTGTTTGGTCCTTGATACTTTGTGAAGTTTAGAATCTACTTATTTCAATTTTGGAAAAACTTTCCAGGTTCTGACCCTTCTGTCTGTTTTGTAACTTAGCACTTAAGATTTCGTTTTGGCTTGACAAATTAAGTTCTTGCGTTTATTCCTTTGATTTAAAGTTATAGTGCCCTTGTCCTTTTGTTTTCTAAGTTTGTTAATTCCACAATTGATTAATAAACTAGCTTTCTGGTCCGTGTACTTTTTGGTATTTGAAACTTCATTTTAGATGCAAAAACGAAAAAATGAAAATGAAAGGAATTTTCAGATTTTGATTTTTGATTAAAGAATAAAATAAGGGAAAATAAGATATTTTTTTTATTCAGTGGTAACAAATAGCAGTCATAAACTTAAAATTACACATAATTTTCTGGATTTATTTGTGATTCAAATAATGAAAGTGTTATAGCTCAAAAACAATAAAACAGACGCATTTTCGTTGTCTGAAACCGGAGGTACTTCTTCTTTTGCGCGATTTTTGACAACACGTGCGAACAGTCCTCCTCACAACACATCGACCAACGGCCTTGAAGTTACACTGCATGGCATCTGCATATGAGGGGCCAAACAGGCCATAAATCATATATTTCTGTGTGTAATCTATTGGTTTACGTATCAACACTATTGGTTTATGAATATTTACTATCGGTTTGCGTGCATATTTAATTGGTTTGCGTGCGTATAATACTGGTTTCATTCATATGAACTATATTGGTTCGTGTCCGTATATTATCGGTTTGTGCGTGAACTATATCCGTTTGTATATGCATAGCACTGGTTTGCATATGAACTATATTGATTCGCGTGTGTATATCAGTGGTTCCAGTACGTTTGTTATTGGTTTGTGAGTGAACTGAATTGGTTTTCGGTTGTATGTTATCGGTTTGCGTATGAACTATATTGGCTTGCGTTCTGTGCCGGTCTAACGATGGATTTGTGTATGCACTATATTGGTTTCATGCACGTCTTATACTGGTTTCATGTGGGTAACATATCGGTTTTGCGCTTGAACTCTATTGGTTGTATGTGTGTTCCATGTCGGTTTCTCGTACGAAACATACTGGTTTGCGAACGAACACTATTGCAACTCTGTGTATGAACTATATCGGTTCTGCGTACGAACTATATTGGTTGTTCACGTGATCTTCAGTGAAAATGGGCGGGGCAAGAAACAGGAACTCAGGGGCCGGTAGTGTCATGGAGCGTGTAGAGAAGCTGACAGGAGACAGATCTGGGTTTACTTTAAACAGTGCAGTATTTTTTTCCACACAATAGGTTTGGGAAAGGACTTGGTGGTAATTATTTCTATTTAATAGAATCTGCCATTGAGTGTGTAATGAACACAAAGCTGAAGTTAAGTACGTATTTGGTCGTCTTTTTTATTCGCTTCCAGCTACATGCTCGCTTGCAACCCGCAACTGTACTTTTTCATACAGCTTTTGCAAGCTAGTTACTTATTCTAAAGGCAAAATATTCTACATTTACTACTGACGCCTTTATCCAGTATAACATTTAGTTACTACTGGTTACATTTCTTATGCCCAGCGATCCCGCACCGTGCCGACTATTCAGGTGAAGTGACATGCTCATGGTCACACAGTGTCACTATCAGGACTTTAACCGAGAAATGTAGGATTTAGAGGGCAACGCCCTTACCACAATGCCCCAATGCTTGCACATCTGCAATGTGTATATTATTTGACATAATATAATCTTGTCCAGGACAGATTCCTTTGTTAAAGTTGAGTGTAACATTTTCAACCCGTTCAAGAGCTAAATCTGGGATATTTATTCTTTCAAATAATGTATCAGTTTGCAGATTAATGTACACGCTGTATAATATTTTACCATGCACTTAACATTGAAGAAGAAGCTGGTTTGTGAATAAGTAGCTGACTACAAGCATATGTGTAGCTAGGAGTGAATAAAAAGCCACCTGAATGTGTACCTAACTTAAGTCCCGTGATCATTTCAGATGTTAAACGTTAATCATCACCAAGCCCTTTCACAAACATTAAGTGGCATACAAAAGTATTCAATCCCCTTGAAAGTCATAATTTTCTGCAAGACAAAAGATTTATACACATTTATTCATTCAGTATTTTTCTTATGCTGTGACAAAACATTTCCAAAGACAAAATAAACCATTTTCTGTAGACGTTTAACTGAAGAAGAAAAACTCCAAAGTTAATGTTTGCATAGGTATTTAAACCTCTGTGCTTTGGAAGCTCCATCATTACACCAATGACAAATTAATTACAAAGGTAACAGTCGTTTAACAGTCATAATTAAACATGATGAGGTGCTACTTGTGAGTCCTTTCTGTCTCTCTGGATATAAACAGCCCCCTTTGTAAGGGCCGTAATCTTTGGTGGACAGTCACTGCAAAAATGAAAACAAAGGAGCATTCTACTGATGTGAGAAACAAAGTTATTGAAATGCACAAGACTGGGAATGACTATAAAAATATCAAAAGAGTTTGAATGTCCCATTGCGCACTGTTGCATTCATCACCAGAAAGTGGAAGGTTCATCAAAGTACACAGACTCTGACTAGAACAGGCTGTCCCTCAAAACTCAACATCAGAGTGAGACATCAACTGGTGAGAGAGGCGACTAGAAATCCAACTGTCACTCTCAGACGTCTGCAATGATCTTTAGCTGGAGTAAAGGTGCTGGGGTCCACAATTTCAAGAGTTCTCCATAAAACAGGCTTCTATGGGAGGGTAGCATGAAAGAAGCCATTCCTCAAGAAGGTCCACATAAAACAATGTATGCCGTTTGCCACAAAGCATGAGAAAGACCCAGTTAAAATGTGGGAGAAGGTTTTATGGTCATATGAGACCAAAACAGTAGTTTTTGGACAGACGTAAGAGGTATGTGAAGTGTAACACTAACATTGCCCAGGCCTCAAGAAACAACATTCCTACAGTGGAATATGGTGGTGGCAGTCTCATGCTATGGGGATGTTTTTCATGTGCTGGGTCTGAGAATCTTGTCAGAGTTGAAGGGACAATGGATGGACACATATACTGCACAATTTTGCAAGAGAACTTGTTCCAGTCTGCTATGAAAGCTCAGGAGAAGATTCATCTTTCAACATGATAATGACCTTAAGCATTAGGACAATGTGACACTGGGATAGCTCAAAAACAGAAAGGTGAATGTTTTGGAGAGGCCAAGTAAAACGCCCTAAGCTTAACCCTGTTGAGAATCTGTGGCACTGTTTGAAAACTGCTGTTCAGAGGTGCCATCTCACCAACGTAGAGGGTCTCTAGAAATCCTGCCAAGAAGAAAGGGGCAGAATCACTCCTGAGCAGTGTGCAGAACTGGGGCATACTTACAAAAGAACGAAGGCTGTTACGGCAGCAAAAGGGTTCTTGACAAAGTATGAATGTGTTGGGCTTGAATACTTAATGCAAACATCAACTTTGGAGTTTTTCTTCTTCAGTTAAATATCTACAGAAAATGGTTTATTTAGAAATGTATTGTTACAGCACAAGAGTTCACATTAAAAAGAATGAATAAATAAACGTGGAAAAATCTTTTGTCATACAGAAAATTAGGATGACTTTTAAAGTGATTGAATACTTTTGCATGTCACTGTTTCTGAAAGGGCTTGGTGGTTATACAGAAAATTAGGATGACTTTTAAAGTGATTGAATAATTTGCATGTCACTGTTTGTTTCTGAAAGGGCTTGGTGGTTATTATTTTTAACAGTATTTTCCCGTAATTCTGAAATATTCACGGGGCTGACGTGAGGTTGCATATTCTGCTGGCTTTTTATTCAATCCTAGCTACATCCAGTATATGCTTGCAGTCAGCTACTTATCCATACAGCTTTTGCACACCAGCTTCTTATTCTAACAGCATGGCAAAATATTCTACAGCATGTACATTAATCAGAATCATTACAAACTGATCAGTTATTTGAAAAAATAAATATTCCACATTTTGGTTCTGCACAGGTCAAAAATGTTAAACACAACTTTAATTTAACAAAGGAATCTGTCTTGTCACAAAACTGTGAAAATTAAGGTGGCTGAACGTGATTTAACACTTTACAGTGCCCATGATAGCACAGTAAATCCTATTTATCAGATATTGGAGTGGAAATACGCAGGTACTCGTACCTGGCAGGGCAAAAATCGGCTGCATCTTAAAAAACGCATATTCCTTGTCACAAAACTGTGAAAGGTAAGGTGGCCCAATATGATGTAACTCACATATACTGGTCCTAAATATGGAACATTTAGCTTTTCAAAGAATGGACACGATCATATCATGTCAAATAATATGCACGTTGCTGATGTGCAAGCAGTGGGGCATTGTGGTTAGGGCTTTGTCCTCTAAACCCTACATTTCTCGGTTCAAGTCCTGACAGTGACACTGTGTGACCATGAGCATGTCACTTCACCTGTCTAGGCAGCACGGTGCGGGATCGCTGGGCATCAGAAATGTAACCAGTAGTAACTAAATGTTATACTGGATAAAGGCGTCAGTCGTAAATGTAGAATATTTTGCCTTTAGAATAAGTAACTAGTTTGCAAAAGCTGTGTGAAAAAGTACAGTCGCGGGTTGCAAGCGAGCATGTAGCTGGAAGTGAATAAAAAGACGACCAAATACGTACTTAACTTCAGCTTTGTGTTCATTACACACTCAATGGCTGATTCTATTAAATTGTAATAATTACCACCAAGTCCTTTCCCAAACCTATCGTGTGGAAAAAAATACGGCGCTGTTTAAAGTAAACCCAGATCTGTCTCCTGTCAGCTTCTCTACACGCTCCATGACACTACCGGCCCCTGAGTTCCTGTTTCTTGCCCGGCCCATTTCCACTGAAGATCACGTGAACAACCAATATAGTTCGCACGCAGAACCGATATAGTTCATACACAACATTCCAATAGTGTGCGTTCGCAAACCAGTATGTTTCATACGCAAAACCGATATAGTGCACACATAAATCCAGCATGTTACTTTCACAAAGCCGGCATAGTACGCACACATAAAACCGGTAGAAGACTGACAAGGACTCAATGTAGTGCATACACAAAACCAATAGCGTTCATATGCGAAACCGATATATTACCCACGTGAAACCAGTATAGTGCATATGAAAAACCAGTGCTATACGTAAGCAAACCAGTAGTATACGAACACAAACCAATATAGTTGATACGCAAACCGATTGCATACGCACGCAAACCAATGCAATTCCCTCACAAACCGATAGCAAACGCACGTGAACCAGTAATAAAGTTCAATTCAATATAGTTCATATGCAAACCAGTGCTATGCATATACAAACGGATATAGTTCACGCACAAACCGATAATATACGGACACGAACCAATATGGTTCATATGAATGAAACCAGTATTGTTCGCACGCAAACCAATGAAGTATGCACGCAAACCGATAGTAATCATCCATAAACCAATAATGTTCATGCGTAAACCAATACTTTACGTACAAAAATATATGATTTTTGGCCTGTTTGGCCCCTCATATCTGCAGAGGATGGACCGTTACATTGTTTTTCGGAACACTAAAAGAGTGACACTCCGGGACGAGGCCATGACTGCAGAAAAACTGAGTCGCATCTTTCCGGTAAAAATACAAGCTTTGCAAACTTTGCTTCATTGATGTAGCAGTTCTTATATGAACGTTATTTTTGTTACTTACAGTGAAACAGTTACCATTTGGTGATTTCATTTACTAACACTAAGTCTGGCAATTTTTATAGTGCTAGCATTTTGAATGGTTGCTCATTGACTTTTGCCGGCTACTATAGCTAGTAAACGTTTCGAGTATTAACAGTGCGCAAAGTGTAACACGTTAGGAGAGCAACGTGATTTACAGAAAGTTTTCTTAACATGTGTCACACTTGTCAATGAGCGACCATTCACACATTTACACACATTCAAAATGCTACCACTATAAAAATTGCCAGACTTAGTGTTAGTAAATGAAATCACCAAATGTTAGCTGTTTCTCAGTAAGTATAACTTTCTTAAAAGAACTGCTACATCAATGAAGCAAAGTTTGTAAAGATTGTATTTTTACCTGAAAGATGCGACTCAGTTTTTCTGCAGTCATGTCCTTGTCCCGGAGTGTCACTCTTTTACTGTTCTGAAAAACAATGTAACGGTCCATCCTCTGCAGATGCCATGCAGTGTAAGTTAAAGGCCGTCGGTCGATGTGTTGCAAATCGCACAAAAGAAGAAGTACCTCAGGTTTCAGACAACGAAAATGTGTCTGTTTTATTGTTTTTGAGCTATAACACTTTCATTATTTGAATCACAAATAAATCCAGAAAATTATGTGTAATTTTAAGTTTATGACTGCTATTTGTTACCACTGAATTAAAAAATACCTTATTTTGCCTTATTTTATTCTTTAATCAAAAATCAAAATCTGAAAATTCCTTACATTTTCATTTTTTCGTTTTTGCATCTAAAATGAAATTTCAAATACCAAAAAGTACACGGACCCTTTTACTCGTACAGTTTTTAAATTTTAGTTCTTGGTTTTGAGGAGTAATTATAAATGGTTTTTCAGGTGAAATCAGAGATACTACAAGATGCAGAGTGTTCCAACAAGGCACAGGGCTGAAGTCATTGCCGTTTACACAAGCAAATCTTTATAATGTGGGGCGAAACTGTGGACTTAGAGAAAACTCAAGTGGATATCACCCAATTATAAAAATTCCATTTGTTGTATATCTGCACAAGGCATCCATCTTTTTTGATTCATTGCTCAGAGTTTCCTTTCATTATTTTATCATTACAGTGATTGGTGGTTTTCATGATCCTTTTCACAAGAATTTGACAAAATTATCAGTGATATAGGCATGTGGAGTGTTTCATGATTTTGCGAGGTTGCTGATCCAAGAATATAATATTTTTGATATCTGATTCTTTCCTGGTGGTGCTAGCCCTCCAAGAGTCTCTTCCAGAAGGTTAAAAATGGCAAATGTTAATCATAATCTGGTGGGGTATCTTTTCACACTATTTCAGGGTCAGTGATTACGAATATGTTATTTTTGATGTTGGTCTTCAATCAGATGGTTGAAAATTATACATTTCTGTTACAAGAATATTTACATTTTAAATATTTAAAAATAAAGCACACATTTTAATATTTCAAATATTTGATGCAACTATTCTCATGAAGAAAATCATTACGTTTCTTATGAACACCCCAAATTAGGGGAGCTTACACTAATTCAGGCATTTTTTTAAAGCATAGCTATCAAAGAATAAACTGCACAAAATTCTTTAAATAGGAAGGTATGTGTTCCGTGCCTCTTTCTCAGTTAAATGTAATTGGGATAATGCAAGGTGAAGTTGCAGTGCCATTTAAAATAAAATTGTAAATGTGTGGCATGTAGTTGGATGCACAGTCATCTTCTTTTGTGCTACTTTGTAGAATCTGTGTTGAGCAGCAAAGGAAGCTCTTACTCAGATGGCATCGATGTCTACAAAATCTTGATTGTTAATTTTAGACTTATTTTAGTTTACATTGCAGTTTTTTTGTTGAACTTCAAAAATTGATAAACCAAAAAACAAAAGAGCAATCTATCATTGTGTAGAATGTGATATGGTAGAATATATACAGTATGAAAGAAGGCTCTTCAAATGGAGTGAGGCGGCCCCTTTTATGTTACACCCAGATGTGTTCCAGGTGCACCCTGATGAACCTCCCGCAGCACTTTCTGGTATGGAGGTAGTGCTGCTTGGGCACACGGAAGCACTCCAGGTGCACTGGGTTCCTCTTCCGGCAGCCCTTCCAGGTGTGGCCGAAGTGCTGCCATCCAGGGCTCCGGGATCATCCAGACACACCCTGGCGGTGGCCACGGACCCCAACAGGGTTGAGCTTCCAAGCTCTCTATCCGTGACCCTGATGTAATCCAGGGGGGCTGCCCTCTTGCTCCCAGGGGAAGATATTGCCCCTCTCCTGGTCCTTCGCTTCTCCAGGCATCCCGGTGGGGCAAGGTCCCTGGTAGTCTTCCACAGCAGTTATCTTTAAAATTTAGCATTGTATCTTATACTGTATGAATACAAAGGAATGCCCCAAATCCCTACATACACAAAGGAGCCAAAAAGTCACATTTACAAGAAGTGAGCTACGTAAAGTACAGCCCCAACATTCTGAATGTTTTCTGCTTCATGAATAGATGATATCTTGTCAAGAAGAATGCAAAAATGAGTGGGCTCTGTGGTCTGCATAAAACTGAGGAGACCGCTTCAATGAAAGGTGCCATTCATCATTGCATCTCTTCTGCCAGCAAAGCATCACAGAAGCGCACAGATATGAATAGTCAATGGAAGATGCAAAAGTGGAAATGTGAGGGAAATCACTAAAGGATAAGAAGTAAATCAGTTATTGAAAAACTCTGAATACCTCTGAAGTGCTTTGTACAATATGTAAGCGTCTCAATTGCATTCTTTTTTTTTATTGCTTTGACCTTAAGTAAAGTTATAGTTTTTTTCTGCTTTTGAAAAATGTGATTCCCTGAAAAACAGTGCTTTACCTCAGTTTGTTTAGTTCAGTTGAGAATTTTAAATATAAGTGATGTCAAAATGTAGTTTCTCAATGATGAAACTGTAGTTGTTATAGAGAGAATGCAATGACTTTCATATTCTGCCAGAAATATTTAAAGGAGAAGCCACTATTTTTAACATTTTTGAAAAAAATATTGAAATATTATAGTACCTGCTTTGCACTTTTCGATGGTATGGAAGGCATCTTTTATTAAAAAAAAAATGTAAATCACAAAATTGTTATGGTCAAAGGCCTGTGAATAACTATTGTGACAAACTTCACCTGTCTTGATTACAGAGACCCTGATCGGTTTTTGTTCTTTCACTAGGATTTAATGACACTTGTCAAAGAAAAACAGCAGTTAAATTCATTACTAAACTTGGTTCTCACATTCAACCAGCCCCCAAAACATTATACATTTCCTGCTAGGTTGTAATTCTGACTTTCCTGCACTGGTGATCTTGCCTTTTAGCCCTTCTAGAATGCCTTTATTCCCAAAGTGGTGTGTGGGTTTACATTCTCCACTGCCACTGTGAATTTTCCTCTCCCCCTCTCTGTTACAACTGCTGTTGCAAGTAACATGGCCCTCTCTGACACTCCACTGAACAACCAACCTATCACTAATTGGCTTCATTATTAGATTTCTTTCAAATGACTTTTTTATTTTACTTGCTTCAGTTTTTTTAATTGGTCAAAAGAATTAGAACTATTTCCTTTAACTTCATTAATTAACTAAAAAGAGTGGTGAGATTGCCAAAATTAAACATACACAAAAGGCATACTTTTAGTGCTTTCTTCCTTTCACGTGCTTGTCATCTGCAGTAATGAAGCTGTGGTAATTTAAATGTTAAACTTTAAGTCAGTTTAAATAATAGTTCTTATTTCAGAATAAGGGACTGCAGGTCTTGAAACATGTTAGTAAAATTTCTTTATCATATACAATCTCGTCTGGACCTTTTGACAATTTTGTTTATTGCTGAGAAACCAAACTAATTTTGCCATTTGTCATCCCCTTCTTATACTTAAGGTCTTATCAAACTGTTAAACTTAAGAATATAATTTCTTTCAATTATTACAGGTATTTCTACTTCTTTTAAAACTTTTTAAACTTTCATGTAGGGCCTAACTCATATGGATTTTTAGAACAATAATGATACTGATATGCGGGCAGCAAAGATGACCGATTATCAATTAATTTTGTACCAATATTGCTGATGTGTTTAAGTATGAGGTTTTCCTGGAATAAATCTGAATGAAAAGTAGAAGATTAAGCGTATGATGTTTTCACATGAACATGTTTTGATTTAACATTTGAAAAGGTTAAATTACAGATTTTTTTAATGCTTTCAAAACATATTGCCATCTGACATTTGTCACTGTCTTAAGTGTACACTGCAGGTGCTGTGAGCACAAGTGTTTAATTTTTTAAGCTTATAAAGATAATCAAATAGTCCATGCTGACTTAAATATGAAGAAAAAACTTCACTGACAAACATTATTTCATTATGTACTCTTGTATGATGGTTGTATGAAGTAAGATGTACAGTCTTTTAGGGGATTAATGAATCAGGAATAAATGAATCAGTGCTTACATATATTCTGAGAGATGTGAGAATTAAAACGATGTATTTATCTGCGTATACCTGCATGCAATATGTACCATTTAATACAGATTATTATTAATACAGCCAGGAGTGTGCTTGCTATAGGATTATCCAGTATTATTTATTTTTAATGTTTTATTTTTTGTCTTTTAAACGCTTTACCAGTTTCATTTAGAAAATTATATAGTATGGTATATCCTAATGGCTGAACGAAAGAGTACCTACTTAAATGACTATCGGAACATTTACATTTTCACATCTCCCAGACTCTGACCAGTGAAGAAAGTAGGTTTGAAAACACTGGGAATTTTTATTGACTTTTAAAATGGTAATTGTCCTTAATACAAAGTTGTTTGAGAGCCAACATTTACTCAATTAATGAATCCAAATTACTTGGAAAACTAAAATCACCAGTTAGTTCTTCAAAGGAAGGGCAATCTTGTTTTGTCTGTACTACCTTGTTTTTGTTTTTTTATCAACAACACTTGTATACAGCCAATAATAACCACATAATATACAAATGATATCACAAAAAAACACTTTTTTTCCATTACATTTCTTTATAAAAGTAAACACATCTGCTTTGAAAGAATGTCTAGATTTCTTTACTGCACATGAAGAAATGACTGTTCATTTGACAAAGTCCCAGTGGGCAGTTTGGGAAGCGTATTTGCATAGGAAGTGTGATTCCCTCAAATGCCAGCTTAACAGATGAAGGCTTTTTGCAGTTAATGTTTTTGGAGGAGGAGCTGCCAGTTTGAAAAACGCGCCATTGATTAGGCTATATGCACACTTCATGTTAGCCAGCTGCTGTACCTTCAGTACTGGTATCAAAATAGACTATTCCTAGCTGTGGCGTTTTTGACTTGATCTCTTCAAGTTGTTCCCAGACATACGGTAAACAATGTAAGTCGCAGCATTCAAAAATTTTGCCAGACATCAGGAGCTAAAAAAGAGGGCTTCAAACTATAGGTTTCACGTTACATCCACAATTATGAAGGTAAGATCTAGATGTGTTAAAAACTTGTCTAGTATGAATTTACATTGGACTTCTTTAAAAAAAACAGAATTTCAGCAATTCGTCATTAAACTTTATTCAGAGAAAGGTGAATGTATATGTAAGGAGAAATTGTTTCACTCAACAGTTGCCACCTTGCCACAGACACTTGTCAAATCCTCAATTTTAAAATGCAGGCTACAAACTCTGCTATGGGGATTAACTGTAAAGCTCTCTCTGTATAGTGACAATCCATTTGTATCGTGTTTCCACATTGGAGCGAAATGTATGAAAACCAAGTACTTTGTTCTACTTACTGGAAACTAAACATAAAGGTACACAACAATGTTCAGCTGTAGAGCGATCTGTATGCTGAAACTTAAATTTGTTTTTCTCAGACATTCTTGTCACTAAACAAAAATCACAACTGCATTATGGACAGCGGAAGTAACGGAGCTGGCTGAGATTTCACCGGAAGTATGTCAGCACTACTATGTGCATAAAGCCTACTGAGACACAGCTGGTTGGCTTGTATTTAATAGCAAATAATTTGTCTTATCATCCAAATGCTGCAATACCGAGACAAGTCTCTGTGCCTTAGCAAGCCATCCCTCTCTTCTTTTGAAAGCTGAGAGATAGGGCATTTTAAAAATCACCATGAATAGCGATCTGCACTACACATCACTTTGAAAGTGCTGTAGCAATTTGCAGAGATGTGAATGTGATCCAGCACGGGACCAATATAATTACATGAGATACTGCGCAATATGCGTGACATACTGTGTGCCATAGTAATCATGCTGAACGTTTGTTGTCTGTAATTGTGAAATCTCATTCATAGCATTATAATTTGAGGATTAATGTGGAGCATTAAGAACAATAAAAAAAAAGTTAATAACTATGCATACAGGCACAGAAGCAATACAATTCACGTAAAATGTTTTGTACAATTACTCCCTCAATAAGAGCTGTGCCTGATTCGGAGATTCATGCGTAACCAGACAGCAGCTGATCAATTTAAAAAAAAAAAATATATATATATATATCTTGCTGTAGGTTTACTTGTGATAGATCGATTAGAATACCTTTAGAGGTGCCCTGTGAAACCGCCAATCAAACATCCTAATTTTACATATAATTATGAGAGCATGTAATCGAGGATTCCAAAATAAGCATTAACAACAAACATGTACAAGAGTTAAGACAGAAGACATGTGAACTGAGGTAAACTAATTTTGACATTAAATTTATACAGTTAAATGAAAATTAATAGGTATATGTACTGTCAAAACTGAAGCACATCAGTGAATGTCATCAGCAGAGTTTGTTTTCTGTTGTATGCTCGGCTATGTGAAACATGTCATTTAGCGCATAAACTTAGAATCACATAATTTTTCAAATGGTGTTCCAGTAAAAAATTATGGAAATTGCAGTGGTGCACAAATACCCACCATGATTTTTTTTTTTTTTTTTAGTGTTCAAGCGCCTTTTGTTACAGAGTGACACAAGTGGGATGTGCAGCAGCCATTTTAAATGTGGGAGAATCTTTGTAAAGCATGGAGTACAGAATTGTAACAGGAAAACTGAATGTCAACTAGAACATTAGGTACATGAGTGACTTTATGTACAGTACGTTCTGTAAAAGTTTGCCTTATTGGCAAAGGTTAGCACATGGAATTGTTTAGCATGTACATTAAGGCTCAGCTTATTTGCCTTCATTGTGTGTGTCAGTCAAGGGTTATAGCTTTTCAATTCGTGCTTTACTTTGTAGAGTTTTGGCATCATAATGGTGCCGGTTCAACCAATACCAATGCATATGTGGGGACCTAATAGCCCAATAATATAGGTCGGGCCCTACTTTCATGTGTGGTCACTGGACCAGCCTTCTCCACTTACAGTACATCTGTTGTAAGCTTCCTTGCCTGATACCTCTTTCTCCCTTAGGTCTTCATTTACACTTTCTCTTTAGTTGTCTTCTTCTTTATCCTGAAATCTCCATATCAATATTGTTTAACTCTCTTCTCATGACTTGCTCATACCACTTTAACCTTCTTTCGAGGGTTTTCTTTGAGGTTTCCCTAAATTTAACTGTACCACTAATTCTTTGTTTCTTAAGCTTTTTCAGGCCTTTTACTGCACACTTCCATCTCAGCATCATCATTTCTGAAGCATCCAGTTTCCTTTCATTTACTCTTTAAACCACACAGGTTTCTCATTCATATGACAATGCTGGTCAGACCACTGTTTAATACATTTAACCCTTCATTCCCTGACTCTTTGGTCACATAACACTTCTGATCCCCCTTTTCCAATTTTTCTAACCTGATTGCATTATTCATTATGGTTTATGGTCTAGATCCAGCTATCTATTCTCGGTTGTGGTTGATCTAAGACATGTGAACTTTTTCACCCTTATAAGCCTTTCTCCATGCCGGTTAATTTTTCTATAACAATAATTTGTTGCTGCATTCATATTGTTACTTAGTTTCTCAATTTATTTAGGACAATTTTTGTGTTTTTTATGAGTATAGAACATCTTTCCTTTTGTTATTTCTTATATTTTCTTCTTAATCTTTCAAAGACTAAGACACAGAACTACATGTATATAATTTATTTACATTTACAGCACTGTATTTACTATATGGCAGTTGGTTTCTGAAACAAATGTGTGAAATTGATTTTACTATTAATGATTTAAGTTTTACGTGTCACAGATAATAAATATAGTTTAAAGTTACCAATCAAACTAACCAACATATCTTTGAGACCGGTAGAAAGATTGGAGTAACCAAAGATAACCTCACACTGGCACATGGAGAACAATAAACAACCAATTTCTGTTTTATATAGCACATCACATGCAGTAATCACAATCCAGAGATGCTTAACTTGTTCACAGTGGATTAGAGTTGGAAACTGAACCAGCAGTCTTGTGGTTCTGAGTCCAGGGGCCTCATGTATAACGCCGTGCATAGAACTCACACTATAACATGGCGCAAGCACAAAAGCGGGAATGTGCGTACTCACAGAAAAATCCAGATGCAGGAATCTGTACGTACACAAACTTCCACGTTCTTCCGCTACATAAATCCCGATCAGCGTGAAAAGTAACGCATGTGCACGCGCCTTCTGTCCCACCCCAACTCCTCCCAGAATTACGCCTCTTTGAATAAGTAAATCAATATAAATAGCCTTCTGTGAAAAGACAATGGGAAAAGCACGGGGGAAAATATAAGAATTTCAGCGAATACCAAGTGGAGGCAAAGGAAAAACGCACTATTTGTTGGTTTAAACAGTGGATAATCAACAAAAGGAAGTTGATCGAGTGACAGAGTGTCAGAGAAACTCGAAAGCTTAAGTTCACAAAGTCGCACAGTGCCCGAAATAAAAAAGAAATCACATATCAAAGTCGCAGTGAAAAGGCGAGTCGTAGCCCACCGTCTGAGTGTCATATGAAAGCTTATTAGGGTACAGACAAAAAATATAGGCACACAGTGGGAAAAAGCACGAAATGTCAACTTTAATCTCGAAATTTCCACTTTAATCACGTAGTTTATTTTGCCATTAAAGTAGAACATCATAAACTTCATCTTAAAATCGTTTAATTTACTAGTTTCTCAAATCCCATTGTAACTAAAGTAGCACGTTAAATGCTTTGTTCTTGTATTTGATCTTCTATGTGCTCTGTGTGTGAATCACTACCTGCTTCTTAAACGGGCTTTCTCTTTCTCCGACAGGACACATAATCCATTACATTCGTGATATTACAGCTCTCTGAATAATTAAAATACTGAGATGTATACGTGATATCTTTTTCATGATGATAGGAATGAAAGCATGTTATTAAACATGGGAACACGGTGGCGCAGTGCTTGTTCATGTCTCACGCAAGA
This sequence comes from Erpetoichthys calabaricus, assembly GCF_900747795.2. Classification (NCBI taxonomy): domain Eukaryota; kingdom Metazoa; phylum Chordata; class Cladistia; order Polypteriformes; family Polypteridae; genus Erpetoichthys; species Erpetoichthys calabaricus. Next base: position 217,031,180 of record NC_041394.2, on the reverse strand, counting down.
GGCTTGCTGTGCCATGCGTGACCTTCGATGAAATAATTTATTACAGAAGTACTGTCTCTTTCAAACGTACTAATCTCCAATTCCTGTCCTTACTTTTCTTTCTTCAAATACCCAATCGCCACACAATCAGCTCTGTAATAGACGTGAAGCCATTTGTAAGCTTAGAATGCCGATTCTTCAAAACTTTTAAGGAACATAGAAATATCTTCGTAGTACATGTTTAATTATTCTATCAAGAATACAACGCAATGCAGGAACAATCCCTGAACTAGCTAGCGCTGCAGCACCGTGTCCTCACATGTTTAATTATTAACAATACATATTATTTAAATGAAGTTAAAGTTTTATCTGTATAATATAATCAACATATTTTGCTGCATTTCATCTTAACAATGATATCGTCATTATATGTAAATACGCGCTTTATAAAGTGGCGCAGGCTGTGCAATATTATAACTGTAGTGCAAGTTTACAGTGGGGTAATTGTACTTATAAGTACAAACAGTTCTACAAGGAGCACTTGATGGACTGATTGAGTGCATTTATAGTTCTTGGGATGAAACTTTTTCTAAACCGCGAAGTCCGTACAGGAAAGTCTCTGAAACGTTTTGCCGTGGCTCAGGCAGCGTCTGCTTCATGCTGTATACCGATAATTCTCTTTCCAATTAGCTGCTGCTGTGATTCCCCACTCAGATACAGTGATATAAATACTCCGAGTGGTGCAGTGAGAGTAATATGGAAAAAGATGATCTGCTGTGGCAACCCTTAACGGCAGCAGCTGAAAGAAGAAGAAGATGCATTGAGAGTAACAACGCTAAAGCAGTTATGGTATTTGGAATACTATGGCTATTCCCTGGACCATTATATTGCTGCAGGTTAATTACAATCAGATGCATTACACTAATAAACAATATGCAGTTAGTTTCAGTGTATTTATAAAGTCGCGTCAGGAATGTGGATCTAAGAAAGAAAGGGTGACCACACAGGAACAGTAGCACTGCTTTGACGCTGGGTGCCGCCAGTCTGCAAAACCGAGCGGAGAAACTGCGTATGCCAGGGTATGAGGTAGCGTGGAAATGTGTGTGGCTTTACGCCAAGTTTATGTTTTATACATCTCAATTTGAGCGTGGAAATGTTCATACGCAACATTTCTGTGCGTACGCACCGTTTATACATGAGGCCCTGGTCCTTATCCATATCTTGTCTACTGTTCCAGTAATTTACATTTACGTATACCCTAGCCTTCTTAGGCCTCTTGAAGAAAAAGAGCCTAATTCCTTTGTACACCTCTAGGTAGAAACTTGTTACCATTTGAATCTGTGCATACATGTTTGTTTATTGAATTTGCCATGTTTGAAGTTGCATGAAAATGGGATGCTGTAATAAGGAAAATGTTTTCCACTTTGCTCAGTCATAATTCATAGACTAGTAAATAAATCTTAATGCAATTGAAAATCTTAATTTATGATTTGCATTGGAGCATTTGCTATTTGGAATCTAAGAAGTTTTATATTTGCACATCTTTCCAAAAGTGAAGCATTTATTTGCACTAATTAAATTAAACCAGAAAATCCATCCTTTTAAGTCTACCTAATTCAGTTTAATCACAACGCAAAAATCACACACCCATACTCTCAGTCACAGCAAATACAGAATCGTTCACTAATATCATCAGTCTAAGGCAATAGTTTTCAAACTCAATTTCGAGGAAAGCCATGGCTAGAGTTTCGTGTTCCAAACAATTTTACAAAAATCATTGTTCTTTTTTTTTTAATTGATCTCATATGTTTGGTTATCTGACCTATAAATGATTGTAAAAAGTACATAAATCTTTTCCATAGTTTTAAATGCTTACTGTGTGTTTCTTTTGCCAACTTTTTTTTATTACCTTTTCCTGTTTATTCTTTTAATTGTCTCCAGATGCTGACAATTAGCACTGATCACTGCAAACATGGGTGCAAACAATATTGAATATTAAAGGGAGCATTAACTTCAATGCTGCATTCACTCATTTACTTATTTATAAATGTTTAAGGATGAACGGACATGTGAATATGGCACTGAAGTCATTGCTTCCTTTAGCATTCAATATTGTCAACATCTGGAGACAAGAGAACAAACTTTATAGAAAATGGAAAAACTGTACAGAATATGTAAGCATTTAAAGATTTGGCAGAAATACAAATTTCAGAATTTTTTATGAAAAAGAGTAAAAAAGGAGAGCTTACTAAACATGAGACCTATTAAAAGTAAGAATGACACACTGATTTTGAAACTGGTTGAAATGAAAACCTATGGCCACAGGATTAAGCTGGGGGACCACAGGTCTAAGATAATATATTTTACTGGGTGGTGTACCCCCAGGCCACCTATGGTGGCCTATTAGAACCTCCCAAAATAACTCTCATCGCTCGCTGTCGGTCTACAAGTATATTCCAACATGGTCAAACTGTCTCCCTGAGATTTATTTTTAGTTATAGCAAATGCTAAAACGTTTGGAAATTGTCGTCTATGCAAGATGAATGGTAATCACCACTATCTAACTAAATACGTGGAAGGAATACATGATTACCAGTCGTGATTTTACTGGCAGATAGATGTTTATGCATTTTTTTGTAAGAGTGCACCATTACATATGCTTTGTCGGCTGCTAACACACAACTGAGCTACTACCTTTCTTAGTGGAGTGGATGAATATAAGGTAATTTGTTTTCATATGCACATTAAATTGCTTGTATTGACATTAGAGTATAATTTTTGTACATCACACGAAAACGTTGCATGATTTCACTAATCTTTTTATATATAAAATATATATATATATATATATATATACAGTATATATACAGTATATATATATATATATATATATATATATATATATATACAGTATATATATATATATATAAGTATATATATATATATATATATATATATATATATATATATATATATATATATATACATACAGTATATATATATAGAAAGAGAGAGAGCGAGTAGATAAATATTGGTGAAATTTGTACTATTCTTATTTCTTACTGTTTGTATTTTAAAATTCTATTGATTGACCTGTCCTTCTGTATTGAAACTTACTTTATCCAATATAATATTGGGAGAGACCAAAGATTGGGACAACAAAGACAATGATCAGCCATGTCCCGCCATGCCATTTGTGGTAAAGCATCTTTCATACAGAGTATATTTCACACATACAAATATATCTATATATATTCAGTATGCAAGTTGTTTAAGAATTGTATTTTGTCAATTTATTACCACCCCATATACAGTATATTCACACATGGCCCAATTGGTTGTTATCAGTTCAGTGCTCATTAAATAAATTTATTCTGAACATTTTCTTAGCCTTTCACTTTTCTTAAGGTGCACTCTTCAGTCCCCTACTATATATATATATATATATATATATATATATATATATATATATATATATATATATATATATATATATATATATATATACTATATATATATATAAGGTATATATATATATATATATATATATATATATATATATATATATATCGATACACACAAATATCCATACATGTTCAGTCCTAATAACCTTGACAGTTTTAATGCAAAGCTGTTATAGGTCAGTCAGTTTTTAAGAAATCAAGTTTAAATTGCAATTTCTTTTAAGGACTGATGCTTTTCCCTTTGAATTTTACTTGCTGTTTGTTGCTTTGCTTCCTCAGTCTTGCTCTGTCTAGTGATTCAACACTGTCTCTTTCTGCAGCCATCCTGTCAGCACAGCTTTCGCTCCCAAGCATTCAGACAGCCCCCCAGGACACAGGGTTCTGCGTGCAGACAGTCATTCAACTGCTTGTCTCCTTGGCAACAAAAAACAGCGCTTGCTTGCATCAGAAATGATACCAGTGGTGTTGTGACGTCTACTGTGAAAATCTTTAGTTATACTCAAATAGAAGAAGAATGACTTATTTTGGTACAGTAAAATGTGATGATTCTTAAGGCATATTTAAATAATCCTGCATATTCAGTGCCTTTGTTGGCCAATTGTTGCTTGTGTATTGTACACTAGAACAAACATGCACACTCAGGAAAGTGAGCAGATATAATTTCATTTAAGAATTAGATTATTTTTGCATACATTTAGTTGTATACTAACCAATGTGGTTTGAATGTACTAATTACTAGTTTGTAATATCAAAAATCTGTAAGTATATTAGATCAGTCCATCCATCCATTCATTTTTAAAACTGGCTTTTTATAATAAGCAGTTTGTAGTCTAGTGAAATCCTGTAATAACTGCACAATAACCAGGAGCCAATCTTAAAAAAAAAAAGTGATTAAACCTTTAATGCAAAAATTACTCTGAATTGTGGTTTATCTGTCTTTTAATTCATTTTTGGAATTTAAATTAGAGAAGAACATTCTCAAATAAATATATTCCCAATGTCTAATCCCCTGACTCAAAAAAACTTCAAATTAAGATTTAAAGGACTCCAAATACTGTAGTCTATTACACTTCTCTGATACCTCACTCCAGGTCTCTTTTTTCTCTCATTGTGAAGAAATACTTTTAAATGTTTCCAGTGTGTCTGCAAAATTTCCCCTTAAATTTCATCTGTACCCTTATTTGATTGCTGAAGCACTCACTTTGTGATATCAGAGATCAAACCTGCATGCAATTTTCTAGATGACTATGTTATTTTGTGTGTTGAAATCTGCTGTGCGCATATGGAAATCAGTGAAGTTGAATCATTTGATCGGCGAGTACTTTATAAGTGGTATATACAGTCCTTTTTTGCACTAGCAGCTAGCACTGTCCTTGATTTACAGTGACCATTCTTAAAGTGAGCTAATCACCAAACAAAATGCGGATACGTGGAATGCATTATTTTCTCCTGCTTTGGATGTCCTTTGTGCTTGAAAGTGAAGCCTGGGTGTTTATTATGAAAATTGATGTTCCTTTAAGTGTTGGGGTCATTTACTGGTGTACCTCCTGATTCCTCTTTTGTGAGCTGAAGCTAATCATTCTGATAGAAAAGCCCTGCTGATTTAATTTATTTTCTTGTTTGTTTACATGTCATTGGCACTGGTGCTTTGCTTTACAGTTTCAGAAGTAGTGTGTACAGTATGTTAACAACATCATTAGGAGAAGGGTATGTTTTTCCAGTGTGTTTCTCGCTTGTTCTTCCACCATATTGCATACATTATTGCATCCTAACATTTCTAATTCCATTCAAAGTTGCCAGTTGTGAATTTGTGGCATGTGTAACAGTCCATCAATATTATTTAAAGAATGTTGGCTGATAAAATACTCTCTTCACTGTGGACACTGCAGCACATGTTGCCATTTTCACCTTTATATTGTGGCCAGACAAAATATTGGCTAGAATTGTGCCATTGAGTCATTTTATTGTTTCAATGCCTATGGTGCTTTAGGAGCAAAATGTTTGAATTCAATGCCCCATAGTTCAGGTAGAAATATAGGATTCAGCCAACACTTATTGGCCACTGGTGTGCATCATGTGTATACCAGTATATATATATATTTATATATATATATATATATATATATATATATATAAAAAATATACAAGTAAAGGTGCATGTTATTCACTATCTCATTCTACATTTCCAGTTAGCATTTTAAATATGGTTTGATATCGTCCATGTTAAAATTTACATGTTCTTAAAAGACTTTCTTTTCAGGGACTACAGTAATCCCTCCTCCATCGCGGGGGTTGCGTTCCAGAGCCACCCGCGAAATAAGAAAATCCGCGAAGTAGAAACCATATGTTTATATGGTTATTTTTATATTGTCATGCTTGGGTCACAGATTTGCGCAGAAACACAGGAGGTTGTAGAGAGACAGGAACGTTATTCAAACACTGCAAACAAACATTTGTCATTTTTTCAAAAGTTTAAACTGTGCTCCATGACAAGACAGAGATGACAGTTCTGTCTCACAATTAAAAGAATGCAAACATCTTCCTCTTCAAAGGAGTGCGAGTCAGGAGCAGAGCATGTCAGAGAGAGAGAGAGAGACAAAAGCAAACAAATCAATAGGGCTGTTTGGCTTTTTAAGTATGCGAAGCACCGCGGCACAAAGCTGTTGAAGGTGGCAGCTCACACCCCCTCCGTCAGGAGCAGAGAGAGAGAGAAACAGATAAAAACAAACAGTGAAAAATCAATAGGTGCCCTCTGAGCTTTTAAGTATGCGAAGCACCGTGCAGCATGTCGCTTCAGGAAGCAGCTTGCACAGAAGTTAGCAACGTAAAGATAATCTTTCAGCATTTTTAGACGAGCATCCGTATCGTCTAGGTTTGTGAACAGCCCCCCTGCTCAATCCCCCTACGTCAGGATCAGAGAAACTCAGCGCAAGAGAGGGAGAAAAGTAAGTTGGGTAGCTTCTCAGCCATCTGCCAATAGCGTCCCTTGTATGAAATCAACTGGGCAAACCAACTGAGGAAGCATGTACAAGAAATTAAAAGATCCATTGTCCGCAGAAATCCGCGAACCAGCAAAAAATCCGCAATATATATTTAAATATGCTTACATATAAAATCCGTGATGGAGTGAAGCCGCGAAAGGCGAAGCGCGATATAGCGAGGGATTACTGTATATGTGCTTTCAATCATCAGTACTATCACGTTGTTACAGTTCTGTTTGGGGGCTGATATATTTATATCAGCATTTTTGCCATTTCACAAATAGTAATGATACGATTTTTGTTCCTTAAAAAGCACACGGACTAAAGAAAATTGTTTAATATTCTTTATTTTGTGTGTATATTACATGTGATCAAGAAGAAATATTTAAAAGCAAACCATTTATGCATAATGTGCAATCACAATTTGAGCAATACAAGCATGCCTGTTGAGTTAGATTTCAATGTAGAATGCTGACACCTGAACTAAATATTCTTGCAAAAAGAGGGCTAGGTGCAGTAATGCCAAGGTTTCCTTTTCCACCATGTGTACCTTTGGTTAGTTGACGTTATGCACTTTCCAACATTCAAGAGTTCTGAATTCTATTTTGGCAATTGACCTAGCTCTGCCATTTGACCATAAAATGAATTGAATTGAGCACAGTGACAGAGTGGTTAATATAGCTATCACAAAACTTCAGAGTCTAAGGTTTGAATTTTAAACCAATACTAGAAGATGTAAGTTGTATTCTTTGTAAATCAAAGATATGGTGAAAAAAGAGCAGAATGAGGTATCGGGCTTATATGTAAACTCCACACGGACGGCAACAAGGACAGGAAGGCTCTGGAGACGTGGAGTATGCAATGACCACTTGAATGAATCTGGAGTTCTTCTTTTCTAGTAATAAGGAATATTATATTTAAAAAAATTGTCATGTAAGCAGTAAGGTATAGTGCCTATTCCAAGTTAATAGCCTGCCATTTTCCAGAGGCAAGGTTGTAATCTGTATACGTAAGGTAGAAACAAGTAGTTACTTTAAAAGGAACCCATTAACATGAGCATAGGGCACAGAAGAAAGGAGATTTTACACATATGTTAGAAAGTCAGAGGGCTAGAGTTAAAGTTATATAAATAAGTGGCCAAGTAGTCCAGCTGCAAGTGACTTTAAATTTGTTGATGTACTGTAATAGAAATGTCAGGTCAATGGGAAGCAATGATATATTTATCAGTAAGCATAATAAGTAATCAGTATTACTTCATGTAGTCATGTAGTTCGTGCTTTAATCAATTTTCCTCCATCTTTCTGGTGTCACAATAACAGAATGTTTTTGTTTGATACTAATACCAGTGAAATTTTATGCTACTCGTTCCCTTTCGGTACCATGGCAAAAACAGAAATTACATTCAATTGTAATTTAAACAATTAAAGTACATTAAAGTATTAAAGTGCATTCATTTATTGAAGTTAACGATATTGTGCCTTTTTCTATAATGCAATATGTAATATATAAATATTAACAGTAACAGCTTTAAAATACTGGTATATACATCAAGTTGTAGTTACCCAGCTATCTGTTAAGTAAACAACTATTGGCATTCATAAATATCAAAATCCAATGAAAGGCTTTGATTGAATGTGTGCAGAGATGGTGATCCCCCATTGTAGCAACAAATGGGGTTTATAATCTTGGGGGAATTTCTGCATAGGGTTTATATACGTAGAATAACTCAAGCTACCAGTTTTATGTTAGCATCTGTATTCTTAATTTATTCTCTGACAAGAAAGTTCTCTATCTAGTAACTGAAATCTGCTTCTTCAAATTCATACTAAATATAAAAATTCAAGGATTAGTATATATGTACTTTGTGAATTCCAAGATAATTTCAGATATTTCCATGTAAACCAACTCTTTAAAGCTGTTTTTGTAACAACATGCTTTTAATGTCTGGTTTGGCAATGAACCAATAGGTTAGATTTGTAATACTTCCTATTGTAAGATTTATACTTGCATAATTAGATTGTTAAATCATATTACTAAAAGAAATATTTAATAGATTAGTCAGATTAATTCAAATTTCAAGTGCCAGACATACAGTATGTGGTGCTTTAATTTTCCATTTTTTTTCAGGTTGTCCCAACTTTAAAGATTCCAGTGTAAAATCAAACTTGATTGTTTTACAGTTATTCTTTATTTCAGAACTTCTGTTGAAAACAGCAAAGTTTTGTTTTCTTATGTGAGTGATCACTGTTTATTTCTTATGCCTGTGTGCAAATCTGAAAGTTACTTGGACTGTTGTTACCTGTACTGAATACATTCATAACTGAGGCAGCATTACATTCTTTAACGTACCTTTCAAATATATGACTTGCACTTTGACTATACTAATGAACTCTAGTTTGCCATCACAAAACAGACACAACACAAATTTAGTGTTTGCATACAGTATATGTATTTAGCTGAGAAGTATGCTGTTTTGTTTTATCTGCATGTTTTGGCGATTACGCATCTCTGTTAGTACAGTACAGTACATGTTGTATTAATAGAGAGATGTGCCTTGTCTTTCGAAGCTTTGAAACACTAAATAAATTTTATTTTGATATTAACACATGGAACTGCTAATCTTATCACTGGTGTACATAAGCAAATTAGCCACTTTGTTTGAATCTTGCGTCAATGTTTACTTGCTACTTGCAACTGTTTGTGTTAGCAGTTCTCTCCCAACCCTCAGTCTTATAGGTGAAACTGTGGACGTGTGTAAGTCACACCACAGTGCGACCATTAAGTGTATACAACTCTTAGAAAAAATTGACAGATGCTTGGACTGATGAGCAACTGTTGAAGTGCTCATTATGATCAGAGAATGAATTTGAAGCCTCATTCATTTATCGGGACTGTTTTGGACTCTACTAAAAGCAACTAATATCTTTATATCTCCTCTTACAAATGTGTGACGATACAAGTTAAACGATTACACCTCATTTGGTTAGTAATGTTATTTTGCTCTCAAAGCATGCACAAATCTGTCTCTGAATTAATTCCATAATGGGAAAAAAGTGTCAATAATGGAGCCATTAGTGTGAGTGTGGTGTTTTTTTTAATAGTGATTACTGTATGATTCCTTCACTCGCGTGCTGATATTCTCTTGCACAAACACAAAAAATTACCAGACATGACCTCTGCTGCTTTTCTTTTTGACATGTGTTGATGCTGAGCTATATTGTCAACACTGTCAGCCATTTTTATATGTAGTTTTAAATCATGTATTATTTTGTCTTCCCGAGTGCTCAGTCTACATGCTTTCATGCATGAGTGTAGCGCTGAACACCTTGGTACTACCAATACTGTAAAAAAGCTGGTACCATTAAGATTTTTGGAACTTTAGTACCTAATTAGTACTGGAATATCAGTTCTTAGTCACAACTAGTATTGATAAGCAAATTTCGCCAAAGTGTTATTTGCAGTGAATTTGCTACATTCACCCTTGTTCATCAAATTATTTACTGATAATTTGGCCAGTTTAGGAGAACTGTTGTTTTCAGTGTCCCATAAGGCTTTGCGAGGCCAGCACAACATCCCTCAGAGCTGTAACAGCCTACATTGAATGGGAGCACCCCCTGGGGTATAATGCTGATCATTGGCATTACAGATTGATTACGAAGCTTGCACATCTCTCACTATGTTCTTTCTTCTTTGATCTCATGGATGCACGGCCATGCAGTGGTTGGCACTATGAAGAGCACACAGTTGTGCTTACAGTTCATGTTGCTAGTTTACTGGCTGACTCAATGCAGATTTGAACACTGGGAGAAACTCGGAGTTAGCAGAGAAAAATCATGCTGATATAAACAGAACATGCAGACTTCATGGAGAGCAAAGGTGCTAAAGCAGCTGGCGAACTTCTATAGCATTAGTATTCATACCAGTTTTTTTTACATTTTCCATAAAAACATGCTATAAAATGTAAAGCCGTAAAGACCCATAAATACTGTGTATGGTAGGTGAGCTCAATTTAAGAAGCTTAACAGATAAGTAAATAATGCAAGCTCTCAAAGTTTATTTTTATGAAACCTATGCAGCATAAATAATTGGTTATCTCTGTTTGTGGCCAAATGTGCAGGTAGATTTTTGAGTTCAATGTCAATATAAGGGGATGAGGCGTGTGCCCTATGCATGCATAATTACCCATGTGGAGAATGAAAACAAACCTTGAAAGAGCCTGACACCACCCTACCCCCTCCAGACTTTATGAGTTTGTGTATGAAGCGTACTTTGAGCAACTCTCATGATTCTTGCTGGCATGCAATAATGGAAACAATCATGCCATGCAACACTGCTCTTCTCCCCACCAGGGAACATAGGAGTCTGCCTCTACTATGAGCTTAAAAATCCCTGGCAGGAAGTAAATATGTTTCTTTGGACTTAAATTCTAATTATTAGTGGAAGTTAGTTCTTGAATCATTGATTAAACTCTCCAGTCACCAGGATGTACTAATTCCTGGTGAACATTGGCTACCCAAATACCTGAATACAGTTAGAAATGATCCTCCAAAGTTCAAAGTTCAGATGTTTTTAACTGGACTACCCCACTAGAGGAACACCATTCATAGAGTTACACCTTTTCATTTAGTACAGGAGTCAGCACACACCTTTTATACATAACATCAGTCACTAGTAGCACTGGCACAGCTTGCAGATGATTTCAGGGTTGGTTGGATTGGAAAGGTTAATGTTGTAATTAACTTGCTATAGGTGAGTCTTAACCAGCAGGCATGAAAAATACTATAATGACTCTGACTCATGCATCAGCGGAGGAAGGCAAGAAACAAGAACAGCAACACTGCTGAGTCAGTAAGGGAAAGCAGTATGAGCTGGCATGCCATTATTCAAATGAGCAGCATCAGTGCCAGCCACAGGGGTGCCTATAAAGACAGACCTGCCTAGTCACCATCCTACTGTGGTAAAAGCAAGCAGTCCTTGTAAGGATAAAAAGCTACTAAATAGAGACCTAAATTAGAAACAAAGAACTACTGTATATGTATGAAGATGACAGTTGACTTGGTTTCTCAGTGAAACATAGACAATAATGAGAACAATATATACTGCTACTTCCAAGATTCCCTGGCCCCAGCCAAAAATAGGCCTTAGAGATGAAATACAAGGGCTTGCTTAGTGAAACAGGAATGCCTGCCTGAAATAATAAACTTCTATTGAATAACAATGTTAATATATGTGTTTTCATTATTTTTTTATATTTTTCTTTTTTGTGTGATTAAGAATTTTATTGTTATTTTCATAATATCATCTCTGTGCAATTCTGTATAACATTTTTTGTGGGTGCCCCTGCTTTATGCATTTTTTTCCATGGGTGCTGCCATATTGTGTATGACATTGATTCCTGTTGCTAATCAACAGTACTGACATCATCACATTGGCAACATAAAATTCTTTAGTACATAAAACATAATTATAGATATGTTTTGTTCAGCCTCATCTTACTATGAAAGCAATTTTGGGTTACTACTTCATTTTGGTTATTTGTTTCTCATGACTCCTGTGTTAAGAACTCTGCCCTACATCCTGACTAACCTTTCTAACTCGTCTTTAAAATACAGATGTACTGTATTCTCTGCCAATCAGTTCAATTTTGAAGTGCATGTTTCAAGTCCACGTGATTATTAATAGTAGTATTCTTATTACTGTTATTATTTATAGAAGAATCCATAACTAAACAAGAGAAAAGGCTAAATAGAGATAAACAAGTAATACACTAAAACAACACATAAAATGTGCCACCACATACTGAGAAAATGTGACATGCAAGAAAAAAAGTATGTATTTGTAAACATATCAAAATATAGGATTTAGGCAATTCTAATAAAGCTCCTAAAAACTGAAACAAATAATTCTAGGCTTCTTTTACACGTAAAATGTTGCTGCTCTGACATGACACAGCCATTTGCATGAACCACATAATAGTTCCATGCGTTCATTTCTAATGTACAAGTGTTCCCGCAACAGTGACAAGCAGACTTGCAATGAAATGAGGTGAAGGCATATAGACCACAGAAACATGATACCTTAATACTGTTCAAAAGTAGTTTGATCAATATTCCTGTGCTTTTGTTTGTTTGGGGTCTGTTGAGGAAATTTGATCAATGTTTTCCATGTGTTGTAGTTTGTATTGATATTTTCTTTATATCAATTCAAAAAAAATCCATGAAACCACTATTGTTTTAGCAGTCAACTCCAGTATAGTGACATGTTCATTTTTTCCTCGTTTTGCCAGTGGTTTCTCCTTGTTGTAGCCAACTCTGTAGCTGATAATTTATTGTTACTTTTTCACTTTACCTCTTATTGTCCTGTGAGTCCTTAGTTCACACATACTGTACTTTATGTGCCTGGAGCTTTGCTTGAACCTGAATAGTCTTACACACAAACTGATGTTTTTTTCTATCATATCAATTTTTTACCTTGCTAATTTTACACAAATATTTCTCTGTGCTTGTTGAACTAAAAAAAAAGTTTAAGTACATATTTCTAATTACTAAATTGTGTTAATTATTTTCACTCTAAAATCCTACTTTGCATAAGGGAATGCATACTCTCAGTATACTAATATATTTTTATATTTTCTTTCCATACAGTAGTTAATCATGAATTATAGTCAAAAAGAGGCATATAGTAATTGTTTTGTTAAATGTGAAAATGTTATACCTCATTAGAAATAAGGAAATGTTGCTCCCTCAAAACAGTCACCATTAGGGACATGTGCTGAAATGAATATTCTCTTTTTTTTAAAAAAATGAATACAAATATTTAGTGCTGATAGCTCATTTAATTAGGTAATATGTACGTTGTTCCAAGTATCTCATCTGGCTACTTCTGGAATGCTGTCTGAAAATTCACTTGACTGTGAATTTTGTTCTTGACTCTTCTGGCCTTATATTTGCACTACTTACCTGCCACTTGTACTATCGGTTCTGTGTCATCCCTATTTTAACATTTTATTTTGGAGGGCAAGCTTTATTTGTAGGTAGTGTGGTGGCTAGTTCATGCTGCAACTCTTTGAAACCTGGCTTTGATTACCAGTTGAGTTACTGTCTTTGTGGAGTCTGTACATTCTTCTCATGTCTGTGTAGGTTTCTGGTGGTGTTTACTTTCTAATTTCCAAAATCATCTTTGGCCAACTGTAAGTTATCCTAATGTGATTTAGTATGTGGGTGTTTATATGAGAATAACCTGCAGTGGACTTAAGGTTTGATTTTTTCTTGCATGCCCACAAATTTGAAAAATCAGTGTTGAAAGATTAAACACGTACATTGATTGTTTGTAGAAACAATATTCCACCATATGACTTTATATAAAAGTCAAATTATCATACATTGTACATGTTTTTCTGCAAAATACAAAAACAAATAACACCTACAACTATAGAATAGCACATTTAAGACATTGCAATATGGTCCAAGTGAAAGCGGAGTGATTTTTATGTTCTGTGGACAACTTGGTACAGATTGCATTTTTCTATTTAGTGACAGAAAAGTTTGAAGGTTCAACCATAATTTGTATGACTTTTTCATTTTGCATATGCCATGAAATCTTTTTTTTTCTCTTGTCAGATAATGTAATTATCAGCTGTTCAATTTTTTACACAATAATTATGCTGGTATTTATTCTGGCTGAGAAGCATGACACATTTGTTTTATATTAATGACATCTAGGCTGTCAGTATAAAATCTGATTTCTTAAAGCAGCAGCAAAAAGAATACCTGACTGCATATTTGATCAGCTTTAAAGACTAATGTCATGTAGGCACCAATATTTTGTGTAATATTATTTGGAAATACCAGTTGTGATTAAAGTACAGTATTTTAATTTTATTGTTTGTTAGTTTCTAAATAATAGTCTCACTGTGCCCATTCCTCATATCCACACCTCACAATCAAATAAACATTTGCCCAGAAAAAATAATTTTCTATTTTTGGTCTAATCTATCTATCTATCTATCTATCTATCTATCTATCTATCTATCTATCTATCTATCTATCTATCTATCTATCTATCTATCTATCTATCTATCTATCTATCTAATAAATTTGCTCATTCCTGTAGATAGTTCATATTTTTGATGCCTTATATTTTAGAAAATCAACCTTAAACTTAATTGAAGTCAGACTGAAGACTGAAGAATAGGAGTTGTACTTCCTAGTTCTATTAATTGTACTTGCATTAGCATTTTGAATTCACTGAAAGCTGCCGATAGAATGATTTTAGGAGACTGTAATTAACAAACTCTATAGTCAATTTTACTATATATGCATGCATACTTAGATAAAGTCATGATTTTTCTATTTTTTTAAAACTGGGAAGAAGCAGGACAATGTAGTAAAAAACAAACCTAGTGTTCCTGTGAGATGCATCCTGATTTGAGTATAGTACTGTTTTTCATTTCCTGTTTTCTGAAACATACACTTAAAGAAATACGAACATAAGACTTTTCACAGATGGGGTGAGGCTCATTTTTGTTTTTAAGCAGTTGGTTATCCCAATATCTCACCAAAGCTGTCAATGTCTCTGCATCAGGTGTCTCTTGGGCATAAAAAATCCAGACAGATGACCATTCCAACTTCAGGTGAATGCACCTCATTGTAAACATTCTTGGCATAAGAAACAGAAGACTATTGCTTGGATCTTTTCAGGATTGAGCATGCCTGAAAGAAAGTGAGCTTGAACAAGTTTTACATTGATTAGATTTTTTACAACATTGATTTGAGAAGTTGCTTTTAAATTAGTGCTGAAGTCTTACAATCAGAAGAACCATAACATCAGGGCACATCATAATGATTTGTTAAAGAAAACTTCCAGATATCTGTAAGTTGCATTTCTAACAGTAATGACTTTAGGCATATACTGCACACTTTTACACATATTGTTTCTGCTGATTGCAGAAGGAAAACAAACAAGACCACAATTAGTGTGGTGGGACATTTGTTTCTAGGAATTGCTGCCTCAAACACAATAAATCTGACCAACCATCTCTTATATATATTTCTCTTCTTTTTCGTCCTGCTTCCACTTCAAAACCAGTCCCACCCACACATAGCCGACAAGGCATTTCTCGATTCCTATTCATCGTCTTCCATGTCATGCACTATACTGGCCTGCTGAGCGTAATACATCCAACAAGTGCTCGAGGTGCTCCCACAATGGTAAAGTAGCTTTACCACCTTTGCGGGAGCCACCTGTGTCTTTACAACAGCTTCTTACACAGCAAACATCAGAAGCTAAAAATTATCGTGAACACATTTGAGAATACAACTCTTCTCTATCCTTTGCTTCTGTGGGTGCACAGATAACTCAACCTCTTGGCCACGGACCATACTATTTTAAAATACACGGGCAAATTTATCACCAAATCTCTCCACTATACACTAACACTTCTACCTCTCTAGGATATGGACAGTTGTATGTTTTTGACACAGCGCAAGCTACTGAAGTACGCTTACAAAATAAAGCAAACTCTGCATGCAGCGAAAATGTACTTCTCCAGCTAGATTCCATGCTCAGAACCATCAACCACTTTCCTAAATCATACAAACACATGCATGAAATCGCTCAGTCCAGTCCAACAGGATCTGTACGAATAGTTTTCAAGGAAAACTCTAGGCAAGATTTACAACGATACAATGCCCCGACATGTCACACCGATGTTGCAGCAATTTTTGTCGGAGAAGATGGCGAAACGCCTGCTGAAAGGGACATTTGCATCTATCCCATAGGCAACTCCTGTAAACAGATTTCCACACTCAATATGAATTGCGATCCTATGGTTTACCCACTTTTATTCCCTTACGGAGACATTGGCTGGCACAAAGATTTACAACATGTTCCCGATAAAAGAACTGCCAAGCAAATAAGGCTTACTCAATGCCAGTTTTACGGTACGGATTAGCAATGAAGAATACATTTAGTATTTTGCACTCCAGCGGCAAACTATTCCAACAGTACGTCATAGATGCATATGTTAAAACAGAAGCCGCGCGTCTCAACTATCTCAGATTACATCAACAAGATCTGCGCATCGAACTATCAGACGCACTGCAAGCAAACGCTGAAAATAACAATGTACGTGTAGGCAAAATGATCATATTACCGTCCACATTTCCAGGAAGTCCAAGATACATGCAACAAATCTATCAGGATGCCATGGC
This sequence comes from Erpetoichthys calabaricus, assembly GCF_900747795.2. Classification (NCBI taxonomy): domain Eukaryota; kingdom Metazoa; phylum Chordata; class Cladistia; order Polypteriformes; family Polypteridae; genus Erpetoichthys; species Erpetoichthys calabaricus. Next base: position 217,014,545 of record NC_041394.2, on the reverse strand, counting down.
CATAGTACGTAAATTCGGAAAGCCGGATTTATTTATCACTTTCACATGTAATCCTGCTTGGCCGGAAATTCTACATGCACACTGCGTCTTTCAAGAAGTATTTATTTCTTCTTGATTTCTGAATTCCTTTCTCACCGTCTTCCGTTCCTATTCTTACTCCGCCATATGCTATGGCGGGCATTGGCTAGTAAACAATAATCAGCAAAACCCAGAAAGCATAGTATGGAATATTCTTTCTCTGCCAATTGGAAGACTTAATTTCGGCCATTCAGGTCCAGTTAAACAGAACTATAATGAAGAACATCTTCACATCCTCACTGTTTGGTTTGTCAGTTTGTCGCTCCAAGAGCCAATTGCAAGATATCATCTGTTAATCAAACAATTAAAAAAAAAATTGCTGCTGATCCCACCCTCCCTGGTCACCATCTATTTTATTAACGCTCAATTGAGAGATGCTTCTGATCCCTAAATTAACCCAAAACCCAACACCCTCAAATTTAAGATGTTAGATTACTGAACCAGGCCTTCTAGCGGAGGACTCTTACTACTGCCTCATGTAATTCACAGTATTAATAATAAACAGCACAATATCACTTAACTTTGGTAAAATCACATGACATCCTGTGGCACAGCATTCTTCTGAACATCTCCTGTCTACAATACATGTGACAGGCGTTTGTGGTAAATCTTCACTTGTGCTGTGTTTGTACTGATTAGGACTGCAGGTTATTCTGAAATGTAGTTATTGTTTTTAAACCTAACATACCAAAACAAGTTCATTGTACATATGCACACTTTGTAAAAAAAGTCTAAATTTGAGTTTGCAGCAGTCAATACAATACTTAAAGTGGTATAAGTTGGCTATCAAATCGAAGTACAAGAGTGTGATTTGTTGTCTATAAAGTTGACAGGTTTTGTCTATACAAAATATGAGACCTGGTATGATGTTTGCTCCTATTGAAATCCGGAGAGTCTCTTGCCTTGGGAGTAACTGCCAAAATCACTGCCCGGGACAAGAAGATGGTAGCCAGCTTAAGCTTTTATTCATCTGTGAGCTTTAAGTGTATCCCTCAAGTAATTTCTGGCAAAATAAATGCTGCCCAACAGCCACTTTGTTCTAGTAACAGGACTGTTGAGTTTTCTTGTTTTAGCTAATAACAGCAGCAAAATCTATAAAAGAAAAGGCCAGTACTGAATGGCATTAAATAACACTGATAACACTGCCTGGGAAGTGTGGCAGGTTACATTGAAAGTTCACTATGGTATTTTGAAAGTGAACACCTTTATCTTTTCCTCATTTTACAGATAAGGTGTACAGTTTGTAAAGTTTAACATGCTGGTGTGGAACTCGTCTAGCTTCTCTTCTTTAGCTCTTTCCCATTTCTCCCCAGACTTTTCATACAGTTTGGTGTGTGTAGAATAATTGAACATTCCAGCTATGTCTGTCAGTATGTTATTTTTCAGTGAACCCTGCATCTGTGTAATACCAGCTCTGCTATAATTGCAGTATTATTTAATTTTGGTTCTCCAGCACTGCTGGGCTCTAGCAATCCAACCCTGACCTCTTTGCAGAGTGTTTCAGAATGAAGTACGAGTTAAGAAAGTGAAGTGGCTGTGCTGCATTTTTATAATTGTACCCCTTCATTATCTCTGAAATGTAAATCATCTTCCCTAATTACTTGCTTTCTTTTTGCATTTTTTCTCTTCAAAACTAAGTGTAATGTCCGCACTGTTTGGTTTGTTACTATAGAGTGGTTCTCAAATGAAATGAACATGTGATGATTCTTGCAGTTGATAACCTAAACAGTATATCTAATACAATATCTGCTTGCTCTTTGTATTGTTCAATAAAAAACACCTTTTCATAGGGTATGAAATTCAAGGTCAGCTGTGAGCATAGGTAGTTTAATTCTGTCCTATACATCCAAGTGTATATAGCTGAAACAAGATTAGCTCCCATTAACAGATCTTTTACGCCATTTGTAAAGAGGCAGTCTGCCCCTGAAAGATCATGCAGTTTTGACTTGAATACCTAATGAGAGCACATGCTCCAGTAAATGTGCATGCGGCTTGAACCGATGCCAACTTTGCCCACAGATGTTTCTTTAAAAGAAAAGCCATACCAGAATGCCTAACTGCCAGCAGGCCGCGTGCTTGGCTCCTCAAAGGGATCAAATAATTCAAGCATTATAGCTGCAAATCTTTCTTTTGTATATTTTAAATAGGATGTCTTGCTCTAACAGACAGGAGCAGGTTGGAATAGTGCTGCATTGTTTTAGCACTGCTGCATGGAAAAATGTTCTGATAAATCTGAGGAATATCCATCCATCCATCCATTTTCCAACCCGCTGAATCCGAACACAGGGTCACGGGGGTCTGCTGGAGCCAATCCCAGCCAACACAGGGCACAAGGCAGGAACCAATCCCGGGCAGGGTGCCAACCCACCGCAGGACACACACAAACACATCCACACACCAAGCACACACTAGGGCCAATTTAGAATCGCCAATCCACCTAACCTGCATGTCTTTGGACTGTGGGAGGAAACCGGAGCGCCCGGAGGAAACCCACGCAGACACGGGGAGAACATGCAAACTCCACGCAGGGAGGACCCGGGAAGCGAACCCAGGTCCCCAGATCTCCCAACTGCGAGGCAGCAGCGCTACCCACTGCGCCGCCCATCTGAGGAATATTGCTTTCAAATTTTAAAATAAAATTGAGTCCAGAGGACTCTACAATAACTCATTACGTATACATATACAGTAGTTCACAAATAGTAAATCCATAAAAATGAGACACCATGTAGTGTGTCAAGTTGTTTTCAACTTTTTGCCATAGTAATTTTGGGGTTTTAACTTACTTTGACGGAAAATATGGTTGTCCATTGATTTGGGCATTTGTCTTAAAATACATCCGAGATGCCATTTGTCATTGTACATCTACGTCTATATTACCCACATCCTTTTATTTTACATGCAGTCAGTTTTTTTTTAATTAAATATACTGTTTTTTCACATAGTTAACACCATGACTGAACTGATTTACAAATCTGGTAGAGGTATCCCTGTTTCTGTCTGCACTAGTAGGTTTGGTGACTTGCTGAAGCTCATGCGCTGAGTCAGCAGTGAGGACTGAAGGCAACTTTGTGCTTCAGAGTCTAACACCTTAGTCACTTGGTCTCCCTGTATAGCCATAAAAAAATAACAGTTTATAGGTAGCTTTCATCAATAAAGTTTTACTAAAAGCTCTATTAAAATAGATGTTGAAATCCTCCACTCTTTTTATATATGATCACACACACGAATGTCCCAGTATATACATTTTGATAGTGCAAATGGTCTGTAAAGATAATATAGTCATTAGCAAGCACAAATGGAAAAATGGCAGTGAACTATTGTAGATGTGTTCCTTTAAATGTCTTTGTCAGCCCCCCAGAATATACGGCTAATGGTACTTATGAAAACTATTTCTTTTTGACATGTTTTCTTACATTTAATATTAAGATGCTCCGTTATGCCTGTGTGCTCTCTTTTTTCCTTTGTTTTTTTTCCCCCTCAGTTTTCTTTAAAATATACACACCAATAACAGTGTAGGACTTGTCAACTGGAGGCACATTGACGTGCTTTGCGATTGCATCTCTTTGCAACTGGGATAGCTTACAAGATTAATGAGACAAATTAATTGATACTATCTTTACTGCTTTTCTGTCGGCATACATAGCATAATACCTCTGATCGTTTTTTTTTGGTTTTTTTTTTAAAAGTCAAAGTAGTTTCTTAGCCAAAGCTTCTGAGTATACAAGGAAAACATGATTGCTGAATACATACTTCTCATCAGGAGAAGCTTACTCTGAGATGATAAATCTAGGCTGCAGCTTCTTCAATTTGCTGTTGTGTTAATGATTGCAAGCCTAAATTATTGTTAGAATGTGCCTAGAGAATATTTTTATTAATAATTTCAGTATTAATGGTTGACCTCGTTTGCAAAAAACAAAATGTAATGTTTGTACAGTCTGCTAATGAAGACTGATTAACTTAATTGAGATGTAGCTAGGAGGTTGTTTCAGCTCTCTTATTTTTCTAGAAAGTAAATAATTCAGAACCTTATTATGGCATAGCCACTAGATGTAAGTTAACATAAACAACAGTTTCTTTTAATACTTATTAAATTTGCACTAATGTTTTTTAAATTGTATTTATCACATTTGAAAATTTATATAAACATCTTGCAATTCCAAGTGCTGTTGTGGGAGTTAGATATTCATTTATAATAAATACTTGACCTTTATGAGATAGCATTCATGGATTAATTTGTAATCTCATTAGAAAATAATGAGAAGTTTTAAAACATCGGGTCAGATCTCCTTCATTCATTCTTTTCTAACTGTTAGCTTTTCGTTTGTTTTTATGAATGTGTTTCTGTAGAGCACCCATTATTAGTTAACACTGTTCTCAAAACACTGTACTAAACAATACCGTATTAAATATGTTTAAATAGAATAGAACAATGCATGGAATGCTGACCAAAAAAAAGATCATTCTCAAACCTGTTAATCCATTTCAGGTCACAGAGGGTTAGAACTCCTCTCGGCAGCACTGAGTGCAAGGCAAGAAACACCCTGTGGACGATCCATTGCAGGACCCACTTATGCATACACTCACACTCAACAGAGTCAGTTTTGGACTGCAAATTATTATCTGCAGGTCTTTGAAGATATTCAAAACAAACTGGTGTAACAAAAGTAAAAGCCATGCAGACACAGAGATGGAGGTTTCCCCACAGACAACAAAAATTACTTTATTGTTATCAGTTAATATTGTGCCATTATATTGCAGTCTTGGGGGATTTCTCTTAAACTCATAATCTGAAGATTGAAATTTGATAATTTCATCTTTTTTATATAATAGGATATCCACCTAAATCCACATTTTAATAAACATAGCCTATAGTACAACTCTTATATAATTCTGCCATGCCATCTTATTGTATCCATTGTCTGTTGCTCTCTGCTTTTATTTGGTAAATGCCAAAGCTCTTTGAATACATTGCCTATTTGAATGCTGCTGAATTTGTAATAAGTTCATATTTTTATTTAATCATGCCACTCTTAGTGTTTTAGAAACAATCACCTTTTCTACTTTTGCTATCTTTCACTGATCATTGTGGTATTGATGGCAATATTAAAACCAAGTTAAATTGTAAATAATATAACATTTGAGAAGGCCTCACATGATATTAAATATTCTATGTAACCTGCAAAATTCAGCTCTTGAGTACATGCATATTTTATCATGAGTCTTTGGTTAAACTTGACCTCTGGTATTCTAAGGCTAAGGTGTGTGTTTACCTGAGAAATCTGTAAGGGTACATGGCTACAGAATGTTTTTTATTTGTATATTCAAAAAGCTGAATGTTCTCTGGGGCTTGATTATTTAATAGAAGAAATATGAATCATTGATGCAATTGGGTCTAGATAAATGTTTCAGAATATATCTTGTAATAGTCTGTCACATATCCAGCTAACTAATAATTCATGACTGCATTTTGTCTGAGTGAAGTTAAATTTCTGTCACTATTGGGGGTATTCAGGTACAAAGTACATTATTTGACACTTTGGTAGCAGAACTAGTTGAATGTGCCAGTTTTCAGCACAGTCATTGTCAAGGTAAAGACGTGAGAAGGAAATGTCAAATAAGTGAAAGAAATAGTGTGCCTATAATCTAACCTGTCATCTTTACATTTCCAAGTAGATTAGATCAAACATATTCTCAAAAGATAGGCATGTGTGTTTGCTGTCTGAAGAAAACAGTTTTAAAATTCATATTTTCAAAACTAATTTGCTTTTAAAAGAGGTGAATGCAGAATGACACATGGAGTGGTTGATGTTGCTGGTCTAATTTCAGGACAGGTTTCATTCTGTTAAGGTATTGGTGTGTTTGTGTTTATTTCCCTCACAGTGCAAAGAAACGCAGTTGAGCTAAGTTATGTATGAATTTTTCATGCATGAGTGTGTTACTATGGTTGAATTTACTCTTTGATTGACTAGTTATCCAACCAGCAGTATCCTACCTTTTTGAAGGATTAAGAAACAAAATCTCTTCTACTTCAGGCATATCAATTTGTCAGTATTATGCTACTGGCAGTGAGTGGACCACTCTGGCAGGAATTTTATTGTGTTAACTAATCCTTTTAATAATCTAGCCTGTTAGTGTCCTTACATTGTAACTTTGATTTTAATCATAACCACTAATATAATTCTGCATCCAGTCTAAGACCATAGTAATTTGTGTTAACCGTCAGACATACAGAAGAGGCCTTCTTTCTGTGATAGTTACACCGTTATATGTTATTCAGAAAGATGAAACTTTAAAATATAAATACATCAATCTAAGAAACATGCAGAGAAATAAACAAAAGAAGACCTATTAAATTAAAATGATCTTAAATGTTCAGAGGTTATTAAAGCAATTCAGAACATAAACTGGCAAACAAGAGCCCACTCTCTTTGGTGGTGTGCAATTAGGTTGTTGTTTAAAATTGTAACTTAAACTTAATGCCCATTCAAAAAAAATGTGTAAAATGACCTTTAAACTATTTCAATGTGGATTTTTAATTCAAGGTTGAATAAAATCTTTTGTTGCAATAAATGCAATTTATACTAACATTATTGACAGTCGTAGGAATAGGAAACCTTTTCATATGTACAGTGTTTGTCCAAATGTATATAGAAACAAGTGTGAAAAAAGACATTTGCAAAGAATTGGTAATTATTAAACTCTTATTTTTTTAATGAAATTGTAGGTTTTGCAAATTACATTTTTTTCACATTTGTACCCATGAACTGTAGCACTTTGGTTTACCTTTAGTACACTGTGACTATTATTGGAATAGGAAATCCTGTACATTTACAGCAAAAAAAATAGATTTGAGTTAATAAAATCAGCTAAATCAATTAAGCACAGCTATGGTCATTTCTCTTCAGTAATAACAGCTGTAGCAGATATAGCGCTTGTCCACCTCTCGAACCCTCAGGTACCACTCTTGAGACCAGGTGAAAGTATAATAAATCTTCGTTTTATTATAACACAGTGCACCAAGCACCCTTTTCACCACACTACTCATATACAACAATAACTCTATTCAATAAACAATCCTCCACTCCCAGACACTTCGCCCTCCTACCTCCCAGCTCAGCTCAAATGTCTGGGATTACCCATAGTCCTTTTATAGCTCCTGACCCGGAAGTGGTTCCAAACCAAACCCACAAATCCATTTCCTTCCGGGTCAGGGCAAACAGTCCTCCTCTTCATCCCGGGAGCACGTCACTTCCTCGAGTCACGTGACTGACATGCACTCCCGGGTTATAGGGCATGCAAGAGTCCACTAGCCCCTTCACAGCGACTCCTGGCGGCCCCCAAGGTATCCAGCAGGGCTGTGTATAGAAACTACAAAGTCCATGAGGCCCTGCTGGAACTCGGGGCACCAATATGCTGTCCGGAGGGCTCCTCCTAGCGGCCTGGGGTTGAGGGCCGGACTGGAAAGCCGGCAATCCTCCACACAGCAATATGCAAAAAGTATTTTTGCTGTAATAACAGATATCTGGAATTGATTAGCTAATTGTAGAGCTTTGTGAATTGTTGTGATATTTAGACTCTTCCAACATTTTCAGTGTTGTGTTGTAATATTATTTTTGATAGGTCTTAGTGGTTAATGATCTTTGTTCTAGTCAGTCATTCACAGGAGTATTTTTTAACTGTAACTAGAGCCATTGGATAATTAGATGCTTGCCTACAGAGTAATCAGTGGATAAACACACATGTATACAGTATGTGGGCACTCAAAGTTCCTATGCTCTTTCTCACCAATTCAGGTCTGATAGATAGATAGATAGATAGATAGATAGATAGATAGATAGATAGATAGATAGATAGATAGATAGATAGATAGATAGATAGATAGATAGATAGATAGATAGATAGATAGATAGATAGATAGATAGATAGATAGATAGATAGATAGATAGATAGATAGATAGATAGATAGATAGATACTTTATTAATCCCAAGGGGAAGTTCACATACTCCAGCAGCAGCATACTGATAAAAATAATATTAATTAAAGAGTGATAAAAACACAGTGCAGGTTAAAAAGTGCAAGGTGGAGAGTGCAAGGCAGGTATAACAGTCAATAACATTGTATAATGTTACCGTTTAAGAGAAATTCCCCAAGACTGCAATATAATGCCACAATATGAACTGATGGTGAATTGCATCTGGTGATATCACCTCTGTGTGGTATGTAATCTCAAGCCAAACGTTTCTTGTGTAATTTCTAGCTGGTGGAACGGGCTGCCCATAAACTAGTGCTGTTTCTCACATTTTTTTGTTCATCGCAAAGAAAACTTCGAAAAGCGCTATGAAACTCGAACAGTACAGTATACACACATGACACAACTACCCACATGGACGCTTGGTGGAGCACTGGCTCAGAATTCGGCTGTGTGTATGATGTCGCATATACACTCTCACCAAGACTGTTGGAGGCCATAAATTTCGCAACAGATTGTTACTTTCTTTTGGTCTAACAAGAAAGAGATAGCCTATTGCATGGTTCCCAGGGCTTGGCGTGGCATTAAGTATTTTTTCATCACTATTTACATGGCCATTTATGGTCAAAAAGCATTCCTTATACTGATATTTACATTTTCATAAAGTGATATCCATTAAACATGATGTTGTTTGAATGTTTGTTTTGGTCAAGAAAAAATATTCATTGTTTGGAAAATGTTATTACTTCGGTAATCGCTATAATGGGATTTGATGTGTATAAACAAGTAACAGATCATTGTAAAAAAAATCTGTCAGTGCCATTGTTACATATGTGTGCACACCCTTTATAATGGGGTAGTAATTGAAGCCAGTTTTAACCAGTCACACGCCAGATGACCTACAAAAGTAGTTTGCCATCAACTACTTTGAATCTTATTGGTCCTAAATAAAATATTCTTTTTTCCCTTAAGGTTTCTGATTTAGTACATGGTCCTCAAAGAGCTACTGCATGGGATCCAATTGATGAAAGGTACTCATCAGTGGGGGAATGTTTTAAGAATTTCAAAGGCTTTATATATTATGGAAGACTTTGAAATCCACTGTTGACAAGTGGAGGACGTATGGCTCCTATAGGACATGCATCCAGAAAATGATATCAAAGACATCAAATTTATTGTGGAATACTGAAAACCATCATTAGAAAATTGAGGCAGTGTGATCCCCTTCAAGAGCCAGTCAGTCTTTGCAAACCATGTGTGATGTCCCCATGTTAACTAGACAACCAGAAGGGCACGCTAACCATAGTGAAGAGGGTGGGTTGCAATTGCTCAAAGAGCTGCAGTAGTGGCCCTTTCTGAATGTCTTGGCTGCTCCTACTTGGTTCTAATTCATCAACACTGTAGCTCAGCACAAATAGGCTTTAATCATTCCCTTTCTGACTTACAGGAGATAACCTGTAATGTCATTTTTAGACCTTGTACACAGAATTCAGTTTTTGCTTAAGTTGCCAACTGTCAGTCAATTTTACAGAAGATGATCTCTTAGTCTTTCAGAGCACTCTAAAGAAAACCAAACATGGCATCCTCGTATTTCGAAAATCTCCATTCATTTTTTTGGCTGAGTATTTCCACTCCTTTTCAGTTTCATTCATTATCCTTGTTTACTTAGTCTGCAAAAGCAGAGTTATATTAATCACATGTAGGAAGAAAGTCACGTGAAGTATCTGACAGTCCTAGGAAACGGATCTATGGGAGCCCACCAGAATAGATCTGGCTTAATTAATGGATTCTTTTTCCAATTGCACCTAACCCAAGTGGCTTTATTTCTTTCTATTTTTACTGCACGTTGTCTTGTTTTGTGTACTGAACTGAAAGGCATTTACACTTCAGTGTTTTTCCAGTTTTAATTTCAGTGCACCAGTGCAAATGATTAAAATGACTCCCTGTGTAGCAGCCTGCGTAAAACACTGACGCATGGTAACGGACTTTCATGCTGAAAGTAGTCTGACCTTCATGGTTTAGAATGCAACATTTACTAGAGACTGAAGAAATTGTTCTTCATTTGTGAAAAGCTCCAGCTACATTTCCTGATTTATGAGACTAATCTGCCTTCTAGTAATGTAGTAATGAATTGAGTCCTACTTTGTTTTCGCCTCTCTTTCTTCAAATGACCTGGTAACTGTAATTAGAAATAACAGTGATGATTTTGTGTGTGCTTTAGTGCAAATATTGACTGCTGCACTGCCAAACGAGCCATGCAGAATCAACATGCATTAAAGCAAGTGTTAGCTTCTTCTTGGGGATATGGTGGTCCAGTAGGTAAATCAAACTGCACACTGATTTTCTTTTTCTTAATTTGTAAAAGATTTAGAATGGAAGATTTGTAAAATTTTAGGGGATCTGCGAGAAATTACCTCAGGCAGAATATTATAACAGAGATGCACTATAACTACTGTAGAGTACTCATACAGTATTTTAGGGCAGGATTGTCAGACTTAGATAATGGAGGGCTACAGTGGCAGCAGGCTTTCATTCCAAGCACTTTCTTCATTAGTACCCAAATGTCATTGCTAATGAAATACTCTGCTTTTGCCTTCATTTCAATTGACTTGCCATTTAAGACTCTGACTCTTTAATTGATTCTTTTTTCCATTAGTGGCATTCAAACAATAATGAGATTCAAATCAAGCCAACACATGACCAGCTAATCTGATCTGATTTGCACCTGTTTTTCCATCATTCAATATTTTTTTTAATAACATATATTTTATAAGAAAGTTGAAGGTCTGAGAAATACTGGGCTGCTCTGGTCCATAAAATATTTTTGATGGTGAACTCAGAAAAAAAGAAAATGAAGAGTTTTGGTGGTGTCTTTTTGTTGAAGAATGACAGCACTAACAAGATGTGGAGTTGAATAATGTTTCATTACAAACAAGAATTGGCTTCTGATTAAGAAATTAGTTGGAGTGAAATTCTTTGGAGTTTTAGACTCCCAACAACTCATCAGATGGCTTGCTTTGCATCTCATTTTATTTTACTGCTAGTTATGGGAAACAAAATGTAAACCTGCCTCCACTTTGGCCTCCCAGTGAATCTGGCACCCTCTTTGTACTGGATAAAAGGCAGTATAAGGTGCGAGATGGGAACCAAAATGTTACCCAGGTTGATATAAAGAAGTATACAGTATTCATCTTTAGGATCCAGTGTTGTAATTGGTAGGCACATACTCCTGCAAATGCCATTAGGATTGGACATTATAGCCTCAAGGTCCTTAGTCATTGTGCTCTACCTTTTTCATCACTACTTCTGTCTCCCATCAAGGGGTGGCCATGTCAATCTATATAGTACAATGGGTCTTATAATTAAATATTCAAATAAATTATTATATATATATGTGAACACCTGCTGTAGAAGATGGCATTGCTTCGCAAATCTTAGGGTTTTAATGCAATATCTTAGGAAGAGGATAATGAAAGGATTAAAAATAATATTTGAGTGGGAGATTGGCCAGGTGTTGTGCTCATTGAAAAATGTCTGCTTTTATTAAAGTACATAGAGGACATCTGAGCTGCTAAAAAAAAAAAAAAAAGTTTAACTTATCCTCTTTTGTTTTTCAAATGACACCCTGGCTGGCCGTTTGCCCTCTCATGCACAGTAATAGCTAGACAGAAGGATAATTATTTATTTATGTACGATCATAAATACATATATTTGAAAATGTGCATCTCTGTGGTCATTTTGAGCAATTACCGCCACACCAATACTTAATTTCCTTTCCCAACTAAATGCTGTCTTTATGCATTTCCATACAACTGTCCAATAAAATACAGTAAGTCTTAAAAGTTGTTTGACTGAGCTGTTGCAAAATTTGACAGATTCAACTTCTAAGTTAATCACAGGATTTGAGCAATACTGCAGCACTTGTGCATATGCTAATCAATAACAGTCTCATCATTAGCATGTAGATATTTTATGTATGACACTATTATTGTAAGAGAGGTTTTAAACAAGGGTGTGAGTCAGAATGTAAAATTCTTGCTCTGCTGCATTTGTTCTTGTCAACAATAAATGCTGTTATTTTAAAATGGATATGTCTAGCAGCAAAGCCATGAAGTGGTAGATCACACAAACCTATAGAGCGGGGTTGATGAGTACTGAAGTACATAGTGCTTAAAAATTACCTGTCTTCTGTTATGTCACTCTGAGTTCCAAATAGCCTCTGAAAACAACATCAGCACAACAATAAGGTGTTGGGAGCTTTGGGAGCTTCGTGAAGTAGGTTTCCATGGCTAAGCAGCTACACCCAATCCTAAGATCACTATGCGTAATGCCAAACGTGGTGCCTGGAGTGATGTAAAGCACGCCAAAATTGGACTCTGGAGCAGTGGATATGTGTTCTCTGAAATGATGAATCACGCTTGACTATCTGGCAGTGTGATGGACAAATTTGGGTTTAGCATGCACCATGAGTACTCTACCTTATGGACTGCATAGTGTCTACTATAAAATTTGGTGGAGGAGGAATACGGTCTGGGGCTGTTTCTCAGAGTTTAAGTTATGACTCACTGTTTCAGTGAAGGGTTGTGTAAATGCTACCGCATACAGCAACCCTAATGGGTACATTTTCGATGATTTGGAGCTCCATTTGTGAGCCAGGTCTTCACATCCAACATCCGTATGTGACCTAAGAAATGTTTTTTGGCAAATTCCTAAACACACACTCCAAAATCTTGCGGGAAGCTTTCCCAGTAAAGTGGGAGCTGTTATAGCAAAAAAACATGGGGGGCAACTAAACTATTAATGACCATGGTTTTGCAATGAGATGTTCAGCAAAAAATATATATATATTTATTGTGGCCTGCAGGGGGTGCTCAGCTTCTCAAACCCGACACACAGACAGACTCAGGACACAAAATCAGCTCAACACTTTTTTATTTTGACTGTGGGAAACGCTTCCCTTGTTTCTAACCAGTGCAGCACAGTACAAAACACGAATAAGTCCAAATAAATTCAGCACACAGCACTATTTTGCCTTCTTCCTCCAGCTTCTCTTTCTCTTTGTCTCCACTAATCCCAGCAAACAACATCCTCTCCCTCCCTCCTACGGAGCCCAACAGGACTGTGCCGAACTCCAACTCCGATGGAGCCCTGTGGGAATCAAAGGCACCATTGCGTCCTGGGGGGGCTGCTGTCTAGCGCTGCAGGGGAGATAATGCCCTGTGTCTGTTCTTTCCCCTGGTCCTTCCTGTGTGTGGGTGTGTTTGTGTGTGTCCTGCAGTGGGTTGGCACCCTGCCCAGGATTGGTTCCTGCCTTGTGCCCTGTGTTGGCTGGGATTGGCTCCAGCAGACCCCTGTGCCCCTGTGTTCGGATTCAGCGGGTTGGAAAATGGATGGATATATATATATATATATATATACTGTATATATATATATATATATATATATATATATATATATACTGTATATATATATATATACTTTTTTTTTTTAAATATGCCAGTCAAATTCTGTGACTATGTTTTAACAAAATCATTCTAACAGTTTTTTTTCTTGTTTGTCGTGACTAGTTTCCTTCTGCAAAATTCATTATAGCAATGTCATTTTTCATAAATAAAACAACAAAAGTTGCAATTTATCTAGCCTTCACCCAAAAATCGTGATTCAGAAGCTTCATTGAACAGCCAATTGGATTGCATTTTAGTGTCACTTCATTTCAACCAATCGCGTTAGTCAGAATATTGTCCCCCTTGATGAATCGAGTATGATTGTCAGAGTGAGGCAGACTTGGGTTGGAAACTTCTGCATTAGGTGATATAAGTGGTCTCCTGGGGCTCAGTTTATGACAATTAATGGGCATGCGCTTTGGACACTGAGGTTTGCCCTTATGTATCTCAGGTGGCAATTGTTCTTGAAATTCCATATTATGTTCACCAAACGTCGCTGGTTTTGGAACTAAAAATCTGTTGGATTGAATGGACTACTCTCAGCAAAACAAACCTTAAGTTCTATCCGGCTGTCCTGTTCATTTCTCTGTACAAGTGTTTTATCATGGAAACACTTTTGGGGACATCATAGCATGCCTTTTTCTAAGCACACTTAATCCTGAGCAGGGTCTGGGTGTAAGCTCCAGGCACCAAGACAGATTACTGACTTGAATGCATAATGGATAAGGAGGAGAACAATCTCTAGTGCTCTGCATGGGTTATGAACATCACTATCAGCAGCAATTTATTTTAGAGAAAATGTTTGAACTTCTCGCCGCCATTGATGATGACAAAATGAAAAAAGATGTTGCCATCAAGTCTTGCATTTTGCAGTCAGGTTTGTTAGCTACAGTATATGTGTTGAAAGAGGGTGCTATGTGAAAATTCCATTATAACGAAATCCCTGTTATAAATAATTGTTTTTTCAGTCCCAGGCACTTTGTTCTAAAGGAATTTGACCTGTATGTATGAATGTATGAAGGCATTGAAAAGGTGCTATATACCTAAAATGTATAATTATGAATGGCAGCATCAGCATGCATATGCAAAGGAAAAAGGTTAAAGATTATTTCTGAGGAAAGACAATCATCCTTCAGATGTGTAACTGAAAGGGAAAGTTCTGGTAACATAAATAGGGTAAGGAGAGAAGAAAGTTGTGGCAGACAGGAGAAGAGGTGAGAGTAGGTGTGGAAATTTTGAGAAGATGAAGATAGAGATTAAAATGTTAGTGGATTAATGGAAAAATAGGTGATCCCAGGCTGAGAATGAACTTCTTGTGTTTTTCTTTGAAAAGTGTCTTTGAATCCCTGTGAAAGACCACAAAGAAATCAGTGTGGCTGTGATCAAGGTATGTATAGTGTGTTACAATAAAGTTTGAAGGTCTTTGATTTTAATTGCTAGAACGTGCTTTCTGAAACAATCTACTAGCCGTCTACCTCTTTAATATAGATGGCTGGACACTTCCTATAAGAAATGTAGAGGCCTGTTGTTTAATAATGAATTAATCAGGGGGACCAGATACAAGAGTATTGTTGATGATACATTTGTAAGTGACACAGTGGCTTCTGTTGCAGTTCAAAGTACCTGATTTGGAATATGGCTGTCCATTCCCAGGATGTGGGTTACATTATTGTGGTTCGTCATACAGTGCATATTATGAGATCTACTCCTGGCTTGATTTAAGGCCATGTGCTCAGTATAAGAAAGGCATCCTATATCAATGAAGAAATGAGTCATTCCAAGTGTTTCATTAGAGCTGTTAACGTCATCACTGCAGAAGTGATGAAGTCTAAGGAACTGTGAAAGAGGAAGAGAGTTTTTAGTATTCCAGGGATAGAAGGAGCTGTAGAGGTGGTAGCCATATGAATCAGTTGGTTTGTAATAGATAGAGGTTTCAAGTCTTGGAAAGCTGATAGAAAGACTGATACTTAAAAATGTTAGAGTTGTGGTGAACGAATTGACCGTAAAACGGATAGATGAATGGAAACTATTAAAACTATTAATGAAATCCTGTATCTGGCTTCTAGAGCAAAAGGCATTATCAATATAATTCTTGATATATGTTCTGTACATGTACAGTTCATAGCCTAGTAGGAAGAAAAGAAATGTTCTTCCACCCAGCAGACAAAGATGCTGGCATAGCTAAGTACCATTCTAGTACTGATTGCAATTCCACTTGACCTGGTGAAAAAAGTTATTGAAAAAGAAAGCCCTGAAAATAAGATCCAGTTCTGCCCCTCTGAGGGATTTTGTGAGGGGCATCCTGGGCTAAGCGTCTGTTAAATGCTTCATCGTGAGGAGTGACTGTGTACAGAGAAGTGTTGATGTTCATGGTAAAGGTAAAGCTGTCAAACAACTGGAGAACAGGTTTAAGATCTTTGTGAATTGCAGTCTGCTGAAATGTTGTAATGTGTAACAATGTTGTAATCTTGCAATGGAGCATCAATGTTCATGTGACCTTGGCTTCAACTAGACTAATGACAGAGCACTGTCATTGTGCATGTTCCAACTACCAATATGCCATTGTGGATGTGTTATTGCACCACCAGTCACTGCATAATTTTCAAATTACTTTTACTTTTTGATTCACATGTGTGTGTGTGTGTGTATATGTGTATGTAAATGTGTGTGTATGTATATATACCCCTTGTAAAAATTAGTAATAAGGATTAGAAAAAAAATCACTGTTTGCTAAAGAACCGCCATCTTGCACTGAAAAAACGAGAAACATTCTGACTTTTAATTAAAACAAGTTCAAAGAAAAACAAAGCCCTCATCAAGAAATAAATATTTTTAACAAAACACATGTGCCACAGTTGTCCGCACCCTTGGAAAGTAATGTGAAACAATGTAACTGAAGCATGTTTCCCATTTAAATTGGACATTATTAAGTTGGTTGGAGTGTATAGGAACTTTTCAGCTGAAATCAATGACTTCCTGATTAACTGGAATACAAATGTGAGGAGACAGAACCAAATTTCCTTAGCCAACCATCATCATGACAAAGAAAAATAACACTCAATCCAAATGAGGGAGAAATGTGTTGCCCTTCATAACTCAGGATATGATTATAAAAAAAAATAGTCTACACACCTGAAAATACCCATTTCTACAGAGCAATAATAAAAAAGTGGTCATCAACTGAAACTGTGACAAACTTGCCTGGAAGAGGACCCAAGTTTATTTTACCCCCACGTACAGTGAGAAGAATGGTAAGAATGGCAATAATACTGTAACTCCAAGCATCACTATTGAGGAATTGCAAGAAAAAGTAAAATCCTGGGGTTATCAGTTCTCCAGAACCACCATCAAGACGGCATCTCTATGCCAACAGATTATTTGGAAGGTATGGAAGAAAGAAGCCTTTTCTGTCAGTTAAAACTTGTAAAACTTTACTACAACTTTGACTGGAACCGTGTTCTATGTTCTGATGAAATAAAAATCGAACTTTTTGGCAACATGCAAAGTGGGTTTGGTGTAAAAAAAAAAAAAAGGATGGCTATAATGAAAAGAACCTTGTCCCAACTGTGAAATATGGCAGATGTTCTGTGATGTTGTGGCGCTGTTTTTCCTCTAAATGCCCTGGAAATATTGTTAGGGTACATGGCATCATGGATTTCATGAAATATCAGGAGATTTTAAATCAAACCCTGGCTGCCTTCTCCTGGAATCTAAAACTGGGTCATCATTGAATCTTCCAGCAGGATAATGATTTGAAACACATGTCCAAATCAACCCTTCAATGGTTAACTGACCACAAAATCAAAGTTCTGCCATGGCCATCTCAGTCCCCTGACCTGAACTCTATTGAAAACCTGTGGAGTGAGCTGAAGAGGAGAGTACACAGGAGAGGGCCTAGGACCCTGGATGATCTGGAGAGATTATGTAAACAAGAATGGTCTCAGATGCCATGCTGTGCATTTTTCAACCTTATAAAAGGTTACAACGGTGCCAACAATTGTGGCACATATCTTTTTGTTACAAATACTTATTTCCTGATGATGGATTTGTATATATAGTGAAGTCCAGGACGCATATAGCCCCCCTAACCCCGACACAGATAGACTGGATACAAGTTTGCCACACACCTCACAGTTTATTTACATGTGGGGGGGCACTTCCTTCATTCAGCACAGTGGAGCACCAAATAGCACACAATGCTCAGTCCTTTCTTTTTTTCCCTCTCTTCCTGTCTGCCTCCTGTCCATCTCCCGACTCTGGCTTCCTGAGTAGTGGCTGCTGGCTCCTTTTATAAGGCACCTGGAGCACTTCCAGCAGCCCTTCCAGGTGTGACAGAGTTTCAGCTGCAGCATTCCCTAGTAGTGCCCACAGAAGCCAACAGGGCTGCATCAAACTCCAGCTCCCATGGAGCCCTGTAGGAGTCCGAGGCACCACTGCAACCCAGGGGGGCTGCCACCTAGTGCTCCGGCAGAGGTAATGTGGCTTGGCGCCACTGTGTATATATAATATACACACACACTTTGATATGCTGTATATTTTTTAAATAAAATATTTTCTACAGTATATAGGTCTCCAAGTACCCATGTTTTGACCAGAAATACAGCATGTTTTTTTTTACTTGTGCCTTTACAATTTTAGACATTTTTGGAGATCATCCACCACCAGTCCTACCTAGCTGTATTTTTTTATTGCCACTTTCATGTTGCCAGTTATGTTTAAAAAAAAAAAAAAACAAAAACATAAAGCTTAGAAAATGTTATGGGAGAAAAAATTCAAAGTTGCTGAGTGACACGATCTGTTTGCATGGGTATGCACGTGTGGTGCATTGTTTAATCTATCCGGAGAGTCTAATTTGTGGTCTTAAAGTGGTACATCATACAACCATAATTAGGTTTATATCACAGTACTACTCTTACAAAGATACCAAAACAAGCTCTGTATTTTATATCTTACATTGTTTCCACAGTGATAATTATTGTATCTTTACTGCAGCTATAATTTTCATTAAAATCTTCAACACCTATCAAACTATGCTAGTCATACCAGCATGTTTTTTCATGTGATGTGAAATTTAATATGTGGCGTATTGCTTGTAAACAACTAAGGTGACCCACTGTGAAACTGTCCTTTAAATGACAAGTCTTGATAAAAACTGATGAGAGGTACAACTTGAAGCATAGATCATAAGGTTAATCTAATATATTATGCTTTTTGAACAGTACCTTAAACTGAAATTTTTATGAAAGTGTATTTACACAGAGTGGCACCATTCATAAAATTCTCATTATGTACACAGATGGGTGCCAATTACATCACTAAAGGGGCGTGCACACCATCCTTAGTCGTGAACGTCTTATGCCGACTGTCTGCTTTGGACACTCAGGGGCATCATCTCCTTTTGCCACCTAGAGCTTCAAATGGGCTTCAACTGGCACTGCTTATGCATGTTTTGTTCCAACACTAATCCTTCTGCTCTGTTTTTTATTTGATTCAATTACGTGGCTAACAAGAGCTTCAGTCCATTCTGGCTCTGCTGGCGAAGCTCTTCAGAAATGGGGAGAACATTCACACTGCACACAGATAGTGACTACAGTATCCTGGAATTCAAGTGCAATCTTTATAGTGTGAGGCATCAGTAATAACTGCACTCTCTGCATGTCACTTATTACCATTTGTAGATTAATTAATCAGTCAGATAAAAACTCCATTATATTTCCACAGTGTATTATACCTTATTAAAAATACAGTATACTTACTTTAAAATACAAACTTATATCTAGTCAAATCACAAAACTCAAAAGCACCCTGCAGGTAAAATATATGCATCATGCAATTGAACATAGCAGCTTTATGCCATTAAAGTTTACATATTCTCCTCAGCTGGTTCACTATAATGGTTGAACGTTGACCTGCCTTGTGCCTAAGAATATCCAACCATCTGTCCACATTTCTGTCTACATTTACGGTGAGATACAAAGAAGGCAGATTCACCAGCATTTTTGTGTCAGCTTTTATCCCTCCAGATCAGAGAATGTCCAGTTCCATTGCCTCAAAACACCACTCACATCTACAGTTATTCCCAGTTTCAAATAAAAACTAACAGCGTCAGATCCCTGGGTGGGGGGGCGGTAGTATGTATCGTGATCGTGACTGAGAGAATAAAAGTGAAAATAAACGGTAACTTTACACACGTAAATGTACACCGTCTGTTACAGACGCAAACCAAATGTATGTGTGTACTGTATAATATTAACAATAAGAGCAGCTCACTACTGAAAACGGCAAATATAGGAGTCAGTCAGGATCAAACTGGGAACTCTTGATTACAAGTCAGCAGATCTTACCGCTACGCCACAGAAGCTGTTACTTTATCCTTGAACCTTTTGTGAAAGTGTTTATTTGATCTTTGGACTTCAGGCCTCATACATTATAAAGTTTATGCCAACATTTTGTCATTTACTACTAAAATATGAAAAATGTTTCTGTTTTAACAATGTGTTTACACAGATTATTGTAGAAACGGAGCACACATGAAATGCATGTGTTCCAAATAAAGATCTATTATTTCCACTCTAAAACTCCAGCACTTTACTCCCAGATTATCAATCAAGGCATGAGCTAGGAGAACATTGTGCATGGTCTGCGGCGGTGGGGGGATGGAATAGTAGGCTGCTTGCTGCTTGTCGTTATCGGCACATTTACAAGACAAAAGATGCTGGCGGAGAGGTGCGAACGGATTTAAGGTGGGCCGGATCTACGACTTTTTTCGTAGGCTCTAGTAATTCTAGTGTTAACACTAGAATCCCTGAAACCTACGAAAAAACTTGTAATCTCAGGCCACCTTAAATTCCTTTGCACCTCTACCATCAGTGTCTTTTGTTTTGCAAATGTGTCAATCAGCACATACAGCAAGCAGCCTGCTGTCCCAAACACACCAAAAAAAAGTTCTCCCAGCTCAAGGCTGCGCCATCCAGTAATACATGTAAACTTTCTGTCATTTGACATTTGAGCTTGGGTTTGTGACTTATTGACAGCAACATGTAAACTGATTTTTTTTTTTACTTTGCCTGTATTCTTGAATAAAAGTGCACATGTTTGATATTTGGACTAAAGTCTTCACACATTATACACTTCACATTATTATTAGTATAACATGGAAATACTAGCATATTATGCTCTCCAAGTCAGTATGTGTATTACATTGTGAAAGTCAAAATGACTGAAATTGACCTGAAAGACCTTAGCCAGAAATAGCTGATAAATTTCAAATAAGAAAGCATCTTTTTTTAAAAAAAAGTAATTTTGACTTCACATTAAATTTCCCTCAAAGGCTGGAAAAACGTCTTATTTCCCGATGCCATATGTTTAGTCAGAGGTGGTTGTGATTGACAGAAACAAATCCCTCAGCTTCCCCTAAAAACCACTGAGATACTGACCGTGTAGGGCGTCTCAATGACAACTTTAGGCAGCCATTATACACTTAGCATCTCTTGGGCAGACAGAGATATCTGATTAGACATACTTGATGATTTTGATGAATGGCTCTGATAAAATCTCCATAAGTGAAATGATTCATTTCTGCAGTTTATAGCCATTAATTCAAGTTTGCTCTGCTAGCCACTGCTTTTTCCAGTCATTTTAACATTAAAAATATATTCATTCCCTTTCTTTCTTCATGCTTCCATTATGGTTTAGGAATTTATTTTAAAGGGATTATTATCTTCTGGAAATAGAAGCTCCTTTCTAAGCGCATACCTTAATCAGATGTAAAACGCTTCTATTCTGTTTCATCCTCCTGCCTCCCTGATTTCCCCTTCCTCCTCTTCTAAATTTGAATTAACATCTGTTTTGAAAGGATATGTTATTGTTCATTTCACTGACTTGTAAGTTGTTATTATGCACTCCTTAAAATAAAATGCAACTTTCTAAAAAAAAAAAATACAAAATACATAAAAAGAAAATTCTAAATGTTTAATGTTTATGGAAGTTCAGCCTTCCCCAACCATGTATTTGATTAAGCAGTGTAAAACTACAGGGCAGATAACCTAAAGAAAGGTCGGGCCTGAAATGTTTAAACTTTGTTTAACATGGAGCAAATAGTGTGTGGAGTAAATTACTGCAGGGCCTGAGCATCATTTGATTTGAGGTCATTAGTGACGGCTCTTGAGCTTGGCAGAGGTCCATTTAAAGGAAAGTGGCAGAGGGGGAAAAAGGATAGGTAGAGTTTAGTTTTTCAAGTCGTGGATCTTCTTCTGGGTTGGCAACTTCAGAACTGTGAAGAGAGCAGAAAAATGTGTGATTCCTCTGGTATTCTACAATTTTCTCATGAGATTCAATTTGTCCTAGACAGCATTTTCAATGGATGAGTGAATGATGTCGCGTATCATTGTTATGCTGATGATACGCAGCTGTACCTCAAAGTTAGTTGTGACACCACTTCATCTATAAAAAAGCTGTTGAAATGCTTTGAGGATATTAAATATTGGATGGCACAAAATTTCTTGCAATTAATAAAACAGAAGTCATTATTTTTGGTCCTACCACATCTGCAGTTGAAATCGGCATGCAGTTAGGACCTTTGGCAGCAATGATTCATAATGATGCCAGAAACCTAGGTATCATTTTGAGACATCACTAAGTTTTGAAAAACAAATCTCCATGGTAGTAAAGTCCAGTTTTTACCAACTGAGGCAAATTTCTAAACTAAAATCCTTTCTATCACAGAGGAACTTAGAAACAGTCATTCATTCCTTTATTACATCTCACCTTGATTAATGAAATTCCTTATATGTGGGTCTGCCAAAATCTGCTCTGTCGTGCTTTCTGCTGGTTCAGAACACTGCAGATAGATTTTTGATTGGGTTGAGAAAACGGGATCACATCTCCCCCATTTTAGCCTCTCTCCACTGGCTACAGGTGAGGTGTCGCATTGATTTTAAAATCTTGTTGTTTGTTTTTAAAGCCTTGCATGGTCTCGCTCCAAAATATATCTGTGACCTCCTTCACCCCTGTGTGCCACCAAGAGCACTGAGGTCATCTGAACGACTGCTCCTTGTAGTGCCAAGATCTCGGCTGAAGTCGAGGGGAGACAGAGCTTTCTCAGTTGTTGCTCCTAGGCTTTGGAATGACTTGCCTTTCAACATCAGGTCTTCATCCTCGATCGAGGTTTTTAAAAGTCGGCTTAAGACCTACTTCTTTTCTTCCGCCTTTCACTGTGTATGATGGGATTGTGGTGGATGTTACAATTGGCTGTTTTATTAATTGTGTTGTGTTTATTTTAATGCTTTTTTGTACAGCACTTTGGCGCAACCTCTGCTGTTTTAAATGTGCTTTTATAAATAAATAATCTAATCTAATGAGTTGATGAATGGTCTCTGGAAAATGGATGGATACATGAATATAAAAGGTTTATTGATTTTAGTTATAAAAGAGTTTAAAAATGAACACTTGCCAATTTATACTTTCACATTGTTTCTATTTAACAAATAACCAAAGCAGAAAATGTCTCCAATACTTTAAATAAACTCCTTCATGGATGCTCTGTCACAGGCAAACAAAAATGACAAGTCATAACTTAAACATGCACCTTGTGTCAGTTATGTGACATTGTTAAATTATATTTTATTAACCAAAACTCTCATGTGGACTTGTTCCTACTGCTGGAAGGGTCAGTTGTTTCAACTTAGAACATGTTGAAAACACCATCATAAAAATAAATTCAATGCGGAGTGCAAGTATTTGAGTATGTACTGTGTATGATAGTACTTATCTTTTAAACATATATTCACTTGTATTTGTTGCTAAGTCAACAGCAATGATTATAAATCAGGAACTGTTTCTAAAGAGGATGCAGAGCATAGTGAGCCATACTGTACTGAGCTTTGCCCTTTCTAGCAATGATAAGGTGGATGAGGAAATAAAGAAGAGCACACCTTTCGGATGGTCTTTGAATTTTCTGCTTTTTTTGTTAAGATTCTTTAGTGTATTTTTGATGTTATTATTTTGATTTGCTTGTAAGTACATGTGTTTCTTTTGCCTGTCTATGGGTGTTCTAATTTTCTACCTTGATCTTGGTGTCTGCCCTTCTGTTCTTGGATTGCCATTGGTGTATCCCAAGATTTATATATTTAATAAGTGAAATTAACCGAGTTAAGGACTGCACAAAGTCCTTTGTTGTTCTTTTTTTTATGAAGCCGATGTGTGTTTATAAATCTGCCATTTTGTGATAATTCTCTGCATATTGTCTTTATTTAAAGGAAGAGTTTCAAGTGGTTGCTTAAAAGAAGGAAACAGGTTTCTGAACAGGTTTCTCTTTCTATCATCCAGAGATTATCCCACATTAGAGAACATTAAGCTTACTAAGAATGCAAGCCACCTAAGCATATTGGATGTTTACACTCTTAGCAAGTCACGCTGCTGTCTATTCAGGTTGTATATGTATTAATTTGCCACAGTTCTTGCAATGCTTCTATTTTGGGGACAATTAGTAACATTAAGTTAATCTATGCATGAATAAAAGTGTAAACCTTCTGTCCTGCTTGTTTTGATACTCTGTCTTGTCACCTGGGGTGACAGACGCAAAGAAACGAGGGACAAATTTAGCAACAGTAGCAGTCAACTCCTGATAGTGACCGTAAGTAATGCCATGTTATATTATTATAGATATAGTTGTATCATTTAAATAAGTCAGAAAATATGTGCATGTCGTAACATTTGGGTGCATTCAGGGACTTCGTTAACTGTGTTGCAGTTGGAACATTTTTAATTTTTGTTCTTTACTTTATCAAAGATGAGAGATATCACATTTTTAGTTTTTTTAAGTGTTTGTGCAACAATGAGTCCTAGTCAAAAATAGCAGTAATAGTATAATGTAATATAATGTTATTTGAGTACATTCAATGTGTTTTTGATGGCACTTTTACAATAACACATAGTTAAAAATGGAGCCCAATAGGCTAGCTAGCAGTGGATAAAAATGCTTTCATTGACACCACACCAGCTTCCATCTCAAGTAATGTAAATATTGAGTCAGTGGATGTCATATTTTAGGCTTTGGCTTTGAAGGGTCTGTGACTAAATGCAGTTCAAATTTCTTAAGCATTGCATTTTTGAAGGAAGTACTCTACACAAAGATAAAAGTGTACATTGAAGTCCGCTTACGAACTGTTGACACTTAAATAAATTTGAGTTCCGGATTTGATTTGATTTGTTAGGATTAGCTATCAGACATGCAAAAAAGGAAGATATGCAAGTTGGAGAAAATGTCTCATAAAGTATTCCTAAAACACAAAATTAATCAGCAATTGAGGGCATTCAGTTTGTCTCATTGTTTTAACACAGATGATTTCAGAGTGTACTAAGTTTCAACAAAATCAGTTAACAGGGACTGGGATTGTTTTATATAGACATAGAGACACAAAGAAAGAGAGGTACGAGTACAAGAGGCCGTTTATGCAAATACACCTACACATGCAAGTTATTCACTCATTCTTCAATGGAAGAATTCTAACAAAGACATAAGGCTATTGGTGAAACCAGATTATTCCCATTTTTTGTACCCATTTCACTATTTTGTTAAAACAGTGCTCTATAAATCTTTGAAACAGAGCAGTAACATGGACTTAAATCTAGAAAATATACTGAAGAGTATTTTACATTAAATATGGCAATCTGAGAATTTTTTATTGTTATCTATATTTGGGAGATGACTCTATTAACATGCATAAATGATCCATCCATCCATTATCCAACCCACTATATCCTAACTACAGGGTCATGGGGGTCTTTAAATTAGAAATCTATTTTTATTACTAGAATCACATTGAAAACCTTTCCTTGAATAAATAATTAATTTCTCTCCATAATGAAATTAAATGACATAGCATCTGAAAAATCCTACTTTACAAATAATCCCTAATTTTTCACATTTTGTCAGAAGGGAAACTTTACAGAACGGTTAAATTAGTCTAATGACTACAGTATGGTAAGGGGGCACATTCCAAGGCATTAATAGAGACAGCATTTGTTCTAAAGATTTTAATTTACATTTACAGTACCTGATTTTGGAGAATGTGTAGTACACTTTGCTGAAGGTTAAGCTTTATTTTATTTATTGGTGCCTTTCAAGACACACAAGGACACCTTACAGAACACATTAATAACAGTCACAATATTAAATTAATAGAATGTTACAGTACAATAAACCAGAATAAATACAATAATAAAATTGAATTTAAATTTATCAACTAAAATTTATATCAAACAAATTAAGCTATCTTAAAAAGAAGTGTTGTAAGGCAAGATTTAAAGATAGGAAGAGAGTCAATATTACAAAAATGTTGTGGGAGAGAGTTCCAGAGGCGAGGGGTTGCTCAACTGAAAGCTCTAAACCCATTGGAAGTCAAGCGAGCAGGAGGTATAAGAAGATTGATAGAGCAAGAAGACCTAAGGATACAGGAAGGAATGGAGATATGAAGAAGAAAAGAAAGATTAGGAGGTGCCAGGTTATGGAGGGTCTTGTAAGTAATAAGCAGAATCTTTAAATCTATGCGATATTTAACAGGCAGCCAGTGAAGCTGCTGAAGGACAGGAGAAATGTGTTCAATGGAAGGGGTTCTGGTAATAATATTAACTGCAGCATTCTGAACCAATTGAAGTTTGTAAAAGAGTTTGTGAGGAAGACCAGAAAAGATTGAATTAGAATAATCAATACGAGATGTAACCAGAACATGAATTCAGAATCTTACAGATACATAATTCCGGTTGCTCTGTGGTTGAAAATAATACTATTGGGATGTTTAAATTTCACCTGGATCATCTTCTTCTCTATTTTCATCTCTTCTGACTTCAATGTGGGGTCAATTTGCTTGATCAATGTTCTCCATAACAGCTTGGCCCTGCAACTCCTCCCCAGTCAGACCTTGTCCATCAAAACTTTCTTTACTTTATCCATCCAGTTCCATTTTGCCCTCCTCTGCTTTCTCCTCCCCTGTACATTCGTGCCCATCACTCTTTTGCCCATCTGTTCATTGTCTCTCCTCACCATATGTCCATACCACTACTCCCTTGTACTTTCTTAGATTTCTCTCCCACTTTTGTTGTACTTCTGGTTGTGTAAGTTCCTATTCTGCCCTTCTTTGTAACTCCACACATCCATCTCGGTATTCTCGTTTCTGTCACATCTAAATTTCACTTTGATGTTCATTTAAAAATAGTAGGTTAGTAGAAATCAACAACCTGTTTGTGTCTGAATTACTAAGAGGTGCACTTTATCCCAACAGTACCTGGTGCAAGCAAGGAATGCCAGTCTGTTTCAAGCCAGCCTTACTTATAAACACCAATGCTTATTTGTGTGGGACAGAATTAGAAGTGCAAATTAACTGGAGACGCACATCTTTAAAATGTGACCAGAAAACCTGAATAGCCAGATATAAACCCACCAAAGTTGGGGAGAACATGCAAACTCTACATAGATAACCTACTGTATGTAGCAATGGGATTGTAATAAACTCAGTTCTGTTCCTTCAGTGCCAATATGTCTGGGCAAAACTTTTGGTTATGGTTTGTTAGAAATTTCTAAAGACATTGTTTAAATAAGGTTGTTTCTTAAAAATTGAAAAACCTTATTTATGATCTCTACATCTACAGTGCATCCGGAAAGTATTCACAGCACATCACTTTTTTCACATTTTGTTATGTTACAGCCTTATTCCAAAATGGATTAAATTCATTTTTTTCCTCAGAATTCTACACACAACACCCCATAATGACAACGTGAAAAAAGTTTACTTGAGGTTTTTGCAAATTTATTAAAAATAAAAAAACTGAGAAATCCCATGTACATAAGTGTTCACAGCCTTTGCTCAATACTTTGTCGATGCACCTTTGGCAGCAATTACAGCTTCAAGTCTTGTTGAATATGATGCCACAAGCTTGGCACACCTATCCTTGGCCAGTTTCGCCCATTCCTCTTTGCAGCAGCTCTCAAGCTCCATCAGGTTGGATGGGAAGCGTCTCTCCAGAGATGTTCAATTGGATTCAAGTCTGGGCTCTGGCTGGGCCACTCAAGGACATTCACAGAGTTGTCCTGAAGCCACTCCTTTGATATCTTGGCTGTGTGCTTAGGGTCGTTGTCCTGCTGGAAGATGAACCGTCGCCCCAGTCTGAGGTCAAGAGCGCTCTGGAGCAGGTTTTCATCCAGGATGTCTCTGTACATTGCTGCAGTCATCTTTCCCTTTATCCTGACTAGTCTCCCAGTTCCTGCCACTGAAAAACATCCCCACAGCATGATGCTGCCACCACCATGCTTCACTGTTGGGATGGTGCCAGGTTTCCTCCAAACGTGACACCTGGCATTCACACCAAAGAGTTCAATCTTTGTCTCATCAGACCAGAGAATTTTCTTTCTCATGGTCTGAGAGTCCTTCAGGTGCCTTTTGGCAAACTCCAGGCAGGCTGCCATGTGCCTTTTACTAAGGAGTGGCTTCCGTCTGGCCACTCTACCATACAGGCCTGATTGGTGGATTGCTGCAGAGATGGTTGTCCTTCTGGAAGGTTCTCCTCTCTCCACAGAGGACCTCTGGAGCTCTAACAGAGTGACCATCAGGTTCTTGGTCACCTCCCTGAACCCCCTGAACTGTCAACTGTAGGACCTTATATAGACAGGTGTGTGCCTTTCCAAATCATGTCCAGTCAACTGAATTTACCACAGGTTGACTCCAATTAAGCTGCAGAAACATCTCAAGGATGATCAGGGGAAACAGGATGCACCTGAGCCCAGTTTCGAGCTTCACGGCAAAGGCTGTGAATACTTATGTACATGGGATTTCTCAGTTTTTTTATTTTTAATAAATTTGCAAAAACCTCAAGTAAACTTTTTTCACGTTGTCATTATGGGGTGTTGTGTGTAGAATTCTGAGGAAAAAAATGAATTTAATCCATTTTGGAATAAGGCTGTAACATAACAAAATGTGGAAAAAGTGATGCGCTGTGAATACTTTCCGGATGCACTGTATATATGATCTATACATCTATGTAATCTGTAGCGATAGTAGGGAGCAGGTTGAGGAGACCCTGGAGAGGTGGAGATATTCTCTAGAGAGGAGAGGAATGAAGGTCAGTAAGAACAAGACAGAATACATGTGTGTAAATGAGAGGGAGGTCAGTGGAATGGTGAGGATGCAGGGAGTAGAGTTGGTGAAGGTGGTTGAGTTTAAATACTTGGGATCAACAGTACAGAGTAATAGGGATTGTGGAAGAGAAGTGAAAAAGAGAGTGCAGGGAGGGTGGAATGGGTAGAGAAGAGTGTCAGGAGTGATTTGTGACAGCCGGATATCAGCACAAGTGAATGGGAAGGTCTACAAGACGGTAGTGAGACCAGCTATGTTATATGGGTTGGAGACGGTGGCACTGACCAGATAGCAGGAGACAGAGCTGGAGGTAGCAGAGTTAAAGATGCTAAGATTTGCATTGGGTGTGACAAGGATGGATACGATTAGAAATGAGTACATGCAGGTGGTGGGTGTAACAGAGCAAGATGTAGGAGACAGGAAGATATGGAAGAAGATGATCTGCTGTGGTAACCCCTAACAGGAGCAGCCAAAAGAAGAAAGAAGATGATCTATACACAAACCAAAACTGTTATGTTCAGTCTGCAAATGGTTATGAATGTCTAGATAGGAGACTAGGTGTGTCCACTTTAGATGGGATTAGTATGCTTACTGAGGGAGTACTCATTGCTGTCAGATACTCAGTCTTGCTTTCTGCATTACTGCATCACTGTAACTGGTTTTGTTTTTGGCTTCTGTTAAATTTATTTCATTGATCTTTGTTTTTGTAGACTACGCTGATAAAATAATTTTCTAAAGAAGAAAATGCCATGTTGAATTAAAGATACTGTGCTCTATGTTAAATTCAAAAATGCACCCATTTTAATGCTAATGATGTTTCGCTGCAGGCTTTATCGTCAATAAATGTGCCTTGCTGTAGTCATCGTATGTGCTGCGTGTGTGTTTTTTTTTTCTCTGACAATAGGCTGGATTTTTCATTAAAATGAATGTTTGGCCTTAAGCAGTTTGCAGCGTGTAAATGAGTTTAATCATTACCATAAAGATCAAAAACAAATCTGAAAACTGCCCATTTCCTTCATTGACCAGGTTAGAAGCAGGGTTGCAGTAGCTTAAGGCTGTTTACATTGGTGGGAGTAAAGGAGCCAGGATTGCAGTCCAATTCATCTTCCTGGAAGGCAATCAGTTATCTAGACACAAGCAGATAAGTAGCCTATACACTGAGATTGAGAGGCATTTAATACACTTGACTTAACGCCATCAGTGCATCTAAGCAGAATGTGGCCTCTCTGGCAATAGTAGACTTTAACCTGCAGTGAACGATATAAACAATTGTTAAAAAATAGCAAGAGTAACAAATCTGCAAAACAGTTTATTGTACAGAAATTAAAAATGGCAACTTTCTGCTCCTATTCTGTGTTTGCCAAGCAGTGAAATCAGCAACGAATTCCATGTCTTTCTGTTTCTTACTGGGCATATCAAGAAAAAAAAACTTTTGTTAGGAATGTGGTCTACAAATCTTCAACTAAATCAATCAAGCTTATAAGACAGGCAACAGAACCTCTGAAGTTTCTGTACCCTTTAATGGTTTTCTTATGATTTATTTTTTTAGATTGAGCATGTGATACATATGAATATTCATGATTGTGGGTTTTTTTTGACATCCTGTTAAAAGGGACAGATCAGCTGTCTATAAGATTATCTGCATTATGCACTGTAATACTGCTGAGGTACTCAAAATGAATTTTTAAAATTTAAATGAGACCTTTATAGATGAACTCATTAAACCAATTCAGATAAGTGTGCATTACTACTTTGTTTTACAGTCTCTTGCTCTTAAATGAGCAAGTGCACATGTAACATTTTGTATTCTTAGAACAGGTTTCTAAATTATTTTCATCTGGATCTTTGCCACCTACAGTATGTGTGGTTTGCATGTTCTCTCTCTGTGTTCACATGGGCTTTTCTGCAGGTGCTCTGGTTTTCTTCTCACATCCCAAAAATTTACAGATTAGGCTAACTGGTAACTCTAAATTGTCCACATTTGAATGAGTGTATGTGTGTATTTATGTGTGTGTCTCAGAGTGTACCGTTATGAACTGACATCCTAGCAAGGCTCCACATCCCTAAGGTTTAGATTAGTATTAGATTAGAAAGTACTCAGGTTTTCCTACCATATTCCTACACATATTGGCACCAGTGGTTTACATCCAATCCAGCAAGGATAGGTTCTGGCCTTCATGACACTGAATTGGATTGAGGAGGACTGGGCATGTGCATAATATATGTGTATATTATATACCTATATATAAACACACACACACACATATACAGAAGCAGTATCTTTCTGTAGTTTTCAGAAAGAAAGAATGGTATAGATGCCTATGAGTGTGGGAAGGAATTTAAAAAGATCTCCAAACAATAGGAAATCAACCATTTCACTCACCAGAAGATTATCTACAATTGGAGAAGAGTTCAGATAATTGCCTACTTGTCCAGGCAGGTTATTCAAGCAGGTTCAGCCTAAGAGCAGAACGCAAGATGATAAAATACATGTCTAAGAACCCCAGAATTTCATCATAAGACCTACATGTAGCTTTTGCCATTGCTCATGTCAAAGTGCAGAAGTCTGCCATTGGAAAGAGACCACACACATTAGATCTACATGGGAAGTGTGCCAGGAGGAAACCATTTTTTTATCCAGAAAGAATGCCAGGGCAAGATTAAAATGTGACCAGTGTACACCTAGGCAAAGACCAGGAAATCTGGGTCAGTGTGCTTTGGACAGATGACAAACATCTATGAATTCTTCATTGTACCAGGGGTTGTTTGTGAATAATGTGAGAACATCTGTCAGAAGATTGAAACTTAACCAAAAGTGGGCCATGGAACATGACAGTGACATTAAACATACCAGTACTTTTACCAAAGAATGACTTAAAAGAAAGAAATGGAAGGTTCAGGCATGGCCCAGTCAAAGACTGGATCTGAATCCTAGCAAGATTCCACGGTTGGGTTTGAAACGAGCTGTGCATGCTAGATACCTCTCAAACATAACAAAACCAAAAGAATTTTGCATGGGAAGGTGGGTAGACAATTATAGGAAATGACTACTTGAAGGTTTTTTCTACCGAAGAGGTAATAACAGCTATTAGAGCCAAGGGTGTACTTATTTTTTCTACTGATAGAAATGGCATGTCTATTTTTCTTGACTACATTATTGCAGTTTTAATAAGTCAATTTTTTTTTTCATTTAAATCACCTTTATTTAAAGACACAGTTTAAACTAAGATCACATTGTTGTGTCCACATACATTAAAAAAGAAAAAAAATCATGGGGCGTGCTTTTCATATGTGTATATGGTTTATATGTAAGCTTATACAGTAGTGGCTGGAGTGCACCACTGATGTTTCTTCAAATCCAGAATAATGTCAAGAACACCAGAGTTATATCAACACACAAGTAATCCTGTGGCTTTGCTATGAACACATGAAGTTAGCCCCCATCCAACAATCACCCATGTTATGCCCATTTCAACTACCTTTGCTCTTTCTCTGAAGATCCTGGCTTCTCTTCTCCTGTCTGGGAACCATGGCTCATCTCTCCACCCAACATTAGACTCATTGGTACATTATCAGGAGGTGGCTTTCAAGTTCAATCTTCGGGTTAATTCCAGACATACAGTAGCGTCAGTATTGCAGATCATGTGTGAGCCTCTAAAACCAAATGACCACAAAGTTAGAGCTCTTCTCCTATTTTTCCATCCCTTCATCCCTGAGCCTTCTGCAGTAATTATTGTTGCAGGTGTCCAGAACAATTTCTGGGCTGCCCTCTCATGGTTTGGGGTTACCGGTTCCTGCTTATGTCCCAAGGAGTACTACTTCTGCCACCTGTCAGACTGGAAGTGCTTGTTTAGTCTCTCGTCTTTTATTTAAGGATTTTTTTCTCTCTCTCTCTCTCTGAAGTGAGAGGCACCTGGCAAGTACCATTAAGTGTCTTAGGAAACTTTGTAGACTTTGTATGGTAACACACTCTCTCTCTCTATATGTAACATTACATGTGCGTGTGCCTGGATGATTAACATTCATAGCATGCAGCTTAACCCCATCTTGATCTACCATATGTCTGCCAGGGAAACCTTTCTTGATTTTAAATATGAACTACAGACACTAATTAATGTTCTACAGTATTGCTCACTGAATTTTAAGGGATCTTTATTAAATGACGAGAGCAAGTCAGTTTTGTCCTTGTTCGTTTTAAGACTGAAGTAAAATTATCATGTCGCTTCACTTAGGAAATGAGCGTGCCTTGTTTGACTGACTTGTCATTTTTTGTTTTTATCATTACTTTTTAATGCTTTGCCAGTTTACCTCAGTGACTTTAAAATGAATCATTAATTCAAAACTGACTGCCATTCATTGGGGAATTCACTATGTGGCCATTAATCATCCTTATTTGTGTATCATATGAAGTTATTGTTTTTACTCTTTCTTACGCTTCTGAATATCCATTTTCACAGCACGGTCAAAGGCATTCTTTGAAATTAGAGGCGAACTGGAAAGATACTGTAATTGTCTTATCATGCGTAGCAGCCTGCCAAATGCAGAACTAGATTCCTTTTTAATTTTTTTTTTAATCAATACAGTAACTTCACTAGGTGTACATGCCTTTTCATTTATAAAGGAAAATGCTGGCAAGTCTACATGTACAGATATTTTTATTTATATCTGTAGAATGTGTATAAAGAGGCCTTGCATTCTCATATAAACCAATTATCTCTGATTATGAAATAACCTTTATATATACTGTAGATTATACAGCACGTACAGTAAATTCTGCATGTATATACTATCTGTATGTATGTTCATATGTATCTGTATATCTGTATCAGACTAGAATGTGTGGTAATTTCTTATTTGGCTAGCAGGTCATAAAGGAAGATCACCATAGATGGAGGCACATCCTGGCTGGGATGGTTCTTAATTCTTATCCCAGTTGGGATGAAGGAATATCGGGTGGAGTGGGGGAAGCTGTGTGTCAGTGTCTGTTTGTTCCCCAGTACTATGTATCACAGTCTTCCACTGGTTGTCTGGTCCCAGTTTGGATACCAGGAGGGTTGCATAGGACTTGTAGTCTGGAAGGACATCCCTGTTGGGATTCTTTGGTGCCAACAGAGGGCACTACCTTAGGAAGGTCTCCCTGTTTTGCAGAGCTTCTGCGTGACACAGATGTTCTTCTGCTCCCGGAGTTTAGGGTTAAAGCAGTGGTCCCCCCTGCCCCCCCAATTGAAGAGTGAGAGTTGGGAGGACAAGGACTATGCTTATCAAGTAGGAGTGGGATGGAGAGAGGAAGAACAATTCTTATATTATACTGTGCTGGACTGATTAAACAAGTCTGTTAGGTTAAAATATTTTAATCTGGTGTTGTGTCTATGGTAAATATGTCTGGTTTTCGTGGCTTTGATAAGTCCCATGGAGAGTGTATTACCATCTTTATAGTGCCTCACATGTTCAGTCTTACCAATCACCAGCGCAGGTGCTCACTTGCCGCACTGCTACTGTTGGATCACCTCTTTTCCTCAGCTGCTAACCCCTGTAGGAATATGGCAATCTCCTATACCAGGTGCTCTTAGAACTATACCATGAATGTATTATAAATATTACTGTGTTTGTTATTCTGGTTTGCCTACATTACAGCTAATGTTAACCATATTGTTTATATTAGAGTTAGTTATCTGCTTTATAGTCACACGTGTACATTCTTGTCGTACCTGCATGTGGACAGCTGCCTCAAGCAAAGACTTACTAGCTATGCACAAGAAGACCAAACGGTTGTCTTCAGACCTGAGGTGCACCCGTGCCAATCGCCAAAGCAGGTGTCCACTCACCATGCTGCTACTGTTGGAAAACGTCTTCCTCAGCTGTTGTACCCTGTAGGTATATGGAAATCACCTATACCAGGTGCTGTTATCACTATATGTTAACCCGTTCAAACTGTATAAAATTAACATTATCATAAAGCAACATTAAAAAAAACTCAACAAAACCAATAATAGCAGATACTTGTAGAGAAAATTAAGGTAATGGAAAAAAGGTCTTTAAAAATCTGGGTGCAGAGTTGCTTCAGATTGGTGTTCACTCTGCAGAGGTCCTTGTCAGTTTCTTTGGGCTCTTCTCTTTTTTGGCGCTCCTTGTTTTTAGCTCTCCTACTCTAGTCTGCCATGCAGTCCTTCCTTCCTTCTCTACCCAGAATGCACCCAAACTTAAAGGCCTAACTTCACTTCGAATTAACAGTGATTACAAGAATAATCAATAGCATTTGCCTTTCTCAGGCTGTTTGTCCATTCAGATCCTAATTGCCCCATGTCTAATAAATTAACAATTTAAGATTCTAAAAGAATGATCTAAAAGATACAAGGTTCATGTTAGTAAAGAAACAGAATTTAAAATCAATTTATAGCAGTTGTTTAATATTTAACATGGGATAAAAGAGTCCAGAGTTAAGTCCAAGGAGACTCCATTCAAATAAGGTCAAAAGGTGCAGGTTTCTTTTTGCCGACTGATTAGTCGGGTGTCCTTATTGCTGGCAGGGTAATCAATTTTAGCTCACACAGTTCACATTTTGAATTCTCTTTTTCAGTCCATTTTCTTATTTTATATATTGATTAAAGGACAGTTCAGTATTGTTTTTAACATTAAAATGGCTTATTTTGTGCCAATTCAGGGTGTGTGTGTATATGTGTGTAGGGACAAAGACACATTGTTCCTTGATTTACTCGTCTGATCCACAGTTTAAAATTACGAATCAAACTATTCAGATGTGATTAAAGTGCACACTGCAGACGTTGATTTAATGGTATTTACATACATTGTGATCACACCATGTAGAAATTGACAACACTTTTTATACACAATAAAAAAATCTGCAATGTGCTCTTTTCTCACGTCTGAATGGCTTGATTTATAAGTTTAAACTGTGGAGTAGAGGAGTAAATCAAGGAAACATGTCTTTGTTCCTAACAATGGAGGACACTGTATGTATGTATACACTCACATACTGTATATAAACAAAATAAAAGCTTAACATACTGTACATTGACAGATGTACTGTTGTAATTGTGAAGCAGCTGATGTCTTCATACTTCATTTAAATTGCCTGTATTCCTTTCTAGAGCTGATAAACTGTCAAGTGAATTATGTTTTCTAGACATTTACATTAATTTATTGCATAGTGGTGGGTGAAAATCTCAAGTAGTTCCACGTTTGGTTGCATCCTGTCCTCTCCACCTTCTAAACACCCTGGAGTTAAGCATCTTTAAAGGGCAACTTCTGATTCTGCTGTGTATACCCCACTGTGCAGCATGGTCATGTTTGATAAATGATTTAGTATGCTCATGTAGAATGCAAGCACGCTTGCTATGGTCTCCAGTGGAAGCCTGATAGGATTAATTTCTTACCTGGAGCTAAAAGGACAAAAACCAGAGCATTTCCTGATGAGAAAAGACAGGTTAACAGTCACATTCAATGTGTTGACTCATTCTTGACAGCCATGGATTCCTACTAGAGCAGCCAGTAAATACAGTACTTATCGGGGAAAGACCCATAGTATTAGTGAACATGTCAAACTTCTTGTATGAGATTGTCTGATTTTGAGTGGGTTGCTCATTATATATTCCTAAGAGAAGCCTTATTAACTTCCCTTAACACTAGAATTACCAGAGTCTACGAAAAAACTCGTAGATCCGGCCCACCTTAAATCGCTTCTTAAATCCGTTCACACCTCTCCGCCAGCATCTTTTGTCCTCTAAATGTGCTGATAAAAGACAAGCTGCCAGCAGCTGGCTATTCCATTCCCCCACCGACTTAGAACGTGCGCGAACTTTTCCCAGCTCATGCCTTGATTTGATTATCTGGGAGTGAAGTGGAGTTTTAGAGTGGAAATAATAGATCGTTATTTGGAACACACGCATTTCATGTGTGTACCGTTTCTACAGTAATCTGTGTAAACACATTGTTAAAGCAGAAACTTTTTCATATTTTAGTAATAAATGTTACAAAATGTAGGCATAAACTATAGAATGTATAAAGCCCGAGTTCCAAAGATCAAATAAACACTTTCACAAAAGCTTCAAGGATAATGCAACAGTTTCCGTGGCGTAGCGCGTTAAGATTAGCCTCACAGACATGAGTTCAATTCCCCGCTGGGGACAAAGTGTTACTTATTTTTAACCTCAAACGGACATAAAATTTATAAATTGGTATGCACTGTCAGTTAATGAGATCGTTATATTTTCATGTGGGATGCTCCTTTTAAAATATTTTTTTTACAATTGAGACTGCAATTAACATGAACAACTGTCCTTATAACTTATTTTTTCAAGATCCATAACACACAGACAGACAGAGCACTGCGTAATACAGAGACAGACAGGCAGAGATATACAAACAAACAGGGAAGGCAACATGTTGATCTTTTTTTTCTTTCAGTACATGTGCGTTGTTCCTGCAGCACTGAATAAGCTCACGCGCTCTAACATCACCCCTTCCCTCGATCTAACTCTCTAAGTAACAGCACAAGTACAGACACAAACCAAGTGTAATCAAGAGTCCCGGTTCGATCCCCACTCACTCCTATATTTGCCGTTTTCAGTAGTAAGCTGGTCTTTTTGTTAATATTATACAGTACACACATGCACTTGGTTTGTGTCTGTACTTGTGCTGTTACTTAGAGAGTCAGATCGGGGGGAGGGGTGATGTTAGAGCGCGTGAGCTTATTCAGTGCTGCAGGAACAACGCACATGTACTGAAAGAAAAAAAAGATCAACATGTTGCCTTTCCTGTTTGTTTGTATATCTCTGCCTGTCTGTCTCTCTATTACGCAGTGCTCTGTCTGTCTGTGTGTTATGGATCTTGAAAAAATAAGTTATAAGTACAGTTGTTCATGTTAATTGCAGTCTCAATTGTAAATAAAATATTTTAAAAGGAGCATCCCACATGAAAATATAACGATCTCATTAACTGACAGTGCATACCAATTTATAAATTTTATGTCCGTTTGAGGTTAAAAAGAAGTAACACTTTGTCCCCAGCGGGGAATTGAACTCATGTCTGTGAGGCACAGCAAAGCTACTCGCTCTGAGAGGCGAATCTTAGCGCGCTACGCCACAGAAACTGTTGTATTATCTTTGAAGCTTTTGTGAAAGTGTTTATTTGATCTTTGGAACTCGGGTTTTATACATTCTATAGTTTGTGCCTACATTTTGTAACATTTATTATTAAAATATGAAAAAGTTTCTGCTTTAACAATGTGTTTACATAGATTACTGTAGAAACGGTACACACATGAAATGCGTGTGTTCCAAATAACGATCTATTATTTCCATTCTAAAACTCCACTTCACTCCCAGATAATCACTCAGGGCATGAGCTGGGAAAAGTGCGTTCACGTTCTAAGTCGGAGGGGGGATGGAATAGCCGGCTGCTGGCAGCTTGTCTTTTATCAGCACATTTAGAGGACAAAAGACGCTGGCGGAGAGGTGTGAACGGATTTAAGACGCGATTTAAGGTGGGCCGGATCTACGAGTTTTTTCGTAGACTCTGGTAATTCTAGTGTTAAGGGAGTAAAGAATCATGGAATGGACATCTTAAGGAGTACATGGATAAATCTGTGCCTCTATGAAAGGTCTATGCTAAAGAGAGAAAAATCATTTTTATAATTTATAGACTGTCAGGATATGTGAAATGTTGGGAGATGAGACAGATTTCTAATGCTTTTTGACAAAAGAGGTGTTGCATTTGGGCACCTTACAAACATATTGTATAAACATAGCTCTAATGAGGAATGGCCACTGGAAAACTTAGGTGCAGCTTCCATCCATCCATCCATTTTCCAACCCGCTGAATCCAAACACAGGGTCACGGGGGTCTGCTGGAGCCAATCCCAGCCAACACAGGTCACAAGGCAGGAACCAATCCTGGGCAGGGTGCCAACCCACCGCAGGACTAGGTGCAGGCTGTCAGAAGCATTCCTACTGGAAACCCTATGTGTGTGTGTGTGTGTGTATATATATATATATGTATATGTGTATGTATATATATATATATATATATATATATATATATATATATATATATATATATATATATATATATATTGTAACACTAGATGGCGCTATACCAGCGCTTAACCCGACACACAGACACTGACAACACGTCTTTAAAACACCAAGAAGCTGTTTCATTTCTTTTGTCTTCTTGTATAGTGCTCAAAGCACCTCTGCCACAATAAACAAATACACAAAATAATATTCAAATCTCTCTTCCACACCTCCCAGCAAGCTCTGTCCACTACCACCCAACTCCGGCTCACTGATGGGTTCCCATCAGTCCTTTAAATAGTCTTTGACCCGGAAGAACTGAGATTTTCTTCAGCTCGTAAGTACTTCGGGGCTTCTGTCCTCATGACTACCTCATACTTCTGGGCTATAAGGAAAGAATATGTCCCCAGGTCCTTCAACAGCTCCTCCTGGCGGCACCCATGGCCCCCTAGCAGGGCTGAGAAAAAGAACTCCAAGTTCCAGGATGCCCTGCGAGAATCTGGGTCACCGCTCTGCTCCAGGGGAGCTGCCATCTAGCATTTTGGGAGAAGCAGTGTCGGCAAATACCCGACACATGCTGCTTTTCCCCATCCTTCCATCCCAGGGGCGTTCCGGCCGGGTTCAGCTGTCAATCACAATATCAATATCAATATATATATATATATATATATATATATATATATATATATATATACACAAAACCCCATAATGACAACGTGAAAACGTTTACTTGAGGTTTTTGCAAATTTATTAAAAATAAAAAAATTGAGAAGGCACATGTACATAAGTATTCACAGCCTTTTCCATGAAGCTCAAAATTGAGCTCAGGTGCATCCTGTGTCCCCTGATCATCTTTGAGATGTTTCTACAGCTTAATTGGAGTCCACCTGTGGTAAATTCAGTTGGTTGGACATGATTTGGAAAGGCACACACCTGTCTATATAAGGTCCCACAGTTGACAGTTCATGTCAGAGCACAAACCAAGCATGAAGTCAAAGGAATTGTCTGTAGACCTCCGAGACAGGATTGTCTCGAGACACAAATCTGGGGAAGGTTACATAAAAATTTTTGCTGCTTTGAAGGTCCCAATGAGCACAGTGGCCTCCATCATCCGTAAGTTGAAGAAGTTTGAAACCACCAGAACTCTTCCTAGAGCTGGCCGGCCATCTAAACTGAGCGATCGGGGAAGAAGGGCCTTAGTCAGGGAGGTGACCAAGAACCCAACGGTCACTGTCAGAGCTCCAGAGGTCCTCTGTGGAGAGAGGAGAACCTTCCAGAAGGACAACCATCTCTGCAGCAATCCACCAATCAGGCCTGTATGGTAGAGTGGCCAGACGGAAGCCACTCCTTAGTAAAAGGCACATGGCAGCCTGCCTGGAGTTTGCCAAAAGGCACCTGAAGGACTCGGACCATGAGAAAGAAAATTCTCTGGTCGGATGAGACAAAGATTGAACTCTTTGGTGTGAATGCCAGGCGTCACATTTGGAGGAAACCAGGCACCGCTCATCACCAGGCCAATACCATCTCTACAGTGAAGCATGGTGGTGGCAGCATCATGCTGTGGGGATGTTTTTCAGCAGCAGGGACTGGGGGACTAGTCAGGATAAAGGGATAGATGGCTGCAGCAATGTGCAGAGACATCCTTGATGAAAACCTGCTCCAGAGCGCTCTTAACCTCAGACTGGGACGACGGTTCATCTTTCAGCAGGACAATAACCCTAAGCACACAGCCAAGATGTCAAAGGAGTGGCTTCAGGACAACTCTGTGAATGTCCTTGAGTGGCTCAGTCAGAGCCCAGACTTGAATCCGATTGAACATCTCTGGAGAGATCTTAAAATGGTTGTGCACCAACGCTTCCCATCCAACCTGATGGAGCTTGAGAGGTGCTGCAAAGAGGAATGGGCGAAACTGGCCAAGGATAGGTGTGCCAAGCTTGTGGCATCATATTCAAAAAGACTTGAGGCTGTAATTGCTGCCAAAGGGGCATCGACAAAGTATTGAGCAAAGGCTGTGAATACTTATGTACATGTGTTTTCTCCGTTTTTTAATTTTTAATAAATTTGCAAAAACCTCAAGTAAACTTTTTTCACGTTGTCATTATGGGGTGTTGTGTGTAGAATTCTGAAGAAAAAAATGAATTTAACCCATTTAGCAATAAGGCTGTAACATAACAAAATGTGGAAAAAGTGATGCGCTGTGAATACTTTCCGGATGCACATATATATATATAAAATAAAATAAAATGTGCGTGTGTGTATATATGTATATGTACAGTATATATTTAAAAAATGTAAATAAAAATTACGAGGGTCTGTTCAGGAAAAAGGTTGGTCCTTAAATATATAAATGGGTTCAGATACATCAGTTTGAATACATACATTGGTTTTAATACATTTGTTCAGATATATACGTTGGTTTGAATACATCGGTTCAGATATACATATTGGTTGATATACATTGGTTTATATATTTATGTAAATATATACAGTATATATAAATATATAAATAATGTAATATTGGTTTAGATATATACATCGGTTTGGTTGAGATACATCTGTTTGGATATATAGGTCAGTTCAGATATACAGTATACCTTGGATTGAATAGAATGGTTGGGATTAACAAGCAGGTGGCCACCTAAGTTTACCATTTCCCTTTGGCTTCATCATTGCCTCAGCATTATAGAGTGCTTTTCTCACTACTCAAAGCAAAAAAAAAAAAAGGCAGGGAAGCCCCAGGACATGAACCCGTGATCCTATAACTGCGAATTGACAATCTTATCCCAGCACCACCTACTCTTCCTGCCAGGTTTGGCACCTGATAATTTTGAGCATTACCTCTTTATTTTAAACTATCATAAATAAATAATAGAAAGATTTTTTAAAAAGCCACTTTATTTTTGTAAGTCAATCAAAAATTTTGCCTAAAAATATACATTTTTGATGTGTCGCAGAATTTTACTAATTAGCTAATGTGTGCCATGAAATGAGAAAGGTTGAAAATCTCTCGTTTAGATATATGTGCACTGCTTTGGATATATACTGTATAAATCCATTCGGATACACCAGTTTAGATATGTATATATGCCAGGTCAGATATATATAAACCTGTTCGGATATATTTAAATCAGTTCAGATAAGAAAGTTTGGATATTCTGTACTTGTTTGTCAGCGCGTGCATGTGCCAAGTGCTTACGCATAAAAAAAGATTGTGCTGTCAAAATAAGAGACTCTTACTTTCTGACCTAGATCATCTTTAAATGAAATGCTGCCAATAAGGAATAACAGAAATCACCATGCTGTTTTCTATCACTGGTAAACTAATATTTTATTGGGTGAAAAAATGATCACCCCTGACAGATTTACTTAATCAGTATTATGTGCGACTGACGATTTGCAAGTTTGAGTGTGTGGATTTGTCAGTTTTACTATTAAAAAAAGAGTTAAACATCAGTTATTTGTGAAGCAGGAATATTCAGATCATTCTGATCCCTGATCAACATTCAGAAGAAACAGTTCCACTCCAGTGTTTTTCTCAATAACATCCTTTCAGCATATGGGACTTGTATCCTTCATGATGCAGATCGCTCTTTAATGAAATCCTACCAATAAGGAATAACAGAAGTCACCATGCGGCTTTTGGTCAAAGATAAATGTTTCATGAGGTGAAAAAATGAGATGTACTGCGGTTGAGATCAATGATTTCTGATAACTCGGTTTTTGAGAAGAATCTGTCATGGGAGGAACAAGAGGGAGTGAGTGAGGTGGGCACAACACAATGATGAAGTGAAAGAGAAATTTAGGTGGCTGCACTGTGCCTGCCTGTAAATCCCTACTGTTCTATTCAAATCGACATACTGTATACTGTATATCTGTATGTTATCTGTATATATCCAAACTGGTGTCTCAACCAATAAATATATCTGAACAGATGTACAGTATATGAACTTGATGTATATATATAATTCGATCTATTTAAACCAATATATATACAGTATATATATCTCAACCAATGTATATATCTGAATGAATGTATTCAAACCAATGTATGTATATCAGGACAGATATCAGGACAGATCTATTCAAACCAATTTATAGATATCTCAACCATTGTATCTCACCCAGTGTATATATCTGAACAGATGTATTCAAACCAATGTATATATCTATATGTCTATATCTATAGCTAGATAGATAAATCTTTATTGTCATTGTCACTTTTACAAAGGAACAACGAAATTGAAGGTGCAGTCGACTCAGTGTGAGGCATAAGAGTTAAAAAGACAAGAAGAGAGAAAATAATAACAAACCGAATAGTAATAAAAGTACTTTACAAAATATACAAATTACACTTTTCATATACATACTGCACTGGTTAAATGCACACATTGCACTGACTGACACTAAGGTCTATATTGCACATTGAGAGAATGATATGGAGCAGGTTTATTTTGAGTTCAGGGCCATGATTGCTTTTGGATAAAAGTTGTTTTTAAGGTGGTTTGTCCTGGTTTTCATTGCTCTCTATCTCTTGCCCGATGGCAAAAGCTGGAAGAGGCAATGACCGGGATGTGATGAGTCCTGTGAAATGTCTATTGCTTTTTTGTGGCACCAGGAGGTGTAGATTTGTTCCAGAGTGGGGAGGGTACAACCAATTGTTCTCTCTGCTGTCCTGACGACCTGGATGTCAGTTTTGTTTTTTCTAAAGTCAATAACAAGCTCCTTCGTTTTTGTGGTGTTGAGGACCAGGTTATTGATTCTGCACCACTCTGACAGCCGCTCTACCTCGTCCCTGTATGCCAGCTCACCCTCCTTGCCCGAGATGAGTCCGACCACCGTCGTGTCATCCGCTGAGTACACAACCCTGCGGCGTCCAGGTGTTGAGGCTGAGAGCAGTGGAGGTGTGGGGACCCAGCCTGACTCTCCGGGAGTGACCAGACAGGAAGTCCAGTTTCCAACTTGCAGGTGAGTGATGGAAGTCCCAGATCTGCCAGTTTGGACACCAGTCATTGTGGGAGGATGGTGTTAAACGCCGAGCTGAAGTCCACAAAGAGAAGTCTGGCGTAGCTGCCCTGTTGCTCCAGGTGGGTCAGGGCAGCATGAAGGGCTGTGGTCACAGCGTCCTCCGTGGATCTCTTTGCTTTGTAAGCAAATTGAAATGGGTCCAGGTCTGCTGGCAGGCAGGCAATGATATGACTCCGCACCAGTTTCTCAAAGACTTCATGATGACAGATGTGAGTGCCCT
The DNA here is from genome assembly GCF_900747795.2 of Erpetoichthys calabaricus. Taxonomy (NCBI): domain Eukaryota; kingdom Metazoa; phylum Chordata; class Cladistia; order Polypteriformes; family Polypteridae; genus Erpetoichthys; species Erpetoichthys calabaricus. Next base: position 216,970,646 of record NC_041394.2, on the reverse strand, counting down.
GGGCGGAAATCATTCAGACTGTTCGTGATGGATTTTTTCAGCAGCGGAACAAAGATGGAGGACTTGAAGCAGGATGGGACAGTGGCCTGGGACAGGGACTGGTTGAAAATCCTAGTGAAGATTCCAGCCAGTTGATCCACACAGTCTTTCAGCACCCGTCCAGCCACACTGTTGGGTCCTGCAGCCTTCCTCGGATTCATCTTCCTCATCACCCGCCTCACCTCACACTCTTCCACCGTAAGTATGTTGCTGTTGTGAACAGGCGGCTGTGATAGATCTGCTGTTGGTGTCGCCTCAAAGCGGGCAAAGAAGATGTTCAGTTCCTTTGCCAGAGAAGCGTCTCCCTCAGTGGCTGAGGAGTTGCTGAATTTGTAGCCATTGATGTGCTGGACATCCTGCCACACCTGCCTGCTGTTGTTGCTCCTCAGATGGTCCTCTATCCTCCTTCTGTACGCTGCCTTGGTCTCTCGGATGCCTCTCTTCAGGTTCTCTCTGGCTACACTGTAAAGGGCCCCATTCCTAGACCTGAAAGCAGTATTCCTGGCTTTCAGCAGACTCTGATATGTATGTATGTATGTGTGTGTGTGTATGCGTGTGTATATATGTATATAATAATATACGCATGTGATGAAATTTACTATTTACCTTTTCACAATTTTAGGTGATTCATTGCATGTCAACTGATTACATTTTGAGGTGTTCTAAAACTTTGACCAGTAGTGTGTTGTTTTTATATGTATATTGTGAATACTGGCTCGGACACAGACAGGCAGACACGCTCATGTAACCCAACACACGTTTATTTACACTACTATTTACAATTATTGTGCCACAAACCCCAATCTTCCCCAAAGTCCTGGCCAACCACTCTGCCTCTTCGGACTGCCTCCTTCTCTCTTTTCTTGAACCTTGTCCTGCTTCCACCCGACTCCAGCCTTGAATGAAGGGAGGGGCCCCTTTTATCTGTTCCTGGATGTGTTCCAGGTGTACACCGGCAATCCCGCGGACACGCCCCAGTGTGGCGGAAATGCCGGCTGTCCTCCCAGAAGCACTCCGAGTGTTCCCTCTCTTCTTCCCCCCAGCACTTCCTGGTGTGGCGGAAGTACTGGGGTCCAGGGTCCTTCAGGCAGGGGGACGCCCCCTGGCGGTGACCACGGGCCCCTACAGGATTGGGCTTCCAAGCCCTGTACCAGCCATTTCATGTTTTAAATTGCATCTACCTTTTCTAACTGGCTATGCGGCACACAGTTTATTTTCAGAGGGCTATAAACAGGAAACATGTTCATTATGATGCTGGGACTGACAGTATATGGGTGTATTGTCCATTTAACAATTCTTTTTTACTTGAAGCCTCTTGCATCACCATCAAATGTAATATATCAGAACATTTTCTTTCAGTTATACAATTACCTAATCATGCATCTTTTTTTTTTTTTTTTGCCTTTTGAATTTTAATGTTCAATTTAGGACACAAATGACTTTCATTTAGGTTTTGTATTATGGATTCCCCAATATTAAAAGAAGAATTTTCATCTAAAGAAGTGTGAAATATTTGCTTCACCAGAATTGCAGTACATCTTTTAATATTCAGGATTTTCTTAGTGCAGTGTTAATAATTTCATTTATCTTAATCCTAATATCCTGCATACACATTTGCTTGATTCTTACATGTGATGGTCTTTTAATGATATACAGCAAGGCTGTATTCTGAAAGTTGGCATTTTATTTTAAAGCTGAGGTAAGCTGAGAAAGAATAGCAGACAATGAGGTTTTATTAGCTGTAACAAAAAGAATTCCAATTATGAAACCATTAAGTTGTCAATGTTTATTTTTTCCTATAGCAAACTTAAATTATTGTTGTATGACCCAAAAAAAACAAACATTGTCTTTAGATGCTATGACAAATTATGTCCCTATATTAGCCATCTAAAAATACAGTAAATCAGTAAGTAGGAAAATAGGCTGTGCATCGAACTGTTTTTGGAAAAGCAAAATCTTTTCTGGTAATTTTTCATATGCATTGCTTATTTTGAGATTGCAGTATGAAATAATATATACCATTAGGTCCAAAAGAATTTGGACAGTCATGGAATTTTCATTATGTTGGCTCTTAACACCAACTTTGCATTTGAAACAAAGTAATCAAAACTGTGATTCAGCTTTAAGGGTTTTATCAAAAATATTATTTAGGAATGACAGCCGTTTTTCTGCATAGCCACAACACCACCCCCCCCACCCCCACCCCCCCCCCCCCCCCCCCCCCAGCATCCCATTTCCAGCGACTCAAAAGTATATGGACAAACTATCATAATCATAAACATAATGATAATTTTCAGTATTTGGTTGAAAATCCTTTGCAGTCGATGACTGTCAATTCTGGAACCCACGGCCATCTCCAAGTGCTGGGTTTCCACCTTAGTGATATTTCGTCAGTTCTTTAATACAGCTGTCTTCAGTTGATGGTTGTTCATTGGATTTTCTGCGATCAATTTTGTCTTCATCAAGTGAAATGCATGTCCAGTAGGGTTGAGGTCAATTGATCAACGTAACAATTGAAGAATATTCAATTTCTTTGCCTTGAAAAGCACTTGGTTTGCTTTCATAGTATGTTTTGACTCCTTGTCTATCTGTACTATGAAGTATCATCTTATCAGTTTTGCAGCATTTGGCTAATTCTGAGCAGATAGTTTTGCCCTATAAACTTCAGAATTCATCGTGCTACTTCTACAAGCAGTCATATCATCAGTAAATACTAGTGACTGGCTTCCATTCACAGCCATGCATGATCATGCCATAAAACTTCATCCAACATGTTTCACACATGATGTGGTATATTGGGTCACAAGCCATTTCTTCTCTTCTCTTCCAAACATTGTTGTATATTTTGATCTTAGCTTTCTTTGCCCAAAGAAATTTGTTATAGACCCGGACAGGCCTTTAAAAAATGTTTTCTGGCAAAGTCTAATCTATCCTTCCTATGCTTGAGGTTAACCAGTGGTTTGCACCTTGTGGTAAACCCTCTGTCTTTTCTTTCATGAAGTCTTCTCTTTATTGTCTTTGACTTTGGCAATGATAGGTCTACCACTCAGAGAATGTTCTTGGTGTTGGTAAATGTTGTGAAGGGGTTCTTCTCCTCCAAAAATATCATTTTGCAATTATCCAGCACAGATGTATTTTGCTCACAGTGACAGCTTTCTAAATGCAAATTTGCAAATTGTGGGGCTATACAGAAAAATGGCTGTAATTCCTAAATTATGAAGTTTTTGGCAAGCCCCTTAAATTAAAGCTTTAAGCCTACACTTCAATCACATAATAATTGCTTTATTTCAAATCCATTGTGATGGCATACAGAACCAAAATTGTAAAAATTGTGTCACTCTCCACATACTTATGGACCTGGCTGTTGTAATTGATAGTTCTTTTATTTCTTTTTCCAATGCACAGATAACTGTTTTGGGCATTGGTCGCTGGCATGACATGTAGTATTATTGTCTCTTGAAACTTGAATATCGACAAAGAATGTAGGCTGACATACCTGTCATGTGAAACTCCTAGTTCTCCAGTTCCTCGTGTGGGGTTATTGAGGCTAGACAAGTTTACTCCACTGCTTTCCATGTTTTTGCAACTTCTTTCATATTGTATGCTTGTCTTTACACTTGCTGTGATTTAGAGTGATATTGTAATGTTCAGTGCCTATCCAGCAGATTCTCAGTTTTTAACACATTAGCCATTAACCTGCTTGACCTCTATGTAAGACTCCATTACGTAAGCTGCTGTTCTCCTAATCAGTTTGCACTTGAGCTTCAGTTTTCCTAATTTCCTATTATTTGCTCTGTCTTATACTCATTAAAATATGTTTTCTACTTTGGAATGGTTACATTTTTGTTAGTATTTGTATTTCTCTATTTAGTAAGTTGGACCTGCGATGTCATTCTACTGTGTACTCTATTGTTGGTGCTTATTTCTGCACAAGTAAGTCTAGCAACAAATGCTTTCCATTGCAATGCAACATATAGTGACAGTACACTAACGTTTTTGTATGTTATTATTTAGTTGAATACCAATACAACCTAAACTGGTTCAGTAATGAAGAATACAATGGTAACTGGCCCATTCAAAGTCATGACCGCAACCCAATTAAGACTATGTGTGTTAACCAATATTTAAAATGATTTGTATTAATGGTTCCCTAACACAGTGTCCAAAATGAACACTTGGAGGGAAATGTAAATATTCTGTAACACATTTTAGCATTTAACTCTTTTCTAAAATCAGTTTCACTTATTTTTAGTGAATATTTGAGGTTGCCAGAAGCAATCTTTCAGAATTTGATTCTTTGTAAAGGATTCCAAATTTTTTGTGTTGGTTTTGTTGAATATTTCTTGAACAATTTTTCATTTACTTTCAGATATGACAGCTGAATTAAGATACACCCACATGGAAATCAATGCTTTCAATGCAATCAAATTACAGATCAGAATGGGGAAAAAAACAGTATGATGCTGTGTGCACAAATTACCCCGCAGTTGCCTTGCTTTTCAAATATTCTATATATCAGACTTCTAGATCATTGCAGTTTTTTATTAAAAGAACATTTGGAAATTACAAAATGGAAATTATAAAGTTAATGAGAATACTGGGTTACAAAGGAATGAAATTAATCTGTAATTAAGATTTTAATCATTTTTCTACATTAGTAAAACTTCTGAATAAGCGTGATTTAATTCTTAATCATATCAACAGTCTTCCAAGCCACAGGGGGAAAAAAAAAAGTTTTTTTTATTTATTTTTTTTTTATTTTAAGGGTTTAGTCTTTTACCCAGCTTAGATGGGAATGGTAATTTCAATTCATGTAGGATTTTCAAATTACATGTTTGTACTGTTTTAACAAAAATAGTGTGTTGTGCAATGATATCTAAATCAAGTTTGGAAATACAGACAAAATAAATGGAAGGTAGGATTCTCCGATCATCTGATGGAGTGTCATCTCATCCAGTTTTTGTTTTGCAGTCTGTTAAGTTGTTTCCCGCAACACTGACCAAAAAAAATTTGGTTGGTTTAGGATGAATCCATTTGTTGAACATTTAAAACTCTAAACAAAGTTGTAGCAATACAAAAATATTATTTTTGTAGCATCTTTCTTAGGGCTACCTACAGTGAGTGTAATGTTAAAGTTAAGTATAGAGTAGTGTGTATACTGTATGTCTAAAACTCCTCTGCCATTGGGCTGTAATGAATGTGTCTTGCTGGTTTGGAGTATGAAGAGTTCCTTGGCCATTCTCCCACTTACTGTATTCATTAACTTTGATTTCTTGTTTCATGTCTACTGCATAAATTGAAGATGTTAGATTATGAATGCTTCAAGTGGAGCTCATGCACTTTTCAAATGGAAGAATAAATTTACAAATGTAAATACATTGAAGAAATTCAAAAACACTAAAATTGTACTGTATTTAAATCTTAACAGCAGTATTTAGGAGTTATAGAGCATTGTTTGCAAATTGACTTTATCCTGTACAAAGGAAGCTACTTAAAAATGAAGTGAATTATTATAAGCTGAAAATGTAATAATAATAATAATTCTTTGCATTTATATAGCGGTTTTTCTCACTACTCAAAGCGCTCAGCAATTGTAGGTTAAGAATCTCTTTTGGCATTTGCAGGATTCGAACCGGCAACCTTCCGATTTCCAGTGCAGATCCCTAGCCTCGGAGCCACCACTCCGCCTGTCCATTCAATAAGTTTTTAGTGTAAAAAAATAACAACAAAAATCAAGATTGCTTGCAACAACATGCAAATTTAAAATGATTATTAAACATATTGTACTTAACAGACTTAAAACTAGTGGGAAATTCCAAAAAGAAGAATTTTTGAAAGTTTCAGCATTCAACCATCACAATAATTAAATGTTTTAAATGAAAAATGAAGTGTAGATTTTAATTTTTTTTTTTTAAATCAGGTTTCAGATTAACAAGTATTGCCTATGAGTTGTGTCCATACTGTGGCAGAGAACATTAATGCAAGGAATATTGGTAGCTAACTCCCCAGACACATTATAGTTCAGACACTAAGCAGTACCTTTTTGCATGCCTTCATATAAATGTGGGAATGATTGCTCCCTACTATTTAGCTGACTGAATTCAGAACAGTTTTATTGATGCCTTGGTGAATTTAATTATGTGATGCTCTTGGTTGCTCTCCTTTGCAAATATTTTATTGCTGTTATAGCACCTATTTTTGTAGTATGATGACCAGAACTACACACATTACACCATATGCAGTCTCACTACTGCATTATTCAGTCTGAGCATAATGTCCTTTGATTTATATTCAGTGTTTTTTTTATTATATAGCTGTTCTGCCAGAGTTGGAAAAAGTAATTGGCAAACCACAAGGGTGTAAAAAAAAATCTGGGGCCAAAAATGGGGCAATTGCTATTGTGCTCCTAATTTCTAAACACTAAACAAACCTCAGACAAAAGTAGCAACTAAACCAAGTCAATATTAATAAAATAAACTTAAATGTTCCAAAAATATAAGAAAATACCCACAAGAGGATGAATGATGTAAGCCCTCCAGTTGTATAAGAAAGGGCAAACACATCTTTATAAATTAAGTATTTATTAATAAAACAGCAATTAAGTCCAAAATGCTAAACGGAGCAAAATTAAAGACAAAAAGGATTTGCCTAAAAAGGCAAAAATCAGAATCCTTAAAACAGAAACCAGTAAACCCATCAAAATCCATAATATTCCACCAAATATGAATGACTTCTGGCTAAATAGCTAGAGTGAGGGCTCGCCTACAAAATATCTGTTCTAGCACATTAAACAAAGTTAATCTTAATATATATCAAACACATACTGTATGTAAAGAGCAGTTGTTTATAATCTGAATAAAAACTAATTTGAATCTCTGATTACCAGGTGACTAATAAGTAGGTTACCACTACAACCTTCATGAAGATAACAAAGTTTATCAAATGAGATTTCTTCAGATTTTTTGTGTCATACATAGATCTGATCAGGGTAAATCCTCGTATCAGTTCAGGTATTTTCCAATGTGCTGTTTAATGGCAGATGGCACTCTTCTCCTCCTATTCCACAAGTGTGTCTGATGTTACCGGCAGCAGCAGGTTGCTTCTTACTTTACAGTGCTATTGCAATGACCCTAAACGTAGCAGATTAAACTTACCCATTCACCATACTCAGGACTAAATGCATATCTATGACTTTTGTTCAGTTCTTCTAAATTGATTGCACTCTATGCACATACTTAATCTATTCCTTACTAGCCGTCCTATAACGTCCAGAGCACACACGTACACAATGATGCTGACCATGCCAAACAATATCTTTTTTGTGATAAATTTATAATAAAAATATTGTGAAATAACACAATACTTCTGCTAGATAATACAATAATAATGCTGCATACAACACAGAAATTTGGTCCAAACCCTAATTCTAGTTACTGTCAATTGGACCTTTTCCCTGTGAAGAAGACACATCTCCACCAGAGCTGGTTTCTGCCATGTGCCTCTTGTGTCTCACCAGGATCCGTTATTGGGATAAGTAGGTTCAGAAAATGGAGCATATAAGTGACTCCCAATCTATAGGCTGAATGCCTGGTGGTTGTAATTGCACCTACAGCTGGGTGGCTTTGATTCTAAATTTATCTGTTAGAGCGCACATTAACTGTTAATTACAGCTGTTATAACTTATAAATTATCAAGCACAGCAAAATAGAGTAAAGCATGTAAAACCCCATTTACTTAGTTGAAACTCAATGTTTGTATATTCATTTTTGAAGGGTACCGCTTAGTCCTGCTCCTAAACAGAATTTTTTTTCTTATTAATCTCTGTGTGTGATTTGTTTAACATTTCTTCCTCTTCACTGTTTATAGCTAGGGCACGCAGTCAAACTTTTGATTTTCTATCCTGTTTTCCATGGCACTATGATCTTCTATAAGGTTTTGTAAGCAGCAGAAACGATAAAGAGAGTTCTGTAACTGCATTATAAGCTGATAAATGGGGTGCTGATGGGGAGCTGTCAGAGAAGTCATCTGTGCAAGAGGATAGGCCGATTTGCATTAAACATTCTTTATGTGGAATCAGTAGACGCCTACACTGCTGACACGATTAGAACGCAAAGCAGTAGATTAAAAAAAATGCAGTATATCATCGTTCTGAAATTGAAGAGTAAATAGAGATAAATGCAAGAGGTAATTTTTGAGCTATGTAAATCATATTCCTTGATGTGTACTGCTTTTTTTTTCATTCATATGTGTCCCCTTTGGCTAATGCTTTTCTTATTTTTTTTTCTGACAAACTGCATAATTTTGCAACTTTCTGCATACTGTAGTCTGAGTGATCATCATTTTGAACTGTTTCCTGCTTCTGTAGAAAGGACTCAAATGCATATTGTTCAGTGACCATTTGGATTTTGTGTGCTCTTCCCCATGTCCTAGCGGGCTTTTCAATAAATTTTCAGTTTTGCTTACACCTCTCAAAGACATGCATTTTACATGAAATTGGTAACACTGAATTGTCCCCAACTGAGTTAATGTGGGTGAGTACATGAGTGTGGACTGATGCTCCTTCAAGTATTGGTTTCCATGATAGACTCTCAACATTCTGTGAACCTGTGTTTGGATTAAGGAAGTTCAAAATAGGTCAGTAGATAGAGATGCCAATCACTGTAGATTATGGCGCCAAGTGATGTTTCATATACCATACATTCCTTGCCTCCATGTAATGGATTGTGCAACTTTACATAAGCATATTTTTAAATTCGTGTCACAGTGATGTCTTCATTTTAATTAGGAATTAGGTGGTGCTGGGTATTGGGTATTGCTTGTAAAGATATGCTAGGTACCATTATTAGCTATGGAGGGAAGAAAATGGACAATTTAAACTGGAATAAATTGGATTTTATTAAATACTAGCTGTCCCCCATGGCTCTGCCCACATAGTAGTGAAACAGGACTTCTTTCTTCTACTTCTTTCAACTGCTCCCGTTAGGAGTTGCCAAAGCGGATCATCTTGTTCTATATGTTCCTGTCCTGTACATCTTGCTCTGTCACACCCATCACCTGCATGTCTTCTCTCACCACATCCATAAACCTTCTCTTAGGCCTTCCTCTTTTCCTCTTGCCTGGAAACTCTATTCTTGGCATCCTCTTCCCAATATACCCAGCATCTCACCTCTGCACATGTCCAAACCAACGCAATCTCGTCTCTCTAACTTTGTTCCTTTAATGTACTCATTTCTAATCCTGTCTATCCTCGTCACACCCAATGCATCTTTAACTTTGTCACCTCCAGCTCTGTCTCCTGCTTTCTGGTCAGTGCCACCGTCTCCAACCCATATAACAAAGCTGGTCTCAATACTGTCCTATAGACCTTCCCATTCACTCATGCTCATAACCATCTTCATTCCTCTCCACTCTAGAGCATATCTCCACTTCTCCAGGGTCTCCTCAACCTGCTCCCTACACTCACTACAGATCACAATGTCATCAGCAAACATCATAGTCCATTGGGACTCCTGTCTAATCTCGTCTGTCAACCTGTCCATCACCATTGCAAATAAGAAAGGGCTCAGAGCCAATCCCTGATGTAATCCCACCTCCACACTGAATGCATCTGTCACTCCTACTGCAGACCTCGCCACGGTCACACTTCCCTCGTACATATCCTGTGCAACTCTTACATACTTCTCTGCCACTTCCGACTTCCTCATACAATACCACAATTCCTCTTGAGGCACTCTGTCATATGCTTTCTCCAGGTCCACAAAGACACAATGCAACTCCTAACCCGGGACAAGACCGATCCAGTATGGAAATCTGTTTTGTTGTCCGTGTGTTAATCTGGCAAAATTTCACACCAGATGCCCTTCCTGATATAACCTTCCTAATTTTTCCAGGCTTGGGACTGGCATGAAGAAATGCATCCCCTGTGGTTGGGTTAGTAGTGAAACAGGACAAAGTTCCAAAATCAATAAAAAAAAAAGTAATAATTTGTATTGAGAAGAATTTATATTGATAGATTTTGTATCCAATGGCCTCTTGATATACAATATTTTTGGTTTTGCTATCAGGGGCGAGAAGGTAGCTGTGATCTCTTTGCCAAAAATTTAAAAAGTTGGCAAGGTATCTCTGGCCAAGCGGAAGGTAGGTAAGCTCCAACATCAAATGTTGCAACTGTATCTGATCATGTTCAGCTCTGATGGGAGAGCCTTCCCCTCATGCGAAGAAGAGCACATGGCCATGATATCTCTGCCAGTGATCCGGTACCCTCTATAAAAATGCCAAACATTATTCTTTAACAATCTCTGGATGATAATGTTTGCTGAACAAGCTGGTATCGCTAGCTAAGCAGAGGCAAGGTACGCTCCAACACATGGCAAGAGGTAGAATGACTCGAACAGAGGCTGGTGTGTGAGTGAGGATGGCCCCGCCCAGCTCTCTACTCCTGAAGACCCGCCTCCCCATCCCCTCGTCCCGCAGCCTTTCTGTCAGATTCGCGGGAATAAATCAGTGCCGCCACTGAACTATAATATTAGCGTGACGAGAGAAGTTGTAAAATCAACTTCAGTGTTCAAGCAAATTAAAAAACTTGACCCAAATCTGTTAAGCAGTTCTCTTGTGAAAAGCAGACAGACAGACAGATGTTGGATTTTAAAAATGTGGAGAGATGATGATGATTAGCATTTGTTTGTCTTGACCATGTTAAGGACTTTCTAAAATAGGCTTAATTCAACACTATTGACATTTGGTTTTCTTGTATCAACTATATATCTGCAATGAAACAGAATGTAAACAATTTATGTACTGAAGCTTGTAAAATGTTAAAGACCAAACTCAGTGTTCAGTCTGTTCCTTTTGTTTTTTTCACATATACTGGGATGGAAAGGTGGCCTACCCAAGGGAAACTTCTTGCCTTGCACACTGACTATTGGTTGGCCTAGGTTATTGCGTCTTAGTAAATGGTAACAGTGGTGGCTCTGAGGCTAAGGATCTGTGCTGGTATCCAGAAGGTTGCCGGTTTGAATCCTTATCACTGCCAAAAGAGATCCTACTCTGATGGGCCCTTGAGCAAGGCCCTTAACCTGAAATTGCTCCAGGGGTGCTGTACAATTGCTGACCCTGCGCTCTGACCCCAAGGGGTATGCGAAAACTAACAAATTCCTAATACAAGAAATTGTATAAAGCAAAATAAAGAACAAAAAAAATTTGATAATGGAAGTTAGTCAAAAGCTACATCTTAGCTAACATTACATAATGCTAATGTGATTATCTCAGAGGTTCTGAATTAAATTTTTATGAGGCTTTTCATTTGGTGGTTTGTGGGACTTTGCATGAACTACATCAATAGTAAGTTATCCCCTCAATTCCACAAAAAAAGGAAATGAATATTTCGGGCTACATTTTTTTTAAGTGAATAAATCAGTGTTTCATTCAGATCAGCATGCCATTTGTTGGCAGGCATTCAGACCACAGAGATAAAGATCAGAGCTTGGTTGACTTCTGTTACATCTTGCCAGGTGTTTAATCAGTGGTTATGTGTTCCTATATATGACAGAAACCTGCCACAGGCTGCTGGCAGCTCTAGTTTTAAATAGTGGCTTCTTCGGGGTCCCCAGCTGTGACCATCACTTTCATGTATAGTTTGAATTAATGATCATTGTACTGAGTCTCCTCTTACTGTATATTCTATAAAAATATTGGCAGTATATATTTAACAATGCATCAGTACCCTGTTTATAATTTTTAATTACACTATTTACAGATATGCTCAAGAGTATTATATGGGTATGAGTAACTGCGTTTAGTGGGCTGCTGATTTGTTTCTCTTCAATCTGTGCAAAATTTGCAATTTGGTGAAGATACGTTCAGCTGTGTGTTTTTGCATACCATTCAAGTACACACATAAACATACTTTCAGATATTTATAGACAGCATTTGTTATGAACATTTTGCAATTCTTTACAAAAATAGTTCACTTAATGTACTTTACCTGGCTTTGTCCATTTTAGTTTATGAATGTTTATTTTTATAAAAAAGACGGTCATTTCTTTCCTTTGTATATAGTAAACCTGCAGTGATGGGTAATACTTCAATTTGGAAAAATAATGCATTCTATGATTTCTGATTGGGTTCCTTCTCCATTAAGACCATCAGTTTTATTCATAGTCACACTAGTGATTCTTGCATGTAATATATGTTGATAAGATTGACTAATACTGCCGTGGTAGTGGTGGCATTTTTCCAAAAGACATACTTCCTTGAAAAGCATTCACTTGGTAATCGTGATTAAATAGTTATCTATCTATCTATCTATCTATCTATCTATCTATCTATCTATCTATCTATCTATCTATCTATCTATCTATCTATCTATCTATCTATCTATCTATCTATCTATCTATCTATCTATCTATCTATCTATCTATCCACAAATATACATATATATATACTGTATACATATATGAATGTGTATACATACACATATACATATATACGTATGTACGTACATATGTATGTATTGTGGGATATGGCTGGCCATTCATCCCAGCCAATACCCCCAGGCCGCCAGATGGAGCCCTCCCTGCAGCGTGGAGGTGCTCCCGAATTACAGCAGGGCATCATGGACACTGGAGTTTTCCTGTACAGCCCTGCTGGATAACGTAGGGGCCACCAGGGAACGCTGCAGGGAGGCCCAGAGACTTCTATTTTACCTATAACCCGGAAGTATGTCTTAGTCACAGCGACAGAGGAAATGATGTGCTTCCAGGATGAGAAAGCCAAACCCATAAGAAGGATTAAATAATAAGAAAGTAAAGTACAAAACAAAATAGGGAGATCAAGATAAGTGCTACACCTCACTGCCATCCTAGAATACATGTTACTCTCTGTTAGAATGACTTGGACATTTATCCTCTTTCCAGCTATCATGCTAAAGCTCTCTCCTTTCTTCCCATCTCATTCTTGGACACACAATCCTGTCTTCTTCATTCCACTATTAAGGCTTTCTAGTTTAGGACTGGCATTTCTTTGGCTATAGTAATGCCAGGCTTGAACTCCCTCAGTCAGCCTCTGGGTTCCCCGCATAACTGACCACGTAGAAGCTCCTTAAGTGCCAGCTCTCCAAATATGCTCTAAAGTTTCCACTAATGTCCCACTCATCCAAGTTAAGAGCCATATGCTACCCCAACAGCAGAGCAAACAAATACTAGTTTCCTGGACTTTCTTCTTTGGCTTGCCCATCACTGGACAAGAGTGTCTCACCTTTCCTGTTTGGGGACTACTTGCTGCCATCCGTAAACAAGAAGATCTTGTGGCATCTTGTCAGCTCCGCATTCTCTCCAACTTGTACCCCAGTTATGTTTTACTTCAGGGCGTGCAGCCCCCTAATGGTCCATTGATTTCCTATAATGTCCACTCCTTTTTCCTACCAGTGTTTTTTTTTTTATTTTGCTAATTTGAAGGCTTACTTTTCTATTTATTCATATTTCTGGACATTATATATATAATTTATTAATATGTATGTGTATATCTATTTATGCATTTTTCATGATCCGTTTACCTTTAGCAATGCATTTTTGTGTGTTGGTGCATGCTGTTTTGCATATGTATATTAACAATGCGGGCAGGACGGTGGCGCAGTGGGTAGCGCTGCTGCCTCGCAGTTGGGAGACCTGGGGACCTGGGTTCACTTCCCAGGTCCTCCCTGCGTGAAGTTTGCATGTTCTCCCCGTGTCTGTGTGGGTTTCCTCCGGGCGCTCCGGTTTCCTCCCACAGTCCAAAGACATGCAGGTTAGGTGGATTGGTGATTCTAAATTGGCCCTAGTGTGTGCTTGGTGTGTTTGTGTGTGTCCTGCGATGGGTTGGCACCCTGCCCAGGATTGGTTCCTGCCTTGTGCCCTGTGTTGGCTGGGATTGGCTCCAGCAGACCCCCGTGACCCTGTGTTCGGATTCAGTGGGTTGGAAAATGGATGGATGGATGGATATTAACAATGCTGAATTTGTAAATATCTACACAATTCTGAGCATATAAGTAGAACTGTGCTACATTCAGACATATTAAGTTATCTACAGCAGATTATCACTAACTGTTTTCAGTATTTTAGGTCTTTTGTTGTATTGTACCAGCACTCCAAGAAAAAAGAAAGGGTTTATGGCAACAACCTTTAAATTTGGTCCTACTATTCTCCAAATGATTGCTCAAAACTAGGAATGTGTTATTTCATCGTAAATATCATTCATGCAGGTACGCTTGAGAAGATAAATTCTGAAACTGAAATTTATCATTTTTAAATCTTTTATTGCAAATGAAAAATCATGTATATCTTCACACGTTTATATAGGTTTATACTTCCACATTTCCAGAAGATTGGAAGCCTGTAAAATGAACAAATAGGCTGAAAACCAAATATATATATACAATCATAAAGACACATTTTTATATTTTATACATATACCCATGCAGTATTCTGTTTGCACAGAATTACATTAACTTACTGCTGAGCAGAAGCAGTTCATTATCTTGTTTCTTTATGTGTCTCAGTAGAGCCTAGTTATTTTGCAGCACTTCACAGAACTCTTACATTTGAAAAGATGGCAGCTGATATCTAGATTTTCTGTATTCCTTGAGCCGTATTATTCACCACAGCTTTTTATTTCCTTGCCTGAGGGTTTTGAATTTTGCCATATACTTTATGATCTTCGTATGCTTCTCTAGTCAAGCAACAAAAAATTTTCATTTACTTATCTATTTCTATAGATCAGACCTTTGTTATTAATACTTGCTGACAGATATGTATGTGTGTCAACATTTTTTCAGTATATATTCATTTAACATAATAGTGACAACATTTTAATAATTCAAAAATATCTTTTATGCAAAAAAGAAGGCAATCATCTCATCAGGCTTACATGGTCTATTAATAGCTAGGTTGTCCCAGTATCTGATCTAGACTTATTTACTGGTGTCAGACTCTCTGGTATCTTTCAGTACCTGTAATACCATTTGAGTGTAGTACTATTTAAATGAAAGATGAATCACTTTGAGAGATTTCAGTGAATTGAATTGGATGGCCATGTGGCCTTCTGTGCTCAATACTTAAGAGGTTTTATTCACTTAGTGCATTACAGTAGGACATGCTCATCAATCCCATGGTTTACTTGGCTGCTCTTCTCTGTACAGCTTTAAGTGCTGCTATGTCTTCTTTGTAGCATGTAACCAGAACTGTACATAGTACTGTAGATGAAATGTCATTAGAACTTCATAGAGTTTTAAGTATTCATTTCCTGAGTTATATTCAAATATTTTTGCAATATAACCTAACATATTTGAATGTTTAATGGCTTCTTTGTTTCCTTGAATTAAGAAAACTGTGCAACTGTAAACCCCTAAACCTTTTTTCAGAGGCGGTCTTCATTTGTTTCAGTGCTGGCCATCCTACAGTACATTTTTATGTTTACATGTAACACTTATTTAGCAAAATTTTGCTTAATTTTGAAGACTGTCTTTTTGAATCAATGCTGCTGCCTTTAATTTTGGTGTCATCTGCAAAATTAAAAGATTTAATATAGATTTGAACAAGTAATATCCCGAGCAGAGATCACTGTGGTTCTCTACTATAACCACACCAAGGTGGAGATTCTGTTCTCATGTGCTGTATTTATTTCTCTCCACCTAATTAATCTAATGGAAATTGTTGTTTTTTTTAGTTAGCACTGGTGTCAAGCTTCAAAATTAGTCTTCTCTGTGGAAATTATGTTGAAGACATTTAAAACAACCAGGTAAACAGTGTCATATGCATGGTTTTGTTGCCTTGTCCAGTTACCTCTTCAAAAAATGTAAAATGTTTCTTTTCAAATTTCAGTACAATTTATTTTTGCATAATGATCTTTACTGAACAGGCGTTCAGAGTGCACACACAAACCGCACTACCAAGCATCCCCAACAAGGTGCTAATCAATGCAGAATGTACATACATAAACACAGAAACTTGTGAAACACACAGTAGAGCAGAGTAGTTTCAGTGTGATTACCACAAACACATCAACATGACAATATAAAGTATGTTAATTTAAAACAGAGTTAACGTCAGTTAATGGCGGAACAGACAAAACAATATTACCATTGACTGCTTTGCTGGAGACAGTAAACTGCAACAGAATCCAAAGTCCGATATACTGTACCAAGATGTTTTTCTTTTTGCCCTTGTTGATTTTAATAAATATTTACATGCAAATAGTCTCCAAGTTCTGTAGTTTTCATTATCTTGAATAAGAAAGAAGTTAGGTGTATTTTTGCAGGGACTTCAAGGCCTGGAAATAAGTTTATTTTATCTCGAGCCTAATGCTAGCCCCAAAATGCCCCCCCACACAACCCCTTACAACAGGCAACAAAGAACAAATTAGACTAAAAAAGCAATTCATTTGAGTGTTAGTGTTGATTGAACAAACGGCTATGAAGGTGGCACATTACCAAGACTTTCTGGTACTACACAAACAAGGACAATTTATTTTGTTTGAGGCTCTGCCTTTGTCTGTTCAGTTTTACCTAGACGTCTTGATTCAGAGAAAAGGTCTAAAGGCTTGAGGACTTCCAAAAAGACAGCAGTGAGATGTTAAAGTAAGGAATACAAATAGAGACCAGCAACAGTGTGTGGTACCTACCACCTTTTATCATTTTATTTAAATACCAGTAACAACGCACTGCACGATAACGTGCAGTGAATACACTTGACTTGAGCATTCATGGTTTTCATCCTCTTTCTCTGTACGTTTAGCATTCGTTTGCTCAGAGGTTGATGTGCTTGCTGCTTCCTGAGCAGCTCTTCTTTACTCCACCCTAGCGGCCTGCTCCTTCTCTTGTTTCGTCGGCATCTTTTTACGTTAAAACTGATTAAGTTAGTTTTTGTGTTGCAATTACTTAGTACATTTTCTTTAATTTTTCACTTAATCTGGCACTTAAGTCTTCAATCTGCCTCAAGAATGATTATCGAAAGTGATAGGGAATGAGAACGGCGCCCGTACACATGAGCCGTATGGCCACCCTGCTACGCACTGCCGAGTTGATTCTACAATAAAATAAAATAAAAATAAAAGAGTAATAAAATCATCACCCCGAAAGCGGATAGTAGACATCACGTAGTATATGTGTACCATATTTCAAGTCAATAGGTGAAACGGTTTGTGAGCTACAGGTGATTTAAAATCTTGGACAGACAAACGAACAGCCACAGTAGCATATTATAGAAGAAGATTATTTACATTTGCCCAAAAAGTGATATCCCAGTCATTATTAGATATCTGTAATAAACTCTACAATATATCTTAAAATAATGACCCGCTCATTTAGAGATATCTCTGCTATGTTTTGAGATAGGTTAAAATAACTTTGCATGCATTCTGAGATATTTGAAATGAAATGTATGCAATATGATTTCTAGTATTTGTTTTTATGTCTGACTTCCTGTCGTTTTAATAAGTCAAAATGCACATGAGGTTATGTTTAGGTTATTGAAAATGTATTTGAGATATCTTGGAACGCAATTTGGAAATCTCAGAGCATTATAGATATCCTAAAGTATAGGGGAACATACTTGGAGATGTCCAGAAATAAGTTGGAATTGCATTTAGAATATCAGTATATTTTGATATATCAAAAGTTTATTTTGTTGGTCATTGAAACTATCTATGAACAGCAGATCATTTTCACTGCATATTTTGTTCATTTTTTTTTTTTTTATGAAGAAGCCGTCATCTGAACCTTTGCAGTTGGGTGACCTTGTTCAAAGCCTGTTCAGCAAATCTCCACAATCCTGTTTCCTCACCAAATGGAAACTGGTTTAATATCTTTTTCATATTATTTATAAATAGCCATCCACACCATATACAGTACTTCTTCATCGCCTTTGATAAGCCATACTTCTGATGTTGTGATATCATAATGCTAAGCTAACAGTTTGTTTTGTTCCTCCTCTTTGTAAACAATTAGTTCAGAATTTGTCATTTTAATAGCCACTTGGTCACTAATGATAAAATATTAGAAATAAATTCCAGAATGTGGCCAAGGGGTACAATTTTGCAGTAGTTTTTATAGTTTTTCACAATATGTTTTTGTTTAAGTAAAGCTGGCAAGTGCTGTACTTGTTTCTTTAGGAAGGAAGAAGAGGATAAGAAAATAAGCTGAACTTGGTGTCATATTAATTATATTGATGATCTTGCAGGAAGAAGGAGCTTTTTTTTGTGGTTCAGTAGTAAAATAAACATCGACATTTTTGGAGACTCTGTACAATATTTTGACCATCCAAATGCAGCAATGTACATTTTGATATATTGGATCCTTTTCTAGCTGTTTTTCTCACCATTAAATGCCTTTTTCACAAAGTCTCATCTATACAGAGCCTTAATTGAGGTACATTTAGTGTAAGTGCTTCACTGCAGGGTGTAAAATTAGTTCTTTTAATAAGGCAGAAAACTGATTGTCTTACTTGATGCCTCAATGCAGTTTTTTTTATGTTCTCATTTGTAAAATACTGGTATCTTCAAGCTGATTACAAAGTGTTATTTTTAATAATTGGCAAAGATTTATGTACTTCAGAATTTGTGTCCCTGTGTGTAGAATGCATGTGTGGCATTAATGAAGTGTGCTAGTGAGTAGTGTCTTGATAAGGAAGTCAACAAGTTACTCAATGGGTTCATTTGGGATAAATTTATTCACTTACATGTAGGTTCAGTGGGACAGCAGGTGTCCCATGGTCATTTGTGTTTATGTTGTGATTATTTTTGACAGAATGTTCTGCTTTTTATGAATTTTTGAAATTATCTGTGTTCTGTAGGACATAATGTAGATTCACAAATCACTCTACAAATTTCCACTCTCTAAACCCATGTTTTTCATTTCAGGATTGTAGGATGCATGTCACTGTCTGCTTCAGCCTCTTTAGCATGTCATGAGATGCAGAGACAGTACCTCAAGATGGTAGCCCCATTTTTTTACAAACCTTACAAGATGTATTCCAATTACATAGGGACCATACTTCTCAGCCTTCTTGGGAAAGTCAACATAAGTATGCTAAAATGAAAATTCCTTCCATCTGATAGCTGAAACTCTGATTCACAAACCATCCTTCCACTGAGCTGTTATTATGATGTGTGTTAACGTGACAAACGTATTACACCCCAAAAGTATTGAATATGATACACAGACTGTATTTCAATTCCCTTTTAATTGGGCCAATGCTGCAAATTTCCATCAAATAACTTTTTTTTTGGTTTTTAATAAGTTTATATCTGCTACCTGCTGTCACTTCTTAGGGAATTGGCCAAGAGGTCAGTAATATCTCAGCCAAGCTTCACTCCTTCATGTTGTTGTGCTGGAAGCCATTAGCTGACCAGGGAGATGCTACGTCCAGGTTTTTTTATCATATGAGTGTACGTACATAAAAATATTTTTGCCTTAAAAATTTTACTCTGGCTGTTGGCCTTCCTCTCTTTCTCTTGGGTGGGGTTGAACTGAATTTAGATTTGTTAAGTTTTACTTGTTTGTATGGAATGTTACTTGATTTTAACAAATTCAATAAAGATAAAAAATACATCCTCTTTAATAAAATCCCTGTGTGCGTCCATGTGTCCGTGTGTGTGTGTCTTCTGGTGAAGTGCGCATGCGCGGGGCACGGTGCGATGCTTCAAAGGCCGCCTGACGCGTCACACAAGACAGAGAGGGCGGGACCTATAAAATATCGCGCGGCCGATCCAATCGGATTTCGGTAAATGAGGTAAGACCTAAAACATAAGGCACGAAAAATCCAATCGGGTACTGAGACGCGGATACCAGCTTCCCCAAAGAGGTGGGATTAGTGTTTGTTGTTGTGCAAGTGTTCACTCTGAGAATGTCAGATTTGTGATTAACAAACTTGGCCCGGTAAAGTGTAAAGTGTTTTCCTAAATATACGAATTTTCATGATATTACAATAGGATGACTTTTAAAAGTAGATTTATTTTTGTGCACATAAAATCCTTGCTGGGGAGACGCCACACATACAATAATCAGCTGCACGTCAGCACAGATTAAAATACTTGCTGGAGAGACGTATTACTGTGAGAGAAAATTAAAGGCACACAATACAGTGACGCATATTACAGCCACATACAAGCCAGTATTACTGTAACAGAAAATAGACGGTCCTTTGCCATTTAATATAGACTGTTCCTACTAATGTTTATGCACTACTATTCTAGCGCCCGTTATTGTAACGTGCTTAATGTAATGAATTATTATTATTATTATTATTAATGTCTAGTATATATATATATATTTGCGTCAACATAGGGAATTTGTAGCTTGTTTCCGGTTGTCCAAACATAATCTGATCACTTTACTGCACTCATATTTCAATAACAGTATCTAGTGAGTATAAAGCTGCTTTTGTTAACTATAAATTTTTACATTCCATTAACACACAAGTCATATGTGATGCTTAGATGAGACTGACCAACATCACATTTCTGTTGCCTGTATCAAACCATGATTCATTTATTTTTAGGCCATCTAGCTTTGGCAGACCTCAGTTTTTCATATGTTTTATACTATTTGTTGTATCAGCAATTGTGTCATTACATGCACCAGATAATAATGGCTACCTACTCAGACTCTAGCACCTCACTAAATACTGACTTGAATTGATTATGCGATCAATTAATATTTGTAATTAATTTACATGACTATGCAGTAATCTGTTTTCACTTGGACATTGAAGAGTCTTTTTCTGTTTACCAGTATCAAACAAGCAAAATTTAATCCACTATGATTCAATGTTGCATAATAATAAAATATGAAAACATCCAAGGGGTGCATAACTTTTAATAGGCATTATTTCCATCCCCAGCTGTAGTTGTGAGCTATGTGTTATGACTGAGAAAAATAAGATGGTTGCAGAGAAACACCAATCACCCCACAGCATTAAAACCAACTTCTTAATATTGTGTTGGTCTCCCTTGTGCCACCAAAAAAAGCACTAATGTTTCAAGGCATGTGGCCCCAAGACATTAGCTGCAAATCCTTTGTGTCTTGTAAGTTGCAATGTGTGGCCTCCGAAGATTGGGCTTGTATTTCCAGTACATCCCACATATACTTGATAGGACTGAAATCTACATAATTTAGAGGTGAAGTTAACACCTTGAACTGTTTGTCAGGACGCATTATGTATTCTGCTGAAATAGGCCATTACTGTTGAGGAATATCTTTTCCATTAAGGAGTGTACATGGTCTGGAACAATCTTTAGGTAGCTGTACATGTCAAAATAACATTCACATGAATGTGCCAGCTTGCCTTCTTCCTATAGTGCATCCTGTAGCTGTCTCTTCCTCTGATAAATGATGCACATGCACCCACCCCTCCATGTCATCTAACTAAAAGCATAACTCATCAGACCAAGCCACCATCTTCCATTGTTCCATGATCTAGTTCCGATGCTTATGTGTCACTGTGTCTGGTCTGTAGCCACACAGCTCCATACACAGCAAGCTGTGATACATTGTGTGAACTAAAACCTTTCTCCCATGGTCAACATTGTTTTTCAGCAATCTGTGCTATAGTAGCTCTTCTGTGGTTTCAGACCAGACGGGCAAGCCTTCACTCCCCACTACCCTGTCGCCGGTTCACTAGTTGTCCTTGCTTGGATGACTTTAGTAGGTACTTACTAGGGCTGAATGATTTGGGGAAAATAACTAATTGTGATTTTTCTGACTGATACTGTGATTGCAATTTGATTCACGATATAATTATAAAACCAGCCAATAAATGCATTGCAGGCTTTAGAATATTAATCGAGTTCTACAGACTACATTAATACACTGGACATCAGAATAGTGCATGACCACGCCAGACGCCACGTATGTATAAAGCAAAAGAGCAACGCGGTGGCCATGTGACACACACCCACACACTGATAAGCAGAAAGAGATCAAAGTAATAAAGTTTCTCCATATGGAGATCCATCCCTTCAACTTGGTTAGGATTTTCCATGCCCAGGTGGTGTATAGTGATAAAACTTGGCCAATGTTAATTCAGTCTGACTCTGTTTGGTGCCTTTACAATACTGGAGGACCTCAGAGTAGAGCGGCTTCTTATCTAGATAGACAAGAGCCAGTCAATGTGATCTGGACGTGTAGTTAGAATCCTCCCTGAACACCTCACATGTGAGATGTATCAGGCATATTCACTTGGAGAAGGCCTATGGCAAACCTGACAAATGCTGGATGGATCATATTTATCAACTGACATGTACAATAAGTGTCCTGGAATCCCCTAGGAAAACCTAGAGAAAG
Source organism: Erpetoichthys calabaricus (assembly GCF_900747795.2). Taxonomy (NCBI): domain Eukaryota; kingdom Metazoa; phylum Chordata; class Cladistia; order Polypteriformes; family Polypteridae; genus Erpetoichthys; species Erpetoichthys calabaricus. The sequence goes on along the minus strand of NC_041394.2, from coordinate 216,948,295 downwards.
TTGTTAGGGATAGGGTGGCCTGATCATTCCAGATAGGTGTTTTAATGTTGCAACTGTTACCAGAAAAAAAAAGTGAAAATGATGAAAAAATTAGCTTTTGTGTAGCACAATGTTGCTTATTGTATTCTTCCTTGAAAGAATCTAGTAATTCCTTTTTTAGGGTCACTTGACCTTGTATTTAGTGAAAAAGAATTTGTGGGCAAATTCAACAAATGTAGCATAGTATTGAACAAAATCTATGCTGCAGGAATTTTTAAAGAACCTTGATAGTTTCATCGTGATGCACACAGTACAGTATGTTGCCTGCATTGATGAGGTTTTGCACATCACACGATAGAGCTGCAATATATTTTCTTCTAATCTTTCATCAGGCCTATTTAAGTGTGATAAGCCTGGAAACTAAGGTCTGTTTCCCACATTTTAAATCTAAGTACTATTAAATGTCACCTCAAATTTCTCCTACTTAACTGTGAAATTGTATAAAATTACTGTAGCCATTTGTTTTGGGAGTCGAGATATTTATTGCTGCTACATTTATTTGTCTTTTGTTTAAGCTGGCCTATTACAGTACTCATATTTATGTGCTTTAAGTTATTGAAACTAGATTACATCAGTAATGTTCAAGATTGGATTATGTAAATAATGAGTATATTGAAATGTGTAGCTGAACAAATATCTTGCATCTGGAAATGAGCAAGCATTTATTGCTTTACTGGGAAGCCTTCCAAGGGGAAAACGAAAGTGTAATACCCTGCACTCATGGGTGATTTAAAAATGTGATTTCAATATCCAAACTCTTTTGTAATTATAGAGCGGTTTTAAATGTCGCATAAACTTCATAGCCCTGTTACTTACCTAGGGATATAGTGACAAGGCATTTTTACATTAGAAATCTGCGTGATAGCTTCAGAGAAACTTCAGGGCTGTCTGAAACAAAGTAAAAGATGGTTTTAAATACAACTAAAGATAAAAGAAACTGTTAGACGTTTCATTCTGTGATTGCTTCTAAGTATAGTTCAAAAGGATGATTATTAATGCTGCTGTAAAAAAAAAAATATCATCCATTGATTACTGTGTTCAAGGTCAGAAAGCTGGAATTTTACCTAATATTACTAAGTGTAAGATATTACATCTAGTTATTACTGTTACATAATTGTTACATAAGTTCATTTTTTGTGATTTCAAATAATTACTTGGATTAAGTGTGTTTAACTATAGATGCACTTTATGTAGGGAATAAAAACAAACGTAATCAGTATCTTGGTGAACTGGAGAAGTGGTTCTCACGTTCTGTCCTAGGTTCCATGGTGCCTGCAGGTTTTCTAGTGTATACAGTTCAGGGTCACAAACATCCACAGCTACACACTTAGGACTGTGGGATGTGTGAGAACTGCCAGCGCTAACAACAGTTGTAGCAAGAAACATCGACACTAGTTTCAAATGAAGTGGCTATTTGGCTTGTCTACACTGTAGGTGACATGAGTAGCTCCGTGTGTTAATGCTAAAATAAAATGTATTTAGTGCTGCGGTGCTTTGAGATACAAGGCACATCTTATTATTAATAAAACATCTACAGTGTTAACAGAAATGCATAATTGCTGAAACACGTAGTTAGCGGGACGACAACAAAACAGCATTTTCCATTACTTAGTACAATTCTGCAAACGCTGAATTTGTGTCATTTGTTTGGCTTTTGAAGGCAAGCTACATTTCATTAGTATAACCCATAAGTGATAAATTAATGATACATTGAAGAATGTAATGCTGCCTCACAGTCATAAATTTTACAGATCTCTTCATAGTTCAGGTGTATTGCCTGGGACGTGAAACTGAGATTTCTCACATATCCTGCAACACTCAAAAGTTTTCTGACTAAGTTTTGGTACTCTATAAATATCAGATCCTGACTCAGAATGTAAGAGATGTCAGTGGGCAATTCTAAGTAGTGCTGCCTTCTGTTGTTAATGGATAATATTATTACCCCTATAACTACTATTAGTTGTAGTTGTAGTAGTGGTGGTGATGGTAGTTGTAGTAGTACTAGAATTGCTAATATTATTTGACTGCCATTACCTGTGTTACGCCTGGATTTTTCTTAACCTAAAAATTGTCAGGTATTTTTCTTTTGATCTGATCTGTGAGAATGACTAAAATAAATTTGAAAATGTCTTTATTTGGTAGACTGACACACACACTTGAGTATTACAAAATATCTAGTAAAGTTTGAAAGCCACTATCCTGAATTCTAATGCTGCCATTTAAAAGTGTTACAAGTAGGCTCAGGTGGCTTCTTTGAACTCTCAATATACAGGTTTTAATTTATTTAGCGAGTGCTGTACATCTTTAGCCTGTTGTTCAGATAAAGAACTTTAGAAATGTCAAGTGGGCAACCTTCCGAAGAACTCATTTATAACGGATCTGTAAAGACAACAGTCTAATGAAGGTCTCCTCCCTTTGGATTTATTTTTCATATTCAGTAATTATAATTAAGTAGTGGTTTGTGAAATAAACCTGATGGATGCATTTTTGAGACAATTTATAGATGGATAACTGTATACTTCAGTATACAGTATTAGAATCATATAAATTATGCAATGTCTGACTGCAAACTGAAGTTATCCGAAATTCTTTTTCAACATTTTGGCCTCCTAAACTTTGTGCTGAAAATTAGAGGGTGTGGAATTAAAATTTTATGAAAGCAAGCATTAAAATGTAGTGCAATATATTATTCCATTTGCAATCCATCTTTTTTCACAGAAAGTTCCTCTTTCATCTGTTTTTATTTCCTTATTTGTAACTAAAGAATTTTAAATATGACTAAAAAAATCATGGATTCTGTGATCATAGTGAAGATGATACATGTTTGATTAGTGATATTATTAAATATTCAGGCTGTCCTGAAATGGTTGCCTTTGTAATAATCTTTGCAGTTAATTTTGCATCAGGAAAAGTATGCTGGAACAAAGTACAAAGTAAAAAAAGGTATATATACATCCTAAAACTAAGGCATAAATCAGTTAACTTTAACTTTTAGAACTACAAGTTTCAACTCAGCTATAGCTTAGGCATAACGTAAACCTTTTCTTTTGTCACAAGAACGACAAATAGTCATTGAAAAGGTTTGGGGCAGCCACCCGTATAATATTTCCTGGCTGCAAAACTGATCAAACAGAGTAGACATGTTCACACGACTGAGCCCAAAACAGAACTGATTTGCTGCCTTAAAATGGCGGCCTTTAAATGCAAGGATAGGAACTATCGTCAGGGCCGGAACCGGAAGTGACGTCATTGGCTGCCCCAGAACCGGGCGGGATTTTCCAAGAATGGTCTGTAAGCAACTGAGAGAGAGAATTAGTGCACCCTGCTGTCCCCTGGTCAGGCACAGAATTACTATTATTCAGGTCCTTTAGTTGTCTCCTAATTGCACGGGTGTGACACTTTCTTCTTGGAAGGTTTTCTGGCATTAGTAGGAGGGGGAGAAAAAGAGTTGTAGCAGGATCATATCTCCTGGATGAGATAGATATGCTGTGTTTGTGTGTGGAAGCCTTTAAAAGAAGCATATGATGGTTGCAATGAAGACAAGTGAGCATATTAACATGCTCACTGAGGCTTGCAATGTTTCCTGCTGCAGAAAAGAGATGCTCTGATGGAGTGGATGTTGCTGGAATACACAAAAAGGACTTTGTCATCTTTGACAATACTGTATTAGATAGTGTGTTGCATTTGTTTTCTCTCTCTTGCTCCATTTTGCAGTCAGTGCCATCAAACCGTCATGTATCCACAGCTTGAGCGCATTGTGCTATACTAATAATCATCCTTGTGAAGCTTGCTGAGGTGTAGTTATATGGTTTAACCAAAGATTCGATGAGTTTTAGTAATCGAATAACTCGAACTTGCAGAATCATTTCAGGCCTTGTATGATGCGTTGCAAGACAATAGTTATCAGTGTTCCAGCTGTCTCCCTGTTGAGGAAAGTAGGCACCATTTCCAAATAAATACAGAAGATGCTAACCCAGGTTCACTTTTCATTTCACAGTACATTTTATTAAAACGGATGCAAAACACACATCAGCCCTGAGAATATAAACAAGATGCATGTAATAAGGACACAGCAGAGTTCAAAATGAGTACTCACTAATTTGTGACTCATTCTCAATGTCTGGTCTTAGAAGTGGTGCTGTTTAAGCAGTCACCTTTTTTTACTGGTCAGAGTCTAGGCTGAGAAGCACTAGTTTTGTAGCTCTGAGTATAAAAGCAGGTGAATCTGGTATAGTTATAGTGGGAGCTATCAGCATCGCCTGACCCAAAATTACAGCTTTCAGTGTGACCCTGCTATGGCAGTGGCAGCGACTGTCGTTAGATTACAGTGCTGCTGCTGTTTGTAGCCTCTTGTTTAAACCCACAAAACACAAGTAGTTCTTAAAAAGGATTATCAGTATTCACCAAATATGAGAATGGTAATTATGTGTCATAACAGACATTTTGACACACCTGGAAATAATTAGCTGCCCTAGTAACTATATCTGGACTGATTGTCCTATTTGTGAACCTCACAGATCATAGAGTAATGGTCTTGCCTTCAAAAAGGTCATCAGTATGCACACTGTATTTGTTATCTCTCAAAGCAGATGGTGCACCAAGAAATCAAACCATCTCAATTCGATTACTCTTCCACCCAGGTCCCTCTCTGTTCTTAAACTGAATATGAAATCCACTACAACAAAAGGTCACTAACCAGCAAGGATGTCTGAATGCTCCTTTTTTAACCCTGGCAGAGTTAATCAGGGACGACAGGCTTATAGGCTGCATGTGTCCTCTCAGACAGTCTGGAACATTTCTGGGAGCTATTGGCCTTCTTTATTGCCAGTAATTTAAACCTGCTTATGTTTATCTTTGCTTCATTAAAAATGTAGCTCCCAAGTATAATGAAAAATAAGTAAATACATTTTGTGGGTAAATTGTCTGTTTTAGGAATTACACTTTGATAAACAATGCAGTGTCTGCATTCATAATGAAACATTACCATTAGTGACAGAAATTAATAAGAAGTACAAGGCAAGGAAAGCCATCTCCTGGGGTTCAATAGTTTTATGATGCATTTGTATTCAGTGTTGTAAATATGTTTCAATAAACCAGAAGGTTAGCTAAGGCAATATTGGACATTTAACCACAGTAAGATAATTCATAAGAGCATCAGAAAGTCTGACAAACAAGAGTAGGCCAATGAGCCGGTTAAGCTCTGCTAATAGCTAAGTTGTCCCAATATCTCCTCCAGACATTAAGGTTTCCATTCCAGCCTCAAACTTCATTATTTAAAAAAACATCCTTGGCATGCATCCTGATTTTTTGCTGCTACGAAATTGATTTTTGATCTCTGTATACAGCTTTACTTATGAAGTGCAAAGTGAAAGTGGAAATCATAAAAGATTTTTTTTCAGATATTCTTTAGCAATCATCAGTGAAATTTATGGTGAGGTAACTGAAATTTCCTGACATAATTATTCATTCATTCATTCACACATACATTTATTCGTGCACTCATATATTTTCCTAGCCCCCTGTCATTCTATTGCAGAGATGCAACAGCAAGATATCCTGCTGCTGACACCAATCATTTCACCTTTTTTATGACATAATAGGAGGTAAATAATATACAACTGCGGTGGGTTGGCGCCCTGCCCAGGATTGGTTCCCTGCCTTGCGCTCTGTGTTGGCTGGAATTGGCTCCAGCAGACCCCTGTGACCCTGTGTTCGGATTCAGCGGGTTGGAAAATGGATGGATAATATACAAATCATAAGTACTTGTTTAAGATGACATGTTTTTACATCTAACACTCAGCAGTACTTGCACTGAAAAGGTCTAAATGAATATGAAGTGTCTGTTCTTCTGGCACAATTGCAGGGTGAATGCTGTTTTACCATAAACACTGTAACAGATAGAGGCGTGGTCCACCTCTTGAACCCTCAGGTACCACTCTGAACACCAGGTGAATGTATAATAATTAATTATAAATATAAATTAATTATTTATTCTTCTATTATTCTTCTAATGTGAATTTCCCATTGGGATTAATAAAGTATCTATCTATCTATCTATCTATCTATCTATCTATCTATCTATCTATCTATCTATCTATCTATCTATCTATCTATCTATCTATCTATCTATCTATCTATCTATCTATCTATCTATTACACAGTGCACCAAGCACCCTCCACTCCACACTCATAAACTACAATAATTAACTCTCTTCAAAACCAATCCTCCTCGCCCAGACATTTGCCACCCTACCTCCCAGCTCAGCTCAGTGTCTGGGCTTTCCCACAGTCCTTTTATATCCCCTGACCCGGGAAGTGGTTCCCGGCCAAACCCACAAGTCCTTATTCCCTCCGGGTCAGGGTAAACAGTCCTTTTCTTCAGCCCGGAAGCACGTCATTCCTTCCTGTCACGTGATGATGACGCACTCCCAGGTTATAGGGCACATAAGAGCCCACTAGCCCCCCTACAGCGACTCCCAGTGGTCCCCAAGGTATCCAGCAGGGCTGTGTATACAAACTACAAAGTCCATGAGGCCCTGCTGGAACTCGGGGCACGATCATGCTGTCCGGAGGGCTCCTCCTGGCGGCCTGGGGGTGGCGACCAGAGTCTGTAGCCGGCCCTCCATCACAACACGTTTATTCACGTTAGGTGAGTGTTTGTCTTGGATGTGTCCACATGATTGTCATTCATTGTGTGTAACATATCAAGATAAATCAAGTTTAGTTTTTTCTCACATTATCCAGTTTAACTTTTGACACATGGCGCCTTATACACACATTAACTGTCTTGCAAGTGTGCAGACATGACTGCTGGGTGAGAGCTGCACTTAGGCTTATATAAATACACAACATGAATGTAGTCCACATGCTTGACTAGCAAATAATGCAGTCTACAGTGAGAGAACTGGATCACCATCATTCGAATAGCTTACTAATGGGTTTTAATAAAAGTGACTTTGAAAGCTATTGTTAAAAAAAAAATGGCCAGGATGTGATTAGAGAAAATAAGAGAAGGAAGAAAAAAGCAAAACAAAGTGGAAATCTTAGTGTTTTGCCTGATGACATCTAAAATTATGATTCTCCTTTTTTTAATGTGGCATTTATATACCAATTTGCTAAACAGAGAATCTCAGAATTTTCTTGCAGAAAAACAAAGGTGTGCTTACACTATTCTTTCTGTATTTTTTAAATGTTTTTTGTTCTGTCATCTTAAATTAATATCGTCACCACAGTCCTGCCTTGCGCCTTAAATTTACTGGTGAACTCATTGATAATTACCTATTTGCCATGTGCCCTGCTGTCAAGATTAAATCCAGCTCCCTGTTACGCTAAATGGGAATAAACTGGGCAGAAAATGGATGAAGTGATTGACCAGTAAAATCATGAAGATTTTTCATTCAGTCTTCATGTTTCCTTGCTGTTCTATTTCTGACAACACTTGGATGTGAATGAAAACAAGCAAAGGAATAAAATGTACTCATAAATAAAGCTTGGATCAAAACCAAATAGTACAAAATATAAGATGGTTTGTCTTAAAAGCAAGACAGGAACATTATGCAAAGAATAGCCACAATATACACAAACTTGGACTGTGAAGTCTCTGTGGTATTGGTTTATAAACTGTCACACTGATGACATCATCTGACACAATTTCAGTCACACCCCTAGCAACTCTCATTCACGTCATACAGTAGCAATGGGACTTCACAACCCAAATGGCCAAAATAACAAAATGGCATCGTAGGAGAGATATCAAAAGAAAGTGGCACAAAATTCTTACTAAGAGAAAATGACTTTATCCATCCATCCATTATCCAACCCGCTATATCCTAAGTACAGGGTCACGGGGGTCTGCTGGAGCCAATCCCAGGGAACACAGGGCGCAAGGCAGGAAACAAACCCTGGGCAGGGTGCCAGCCCACCGCAGGAAAATGACTTTAAATAAAGAAAATAATATTATCTTTGAATTTGCTGATATTTAAAACAAATGTTTACACAAATAGAAATGTGCAGAAAAAAAATCATAAAGTACCAAAAATGGAATAGTAATGCAAACACATCACAATAATATTGGGAATCAGTGCTCTTCTTTCAGCTGCAATTTTTTTCTGCAATTCCAGCTGTTTCATATCTGTTAATAAATTAATCCTTCATTTTTAAGAAGAGAATTGAGAGTTCAGGCTGCCATATTAAAGTGTAGGAGCCGGTCTGGCTAACACTACTGATGCAGAATCTCTCTTACTATGATTATGCTGTATGCTAAGCTCCTATTTTATATCAGTTTTTTTGTTCAAAGGCAGCCATTTTCATGAAGCAATGCCTTCCCAAGCAAATTCATGGTTGCTGATATATATTGTAAAAAGTCATGTGTGAAAAAAACTGAAAGGAAAGTATTATTTGACACAGAATCAGATGATTCTCAGATGAAACTCATTGATAATTACCTATTTGCCATGTGCCCTGCTGTCAAGATTAAATCCAGCTCCCTGTTACGCTAAATGGGAATAAACTGGGCAGAAAATGGATGAAGTGATTGACCAGTAAAATCATGAAGATTTTTCATTCAGTCTTCATGTTTCCTTGACGAGAATAAGAATATCAGTAATCATTGTTTCCCAATAGCCCATTAACAGCAGTTGATCATGAGATGTATGCACAAATTGGTGAAGACTTAAGGGGTGAGCATGTTCAGTTCATGAATCTCACAGTTTGAAGTAAGTACTGTTACAGAATTTCATATTTGACATCTTGATTAACCTAAGCCTTTCTCTAGACAAGGAAAGTGAATTGGGGCACAGGGTGTGAATGGAAATATACTGGGGAAACCTACCAACAAGTATATAACGTATATATTAAAAATTTGTTTTATTTAATGCAGCCTATCAGGGAAAGGTTATTTTAGACAGCAAGCACACAATGTGAAAACAAATTTGACCTGTTGTCAAAAAAGACCTGACATTCTGTCAACAACTGCAGTGAGCATAAATGCCATTTAAAGCAAATCTGTTGATGCCATGTTGTAGTACACAGTAAACACAAATGCCAGTTCTCAAACATTGAGCATGCTGTGCTAAATGAAAGAAATGTGTGTGCAAATATACAAGTTAAAAAGGATCTTGTTCTGGAGTACAGACTTATAACACTGCAGCTTATCTTTTGCTTTCTTCTAGGGTGTCAATCCTGAATTTTGAATGTTCTTTTTTTGTGAAGTTGGAAAGTATTCCCCAATCTGACAAAATTAACAGATACACATTTACAGGGGCAACTCAAAGAATGCTTTATTTGACGACCTTTATTGATCCAGTGTGCTCATACAGCGCACATCTGTTGGAAGTCTAGGATATGATTTTACTTTAATAAAAGTGTCTTTTACAGTTTGAATATTATTAAGTGCTGTGGTGGGCTGGCGCCCTGCCCGGGGGTTTGTTCCTGTCTTGCGCCCTGTGTTGATTGGGATTGGCTCCAACAGACCCCTGTGACCCTGTAGTTAGGATATAGCAGGTTGAATAATGGATGGATGGATATTATTAAGTGACCGCAGAGGAGTGGTTAGTGGTTCTGCCACACTTATCCAGTGCCCCAGGTTCAAATCCAGTGCATGGTCACTCTCTGCAGTACTTCAGTTTTTTTATGATAATTGTAAATTGTCTCAAAATGAGTGGCAGTGTGCATGAGTAGGCCTTGCACTTGACTGATGTCACCTTTAGGGTTGTCTGCTGCTGCCTTGCACCTAACTGGATTTAACACTGCAAAAATAAAATAAAAGCAAGTGAAAATAACTTATCATGGCATTAAATCTTGTTTTCCTTATTGTGAGAGTTATTGACTTACTGAAAAAATTATGTTTATGATTATTTAACTTAATTTTGTCTGATTTTGCTTTCCCCATTGGCAAATTTTTTTGCTAAATAAAAGCAAAACAACTCCCATTTGAAGTTTTTGGGGGGTTTTTTTTGGTCTATTTTTTCATATGCATTTATTGCAGTGAATAGACTTGAGATTGTTATAGAAAAAAATGTATTGTAAATTCAAGGCATTTCAGAATGATATAATAGATATTGGACTGCCATTTTGTATGTATTAACCTTAAAAATATGAATATAAAGCTTTACTTAATTGAATTGTTATGCATTAAATTTATTTTGTATGAAGCTGCAGTCACCCAGTCTAATCTGCTTCCAAATTTGTACTTCTACATGCTTATTTCACACTATGCTCTTGCAAAGGAGACAATTCATGGTGTTTACCTTGAAGCCAAAATGTTATGCCTGATTTTCATTTCAAGTATTTTATCTTGAATGAATGAAACCCCTTCTTTAATCCATGTGAAACTTAAAGAAATAAACATACAATGAGTCTTCATTTTAGGTCCACATTAATTCTGGATGCACCTACACTGAAAGGTGTTGATTGAATTCTTTATTGTTGATTCCCAGAGTGTAAATACAGCATAATTACAATTTATGGCAATACAGAGCTACATAATCAATTAGGCATGACTGTTAAATATGCTTTTTAACTAGGATATCTTTACCTGCATATGCTGTAACTGTCACTAACTTTAACAAATGTTGAATACCACCATTTAATTTTCTTAATGTGGAAGTGAAATGTACAGAACAGCAAACATTATTGCATTGTCTGAGGCTAAATCGCATAATTCTTATTTTCTTTTTTTATTAAAAGCAGGTATCATTTCATACAATAAAGTGAAACTTAGAAAAAATAAATTCAATTCAACCTCCACCCAAAAGAAAGAGAGGAAGTCCAACAGCCAGAGTAAAACTTTAAGAGTAGAAAAGAGGGAAGAGAAACTTTTTCCCCCAAATATCAATGCTTATTTTAAAATGTTATTGATTAGATCCTGCCAGGTTTGTAATGAGATTTGTACAGATCCTCTAAGTGAGAATTAGATTTTTTTCCAGTTTCAGATAGTATATAGCATCAGTTACCCATGGACTTAAAAGCGGTGGGCTACGATTCTTCCAGTTGAGCAAGATAAGTGAACGTGTCAATACTGAGGTAAAGGAAATTACAGTTTGTTTGTCCTTCTCCACTTTAAGCCCATCTTGAAGTACTCCAAACACAGCTGTTAGTGGATTAGGAGAGATTGGGACACCAAGGCTGTCTGACAGGCATTTAAAGATGTTGGTCCAGAATGATGTTAATTTGGTGCAAGCCCAAAACATGTGGCCTAGTGAGGCTAGAACTTGATTGCAACGTTCGCAGTTTGGATCTTGCCATGGAAAAATTTTTGGACAATTTTAAATGAGATAGATGTGCTCGCTAAAGATTTTAAATTGAATAATTGTATGCTTTGTACATTAGGAGCTAGAGTGAATTCTGAGTGTGGCTGCCTTCCACTCCTTTTCTGAAATGTTGAGTAAGAGATCCTTTTCCCACTGTACTTTGGGATCAATGGCAGTAGAGATAGTGCAGGAGCCTGACCAGGGTTTCTCCCTACCTTATCTCCAGTGCGGCCAAGATAGGCTGTGGTCTACTACAACCCTAAGTTGGCTTAATGAGTTTGATATACTGATGTATTGTATATACATATTTGCCATAATAAAATGTAATCTTCTAGTGGGCAGTTAAAAAGTTTGTATACATGACATGAACATGTTCTCCCTTGTACACATGGGTTCCCCAAGCATTCTAAGTTTTAAGTTCATTGGTGGCGCTAATTTTAATCAGCATTATTTGTTTTGTTTTGCTGTGGTTTTGGTTGCTGATGCCGCTGTGGTGGTCTGTAGCTTCCTATGACCTTGTAAAATAAAAGTTTGGGAAATACTTCATTATTGATTTCAGTACTATAATTTGGTACCAATATCAATTGGTGTATTGGTGCACAAAACATACATTCATCTAAGTCCAAAATTCTTAAAAAGTGCCATAGGCTTCTATCGACATATAATCACAAACTATAACCAAAAGTACGGAGATCAGTAATTAAGTTTTGATTAACTTTTAACCAAGTTTGTTATACTTTTGATTATTATACTATACTAGTCTCTTGAAAAATAATAATAATTTATTTGTTTGCCCATTTCTGTAGATCATTTATGTAAATGTAGTAGGAATTTGACAAATTTTGATTGTTCAATACTGAACCTATTAGAGATGATGTTTCAACCTATGTGTGTGTTTGAATGCATGCAAGTGTTGTATACATTTGTTTTTCATGGAGTTTCAAATTACATTTTGCACAAGTCTTATAGAGTGCATTTTTTAATTTTGCCTCAGTGGTGATCAATATTTATAAAGTATTTATTTGTGCGAAGATATAGAAAATTGCACTGAATTAACTGCAACTGTGATGATATATTATTTTATGATTGTTATGGCTTGCCTAAAAAAAAAAAAAAATAGTAAAAACATCAAAGAATGTCTGAAAGAATTTTTCATACTTTATTGAACCTTTGGCAGATAGTCTGAGCACAGGATAAAAATGTTGCATATTTCATAATTTATATTCTTTTTCTACTACTTGGGCAAGCTTTGATGTTATCGATTTTCATTGATCAAGATATTTAACTGTTCTTCTCGTAGACAGACAGTGTAAGCTTGTAAACCCTTTACTAATACATGTTTTTTAATTAAGAGAACAAGGTGTGATATTGCTGTTATGTCTGAACTGTCTACTTGCAAGACATGCTGTAGACTGACTTGATCTGAGTTATAAAAAGCATCCCATGACATTAAGAAACTGGGATTCACACGTTCATTGTATAGGAATTCCTTGGCAGTTCTTTTTGTTATTTTTAGGCTTGGCACCCAGTCTCCAAAACTAAGAGTGATGTTCATTTCTCACACCAGCATCTAAAATAAGTTTTCTCCTTTAACAATCATGAGGTCACTTTGAATGATGTGTCACATATGCAATATTAAATAGATCCTCATTTTCCTGTTTTGTGAACCAAGTTATTTTGGGGAGTCTGTCCCAACATCATCTGACAGAAAGTAAAAATACATTTGGACAAAATGCCTGTTTATCACAGGCATGATGCTTGCTTATACTATTCCAGTTCAGGTTCAAGTTTATTGTCATGTTTACAAAATAAAATTAGGTCATTGTTGAATTTCTTCCATAAACTAGAGACAGTAGTATGATATAAGCAGCAGGCAATGAACACATCATTGTGTAGCCCACCTCTGCGGCATATGTGAAGCAAACCAGAATATCAGAGGAAGCCTACAAAAAAAAGAAAAATATGCAAACTGATACAGAAAGAGGCCACACTGGAAATCAGACCAAGATCTTCATAGCTCTGATCAGTCACATTGCTCAGTTTATTAATGTGACACAGATTTGTTAAACTGAAACGATTACAGGCAAGTTTATTTTGTATTCTGTGTTACCCCGTCAATTTGTAAACTACAATATATATGTGTGTGTGTGGACTCCAAAACATTAAAATGCAAGCTCACAGGCAAGGTGAATTTCTAATTTTAGTAGGATTAAGAATGCATGCCTAGAAAGAATAGGTGACCGAGCAGTAACAATTTCCTTTAAAATTCAAAAAGGATTCTGAAAAAGAATTCTGTTTTTCTAGCCTTTAGGCTACTTGTGATCCTTTTAAACTGCTTTACAGATTGTAAGCGCTAGAGCAGTGTAATACATTTAACTTAATAAATGTTAGAATAATTTATGTAATTGATTTTCTATCAACTTAGAACAAATTCAAATCAAGCTATGGAAAAAATAAAAACAAAATAGATTTTAGAAAACATTATAATGCTAACACTATCAGCAAGCTTTAATGCACATTAAACCTTCATTATTAATTCAAGAAATAAAACAGAAAAAAATACACACATAACTGTAACACAAGGCATACTATAAAGTGCAAGTGAAGGAAGGAAGGGAACTCGGAGATACATTGAAAGCGTGGCCTTTTCCTGTAACTCAGTTTCTCTTAGCCAGAGGAGGCACTTCATTGTTTAGTCAAAAGCCACATATGCCTGGCATATAAATTGATGAAAAGAATTTGTATAAATTGTCTTTTGCTATTTTATTGCATGAATAATGCCCATATTTCTTAGCAATTTAGAGCTGGGACACTGGACAATGTGTACTTTATATCTTATTGTAACATTTCTCAATAGAAAGGTTAACATTTCCATTGAAGTCAGACCATCTTCCTGGTTACAGTAACAGTTATAACAAACTTACAAGGGAATATTAGACGTATCTGTTTTCCAGCTAAGCTTCCAACTGTTCTTGTGCTAATCAAAGACCTACTAAGAGTTACTATCAGATCTGGCCAGCTTGTCCTTGATGTACCGTAGTGTACTCTTCCCTAAGTACAACCCCAGCCCATGAGAGTTTTGGATTAGTTTCCAATTGCACTGAAATTGACTCATCTTCCTAATAAGAAGAACTTATTCCTAGACTCCAGTTCTTCAAACTCCAGTAGAGAGATTTATCTGGGAAATCTGATCATTAGCTCCATTATCTTCCCTGTCCTACCTTACAACTCAATGTAAAACATTGGTGCTAGTGTATAGTATGAACAATTAATGCTTTGTAACCCACTTGTTCACATCAAGGTTGCAAGATCACAAATGGAACAGTATTAAAATATTATTGTGTATGCGTAATATCTACATTATTATAAAACATTCGTTAGATTTGTTTGAATTTGTTTCTTTGGTCTGAAAGATGCCTTTCTTCATACAGAATGATCCATAAAATGCAACATAAAAAAAGAAAATTCCATAACACAGCACTTGAGGATATCTACCAGATAAAGGATTTGCTACACTTCAGATGACCACTGTTTCTTTTTCATTTAGTTAAGTGTCAGCTGTACTTTAATTTGAATAGTGAAACACCAACTGTATTCTTCCATGTCCTCTGTGATCTCAGAGGTTCCCTAAAGCATCTGGCAAAAGTAACAGAAATGACAGCTGTGACATCTTGCACCCATCCATTTTCTAAAACTGTTTATTCCGCTGCTGAGCTTCTAGAGGTCCAAAGTCTCTCCTGACAACATCAGCACTCAAACCTGTAAGTATACAGAATTGTACAAAAGCATAGTAGCCAAGGATATTGTTCACTATCTTTTTCACACAAGGATTTGTACTGTGTTTGATACCTGCTTTTAAACAAAGTTGTCATTTTTTATAGTTAATGTATGCAATTAATCGTTTCGCCGTTAATATGATTATAGGCAAATTCAATGGACATTTCAAAGGATAAATATCAGGCCAGCTAATCAACCAAAGCTTACGAGTAGAAAAAGATGACTTGAGGCTATATGACAGGGAAAGGTTCATAGATGGAGTGTAATGCACATGCAGGTGAATGGGAGAGGTCCCAAATAGCCAGGGTGTATCTGAGATGGCAAATTAGGAGGCAGTGCAATACAATGATTTATAGTTAGGTAGGAGAGGCCAACATATAATTAGTCATGGCTCTGGGGTGTTCTCATGCTGGAATAAGATTTAATATCCAGACGCCAATATGCTTTGGGGATTTTCAGCTAAACAATATAGGTCTAAGTAAATATGTTCTTATTTTTTTAAAGAAGCAACAGCTTCTGAGCAGCGTACAGCTTAAAATGTCTAAAATCTATTCAATTACCAATTGATCAATTTGTTGTCAAATGCATTTAGGGTCAGATTGGGTTCAACCCAGAACAAGGAATGAGTAAAAGCCAATTTAGTCATCACTCTTTTTTTTGCTGTAATATAAATTATGTATGTGTGTGTATATATTCTAAGTTTTATTGTAATCCTGTAGGCAGCTACATTTTGCCTTTTAATTACTCAACCACTTATTCATTCATCCTATTCATGCCCAGTAGCATTCAGCCAAATTCCATCTTTACATTACTAACCCTTAACTTGTATATATCTTAGCAGACTGCTGAAATGTCAAAGTAAAAAAAATAAAATAAAATATAGCAGTGCATTCTCAAACAAACTTGGTGGGTTGAGTTGGTGAGTAGAGTGAGGCTGGGTATAAGAAAGAAAATACCCCTGCACAGGACACCATATTCTCATGAAGCCTACATTTATACAAATTAACACTCATTCACAATGGAGCCAATATAATGCTGTCAAATTGTCTAATATGCACTTTTTTGGTAACGTGGGAGAAAAATTGTTTTACATGGAAGAAAACCCAAACCAGCAGAAACTCAGGGAATGTGTAGACTGCAGTGAGGTGTGGGAGTTGAATCAGTTACGTTGGATCTTTGAAGAAGCAGTGGTGTCTAAGTAAAATGTGTATGACGAAAAATTTGACAAATATAAAAAAGGTCACTAATGTTAATGAAATACCGAGAAAAAAATAATACTGAACAAGGAAAAAAATATAAAAAATTAAGCAACAGAATGCATTAAATATACCAAAAAGAATAAGGCAGATGTGGGCAATACAGTAAAGAATCATGAGTTCAAAAACATCCAAGGGAGATTCATGCTATTATAAGGAGAAACCAGCAAACTGAATAATACATACAGTGCACACACATACATATTAAAGAAGGTGCTCGTTTTTCAAGAAAAATTCAACTAAAATAGAAAAAATTTTCGTTATTGTTACTGTCTAAAACACTTTCATGGAAAAAATGAGATGACTGTAAACAAAAGAAATTAAACTGAAAGTGGTAGCAGCCTCTGTGCTAACTAAAAATGAATAATTCAGTGCTATATAAGAGACCATCTTGGAAAAGATTTTGCATGATGCTCTTCAATTAGATTTGTAGACATGCGTAATAGCACCTCATATAAACTGTCACTTGTGCATTAATTTCACAGAGTGAATAACAGCCTTGAATAGACTGTGTGCACTGATTAATTTTAATTCTGGCACAGAAAAGTATTGTCATTTGTTCAGGAATGTTGGCTAACACAGGGTGGTGGATAAAGCCACTCTGCCCCTACACTGTATAAGCATTACTCACACATACTAGGAAGGAGCAGAACATAAAGTAACCTGACACTAAAATGAGACCTGCCACAGACACGGCTAACAAATGAAGAAATGTCCTTTGCTATACAAAATTTGAAAGTAAAAAAGAAAAGCTTGACTGTGAAGAAAGATTAAGCAGCTGATCTCAAAAATGGTTTGCATTAATATTTTACATTGCTACTACAGCCTTATACTGTATACAACACAGTGGATCCATTATGCTGCCCTTCTCCTTTCCTACACTACTGTAAAAGAAAAAGATCTAAATCAAAAAGCTGCAGCCTAATATTGCC